>NC_072854.1:6291425-6899925 GCF_028858705.1 Grus americana | reverse complement strand
TCCATGCATGTTTTGCCTCTCACTTTATGTTTCATCATCCAATCTACTGCATGAGTAAAATAGCTTTGGTATTTATGAGCTGGAAAAGGTTGTTTTTTCTGGGTTGTTTTTTTTTTTTTTTATTTCAGGCACCACATTATATTTCAGTGTGTCAGTATTCTTGGGTTCTAGGTGATTTATTTGTTATGTTCAGTGCAATTAATGGAGATGTATACTAAAAACTCAAAATTAAACAGATTTTTTCCAGGACATCTCACTCTTCATTATCTCCCTTGTTAGCCAAGGGGTGATCAACCAAAAAAAAAAAAAAAGAAATCTCTAGCTGAGCCCATGATGTTACTACAGCCCTCTCCAGAGTGGGACAGGGCCAGTCGCAGAGCTCTCCCTGCAGCACCAGGACAAGCGCTCGCTTACAGCAATATTTCTAACTATTCCCCCATGTTCCGGCTGTGCATTTGCCAAGTACCACTGTGAGGAATATTTGAAGATCCAAAGTCAACTTTTCTCACGGCAGATGAATTTCTAGCACCTCATTTGTCCCTGTCAGGAATCTGCTTGGGATTCTGCTTTCTCCAAGCGATTTCTTTCCCCCTCCATTTTGAGTAGGTACAGCCCACATGAACACAAAAATGAGATTTCAGGGAAGCAGTCTGGTGACAGTGGCAGAGGAATAATTACAGACCTTGTTCCGTGCTCTGTCTTGGTTGGCATGAACAGGCAGATTGTGCTGAAAAAGTCTGAACATACTGTTTTTGTAGTGTGCTGGTATTTCCTACTGTGTGAGTCAGCTGAAAATTCCCTGATCCTTTTGCTTTATTTTCCTCTCAGGCTGTACAGCAAAGTCAGTGGACAAAATGCCATCCCCGATTACTGCAGGTCTCCACTGCCTGTTTCTACTGGTCACAGCATGTTGCCAGACATCACAGGACTCAAACTTTGATCCATTCATCCAATATGTAGTGAGTATCCTTTCCCAACCCATTTCATTTGGTCTCTGCCTGTAGCACCCAGCTGCTACAGCTCTCCTTTACATCCGCAAAAACTTAGAGGCGGTCAGCGTAAGATCAGGTGGGGAAACAACCCAGAGTCTCCCCAGTATGTAAAAAAGATGGAGAAATCCAGGAACAGGGCTCTTCTTGCTTCCCAGTCTTAAAGCCTCTCCAGAAAGAACGGAGCAAAACTTCTGGTTTCTCACTTGTGTTAGCCTGCGAGGGATTTGAATTGCTGTCCCTGGAGCTAAGCCTCGGTAACAGTTACGTGGGCAGCACTGTTCCTGGACAGGATTCACCCATCCTAGGAGAGAGAGAAGCCAAATAACAAATCTGGCTCCGTTTTGATTATGGGTAGGCGACAGGAGTCTCACCACTGTCTTGACAATAGGACATGAGTACACATGACCAAAATGCTACTCCTGAGTTTAGACTTGTGTTTAGATGTTGCACTTGGACTCAGACTTTACTTCAGTTTCCCACTTTTTCAATAATTCTCACATACCTCTTTTACTTCATCAGTGGTGCAAATTAAGGAAATTTTGTCCTTCATCCTGTGTATGGGTTTGGTAACAGACAGTTTCTGCACAAGTAGTCCCTGACTAGAAACAACAAAAGAGGAACAGAGAAACAAAGGGACTGACCAAATGGAATTTAATATAGTCTGGTAAAGAAAAGTAGTCTACAAATTTGCCAGCTCTTGGTCTATCACAATTATTATTAGACCAGAAAATACTTCTTTTGTCTTCTGCATTATGAACCCTATCAAGCCAAAACAGATTCTAACATCTATATTAAGCCCCTAGCACCACAGACACCTTAGTTCTGATGGATGACCAGAACACAATGTGCTTTTTTGAGCAGGTTGAAAAAAGGCAAGGAGAGGTGAAGAGGAAGGTGGGAACTCCTTAAGCTGTTTCCGCCACTATCTTGTGTCTTGGCAAGATACAGCTGGTTCCAGCAGCCCCATCTGCCCTTTGGCAGATGTCTAATAGTGACCAAATATCTTGTTTGATCTGTTTTTTGGTTGTGTTTTGTTTGTTATTTTTTTTCCAAACTGACTCCAGCTCAGCAGTTAGGCATTTTCATGAGAAGAGTAACACTTTATTTTTTATAGCATCATTGATCCATGGTTGATCCTGCAAATGAGTCATCACTTAATGGTGTGAAATATGTGAAGTATTTAACGGCATAGCAGTGAACTATTTAATGACATAGCAATACCCTGTAGTTGTTTGGGAGAATAATTAAAAAAGGAAACCACTGAGACCAAACCTGGGGGAAGGAGTGGACCACAGTGGGCTTTCTGTAACTTTTGCAGCTAACCTTTAAGGTGAAGGGCAGTACCCCAGCAGTGCAAAAATGCCAGTGCACCTTGGGATCTTCACTGCTAGCACAGCTGGGATACAAAGCCCAGCTCTAATCACACACCAGATGGTTCCTTTATGTAAAGAGATGACTTAAGGGTTGCCAAGCTATTCACCCTTTCTGTAAATAAAGATTTGAGTAGGACTCAAGAAACTGGCAAAGCTGCAAATTTCCTGCCTGCGTCTTTGCTTGTTCTTTAGCCTTCCTTGCTAACTGTCGTGCCAATGTATTTTTAGGGCATGATTAAAAAAATAAGACGGTCTGCATCTCACTTGGCTGCACCTTGCGTGAACCCAGTCGTACTGAAATTGTGCCACCACTGCCCTGGTCAACTGTTGTGCTACTGATGGCCCACAAAATAGCTGACCTGACACCTGAGCTGGAGCCAAGACATTTCAATCCCCTTTCTACTCCTACTCAGGCTGGCTTTGCTGCTGCAGAGCTGGAAGCTCAGAGCAAAGAGGAAAGCAAAGGGTAATGAGAGTCCACTTTCTGGATTCAAAGGCTGAAGCAGTTTGCAAGGCTGGCCCAGGACTGAGAGCACTGCATCAGCCCCATAGCCAGTTTGCAGCTCAGACACAGAATTTCTGCTAAGTTGAGACAATTGCCTTGCAGAGAAATGCAGAGAGACACCTGCAAACTCGGTACGTCCCTCAGCTGGTGTTTAACATTTCCCTGCTTGGCAGATAGAAATATTCTGTTTAAAGAGGAAAAGGGGGGTGGGGAGGGGCAAATATTGGTGGAGGGGAAAAAAATTATCTATGATGGTATTTTCTTCACTAATTCTTTCATGTCAACAACAGCAGCTAAAGCTTCATTTTGTTTTTTCACTTTTTTTTCCCCCCACAGATTGACAGTGCACTAGGAAAGGAAAGCTTCCAGTCAGAGATGCAAAGGCAGAAGCGAAACAGTACGTACACAAATGTATGGTAACAGAGCAGGTTTCTGGTAAGGTGAGGGTGAAACCACTATTTGGGACAGCATCTCTTGAGGTAGTGAACTGAGATCATCAAGGGGGAGTAGTTGTTGTGGCATAATCCCAGCTGGCAGCTAAGCACCACCCAGCCATTGGCTCACTCTCCCCCAGTGGGATGGGGGACAGAATCAGAAGGGTGAAAGTGGGAAAACTTGTGGGTTGAGATAAAGACAGTTTAATCAGTAAAGCAAACCAAGGGATTCATTCAGCTCTTCCCATGGGCAGGCAGGTCTTTGGCCATCTCCAGGAAAGCAGGCTCCATCACACATAATGGTTACTTGGGAAGACGAATGCCATCACTTCAAAGGTCGCCTCCTTCCTTCTTCTTCCCCTAGCTTTTATTGCTGACCGTGATGTCATATGGTGTGGGTGTCATGCTCCAGGTCATATGGTGTGTGACATCATATCGGTCAGTTGGGGTCAGCTGTCCTGGCTGTGTCACCCTTACTGTGCACCTCCAGGCTACTCGCTGGTGGGGTGGGGTGAGAAGCAGAAAAGGCCTTGGCTCTGTGTAAGCACTGCTCGGCAGTAGCTAAAACATCTCTGTATTATCAACACTGTTTTCATTACAAATCCAAAGCATAGCCCCATACAAGCTACTATGAAGCAATGTAACTTTACCCCAGCCAAAACCAGTACAGTAGCAAAGGCACAAACCAAAAAGGTGGAACCTTTTGTCTGGTCAGAGATTGCTATAGAACCATAGAATCACAGAATAGTTTGGGTTGGAAGGGACCTTTAAAGGTCATTTAGTTCCAACCCCCCTGCAATGAGCACGGACATCTTCAACTAGATCAGGTTGCTCAGAGCCCCATCCAACCTGACCTTGAAAGTTTCCAGGGATGGGGCATCTACCACCTCTCTGGGCAACCTGTGCCAGTGTTTCACCACCCTCATTGTAAAAAATTGCTTCCTTATATCTAGTCTAAATCAACCCTCTTTTAGTCTTAAACCCCTTTTCCTATCGCTACAAGCCCTGCTAAAATGTTTGTCTCCATCTTTCTCACAAGCCCCACTTAGATACTGGAAGGCTGCTCTAAGGTCTCCCCAGAGCCTTCTCTTCTCCAGGCTGAACAAGCCCAACCTGCTGGTCACGCTTCTTTTGATGCAGCCCAGGATACAGTTGGCTTTCTGGGATGCAAGCCCACAAAATGCCGGCTCATGTCCAGCTTTTCATGCACCCGTACCCCCAAGTCCTTCTCCCTTCTCTCAATCCCTTCATCCCCCAGCCTGTATTGATACCAGGGGTCGCCCCGAATCATGCAGCACCCTGCACTTGGCATTGTTGAACCTCATGAGGTTCACATGGGCCCACTTTGCAAGCTTGTCCAGGTCCCTGTGGATGGCATCCATATGATGACATATATGATCACAGCTTCTATGCAAGTTGAAATACATGGTGCAGAAAAACCCCCGAGGCCTTTAGCAGGACAGGGGTCACACGATAATCCTGTATGCCTTCAGACTATGGTTGACAACGCATCCACTTGCTGAGTCAAAGGAGAGAAGGGATTAGTCGGCTTTTCTCTGTATGTATTATGCTATTTATATCATCTTCGTATTGCTCTGAGACCAAAGAAATCTGCTTTTGTCAGAGAAGCAGCAGATAAAACACATGCAGAATATCTGCTGAGTAGGAAGCAAGAAGATTTCTTAAGCAGAATGCCACACTAAGCTACCATTAAATAGCAACAAAGAGCCCAAATGCCGAACCGGAAGCCATAAATTTGTGATTTACCTTCACACACAGCTTTGCAGTCTCATGCTATTTTCTCTTTCAGTACTTACTTTTGACCTTCCCCCTCCGGAGTACACCGTTGACATTGAAGTAAGCCTTATGGATTCATCTTTTCTGGAGCCAATCAAAGAGTATTTCAAAAACCTTAATCTTCCATTTTCAACAAATATTTCAAATGTAGAAATGACAGTTTCAAGCATCAACATTACAACAGGTGGGTTGGTTATTTATTTTTATATTCTGAGTGATGTGCTTTCTTGCCAGTGTGTGATCTCTGCCAGTTTCACCATTCCTCACGCTTAGAAATCAGCCAAACCCAACTGTCTGCTGCCTGCCAAAGACCCAACAAGACTGAAGCTTTAGCACACAACGGCATGTTTTGTTCTCTGCATCCCACCACTCCTCTTTGTATAACATTGGCATTAGCAATAGCCCTGAATGCTTTGCTTTTCCTAAGGAAGGGACAAAGCCAGAGGAAGCCTGAGCCAAAGGATTTTGTTCTAGTTTGACTAACAAGCAGCCTGAGTTACTTTCAAGTTTCAGGAAGCTGCGACAGCGGTTATCAGACTGTTTACTTCCCTCCACTTGCGTTTGGAATGTAAATCGGTGTAAGAGGCTGTACTCTGACCCTGATAGAGACAAGCTGCATGAGACACAGTCTTTTCTTCATATAAGTCAGTAAACACATTCTTACAGGGCAAGATAGCAGAAAGGTTTTATTACATGAATTGTTCTGCAACATCACATCCAAGTAACTAATACAGCGGAGGATATACAAACACACCAAGCATTTACAACAGTAGAGGAGGAGATTTAGTACCTTCTTATCGCTGGTCCATAAAGCAGTGAAAGGAAATGTTCATCAGTTCTCAAAACAACATGCAAATGGATCTTTTAAAGGCCTTCAGGGTCACGTGCAATGTGTGAAAATCACTTTGTTAATATCTCATTTTTCCAATGCCAGATTAAGAGCAGAAAAACTTACAGTGGAGTGTTTTGTGGTTTGGGTTTGTTTTTTTTAATTGGAGAGAATGTATGTCTTTAAAGCACTTTGTGATAATGTCACCTTCTCTCATGCAGCGTCTGTCAGGATACAGTCAGAATGACACAGGATCTCACTAGCCACTGCGACTTTGCGTGACCATTATGTGCTCTTAAAAGCTTTAAAAGCCTATATGTTTGCTTTCAGCCCCAGCAATATAGAAATATCTAATCTGAAAACTATCACAGAATCCTGGCCAATATGCCAGGTAAATTTTTAGTATGAGGCTTCACGTCTCCATTCAATTACTTAAAAGTAATTGATCAGACTTATCCCTGTACCAGTCTGTTTCCCATTTCTGGTTAGTAATTTATTATTAGTATAGTCAGATTTGCACGGTGTCAGATCATCATGTTTGCATCATTCAAGCGAACTCACGAGAAGGGCAACATTTAGTTGAGATCACTGGCATAAAGATATAGCAAGGTAAATATATATCATGCAATAAGCTCTGCCCTGTTTACCGTCCTTATAGTATTTCTCTGTTTGTCTGACACTAGTCTGTCTGCCCAGTGGTGAGAACAATAGCTGTTGTTCTTGTGAAAATGGATATGCCTGGCCAAATGCGGTGTGCAGTGACTTGATAACCTGCCCTTCTGCCAGCCCAGCACCTGCCCTGCTCTGTGGCTACATGAAGGAAATGCCTTTCTACGGGCCTTACTGTGAGCCTCAGACTGAAGGTAAGGAGAAACAGTACTGAACTTCATCATTGTACAACTGGTTAGAAGATGGAATAGTGTTATAGGTGTGAGAAAGCAGCACGTCAGGACTGAGCTGGCTACCACATTGCCTATGAATGTGGAAAGTCTGTAGAGATGGTCTAGAGCTCTTGTCTTTGTGATGTGGGTCCCCCTTGACCCAAGTACTTGCAGATATTTAGTGCCATACTGGAGCCCCAGCTCCTGGAATCACTCAGGTGCCTCTTTGGGACTTTCAGCTTCCCTAAGCAAAGAAAGTTTCATCTCATCAGATTTTCAACAGAGGAACTTATAAATGTGACCAAAGTGTGCCACAGTGCTCAAGAGAAGAGAAGGAACAAAAAACCCCAGCATGTATCTTCTGTTTGGTTTTATTTCATGGCTCTTGTGACAAGGTGCCCATGAGTTTTTAGGAACCTGACTGATAACGGGACACTTAGGCTTGGCAGCACTGGGGTGAGGACCTGTTTTCTCTGCAATCCAAGACAAACCCCTATGAGGCTCTGCCTCTGATTTGTGATGGAGCAGCATGCAGAGCTACCCAGAGGCAGCCCTAGAGCTGGAAGCAGTCCACTGCTGTCAGCATGCCCGTTCTAACCAACTCTGCTTAGAGGCAATGCTTTTATCACAGGGCAGCTCCATATCAATACCGCTATACTACTGCCAGGACTAGAGCTAGTATCTCTTCCATGTGGAAGTCGCACACCCCTTAGAAGTCCAGGGCCCTGGGTACAATGCTCCTCCACCGCATGGTATGGACATGTCCATAAACGGACCCAGCTTAGAAAATTCCAATATTTGTCGAAGCATTTTAAATTCTTTTGTGCCCATTGATGGGTTTTCACCCAGAGTATTATGGCCTCCCCCCAAAGTCACTGAGGATTTTTCCATTCATTTCAGTGAAACATAGATAGAGATTCAATCTATGTAAAATTAAGTATCATCTAATCAAAAAGTTATTCATCCAAG
This sequence comes from Grus americana, assembly GCF_028858705.1. Classification (NCBI taxonomy): domain Eukaryota; kingdom Metazoa; phylum Chordata; class Aves; order Gruiformes; family Gruidae; genus Grus; species Grus americana. The sequence continues at coordinate 6,892,145 of NC_072854.1, read as the reverse complement.
CTCTCTATAACTGGAGCAACGTAGCAATTCAACCATTGTAGGAAAGCTGACTATCACCTTATGAATGTGTCACCTTTTGAAGTGTCTACAGCTTTGCATCAGCTGGAGAGGGAGTCTAGATATCTAGCAGATGCCAGGCATCTAAATTAGATACAGAAAATTAGGAGACCCAACTTTCCTATTATACAGATGAATTTTGGCAAGTTGTAAGATTTTGATTTAGGATTAGGATGGCGTCATCAAGGGCAAAGTGTGCCTGACTAGTCTAGTGGTCTTATAGGATGGATGACTGCATCAGTGGACAAGGGAAAAGCTACAGATGTCTGTAAGGCCTTTGATACGATCCCCCACAACATTCTTGCTGCTACATTGGAGAGATATGGGTTTGACAGATGGACTGTTCGATGGATAAAGAACTGGTTGGATGGTGACTTCCAAAGAGTTATAGTCAACATAGCTCAACATCCAAAGGGAAGCCAGTAACAAGTGATGACTTCAAGAATCTATACTATTTAATATCTTCATCAATGACATAGACAGTGGGATCGAGTGCACCCTCAGCAAGTTTGCAAATGACACCAAGCTGAGTGATGCACTTAATTTGCTAGAGGGAAGGGATGCCATCCAGAGGGACCTTGACCACTCAAGAAGCTGTGGATGCCCCCTCCCTGGAAGTGTTCAAGGCCAGGTTGGATGGGGCTTTGGGCAACCTGGTCTAATGGAGGGTGTCCCTGCCCATGGCAGGGGGGTTGTACTGGATGATCTTTAAAGGTCCCTTCCAACCCAAACCATTACATGATTCTAAGATTCGATGATTAAGTTAGAAGAAAAAGCTGACTGATCACTTTCTAAGCATTGCTTTTGATTATTTTTACATGTATTTTTATGTTTTTCCTTGCAGACTTATGTGCTATGGGAGACCCCATTGTAATGAATATGTCAGTCAGACTCGACACAGACTTTTCGGATGATCTCAGGAATTCTTCTTCTGAACAATACAAAAAATACAAAGCTGACCTTGAAAAAGCGGTAATGATTTTAGTTTTCCATCTCTGAAGGTAGAAAACCCTCTAAGAAATATGGTATTTACCCTAAGGGTCTGGGAAATAGGGTGCAGTGTCACGGTCTCTGTGGGGAGCTGTGAAGTGTGCAGCAGTGGTAGCTACAAAGTGGGTCAAAGCTGACCTTCATTGAAAGGCAGTAACAATATTCCCATTCATTTTAATATGCTGGCCAATAAGGAAGTATTTAGGAATCTTTTGCATCAAAAGCATGAAAAAAAAAATCACATTATTGGTTGAAGCTTAAATCCACGTGAGCACACATAGAATGAAACCATCAGCACAAATTTATCCCATGACAGTGGGGAGAGCACTGGGCCTGTTCTATCAGATATGCTACATACCTTTACTCACATCCATGTTGAATGGAGAGTTTCCTATTTTAAGCATGCTAGAGTAATATACAGAAGACTTATGTCATGTAATATGTCTTTGTTCACAGTTTAATGATAGCTACAAGTGTTTACCAGGCTTTGTATCGGCAACAGTAACTGGTTTCAGGTAAGTGAACAATTTCATTTTTTCCTGGAACACACAAATCTTTCTGTCCAGTCTCAAGGAGACACCTGTCAGCAAAGACTACACTCACTCTGGCTAGAACCCATGCCCAGGATATGCATACAGAATAACAGTATAATAGCTGCAAAGGAAAACTCAACTATTAGCATGGAAATAGGACTGCGGGTAAAATTCACTACTGTGCAAAAGTCCAAGAAACATAATCATTCTCCAGCTGGATCAAAGCCTTTTGTGGGAAAGACTGAATTCCACCCAAAAGGGGAAAGGATGTGAGTAAACCTAACATCATTTCCTAGGTCATCAGGAAGATGAATTAGTACATTGACTCTGGATATAACATTGGATCTGGATAGAAGAGACATTACTCAAGTCCACCCATATTTAAATGCAGCTGTATTTTAGGTTTTCTAAGGGAAGTTAACTAGAAATAGACAGCAGACAAAGGAGATGATAGATGTCACATGAAGGTGTTCTTACTTTGGCAAGAGCTGTAGCACAACCTTCTTGTATATCAGAGCAAGCCTTGAGTCACAACAGAAGCCTTCACAGGTGAGCCCTGTGAAGCCTTCCTAGCCATGCAAGATGGGTCACCACAACATAGAAACCCACTAATATGTAAGGATATTTAGTTCTGGTGCTTCTCTCATTCTTGTATCTGTTTAGGCCTGGAAGCGTTTTTGTGAACTATGAAGTAAAAGCAGGAGCAGCAAGCTTCGATCAGATAGCAAGTGCCAACAAAATGGTACCACAATTTCTACCTGCAGTGTACCAGCTAAACCCAGCTACCTTCACAACAGAAATAACTAGTAAGTTTAAAGCTCCCTCAGTATTTTCCTTCAACCTTTACTTTAGTATTTCTAGCCTGAACCATGTAGCTGCCTCATACTGTTGATTATTTGGTACTGGACCTTCAAAAAACATTTATTTCTCTGGCTATTTCATTTCATCCTGTGCCACCAAAGCTTAGGACTTACCTGAGATGACCATGCAGGCAGTACCTCCCACGGAAAACCAAATCCTTCCAGCTAATCCACTGGACCCTGATGCAGTCTTCCTACGGAAGAGAGATTGAATACCCTTAAGTTCACCTCCAGAACTCAGACAACTCTTAGCGTATCAGGCTGCCAGCACTTCCCATTTCTTCAAAGAAAACCAAATAACCTCTTGCAGTTTACATGAGAACAGGTTCCCCCTGGCTTCCCTGGCACATTTGCCACGCTGCTGCTGGGCAGCGTGTTACAATTCGGCTGTCTGATCAAGTGCCCCAGAGCTGCCGTACTCAGCACACTGAGCGCTGGACCGTCTCAGAGGATTACTTCAACCTGGTTGCTTCTCCTCCCGGTTTATCTACTTAGAAAGTAGTGGTGGTGATAATATTTCTGGCTCTCTGCATAAAACCTTCTGGGGTCTTTGGTGGACAAAGATAGTAGAAGAGTATGTTGTGGGAAAATTGCATAGCTTTAATCAGAGGTGGTACCCTGCAACTGATGCTGAGTGCATATTAGTTGTGAAGCACCTAGGATTCCCATGAGATGAAAGACACCATATAGACATGAGCTGAAATGACAATAATCCAGAATGTTGCTCTTCGTCTTCCCAGATCAGACAAACTTCACCATGAGTCCTGTAGACATTTTTGAAGGGGATACAGTAAAACTGATTTGCGAGATAAATTCAACATCTGACAATGTGACCTGGTATCACTTCGATCAGATCATCTCAGCAAGCTTCCGGTATTCAGTTGAGAGAAAAATTACAAGAACCATTTCAAGGACGATTTCGATTCTTAAAATTATCAACATTACGAAGGAGGATTATGGTAAGATTTTTCTATCGTTAAAACAGCAGGTGTATCCCTCTAGTGTGTCTCATTCTATAAAAAGCAAAGAGGAATGCAGTGACTGCATTTTCCTAGAGTAAATGTGAAAAATACACTGTCCTTCATAATTTTCCTGTGGGGTTTTTTGTTTTGTTTGTTTTGTTTTGTTTGTTTTTTCTGTAATGAACTATGCTCTGATTGGCATAGTAAAATGTGAACTGACTGAAGTGATGATACAGGCCTGTATTCTCAGTGCCAGCCCTCACTGCCATATCACAGGAGACAGCAGTGACTACATGGCTGTGAGGCCTTCCCCCCCTTTTAGTGAGGGAACTTGAGGCTGCGGTTGAACTTGTCCTTGATGGCCCTTGCCCCCCCTTGCAAACATAACCTACCTAAATAGAGCTCAGAGTTACAGTTTTTCATGTGTTCATGCTTAGGGCTTTTTGAAAATCAGAAACAGGTAAATTGGTGACATTTTGCTGGGAGGAGTTATCAGGAGAGTTATCATGTATTATCAGAGCTTTCACTCGAGCTCCCACTCAGTTCTTCTGTTTGGACTATGAATTTTACATTCAACTTCAAAAAGGGTAGCCTGTGACCAGGTATTGGGGCACGCTTATGGGAGGTAGGACTTCTTTGGGCTAAGGATGCCCTGAACCTTGGTGTCTCCACTCCTATGAAAGTGGCCTACTCACTTGGCTATTCCAATGGGGAAGGGGAACCCATCTACGTAAAGTATGAAGGAAGTTTGGAGCTCTGATTACCAATTTCAAAAGGAAGCCTGGCTGCATCCAGGGGACAAGTGCCTGAGAAAGCGACTGATAAATACCACTTTGCAAATACCTTCCGAGCAAGTGTATGTACCTACACCCGGAGTGCCAGCTCTTGTGGAGTCCACCCTGGGGACCTATCTCTTACCCATTCTCGTAGGAACCTTTTGCACAGTCAGTCTACACTCTTACCATGACATATTGCTGCCACGTGGACTATGAGCAATATACAGATCCCCAAAAACACCAACTCAGCCAGATTTTAAGTATTTCAGTCCCTGAGCACTGGTCTCTTCTCAAGTACCCATCAACACTGAAGCTCCCTAATCCGGATACATTTGGCACCAGGAGTCTGCAGAAAGCGCACTGCAGATGACCTGAGGGTACATTTTTATTAGCAAGTAGCAGAGCCACTGCGGAGCAGGGAGATGTGAAAAATAGGTGTGGAAGTAGGTCCCAGCTCCTAACTCCAAGCGTAGAGGAAAAACCAGCAAAATGTGTTCTCAATGCTAAGATATTGCCTATGCTTTACAGGTTCCTATAGTTGCACTTTCACAAAGAGCGATTCGTCTCACAGACTGATATACAAGGCCACAAAACCAGTAAAAGTCTTTCCGTTACACATCACTCCGAACTTAAATGACATCGATGTTACATGCAACAGTCCTGAAATGCAGACAAACAGTCCTCTGCTGTCCTGTTGTATTGACAGACACTTACCATCACTTACTGGTGACTGGAAAGTAAATGGAGCAATCAATATTACAGGTAAGATTAAAAAAAATATTGTCTTTCACCTGCTAGGTTTGTTTGTTCTTCAAAGATCTCCTCCTAATTGGCCACCCTGAAGGCCGAGTCCTAGGATGAATATAGGGTATGCTCCAAAGGTTTGTGTGTGGGAAGGGTGATGGATTTACAGTGTGGTACAGACTCCATAAGTGTTGTGCAGGTGCCAGTGGGATTCTGGGCATTTCCATGCATTGTGCAGACATTGATGCTTAAAACTGTGCCATCCTAGATGGAAACAGCTGCCTGGACCGGCATCATACCAACTTTCTCCAAAAAGCTTACTTCTACATTGCCTAGTTTTGAGAGCAAGGATGAGTGCGTCAGTCTCTACTACTATCTCCAGAATCATCCTCGGGGTATGAAAAGCTTCTGGGTACCTCAGAGTGAGATTTGGCAACCCAGAGAGGCAGGTGCTACACTTTGAAACAGCATGGCTAAATACTGAGCGCACAGTTTCCCTCTCCGCCTGTAGCTGTAATACATCACATGCCAGCTGAGTCAGTGGCATCCCACAAGACTTTACTTATAACAGGAATACAAAGAGTTAATAAAGTGCCAAGTAAATGTGTTACAAAGAATTAAAAGCAACATCAATAGAAACACTCATAAATGTCTATGAACCATAGTCATAAACAGCCTATTGCCCTCTTAATGTTTTATGGGTATGGACTAACTGTTTATTGCTAACCACTTGTTATAAATGAAATTTAGCAGAAAGCAGGACAGCAAAATGAGAGAAAACCTTCAAAGCTCATGTGCACGGAGGACAGGTACTGGTGGGCAGTGCTTGCAGAGAGAGGGGTGATCCTGGCCTACTGTAATGAGCTGTGTTGCCCTTGATTCCCTGTGGCCAGGCTTTCCCCCAGGAACTGCTCCCATGCCAGACAGCAGAGTTTCTTTCACTTTCAGCTCCGGCTTGGGACAGGTCTTCCCCTTATAGCTAAACCTGCACCCTTCAGGTTTAAAGTTGAATGACAAGTACCTCCAAATGTTTATTTCAAAATAAGATGACATTAAAATCTGCAGTGTTTACTCCTGTTTTACTTATCTTACTCATCCTAAATATCGCGGATAATGAGGTTAGGCTGAACCAGAATAGTATTAATTTTGGCTTATCCTGAGGTAATGTTGTTGCTCTCAGTTAGACTGGTTTTGGCAGCAGGTGCCCAGCACTGTGCTGAGAGCTGTCTTCAGGCCTTTGGAAGACTACTGCGAGTGTTGCCAGAATAAAATATGCAAATGAACTTCAGCAACAATAAGTTAAAAGTGCCACGCCGTCAAAGATTACATACAAACTCACAAGATTTTCCTTAGCTAGAGCGAATGCTTGTGATTTCCAGAGCCCAGGTATTTTTGGACATCCATAGCCCTTCACAGAATGTTTCTTTCTCTCTAGGAGTCTCCAGTCTCAGTGCAAACTGCACTGAATACAAGCTCAACATCAATGAATCACTATGCCCACCTGCGAAGTCAGGTACAGTGACAACATATACATGTGAGCTAGAGACTGGACACGGTGCCAGGCACAGTCAAGACATCAGAGTGACATACCTCCGGACAGGTAAGAGCCAGGTAACATGTAACAGACCATCAGCTCTTTAACGTGTAGGTGGCCTCTGTGGCACGTCATTTGCAAACAAATGATTATAACAAGTGACTCTCAATAATACGGCATTTCTCTTGTGTTGTCTCAGCCCATGTAACAATATCTTCAAGCACAAACTCATCAGTTTCCGAGGGATATGCATTCAATCTAACGTGTGAAAGTGATGTGAGCAATTATGACAGCATCAGTTGGAAAATCCAGTCTGGAAATAGCACAAGAAGAGTAGACTGTGATACATGCATCAAAAATAGCAGATTTCCAGCCATGTCTGTGCTCACAGTGAAGACTGCCACACAGGACTGGAGCGGTGAGTGAATCTGGTTTGTATTGGCTACAAAGGCAATGAAATCTCTGTACCAGATCGTTTACAGCATCCCTAGCCCTGCAAATCACTGTGAAGCCTGGCCACAGTAAATAAAAACAGTTAAGATCATAACTGCTGAAGGACAGCAAGACATGATGCTGCCAACAGTTGTTCACTGTTAAAGCTCATGACCAAAAGCTGAAGAGTGCTTCTGTTGACTGAGACATACTTTTTGTGTCACTTCTTTCAGGCACCTTCATCTGCACATTCTCCCAGAAGCATCTGGAGAGTTCTGCCAACGTGACAATCGAGGTTATTTCCTTGCCTCTGAAGCAGAACATCCTGATAAACCCTATTGCAGCATCTATACTGTGCAAAGTGCAACAAGCCCTTGAGTGCTGCATAAATGCTAGCACCATGGAAGATTACAAGGTCACATTCGTGGTTCCAGGAAATGCAGTTCAAGTTGGTAAGAAACAATAAACTTGCAGAATCCCTGGTGCTACGTGTCAGAACCCAGTCCCTTGGGTTTTTTGTTTTCAGTTAGGTCCGTGTAACCAATTCATACTTACTGCTATTATGACAACCCACAAGTACTCCTGAGAGTGTAAAAAAAGGGAAATGGACTTTTTTTAGGATAGTTGCCATGCCTGAGGAGCGTGGCTGAGATTAATAGAAGAGCCACTGAAGTCACTGCTGTGGCAATAAATGTGTAATAGGTAAATTCAATGTTTGGTTTGCCTTGCCAGGCAGTAAGAAGTGAGTATCCTCATCATTGTTCAGACTAGAAATTGCTGAACTCTGTTTATTTGCTTTTACCTTCCACTCTTGTCATTTTTTTGAACTGAGTATTGAGGACAGGTTACTCAAGAAGAAGATCTACTAATTCATCAAAAATGTAGAACAACACAGTAAGAATGCTATTCAAAGAACTATTCTATTTTCTTCAAGGATACAGGTGACAGCTTTATCAGCACAAAAGCTTAACCTTCTTCTGCATGTCTTCAAATTTAGGGTAGTTCTGCAGCTTCCCTGGGATGTTTTTATATACGAGAAGTTTTCAAGTGGGTTACAAAACAGTTAATTTGAAAAAAGCAAAGACGACCCTCCTAAACTAAGTCAGAAAACATGCAGGAGTGCAAAAAAACCAGGCTGAAGTGTAAAGCAGGTGGAGACTGAGGGGTCCTTTGGTTGCTAAGAAAAATGCCAAGATCTTCTTGGAAGAGATTGGAGTCAGGGGCCCTCAGGCACAGGCATACTGAAAAGCAATGGGAGTATGGTACAGATCCTGAGTTCCAAGAACCACGTAAGAACAGCAAAAAAGTATCCTAGGCTAAATGAAACACCTGTGGTAGAAGAAGCAGCAGGAAGAGTATTCTCCAAAATGGTTTCTAAAGCAAATTTTGGTTCCTGCTCGGTAAAAGAGGGTTTCAGGATTTGCTCATACACCAGTAATTGAAAACGTACTGATTATGCAGCAGCTGCCAGGAGATTTAATAAGCAGTGAGTAAGAGACAGAGATCAGCGTACAGAAAGGAAGTTTTTCATCAAAGTTTTTTTTCTCAAGGACCCACAGAAAAGAAAGTTTTGCAGAAGCTTTCTGCTGTCTGCTGGCTGATTGACCCCCAACTCTGTGTTAACCTGTCTTAATCCTTCCATACAGGGAAAAAGAAAACAGGAAATTTGTTTTGCTACATGTACAATTACACAGAAACAGAATGCAACACACAGAAAGAGATCACGGCATATTGCAAGTTTATTAACCGCATTGGACAGGAAGTCAACAGTGAAAGAATAAGACTGAACTTGATACCTGGTAAGAAAGAAGTTACTATTTAAAGCTGTTAAATAGGAAATCCACATATCTTTGTTAAATCAGATGCCACAAATTTATCACTGGTGACACCTAACAGGAGCAGGTTTTGTTAGCCAAGAATTTTTGTCTCCTTTTTTGATGGAAAATTTTGAAATATGGAGGAAAATATCAATTTGGCTAAAATTTTAAAAAATAAGTAGACAAGATGTTTTATCTTCACTGTATTTGACAGTGGCCCCAGTATGTTCCCAAGCAGTTATAGTTCAGTCATCTTCTGTCCCTACTTCCTTCTGGTGCAGCCTGCATCACCAAGCTTCATCTCCTGTGTTGAAATGTGGTCACACAGCTCCCAGCTTGCACCAATAATTTAGCAAGGATAAAAGATTGTGGTGCATCAGGAAGAAGTCATCTAGCTTGGGAGGTCAGCCTGTGGGAGAACATATCCACTTTAAACACAAGAATGGCAACCTTCATGAGGTGTTGCAGAGACCCGGGCAGACCCAGCTTCCAGTCAGCTCTGCAGGAAATGCTGGGTAATTAGAATTCAACATTGCTAAATCCAGTTTTGATGTTTAGTTCTGACCAGAGTTTGGATATTTCAGCTTCTTATTCTAAATTGGAAAGAAAGAAATGTTTAACATCCCTATAATGCAGAAATGTTCTTTTTTCTACAGTAGTGGTGCCTACTGTTGAATCACTGTATCTGGCCAGATTTCACTCTCTTAGGCAATAAATATGCAGACACTTTACTTACTTTAGTCATCAGATACTTACTGATATGACTAACCCAATCAAAGCCAATTAGCAAGATTCACTGTTCATCAAAAAGGATGAGGCCTCACTATCCAAGTCTTAATGCATTTCCTATTGGCGCTACAGCAGCATTGAATCCTTTACAAGAATAAACTTTGTGCGAATTACTGTTCAATATAATCCCACTCCAGCCCTATCTGACCCTGTAATCTAACAGACAAATCCTAAAACTTTGGATATTGGTTTGTTGGTTTGATTTGGTACTCAAAAACAAGGGGCTTTATTCAATTTCCTTTTTAATTTCATGATTCCAAAAAATTGGGAATGCAAGACATATACGACCTGAAAGGTCATAATTAATGAAGAGAGCAAGCTGAAATCCTAACTAATTAAAAGACCTCTGAACTTCAGGAGGTCACAGGTTTGATGGGGGTAAATTACTCCTCTTCCTCTGTCTTAGTTTTCTACCTCTATGTCTTTTTGTCAATACAGATAAGGAAGTTTCCTGCTCAGACAGCATTGGCATTGGAAGAGAAGAGGACACATTAGTAAAACGATGCCAGGAGTTAAATAATCCAGATTATTTTACCCGAGGCAACAAAACTTACAAGTGCTCCAACAAATCATGGAAGGTTGAAAGGAATGACTGCCTGTCTGTACCAATAAGCAACCTCCTGACTAATGCCGAGGTAACATTTATGAGTTTTCTAGAGGTTGGGGCAGGGGGGCAGGTAGGAGAGAGCAAAAATTTTTGTTGGGTGTTTTTTTGCTTAAAATAATCTAAAATATATGAAGCATTAAAAATTCAAATATTTAATTAAAAATATCATTTAAAAGATATAAAGAATGATTGACTATAGCTACACAACTCAGTGAAAGAGGCTAGGTCCCCTCCTCTGGCCCAGCGGGCATGTGGCACTGCACGGCTAACATCCGCACACATGAACACTCTCTCCCCCAGACAAGGTGACCTTATCCACAGCGTCCAGCGGGAACAGTCGCTGGCCCGGGGTGCTCCCTGAACCATGCTCAGGCATTGCCTCGGTGAACGCTAGTGGCACAAGCCCAAAGCACGCTATAGACACAGCAGGGACAGCTCTGGGCCACTGTCCAACCTCAGACCCCGGGCCGTTTAGCATGACCCCAGCCACGACACTTCACAGGGCCGTGGCTTTCAGCCTAGGTATCCCGTCATAGTGCTCTTCACTTCTACAAACCATCCAGAGTCACCCTCCTCTTAGGGTGAGGTTAGATGAGAACAATCATCTTTCTTTCATCAAATATTATGTTTATTTTAGTAAATCAGGCACAGCAAGGCCCCAGGCAGTGGTACAGCTACTCAGTTATGTATTTTATTAACTTGCTGGGTTACTCCCTTATATGGTCTGGGCCCAGGCCAACTATTTTTTCCCCCAGAACTTCCAGGAGCAGTCTGCGAGTTAGCACAGGCGACAGACCACTCTCAGTAGGCAGTTAGGATACCCTGCTCTGGAGAGTCAGAGAGTTGAATGCTACCAGCACATCTAGAACGACCCTGGCTCTGTTTATTTTACTAGTGTAAGGGTAGCCGTTATGAAGGAGGACCAAGCTCTAGGCAACTTACACACGTGTAATCTACTGTTATCTTCTGTTCCAGTCCTTGGTCAACAGTCCTGACGCAAAAGCAACCCTACCTAACTACCTTGCAGAGCTTAAGGAAAAGACAGAAAAGGAGCAAAACACAATAAACAGTTCTCCTGCAAACCTAGGTGCAATCATTACTATCCTGGGTATGATCTCCTCTATCCCAGCAGATGCAGAGAAGCTCACTATTCAAGTAAGGTTTTATTTTAAGTCTTATCTATACTTATCAAGCCCTTTGGCCCCTTTTGTCACAGAGGATGACATTCTCCCTGAAAAAATTTCACAGTTAGGGTCAGGAACAGGAAAGTATTAAGGGAATGAGATGAAATGACATCAAAGATGAAAAGACAGCAAAGATATAAAAGAGTTTATGAAAAGTCAAAATGATGAAGACAAGGAGCCTGTGCACAAAAGAGAGACTGCTGTATGCTTAGCAACTAGAAATCTTCTAGGCACCCATAAATGTCTCTAGCATTCTAAGTTAGAGGAAAGGACAAGAAATGATGAATGAAAAATTGGACATGACCCAGCAGTGTGCGCTTGCAGCCCAGAAAGCCAACAGTGTCCTGGGCTGCATCAAAAGCAGCGTGACCAGCAGGTCGAGGGAGGGGATTCTCCCCCTCTACTCCACTCTTGTCAGGCCCCACCTGCAGTACTGCGTCCAGCTCTGGGGGCCCCAGTACAAGAGAGACATGGAGCTGTTGGAGCGAGTCCAGAGGAGGCCATGAAGACGATCAGAGGGCTGGAGCACCTCTCCTATGAAGACAGGCTGAGAGAGTTGGGGTTGTTCAGCCTGGAGAAGAGAAGGCTCCAGGGAGACCCTATAGCACCTTCCAGTACCTAAAGGGGCTACAGGAAAGCTGGAGAGGGGCTGTTTACAAGGGCATGGAATGATAGGACAAGGGGTAATGGCCTTAAGCTGAAGGAGAGGAGATTTATATTAGATATAAGGAGAAGAAAAAATACTAAGTAACGTGTAAACAAAAACCACACAGCTCCACTTTTGGAAACTTTGACTTGAAAATAGGGCATGCAGAGGGTTAACAACTGAAGGTTTCACATGGATTGAGCAAAATAAGAAAATACTGGGCTTTTTTCAAAAGGCAATTCTAGGACCACGCAGAAATTACCATCAGAAACAATAATGATTTGAATGGGATTTCAGTAACAGCATTATTCTGTTGTTGTTCCAGAATTTCCTCTCCACAGTGGACTTCATTGTTGCTGATTCCACAGCTAAAGCTTGGGAAGACCTGAATAAAGACAAGATAATCAAAAGTTCTTTGTTACTGCATTCGGTAGAAAATTTTTCCCTGCGCCTCCAACCAGTTAATAATACCATTCCTCTTGTCTTTGCAAACACCCTTCAGCTACAAGGTATAGTTGTCACAGAAAATAGCATGGATTATAAGAAAAACTTCAGCAGTACAGAAAACCTCACCGTTAATGTGCTCATTGGTGAAGCTGAAATTCGTACTCTAACACAAAATTCAACGGTCGTCAGTGTGATGTACTCAAAACTTGGACAAATTTTGCCCCAGAATGAGTCTGACTATGTGAACGGCTTACTGATAACAACAACTGTGAGCAGCAACAGAAGCGAGAAGTTCAATATTAATATGACCTTTGCAAAGAAAAACTTATCTCTAAAGATGCCCCAGTGTGTCTTTTGGAACTTCACACTCAACGTACATGGGGGTGGCTGGGATACTCGTGGTTGCAGACCTACAGAGGTAGATGAACATGTCATTTGCTCCTGCAATCACTTGACATCATTCTCCATTCTGATGTCACCTGATAAATCCTCCCAGGTAATCTTTGAAGATTATATTACCTACATTGGCCTGGCCATTTCAATCTTGAGTTTGGTGGTCTGCATTATAATTGAATCCTTAGTCTGGAAATATGTGACAAACAACACAACCTCCTATATGCGCCATGTCTGTATACTCAACATAGCTATATCACTCCTGATTGCTGACATTTGGTTCATTGTCACTGCCTCCATCAATGACCAAAACCAACAGATAAGCAGAGGTATCTGTTTTGTTGCCACCTTCTTCATCCATTTATTCTACCTGTGCGTCTTCTTCTGGATGCTCAGCCTGGGCCTCATTCTTTTCTACAGACTGGTGTTCATCTTACATAACACAAGCAAGACCACTCAGAAAGCAGTGGCATTCTGTCTGGGATATGGGTGCCCCTTTGTCATTGCAGCCATCACCATTGCTGTCACACTGCCAAGGAACAATTACACCAGAAAGGATGTCTGCTGGCTCAACTGGAAGGACAGCAAAGCTCTCTTGGCATTCGTCATACCTGCCCTGATAATTGTGGCCATGAATTTATTCATCACTGCAATTGTTATAATAAAAATACTGAGGCCAACTATTGGGGATAGGTCAAACAGGCAGGAAAGGAACTCTTTGTTTCAAATTGGCAAAAGTGTGGCCATCTTGACACCACTGTTAGGCCTCACCTGGGGATTTGGCCTTGCCACTGTCATCAAAAACAGCCATCGAGCTTTCCACATCCTATTTGCTCTGCTCAATGCTTTGCAGGTGAGTTACACACATGTATGGTTTTGTTTCCTCTACGACCATGAACGTAGTGACATTCTTGCAGCGCTGTGCCTGGAGGGGGAATAAAAACAGCTTGGGAAAGCTCAGGTTTGCCTTACACATCATTATTCCCAAAGGACTCTTTGGGAAACCCATTCCAGGAATCCAGCAGTATTTTGTATTCCCAGCTGCCTTAACAGATGTGCCTTATAGATAAAGCTGACATAAAGATAGCTTCCAATTTTGCCAGTAGCTTTGGGAAGAACTTCATTCTTGAAGATCAGGAAAATAGCCCTATTGTGTTCAAGTGGGCAAGCTTCATCATGTCTGGTCTCTTTTATGGTGCATCTGGAGGCATCATATTGCGCTCTTGTGGATTCAAATAATGGCGGAGTATAAACAACATGAAAGTCACCAAGAACAGTTGAGTAGTACTACTAATAAAGAGAGGAACTGATCAAAATACACGATTGAGCGTTTTCAGTTAGTATGATTTTTACAACATATTTAGGTGGCCAGTAAGATGCCAATACAATGGGATTTCTTAAGGACACAATAGTTATGTCTAATCTGTCTCTTAAGTACGGCCTCAAAATTGTATGCTTCGGACCAAACTCACTTGCCTTTTACATTGTGAGCCTGTAAGCTTATCTGGGGAGCATAGGCAGGGTATGTCTTCCATACACAAACGTCCATTCTTCCAAATATGTTTAGTGCTTGCAAACTATCTGTCACTTTTGTAGATCAGATATACACACGGTTTAAATAGGCCAGGCCTGGAGAACTCCTGCCACATCAGCAGTCCATTATGTGAGATGCAGTTAGAAAAATGCGCTCTATCAAAGAGTTCAAATAGTCAACATGGACAATGTTTGAGATAATTATGAGTTACTGCAATTAAAGGTTGGTGTCATCAAACTCCATGAAATTATCTGTCTCCTAGGGATTATTCATTTTGGTGTTTGGGACTCTCTGGGACAAGAAGGTAAGAATTCAAACTATTTCTTATGTGAAAATATTGTTGGAATTTGAACATAATTGCTATATTTACTGATTGATTTTTTTTTAATAAATAGATACAAGAAGCCCTGCTGAAGAGGAATTCAACGTCCAAATGGAGTTCACAGCAAACAAAGGTTAGAACCTTGACTTAAGAATGCATTTCAGAGTTACTGCTGAATAGTCTAACATTCTCCAAGTGTCTTTTCAGTCAAATGCACTTTGTATTCTGAATTATTTATTAGAACTAGTCAGAGAAATAGAAGACACTAACAACATAAATATGAATATACCCCCTTTTTCAAGGTTTATTATTTCACCCATAATTGGTAAAAAATGAGAAGGAGGTTGGTGGACATTTGATCTAAATTCCACAATAAACCACAAAATGTAACTGAAACTTTAAGTTAGAAAACTGAAAATTTCAGTAGCACCATTATTTATTCACAACCTAAGAGAAAGATGCCCTTTAGCTATGAGCAGAGAAGGACGGAGATATTGCAACTTGAACTCGTGAGACAAGGAGACAGGTTACCCTGCACTTTTTGATGGGAATAGAAAATGGGAGGAAGTATGAATCTTTTGTCAAAATCATGTCTATGTGCAGCAAAGACACAGATTCCAATGAGCAAAAGACAGAACATAAATAAATGTGGTTCTGGAACTAACTGTCCTGGACACACTCCCAGAAGAGGAGAAACTTGGGTCCAATACCCAGCAAATTCCTGCATTTAACAAAAAACATTCAGTGCCAAAAAATAAAAGAAATAATGTTGCAAACAGGGACCGGGTTCTTAAGGAAGATCCTGGAGGGCTTCTCTTCCATCCACAGAGACTTTCTCTGGCCCAGTGACTCTTGCACTCCTCCCTGAACTGAAGTACAGCTTGAATGGGCATCTGGAAATGTCTCTGCTCGGAACAGGTGTCCACATTAAAGGGGGAAAACAGTTCCACTGCCATCTGTAAAAGAAAAAGTTTGCACAGTGTCTCGGGAAAATGACTGCTGAGGAAAACAATTAGGACAGAAATGCAGGCAGTGTTCCTACTGAAAAGACATGTCACAGAATCATGAAACAGTTGAGGCTGCAAGGAACCTCTGGAGATCATCTAGTCCAAACCCCACTGCTCAAAGCAAGATAAACTACAGCAGGTTGCTAAGGACATTGTCCCATCAGGTTTTCAGTATCTCTAAAGCTGGAGAATTCACTAACTCTTTGGACAAAAAGTTGTGGTATTTTGCCACCCTCAGCATAAAAAAAAAAGCTTTTTCTTATGATTAAATGGAATTTCTTCCATTTCAATTTGTGGTCCAGAGATCAAGACTCTGAAAAAAATGCTATGTAGGTGTTTGAAAAGGGTAAACCGGGGCCCGGCTGCTATAAGCTACAGGGCAGCCATGGAGCTAGACTGTCTTGTGCCAGCCACGTATCTGCTCCCTTCACACCTCCTAATCTTTAGCAGCTCCTGGTTCCTCTCTCCATGCCTCCTTCACCTCCACACATCTCATGACACCATAGCCCTTTCATCCAAAATGCCTAAAGGGAGGCAGAGCTATTTATGCCTCAGGAAAGTGCTGGGACAAAGGAGCTTAATTAAGTTCAAAAAAGATAGAGCCCAAGTGGAAAGATGCAGAGCAGAACAAGTATCAAAGAGGTGGGATGACTGCTGTGCTAGAATGACATAGGACTCTTCAGCCCAGACAACTGATGGGGAATTTTAAAAGTGATGTATGCTGCTATGTGGCCATGGACAAAATGTGCCATCCAGTTTGATAATTAAGGACCAAACCGGACCCGAATGATTGGCAGATTCAAAGTGACCCAGGACACATCTTAAAGCCCCAGGAGAGGGCCAAAAGCTGAGGCTATGGACTAATATTCACCTCACAAAGAAGTCTGCTGGTTAAAGACATGTTGGGGCTACCGAGTTGTTTGTTATCCTCCTCCTGCTGATGGCAAAGGTCTGTTCATCTCTGCGTCTGCACAAGAGCAGCCACAGTCCCACACACCGAATACAGAAAAGTTTCAGGCAACGGGAATAAAATACCTCTATCTGGGATGGCTGCATGAGGATGGATAACTCTGTACTCTAACACAGAAATGCTTGTTTCAACTTACACTTCCGCATTCATAATCCCTCACCAAAGAAGCCACTCCAGGGGGGTAAGGGATTGAAGGCATCAGAATCTAACCACTCGCACTTGGGGTGGAAAAAGAAAATGGTGTTAAATGCTAGCATCACTCTTACATGACAATAGAGCTTAGTTTTATATTGGTGTCTGAACAGGGTTTATTTAGAAAAGTCTGTAGACGTATTGCTAAAGAACTGGGAAGCAGACTTGAAAACCAGTATAATTAAGACAGATAGGTACATAGCCTCAAAGGAATTAAGGAGTCCATTAAGGCTGGACTGTCAGCTAGGAGCAGCATTGGTTGAAATCACTCCAGCTTCCACAAGAATCACAGAATTGGTGAAGCAGGAAAGTACCTCTAGAGATTATCTAGTACCACCCTCCCACTCAAAGCATGGTCAGTGAGAGCTCAGGGCTGTGTCCAGTTGAGTTTTGAGTAGCTCCAAGGATGGAGACTCCACAATCTCTCTGTGCAGCCTTTTCCTGTGTTTGACCACCCTCACAGTGAAAAAGTTTCTTTTTAAGTGGGATTTCCTGTATTTCTATTTGTTCCCAATGCCTCTTGTCCTTTCACTGGGCACAAAAGAGAAAAGTCTGGCTCTTTCTTCATTCCCACCGCCTCTTGTTCTTTCACTGGGCACCAGTGAGAAAAGTCTGGCTCTGTCTTTATACCTTTCCAGTCAGACAGCCCTCAGCATGTCCTGGTGCACAGGGCTGTTCTTCCCCAGGGACAGGACTTTGCATTTCCCTTTGCTGAACTTCATAAGATTCCTGTTATCCCATTTCTCCAGCCTGTTGAGGTCCCTCTGAATGATACCAGACTCATCTGATCTATCAGCCACTCCTTCCAGTTTTGTACCATCTGCAGACTTCGTGAAGGTGCACTTTTCCCATCATCTATATCATTAACGAAGATGTTAAACCAGTATTGGACCCAGTAATGACCTCTCTGCCTGTCCCCTCCAGCAATGCGCTGAAGCCCGGGAGGAGGCAGCCTGTGATTTGTCAGGCAGAGCAGCGCTCAAATTTTAAACGTTCCAACCACCTGCCACATTCAGATCTTGTGTCAGGATGAGACAGGAAAGATGCAGTTTCTACCTCACATTTCTTCATTTAGGATCCTCAGAATCATCCATCTGGATTTTTTTAACTGGTACTCAGAGTATTCCAGCGTTTTCTGCAGGAGGATTACTCCTGGGAATCCAGGTCTGGGAACATTTCCTAATGCATTTTTAAAGTGCCATTCCTTCTTTCTGGCTTGAAAATGACATCTGCTGGTTGTGGTGCTATTCTGACAGTGGGAAAATCTTCTTGTTCCCAGGAAACTGGAAGGAAGGCAGAATAACTGATACAACTATCATTAAGCATGTCAGTTTCTTCATTTCCTCCTGTACGGACACATCCAAGAGAATGAAGTAGAGAGAACAAGTTGTTAAGTCTGTTAAGTCTTGGACCCCGATTCTGAATTCCTTTTCAGACAAAATCTCCTGGGCCAGACACTTCCAACACTAGTTGACACTGTGGAAGCTGCCTCAGGCAGTGGGAATTGGCGTATTTCCTTGGCTGTACTGCTGATAAGGAATAAATAAAGCAAGATCAAAGGCTTTGATCAAAATTTTTAGATATGATTCATTAACCTTCCTCTACCACCTTATGATGTCGGTGCCAATGCACAAAGCTGCCTAATTTCCCCCACCGTGGTACAACCTAATGAACAGAGAGGGACTGAACAGAAAAAGGTGTGTTTTCCATACTTTCAACCTATTTTGGAGGAATCCCCTTAAATTCCTAAACCACTCCAAAACTGAAAAAGAAACTTAATTTTAGCAGCAAAAAGTTTCTTCCTTCCCATCTGGACTGTAGAAAGTTGTGTTCCAATGCCCTCTAGTGTGTCAAGTTAAATTTGCCTCTGATTATCTTAGCCTATTAGCCTTCAACAACCATCCACAAGCATATCAATCTTAGCTTTTCTGGCTACCTTAATGGACATACTCCTTCAGATAAGGGACCAGAACTCTGTACTGTCTGATATGACAGACTCTGGAGCCTAAGCCAACTTCCCTGGCCAACATTTAGAGACAGGCTGTTTGTGTCCTGTAGTTTCTTTTAAAGTTGATCACCCTCATTGCCATCATAAACATGCAAATATGTGAACTTGATGCCTCACAAACATCTAATTTGTCCCTCTGTGGATTGCCTGCTTGTACTACTGAACAACATTTTATTGTAAACTTTTATTTTTTCACCGCAATGTGGCTACAAAGAAAGTCCTAGGCTTTTGACAGAAAGCAATGTTCTCTCTTACAGTCAACCTCCCTGATCCTGGTGACGCCAATGCTTGCAATGAGCTATCCATTTTCAAGAACCTTTAACAACTTATGTGGGAAAACAGGTATGTGACAATAGATCTCTCCTACTGTGTTCTCATTGTCAGGGTCTGTCTATCCTGGTATCTATTAATCTATTTGTCTATCCATCCATCCATAGATGGTATTTTATCTTCTAGTACAAAAGAACTGTAATAAGTCATTGGAATCCCTAGCATAATTGCTCATGATTGTAGCATAATGCTAGCAGCATAACTGTCCAACACTAAAACAAGTTTTGGATGGTGGCATGTTTCACCAATTCTAAAACCCACTAACTGAGCTTTGTTTTGAGCTTAATGATACAATGACATGGCGCTCCTCCATTCATTTACTGGTCATGTAGTTTTCACCACCTCGGAGTTGTAACTGTTCAAAGTTCTCTGGCAGTCATTTTATGGGTGTCACCATTTCAGTTATGACTTTATTTTGGAAGAAGCATTGGTGAAAATATGAGTAATTTCATCCCTAAATGTGTAATCTTTGCATCCAACCCTCGCTCAGAGAAGATGGTGACATTTGATCAGTGGGATATGAAGGAGTTTAATGTAGGCAAGCAACTGCTTTTTAAGAGTCTGTTTATTAGATAATGAAACAAGAAGTTGGTCTCTGACTCTGCTATAGTAAGTTTACATGAGTACACTAGGCAGATGCAGAAGCCTCCCACCACAAGAATGAGATCTGCCCACAACTGCCTGCCATGCTGCTGCCACCTGAAACTCGCATATTATTAGCACTCTCTTCCACACTCTGCTCTCGGGTTCTGTGCACCTGGGTCTTAGTTTAGAGCCTCGAGGTCACAGGAGGGAGGGAGCTGGGATTCATCTCAAGAGCGTGTATTCTAGATGGATCCCCATGCTCAAGGAAGACCAGCAAGTCCCTTCATTTGTGTAAGCTACTCCTTATGGCATGATCATCAGTTCAAGCTGACACATCCTGGCTGTGTCACCCAACACAACTTCTGTGGTTGGTAGTATTGCTGTAATTCAGTTTGTATCAGAGCTGCAGACCAAGTCAAAGTCACCTGGGTCATCAGGACAGGTTTAATAGTCCTTACATTGCAGTGCCAACATGTTCTAGGCTATCTGTCCTTACATCTAACCACTATGCTTTGTTTTGCAGGAAAATACAGAGTATCTTCTTCAGAGCCATCCAGCTCTTCCTCCGAAAACACTTCCAAGTCATATTCTTTGCTTAACTGAGGCACTGCAAATGCTAAATCATGTAACTCTGAAAGGACCTCTGCCCTTTCCAAGACACACATAAAAAGCACCTGTGAGTCATCAAGAAGTGGACTGCTTCACTTTGACTAAACTGTGCCTTGGTGCATTCTTCTGGAATAATCATTTCTGGCTAATGTGTAAGGCAGGGAAGCTTTGAGAGATGGAATTTTACAGGGGCTGCCAGTCCTGGAAGAGATGACAAGATGTTTCAAACTTGGAAGGATTTGAAGGCCTTCAAGTGATAGAAAAGACATTGGGAATGAAGAATTCTCAGCCTTTAAGAGGGTGCTTAGCACTATGCAGTACTGAGCCATGAATTGCAGTGCTACATACAGCTGTTGTCCAGTGGTTTTAGCATTTCCCCTATCAACTCTGAATGATTCCAAAGGCCTGTGTAGATACACAAGTACCTCATAGCTTCTCGCCTGCCCTCGTATTAGAGTCTGGAAAGGCCATAGAGTATAGTGCTCTCCACTTTCTATTTAAGACTTTCTGGAACAAAGATTCACAACTGAGAAGGTCCATTTCAGATCTTCACTTTGGCTTAGATAAAATGAAGACTGTGATGATTCCTGCGTGGTCTTCTTTCAGATGGAATGTACTGAAAGCTCCATGTGGCATTTTTTTTTAAGGAAGCTTTATATCCTTAACTATAATTCTCCTTCCCTTGATATGTAATGTGATAAGACAGAGATGACTGTTGCCATCTACCACAGAGGGGAATGCATTTATTTAATGCATAGTAATGTTAAGTATGCAAGGAGTCTCTTGTGTAAAGTCTGTATATTTGGGTCTCCTCTCAGAGGAGAATCACACTTGGAGGGCTCAGAGAGTCAACTCTGCAGTGAATATAAACCACCATGTGCCAGGCAGGATGAAAGGTTTTGTGTAAATTATTGCTCTAATACTACATTTGTGGAATCAGTTCTTTCCAAGTCTGTATACCTTTAAAGGCAGGACTCCTGTCTTAAGCAGAGGGCTACAAGAGAGCCTGCAAAGTATTTATAGCACACACGAATGTTATGAAATAATGTAAAATATGATAGATGGAATCATAAAGATTTAGATTTGAGGCCAATATCAAATACTGCTGTCAGGTGGTACAGCCCCATTTGGTTGTAGGAGAATCAGGCCTATGTTTACCAGTGGTGAACCTGTTCCCAGGACTTTGGGATGAACCAGGATGGGAAACTGTTGCCTACAGTTACAGACATGTGTGATGGCTTGGTATGGGCAGGTGGTGATGATTAAAGACAATAAACAAGCATCCAGCAAATGTATTGCTTATATTGAAAGCAATTTTCTTTTTGCTTGAAGATGTAGATGTAATACTAGAATTAGAACACAGAGATTAAGAAATATTTGAAAATCCAGAATCTCTTTGAACTGTATGGCCAGTGGAAACTTGAAAATCAGACCTTTGCACATTATTCCAAGCAAAATTTGCCTTTGGACAGCCATTTGGTCTAACTCACTCTGGAAGTACCTTGTACAATATTGACCTGCTGCAGAACCATCCACTCCCACTGAGGCTTCCCATAAACTGCAAAGTACAAGTCCCTGTAAACAGCACAGTCCCACCACACCTTATCTCTGCAGACATTTCACCTCTGAGGTTTCACCACATCTCCTAGTTTAGCTAAGCCTGGGTTTCAACTGTATGTGAATGAGAAATCAGGATGTGATGCCGAGCTGTCTGGCACTGGGACCCATCTTTGGGTGGATCTTCCAAGGCAAGGTTCTTGCTAGTGTTACAAAAGCCATGACAGTTCATGAAAGAGAAGCAGATAAGAAGTTAACTGTGCCAGTCTTAATGATGTGGGGCCAAGGCTTCACTTGTATTTATACATTGATCAAGATAAAAGGAGAAGGGAGAGCTGAACGGAGGAGGAATGGCAAACACATGGCAGCAACCACCCTATAGCCCTCCCACCCACTCTCAGCAGCAAGAACTAAGTCTTTGGCACACGCAACGTGGGCCGTGGACTCACCAACAGGTTGCTCTCCTCAGGAGTCTGGCATTTTGGGCAGCTGGCCCAATCCTTCATCCTGACTTCTCTTTGTCCTGATCAAAGCCCAAATCCCTCCACTCACCTGCCTCCCTGAAGTGAGGGCTGTCACAAGGCTTGTTTCCTGATGATTGCAGTCACTGCCTTGGCACCTTCCTCTGATTTATTCCAGCTCACGAAAAATAGTGAAGGAGGGAATTGTGACATACAGGTGTCTGAAGCACAGACTTGCTTTCTCTCACACTCCCTGCTTAGAGTTTTTGGGTCGTGACAGTTGCTGAACAACTCTTACATGTGCTCAAGCCTAGATTTCACCTTCATTCATTAAAGAGTTTGGGAACCTTCGATATGAACAATGCAAAGAGCCCAGGACCATTTTATCCACACTACAGTGGCCAGTGAAAATCAATGTGTCCCAGAACTGGGGTTTATAGCTGTGCAGTTCTGATACCTCTTCTTTGGACCATGAAGCCAATTATGCCATTTTCACAGTTCAGCAGTCTGGCCAGCATGTTTGCTTCCCACCCTGCCCCAGGAAACATGATCAGTAAACCGCTGCATTTTGGAAAAGTTAGGCAAGAATAAAAAGTTACCCCAGCTCATGTACAAAGTGCCCAGTATGTAAGGTATTGTAAGGCATATTACCTTATAGCACCTGTGACCTCAGGTGCATTTGTTAATCCCATGAGCAGCAGCAATGAGGTTCATTTCTTACAGGCTTGTGTCCTGTACCCACCAACTCTCTTCCCTTTCCAATCATCTGAGTTTTCATGGTCTTCCTCACATACCCAGTCCTCACATATCTCTGCCCCTAAGCTTAGGGCCTTCCCTAAGCCTCCCCCCATACACACAGTGCCTTCTACTGATGTATCCTCACTAGGAAACTGGATGTGCTGTGGGGAGGGCAGAGCCACAGAGGAGATGAAGGTCTGGCTGGGGGTTGCCAGGGGCTGGGATGGTTGCGTTCTGCCCATTCCTCCCTCAGTGCAGCTCTAACAAGCTCTACCAACAGTCAGTATTTCTGAACTCACAACAAGAACTTCTCTGAGGCTTTTGCTCCTCAGCAGCTAACAGGATTCAATGTCGTTGAGAATACACGGGGCTGACAGGCAGATTCACACAGGCACCGTCATTTCTTGAGTACTTTCCTGTTAGAAAACAAGGCTAAAGCATACAATACAATCTACACAAAATCTAAGATCACTTCTTCTAATTTACAATGTTTCTGCATTCTTTCTAGCTTTTTTGTTGGATTAAGTACTGCCAATCCTCCCACAGCCTCTTCTTGGATCACTCCTCCCTTTTTCCACTCTCTTTGCAGGATAACGCACAATGTAAATCAGAGCACGTCAGGTTTTTTTTTAATCGAGCAGGAAGGAGCCTTTCCCCTCCGACCCACGCCGACGTCTCGGCTGTGGCGCTGAGCCCTCCGGCCGGGCTGCATGGCCGGAGGCCCACGGCCGCGGCCCTCACACAGCCACGCCGCCGCAACAGCCGACCGCATCGCCGGGCAACGGCTACCGCCGCGCATGCGCACAAGGAGGCGCTGCCCACCGGACTGTTGGGGCGCGCTTCGGTACCGCGGCAACGGCACGACCCCCCCCCCAGGGCGGGCGGGTAACGGCGGCCTGGGGCTGGGCGTTGGGGTATCCCTGGCCCCGGCCTAGTGCTCCGCTTCGCTAATTAAACGGGGCAGTGAAAGTCTGCCCCCAGCCCTCAGGGAAGGGGATGGAGCCCCCGCACCCGGGAAAGAAGTGCTGTGCGTGAACGGCAGTGCTGGCACAGCGCATGGCAGGCCTCTGCTCGCCTGCTGCCTGCGTCAGGCAGCCTGCCCTGCCCGCAGGCGGCTGTGTCCTGCGCTTTACCCTGGCTTTCTAACAGGAAAGTGCACAAGAATCAAGTGGTCTGGGTGTATGTCTGCCTGCCTGTCAGCCCCTTGAAAAAGTGGGTGTGCACTGCACGGGGTAACACTGCTGGCTTCATGTAGGCATCATCCGCTGTGCCGCGGGCTGGCCCAGGCAGCTCCGTCCCTTCCCTGGGTGGCAGTCCCCCCTCCCACGGCTGCAGCCTTTCCCAATGGTAAATACACCTGCATGTGGGCCAAATGAGAGCCTGCAAGATTTTCTCCACTTGCTGCCTGGCAGGAGCACTCGCTCAAAGCAATGCTCTCAGGAGAGGGTCCTGTTGTTCCTGGCCCAGCGCTGCTGTGTCACCCAAACTGTTTGGCCTGTGCTGCCCCAAGGCCAGGTGAGCCAGGGTAGCAAAGAAGGAGTGTGTCTGCGGCCCTCCCTGCAGCAGTGATGGCCAGCCAGCCCTGCAGTGAGAGCCCCTGTTTAACTGCAGGTCTGCAGCAGCCAGCCATGCTGGGAAGGTGAGGTGTCTTGTTAACAACAAAGAAAATACGTGTCCATGAGAACCATCTAGTTCCAGTCCCAGCCTTGGATGAGGGAACAACCACACAGGAGCCGACCTGCTGTGGTCTCTGAAGTGTTAGAGGCTCCATTTCTTACACCAGGAGAAGGTCTGGCAGTGGGGTGGGGGAGCAAAGATACATGGGGTTGTTTGTGAGCACCCGAGTTGTTTAGGTGGAGTCTGAAATGCCCCAGCAATCACTGTGGAAGTATTTTCTACCCTATGGAGCCTGGGCTGCAGATCCTGTTTTACCCTGGCTAAGTGAATAAGGCAGGTTCACATGCTTGAATGATGCCGTTGCTGATTAGAAAACCCACAAGAGATAGGACAGACACCTTGCTTGAGAATAACTGCCATGACAGCTCTTCCCAGGGGACATCCTAAGCTTGGGGTTGGGAGCTAGAAAGCTACACTTTTTGCTTCTCTGCTCAGGCAGTCTGAGCTGTGCCGTTCACATCTCTTCCCTGCAGCCAAGAGCTACAAGCAATGCTGACAACACTTGGTGGCACCAAAGGTAGGTTACATGGATCTTTTGCAGAAGCTAAGAGGTGTGGTGTCTCCCTGTGATCCAGGTCTCTGATCTCCATTACCTTGGACCACTGTTTCTTCCAGTTCAATGTTGTGAGATAAAACGGGTGGTAAGGCAAGCAAAGTACCAGCAGCTGCAAACCCATGCCAGGGTTACAGGTCTGTAACCTGGCTCCACCACCTGTACATGCTTGGGGCACAGAAGCAAGACTGATGTTCTGCACTGAAAGCCTGTGGGTGGAGGTTAGAGAGAAAGGGATTTCTCATCTCACAATGGAATTCCCATTTCTCATGCAAGTGGTGCAAGTTAAGCACAGGACAACTGGAAACACAGTTCTTGGCTTTTGGGAAAATTAACACCCTAAATGCAAGTTTGAACACGAAACAAAGACCTACACATGCTTTGGCCACAAGCAAAAATCACCAACACTTCAGCTAATGTTTGCATTTGTACACAAAGCAATTTTTTTCCTTCATACAACACAGGTTAAAAAAAAAAAATCTGATCCGCAGATTCCCAAAAGCACTTCTCTAGAGAAATTCCAGATGGCAGGTCAGGCTTATTCTAGTCCTTTTCCTTATGGGTCAGAGTTAGGGGCCTTTCCTAGAACTGACCTGGTACAGAGGTACAGATCAAACAAGATCTCAGGCTAGAAACTACAGTTAGTCACTGCTTCTGGGCAACTTCAGTACAGGTCTATTTAAGGAGCCTAAATATAGATGTTAAGAACCTTAGAAACTCATGCTTCCAATATTCTGCTCCAATGACTCTGGCAAAGCTGCCTTTATTAGACATGATTTTTAAGAGAGCACGGAGGGGCTGTCAGCTACATCCTATAGTGACTGAACACAAAGCATATGAGTTAATACCAGTGCAGGCACACTGGAGAGAAGAACTACCTAAAACTTCTGCTTCTGACTTCTGACCTTGCCTGAGCTTGTAGCTCATGGGCTGAGTGCAGCATTTGCGCTTGGGAAACAATTTACACCGTGATGATTATTTTTATTTGAACTCCAGGAGTTCCAGAAAAGTGCATTTCACCTGTGGCCATGGCACCTTTCGTCCATTCCCACGCTGCTTTCCTGGATCAGCAGGAAAAGCCAAGGATAGGAACTGCAAGCCTACGTTAAAACTGGTTGAGTTAACCCAGCCTGGAAGCCAACACAGGCAAGACCAAGCTGCTGTCTGAGGCTGTCCTACTTTTGTGAGATGATTTTCATCAAAAGCAGTGAAACAAGTGGTTGGCCCAGCAACAACTGCTGTTGATGGTGCTGCTCTATTCAGAGCATTATCCAACATTGATCAGTATCGTGTTTTGCCCATAATAACCTTCCTCTTTTGCTAGTAACCAAGTGTCCACTTGTAAGCAACAGCAACTGCCCAACATGAATTTTGCTACTAGTACAGAGAAATCCTGTATCCTGGAGACATAGGCTTCTAGGAAATGAAGGAATGAGCAGTGATGCTGACCTGCAAAGATCCTGGAAACTGTCTGTGAAATTAAGTTGAACAATGTTGAGGGGATATTGGAAGCACTTGTTGCAGATAATAGAGCATCCTAGTGTACTCAGTACAAAGGCCAATGGGTAGTAAAATAAAGCACCTTGATTGGGAACCGAGGAAGAGCAAGGAAGTGAGCAGACTCCGAATATAGGGCTTCTCCTTTGGGGCATCTTTTGGGAAGACTGACACTATCAGTCTTCAGATCCCAAGGAAAATGAACTGCATGTACAGTTCCCAGAAAAGGGGCAGGTACTGGAATGTTTGTGGAGAGTGACACTTGAGGTGTTCTTTCTGCTCCGATGAGATGCTCTGAACTCTGTTACTCTCAGGATAAGGAGCTAGTGGAGCTGGTGTCTAGCCAAGGGGCAGCTAGGATATGTTCCTCCCCCAGTGCAAAGGCTTAAAGTAACATCATCCAAAGGGAGCAGGGCCTGTCATCTTTCCCAACCATCACATTCTGCAGCCAGCAGGCTTTGAAGATGAATGAGAGTAAGGCAAATCCAGCTTTCTGATGTGAGGAGAGGAAATCCCTGGACCCAGTCACCAGCAGTGCTGGCAAGCCCAACAGGCCCCCAGAAGGCCCCAGACCCAGCAGGACATGAAACAGCAACCAGTAGATCCCAGCCAGGCCCTGCAAGGGGGCAGGACATGTCCCGGACATGGACCAGGCACGGGTTTCCTCTTTGCTGGAGGAGAGCAGCTCCATCTCCTTCCCTTGGGGCTGGGGACAGACTTTTATTCCTGGGTTTCAACAGGGAGCCAGAGCATCAAGCAGGGCCCAAGTGTACCCAGTATCACCTGCCGGGACATCCTCTGCGACAGGACGCCCTCACAAGTTCCCCCGGCAGAGAGGAGTCACTGTGTGGTTTGACGGGGGGTAAAGACATGGGCTCTGTCTACTCAAGTAAAATGAAGAGTGTCAGAGCCTACGCATGCTTTTGGAGTGAGTGGTGACAACTTGCAGTGTTATTCTTGGTGTCTCTTTAGGGACACCAAAATTATATGCAGGATATGACTTAACTAGGACTTACCTGGATCATCTCTGTCTCTTGTTTCTCTGTCTCACACATTAACTAGCAAGCTGTACCCTCTAATTTTATTCATTTTTATAGATCTCTCATCTTTCATTCCATAACCCTGGGCAATTTATGAGCTTGTCAACTTGGGTGGGGGAGTCCCTTAACCCAAGGAAGAGTCCCCTAATCCAGCTGGCAGAAGGTAATTGGACCTGTAACTATCTCTCACCTGTGGTGAGGTCCAGCCAGATAGTCAGACATGTTGCAGGAAAAGCTGATATAAGTGGGGTTTTTTATTTTTTTCCAAATGCAGAGAATAAGAGGGACTGAGTATTTACTTGTTCAAAATGCCTTAATTAAATACACCATTATTTGGATGATTTGTCCTTACGTAGGGGACTGGTGTGAGCACCAGGATGAATCCAAGTGTAAAAACAAGCAGACAACAGCTCCGTGTGTACAACCTACTGCCATGAGAATGTGTTTTACCTTGGCTGCCATCCCTTGTGACAGGTATGTAATAAATACAAGGGTAGCCTCACCCTCTGTGACTATGTACCATTGGCATTCTGAACTCCTTCTGTTCTGATGCGCAGGCAAAAAAACCCTGATTTTGGAGGAAACCTGGGTAACAAAGTTTGACATGTGGAAACTGTTAGAGCCCTTGAAAGCAGGGATCTTGGGACATACCAGATCAGTTGTTTCCTGCCATCTGCAATAAGCTCTAGGGTGTTAACACTTTATCCAGCACCCACCAATGTCACAGACCCAGTCTTCCTTTTCCTACACTCCCACCACTCTCCTTGATTTGTGATTTCCAATGGGATATGAATTTAATGGTAACCGCTACAGATCCAATCCTATGATAACTGATGATCTGCTCCAAGTTCATCCACTGCCTGCTGAAATCAAGGACCTTTATAGCTGTTTAAACAAACTTTGGATTATGCCCAGAGAATATATTTACACTTGAATATTTGAAAACCTTTGTAGTGAAGTCTCCTAGAAAAACAACTAGCTTTAATATGAAATTATTTCCCTGCTAGAAAATTGACCCAAAATACGTAGTAATAGTAGTAGTAGTTTACTATGAATTCAATGTGATAGCTACTCAGCTTTTGTAAACCAGCACAGCTCCATGGAAAATGAGTGTAGATGTACTGATTCACATACTTATGGATATGTACCCTTTAGATTTCTTAATTTCTGTAGGAACATTTCTGGAATCTTATATGTGCTTTGATGTGACTTTTTCTAGTGTTTTGAGAGGTTCTACCTGTCATTTAATCTAAGTTTGAACTGTGGTTGAGAGTAAATGCATGGACTCCCAGCACTACCGCTTGCTATTGGATGAAGCAATGAAACATTCAAAGAATACACAAGAGAGGCAGGGCATGAACTTTCATTAAACAACAGTTCTACATGATGTTCTTCAACTGCCAAGTCCTACAGAGTAAACAGATTGCTACCAAGATGTTGATAAAGCATTTAATCCATGTGCTGACTGGTCTTCTACAAATTGTATTCATCATTTTTCACTGAAAACTGATGTCTTATGAACTTGAAAAAATACCAGGCTGAGATTTATCCCCCTGCAGCTCTTTATCTTCTAACCATCATGGAAATGAGGACGATGGTTAAGACAATGGCTCCAGCAATTCCACCAACTGTCATTCCCAGGATGTTCCCATGGACCTGCCTTGACTGACACCTCTCACCTGTAAAGAAGAAGGCTTGTCCTGATGGGCACCTGGGAAAAATAAAATGCAGATTCACATGGATCAGGAGTTTTGTCCTGCCCTATTGGCCCACCTCAAGGTCCTGACAATCACTATGCTGGATGGGCAGTTCCCATTAGAGGGGTTCATACCACAACATCCACACCTTGTTTGGAGGTTATTTACATCCCCTGGAAGCACTACAGAATGGGGTCTCTTTGCCTCCCCTTATGCTAGTGAAGTGTTTTGTTCCTACTGTTCCTTGAAGACCTAGTGGCTCAGACCTCTGAGGTCTGTAGCTCTGAATACTTATTAGCTGCATCATTTGGTTCAGAAGAAAGTCGAAGCAATCAGGGCAGAGATCCATGATACCTGCAGCTTGCTTTCCCTTTCACATTCACACATATTCCGTCATTCTGGCAGGGGTTTGGGTCACACGGGTCTTGCAGATAAGGCAGCCGGTCTTTAACAGGCTCCATATCCTGGGCTGCTCTCTTCTTCCTTTCAAGAACGAGGCCTTCCATGAAGGCAGATTGTTCAGGTTCAACAGGGACTTCAGTGTTATTGAGGTGACTTAGATCTTTTAAAAAAGGAAAGAGAGGAGAAAGACATCAAGTAACAGTGAGCGATGCTATATGTAGTATTCTTCATGCCAGGGGCTCACAGGGTGCTTTGTGGAACAGAATGTACTCCTTGTCCATTTGCCCTTTACAGAGCTCTTGCCATACCACAGCAAGTTCTGCATATTTAAAGCACAAGATAATAATGCTGAAATTATGGTAACTAGTTGGGTAAATCAGTGATATTCTGTACTTTGAAAAATTATGCGAAGTGTAGCTGTTCTGTTTGAAAATAAACAGAATGAGGAAGGCCTTTTAGTATGTTCTACACTTAGAAATGGACATAGCTACAGGTTAGGGTGCTGAAAGGTGTCTAAGAAGTTAACCTTCAGTAAATCATTGCTATTTAGATTCCTCTGAACTCTCAGTCACTTCAGCCAACATCACCCACCTGAAACTAAGATACAAAAATGTTTTTAAAAGTTGGTCCCCATTAGAAAAGAAGATGACTCAGAGACAGGTGGCAATAGTTGTTGAATGTGTGAAAAGAGATAGAAAGGATCACTTTTTTGGTTTTGTAAGGACAATCAAGAAGAGGGCCTTTACCATTAAATTCTGCAAAAATAATCAGGTCATCATTTTTCAGGAAGCTTCTCCGTTTCATCTGGCTGTGGGATATGAAGTTAGTCCACCCCCAGGATGTACTTCTATAGCAATTGCATGAGGCATCAAATTTTCCAACAATTGATGGCTTCTCCCATATTAAGGTACCGTTATTACCTACAAAGAGAGTATGAGTGACAAGTAAGAACCATGTAGTTCTGCAGCTGGAAATATGACATGACTGACTTGTGCATTACAGTGTTAAATGGGATTTATGCTGTAAAATCAAGTTCAGAGCTGAAATGCCCAAATAAATCATAGAGGACTGACAAATTATGAGTGCCAGCAGATCCTTAGATATGGTCTGCATGAGGACTCGGT
Organism: Grus americana; assembly: GCF_028858705.1. Taxonomy (NCBI): domain Eukaryota; kingdom Metazoa; phylum Chordata; class Aves; order Gruiformes; family Gruidae; genus Grus; species Grus americana. Next base: position 6,861,071 of record NC_072854.1, on the reverse strand, counting down.
CTATGTGAGGGCATTGAAATTCCACAACTACTCCTTCACTGAGCACTAACCAAACACAAGTTACCTCCTCATTGTCACTGGCTAAGAGCTCCCTCCTGTGTAAGGACACTTCCTCATCACTTTTTAAGTACCTCTGGTTTAGAGTCTAACAGATTTTGTTCATAGCTATGGTTCAGTTAAACATATTCCTACGTAAGGTTTAAAACCTCCTGCTGAAAAAGCATGTACTAAACTTCCACTGGAAAAAGTGAAGACGGATGGAGATTCATCTCTAGTATTTTATTCTGTACCAAACTCAATATTTTCCTGTTGTTCTTATTTCTTTGAATTAACACATTCATGGGGAATCCTAGGGGTGGATGTGGAACTATGGTCTTACACGATATATAAACCTCTAGTTCAAAGGTAGCCCCTGTGTGAAAGAGTTCATAATCTGCAGTTCACACCAAGCCGAGCAAGACAGGCTTCAAATGCTGCAGACTGATCTCACAGGTGTTTTCAGGTATTTTTTTTCTTAAATACAGCTACAATGTGAACCCTGTGCATTCAAACCATGAATGTTCAAGTTAACAAAGCCTCCAAAATGTAGTTTTAACTTAAATTGTTGTTGATTGAGTAACAGTATACAACACCCTGCTGGCATTGCATCATCCTGTGGTGATATGTCACCTATCATAATGGGCAAACCACAGGTAGAACGGCAATTGCCAGCTCTTAAGAGAACTCTGTATTTAGAGTCAAAGTCAGGTATCCCATGGATTGTTTATAATAACATCAACCTTCTATGTGTCACTTTTCACACTAGATGATCTTTTGCAGACAGGAATTCGGAGTCACACAGAGGAAAGTGTCCTGAATTGGGAAATGCAGCCAAAGTTGCCCAACTCTGAGTCCTACACCCAGTCCTCTCACTCAGATTCTTTGGCTTTCATTTTCATCATTCCTCCAGGCAGACACCACTTACTTGAGCTAACATGGTCTTTGCTTGTAGTGAAGCTTTTGCTTGAGGACATCCTTTTCAAGACGTCAGGGTCCTGGTCCAGCACTGTGAGTGTAGCTTGGCGGTTTAAAGCTGGCCACTCCAGAACACCATCATTCTCTCCACTGCACAAGTGAAAGGCAATGCGAGAGTAGCCACTGATTGTGGAGTGCGGAGACAAACTTATGCCAAAACCATAACCCTCAGGGCTGTAAAACCGAGGGCTTTGAATAACATCACTTGATGCTGTTTCGAGGATTTGGCTGAAACTCCGAATGACCCACACAGCTGTAGGACAGGGGGTCTCTGTCAGTGTGACGTCATCGATAGCAATCCCACCAGATGAAGAGCTGAGGTTGCCCTTTAGTCCTTGGAAGAGGTAACGGAACTTCTTCTGAGCATTGAGGGTTACGTGGGCAATTTTCCAGTTATAGTCATTATCCGCTTTGGCAAAAAGAAAGCAAAACATTGCCATCAGCATGATATTATGAAGCAGCTTCTTCCTAGCCACCCATTCCAGCTGCATTTTTAGACAACTGAACTTCTCACAGAGTCCTGAAGGCTGGAGATCTTAAGTTGATATTGTGATTATAATGTACTGACATTACCTTATCTTCTAAATGCTTTGGACACATTGTATTAGGAACTTTTCACACATTAGTGAAAGGCAGTCTCCAGTATAAAGGGCAACAGGCTAAAGGCCAAGACATAACAAGTGGATGGGAGTCAATGACCCAACATCTTAGAATTAACCATTGCTGCCACTGTTCCAGGGACTTATACATCCCTGGAAAGCGCTGCAGCTTGATATAGGCAGGTTATCATAGATCTTGGGGTCTGACAACATAAACGCATAAGGCCACCGTGGCTGAATTTGTCCTATTTAGCAAAATCACCCAAAGTGGGAACTCAGTTCACATGTCTAAAATATATATGTTTTTGTATTTCCAACTGTATAAAAATCAGGCTGGGATTCTTACAGACTGCAGGTGAGCACCAGTATTTACACCTGAACAGCTCACTGCTAGATCATATAGCAGCCAGTGGAGATCTAGTCAATGGATCTTCAGCAGATTTTGGGGTCCCTCTCAATCACCGAGTGTAACATAACATTATAGGGAACATTGTGGCTTCTGCTGTGGAGCACCTAAATTATTACATTATTACAACCCACAGATCCACTGCTAAATGCAGTTGTGTAATACCAAAATTCTTAGCTGGATTGCAAGACATTCTGGTAGCTTCAGGAAAATCTTTCGATTTCTGAGCCAATCCACTGCATTCATGGACTCAGTAAGACAACTTTTCCTCCCTCAATATTCTATATATTCCTCATATTTCCAGAATTACCTTGAAAGGTTTGAATTTTCCTCATCTTGCGAACATTTCCAGTGCCATCATCCTCTTTAAGCCAGATGATCAGTTTGTCAGAAAGGCTTCCTGTGATCTTATAGAAGAATTGGAGGCACTGCTGAGTTCTCTTTGGATAAAGGATTCGAGACTCTAGTACTGCCACATCATCTGCCTCGCCAGAGCTGGTGTTGAAATACATGAAATAGCCAGCATCTGTGAAGGAAGTGTAGAGCGTCACTGACTCTTCCTAGATTTCCTGCTACCTGCGTGGGTTACATTTATCATTTCAACTCCACTCTCTTAGTAGGCATAAGTGTAGTACTTAACATAAATAGCGCAGGAAACGGTATAGGATAACCATCCAAGATATCTAGAATAAGAACAGGACTAGTAGTTTAGCATATATATGGAACTCGTTGCTGGCAGCTTATGTCAATTTTGTATTAGTTGGTCTAGTTGGAAGTTGGATGCCTCGAGGATGTTAGAGGTATGAGACAGAGGATTCAGTGCTGACTGCAAGCAGCTAGTAAACATATTTTTTAATTGATTTATACTGAAGATAATCTGAAGAGGTGATCTTAGGGATCATATGCTACATTACCTGGCAAATAGTAAGATAATTTCTTATCAGTGATGAAGATAATAAAAAGAGTTGGACACAGAACTAGCACTCTCCTGACCTTGAACATGAAGAAGCTCTTTTTTACAGCTTGCCCAGACTTTTGAAACTCAGCTTCTCCATCTGGGGAAATTAGTTAAGAATTCCTGCCCCTCTAGCTTAATTTGCCATTAACATTTTCTGAAGTGCTCTTTCCTTTAGATTTGAAATGTCTACTTTTATCCTTATATTTACAAAGGATTTACCATTTACACACATATCTTATCTTGGTATCACATGGACTTGTCACATTTTTTCTGTATTGCATTGCTCTTTAGATATCCATTATAGCCTATGATTAAATTAACAAGTGAAATTCTTTTAGCTATTGTGTGAAAGCTTCCTCTGTTGGGGGCTCCTTCCTTGGACTCTTGTCCAAGCTAACATCTGGGGCATCATCAGTTAAACCTGTAGCTGCATAAACGCAATACAGCCTCCTGCATGATTAGTGAAGCTGTTTGAGCTGTTCATCATGTTTGCTTCATTGTAAGTCTAATTTATGTTAAATTTAAGTATGTTAAATGATCACTGTTGCTCCAAGTAGGAAACAGAGCTGTGAGACTCATTTGGGTGCCTAACTTTTTTGTTGAGCTTATTGTGGTATCAAAGCCCCAGATGATCTATACTCTACCTCCTTTTTGATAAGAAAGTCAAATAATGGCAACATTCACCATCTGTGGCAGTTAGGATATGGCCTTAGTGTGGGGATACAGGGATCAAATCCAGAGCCAGGCTGCCATCTTCCCTCTTTCAATTTAGCCAGTAATAAGTCAAAAAGCAAAGAAGACTAACCGTTTGGGCAATATACAATCCATCTATGCTAGAAACCTAAAATTAACCCCCACTTGAGACGGCTGCAGAAGCAATTCTCCAAAAAAATGTCTAAATTTCTAATGGAGTCAATGCGCCTTTGAAGTTCTCCAAAAGGAGAGGCACTCCTACTCATGCAATGCATATAGACACTCTGTTGATCCTCAGAGGCACCTACCCTTCTCCAGACGGGTACTATTCAGAGAATGTCAATTTGGATTTTGCATCAAGTCAGTAGATGCTAAACCATAAGGGCAAGTTAAGTGCTTACTTCAGACAGATTGGATTTTGCACGATAATCTCAAACAACTCAGCTGAATTCTTTTTCAGTTACAATTGTAGTATATGGAGAAAAAATAGGAGAGAAATAATGAAAAAAGTCAGGTGAGGGTTAGGAGCATGTACTTATAGAAGCTGTCAGATGGTTTTATTGAGTTATATTGCATTCTCAGACCTGATTGACAAGTACCAGCATTATAAAAGGTTGAGGATCTGTTCTTCTTTCTGGTGTGTGGCTCACATAAGGGGAAAAGTCTACTCCTGAGCGCAACAAGTCAAATTTCTCCCTTATCAAAGAGTAACAAAGCCCAACTGAATGTGCTGTAGGCCAGGATTCCTTCACTCCATACTTGGGTAAAATTTGCAACCAAAGTAACTTTTTCTTTTAAAGTCTGTAGTAGCTTTCCCTGTCTAAATAATGACAAATCAGGCCCTTGCTTTTTCAGAACCGCCTGTTGGGATTTAATCTTTATTCTCACTTGCAAGCTAGCACCTTGTGACTGTGGCTGCAGCTGACTCCACCCTTTTTGAGATTTTCTTCCTTTAAAAAATGGCAAAATTACCATGTGAAAAACAAAATTATCCCTAAATGCCTATACCATAAAATACTTTGCAACTTTCTTCTACCTTCAGAACCAGCACTCCTCAAGCTTAACTTATCATTCACTTTGCAAACACAACATTTATGAGTGGCTGTGAGTGCTGTTTCATTCTTATCGTGGGGTAACATAACTCTTACTGAGACTTTGGAAGCTGCAGTAAGTCCTTTCCCAGGTTATTTTTAAAAGGCCTCTAGTTAGGATTGTTCTTTGCCCCCTTTTATCTTGCTGGCACTATGCTGAAAAAGCTTAATGAGCGCAACCATAAACTCACACTCACAGGGCCAAGACACGTGAAAAGAAAAAGGGCTTTTTGCTTGACTAAAAACATTACAACTCAGCTGTTTGCTGGGTAATGTCTTAAACATGGTCATTTAATCCTGTGTTTTCAGAGTAGCCAGTGCTGGGTTTTCTCAAGGGTTAACTACAATAACAGGTTCAGAGAAGTTGTTAAAGACACTGTATTTAAAGCCCACAGACCGGTGCAGATGCACAATTGACTATTACTCCAGCTAACCCCTTTTCCATAGGATAGTGTTCTGTTACTTCATTTTACCTCTACAGCGCCCAGAAAGTGTGTGGTCTTCCTGCCCTGTAGCACCGCTCTTTTGATGGACCCAGTCTAGATCGTCTCTGGTGCCCTGAATCATGCCGCAGATGTTTTCAAACTCAAAAGAACACTGGTCCAAAAAAGTGTGAGTTGAAGCTGAAAAAAAATGCACAATGGTTACTTACAAAGTAGTATCTCATTAAAATTTCTGCTCTAATTTTAAGGGGGTTTGTTTACACTGGTATAGAAATAATGTAGAGAAGACTTAACCCACAGCAGATGTGAGCCCAAAGACTCAAAAGAGGAAAGGTTTGATTCCTGGAGGGATTCCCTGCATAAAGATACCAACATTTGACCACTTTGCAGAAGGTTAACAAACTCCCACACCGCAGCTGAAGCCTGGTGACTGGTGGTGGCTGTCTCTGTGCCCGCTTCTAAGCCTTGGAGAGACAAGTCACTTTGTGAACAGCAGTGGTGTTACATTTAACCATTCCTCTGCTGGAGGTTATTGTTCTCCAAGGCTCACTTGTCTGCTTGATGAGCATGAGCACTGTTTAATCCATTTCGAGCAAAGTCCACCGAGTCATCTTAGTTCAGCTGAGTTTGCCTGCAAGTTGATGCTTCTGTTGACAGATCCATGGGGACAATAACTTCTCGCTAACAATCACACATGGTGATAACATTTTCAACCAGCTTAGACAGTGCAACCAACTAGGCAGCGTCAGACTCTAGACTTAGCCAATCTCAGATGCAAAATAATCTGATTAAGACCAAATGTCAGGAAAAGAGAACAAAGTACAGTTGCATTCACCTCACAAAAGCACAATGAAGCTGCCCACATGCCAGCAGAACACAACCACATGTCTAAACCCCTAAGAGCAACATGGAAGAAAAAATGTGAATGGAATGACTTTCATTGACTAATTGTGTAAAATGTAATTACATTTTACAAAAGTAATGACAGTAGCAGAGCCAAAGAGATGGATGAGGAGGAAATAAACACTCTGGGTCTCTGCACCACAGGCCCTCTCCCATACCACCTCAAGAGCCCCTGAGAAGAGTTTTTGTGGTTTTAGAGACACAAGGGTGGTAAACCAGCCAGGCTCAAGTCTAAACAAAGAAACATTTTGCCATGGTTAAATTATGACTTACTGCAGTTATACATGCGATTCAATCTTTCCAGGTCAATGGCACTGAAGTCTAGACGTTGTCCGATTATATTATCAAATTCTGGTATCTTCGCTGTGATTGTGGGGATGCTTTCATTTTTGTTAAATGAAAATGGTGCATAGTGCATCAATGATTCGTAGTCATAGGGGGTGTTCAGATCGGTGATGAAGCTGTCATCGTACTTCAGAAAATTATGCTCTTTGTCTGGTAAAAGAACAAAAAAGTGCTTCATTTTTAGAGAAATTGGAAAGGAAATGGCTTTAGCATGGCCCCTTGGGTACAGTTTTCTGAGGCAAAATTGATATACCTGAAAGCAATTACTTTATTATAAAATATTCAAATTTAGCAAGATCTGTTTATGAAGTAATTTGGACAACAGAGCAGTGTCTTTAGATTGCAGTTCTGTGCTTTCACATGTGACTTCAATAAGTTCAAGATCAAATATCAATGAGCTGTAAATAATGGGATATATAGGAGGTCAGATTACATGGTCAAATAGTAAGCATCCTGAAGGATTAATCTTAAGGATTAATGTACTCCACTGCAGAGCTTGTGAATATTGATGCAAACATTTCCCAGGATATTAGATCACCTATGGACAAGGAGAGGCCCTGGAGCCCTCTTCTCATTAAGGGGACAGGTATGACAGTCCTGGAGTGCCTCCAGGGTCTGTTCTTTTTTGAAGCAAAGAATACATTAGGAATCTGGGGGAAAAAAATAGATGTTTTTACCCTAGATTGACAATATTGCTATGATATTTCTGTTGAAATGACTTTTGAAAACATGTTCCTCAGGGTTTCTTAGAGAAAGTTTTTCATTATGAAGGTGTCTGCTGGGGCAGAGAGAGGGAGCCATTTCACATACTTTGGTATAGAAGTAAAGAGAGATTGCCAGCATTTCCAACTGCAAATATTTTAAGAATATTTGACATTCTCTCTCCAAGAAGCAGCAGCACATGATTGTGCTCAGTGCATAATTACAGCTTCTCTGTGCAAAGGCTGCCCTTCCCTTCTGCAAGGCCATTCTGGGCACAAAGGTCTTCAGTCCAGGGCTTGAGATTGGATAAAAGCTTGGGATTGTTTTCTTACAGATACTTGAATTGCATCATTTATCAAAAAGGGTGAGAATCTTGCCAATTAAGTGCTATCACTCTTTATAGCTGGGGCCAAAATCTTGGCAGGACACAGGCATGTGTAACGATACTAGTTTTTAAGATCATTACCAGGCAAAGGGTAACTTCTATGTGTTTTTAAAAGAAATAAACCATACAGTGAGGAGGCTATTTCATTAGGCTGTCTTTTGTGTTTTCTCTGAAGTCTAATAGGCTTTTTATCTTTTCTGTCAACAGCAACGTGAATAGGGAATCTCTTCTCTCACCAGCCAGCTACCTGCATTGCAGTCTATGAAAATGCATTAGGGTAAAAACTGCTACCATGCTATTAAATCAGATCACTAATGCAGGAATGGATGTGTGCGCGCACACACACACACAAACACACAGAGCACAATCATATCAGTCTTGCTTCCCTTTAGAGGGGCAGACATCTTTCAAATGGCTTCAGTAGAAGTTTTCTACTTAATGAATTTGCCTAACTGGAAAATGACATTTTCTAGTATGGATAGAAAAATACAGAATATAGGAATAGATTGTAATGATATCAGATCAGCCCCAGCACTCCATTCAGAATAATGTCACACTAAAGTCCATCATCTGTAACAATTTTGATGTTCCAGATTTGTGCCTGTTGAATACACCATGAATAAGTTGAGAGGATTCAATGGTATTTTTTTTTCTTTTTGAGGGAAAAAGAAAAAGCACAGAGAATTGGCACTGTTTTGTCAAGCTTTTCAATACCTGTGTACAGCATGGAGCTCGCAATAGTGCATTATAAGTATACTGTAAGTCTTCCTACTTTGGAGGTGGTTAGTTACAGTGCATGGCAAAAAGGGGCCCAAAAGTCGGAGTCTAGATAATATTAACATCATCATCATCTTCATTACTGTGATTCAAGATAAGACCAAGTCAGTAATAAGGGGAATTGTTTTTAGTGCTGTTCCTAACAATTAAAATAATAGTCTGCAAAATCAATATCTGCATCCCATCTACTGCTCAGCCACCCCAAAAGACACTGTAATCACAGGGTAGAGGCAAGTGGTAGTGCCCATGGCCATTCAACTTGGAGCAATTCAAGATAGAAGATACTGCTCTTAGAGGTCAGCAGAAATTGCTTGTACCAGCAGTTCTTATCTATCCAAAAGAGAACACAACATTCCCTGAATCTTGTTCCTTTCTGATGACTATTTTGCACATGTTTTTCACTTATTTATAAACATAGTGACTACATAACCCTGGAGACTGAAGTGATCAGTTTGTCCGCACAGAGCATGAGCAATGGCAGGACAACTTTGCTGCACTGGCACCATTGCTGGCATCGCAAAGCACCGCCACTGGGAACAAGAGATTAGTCTTTGCTAGCAAGCCTTTCAGAACCTGTTATAGACTCCCATTCACTCCTTTTCAAATATATGATCATTAAGTAGTATGGAAGCAGACCTGACAGGAGACAGCAGAAACTGTCTAGGGACCAGCGGGAGTGTGGAGAGTTTGCTGAAACTCATAAAGCCACTGGATCTGGTGAAACTAAACATGAAGGCAAGAACTTGCAGAGACACACTAGAAAGGGGAGAGCAGGGCAGAGACATTTTATATGTCCTGTCTGATCTAATCACTTTAAGACTTCTTTATGTACAAAGTAAATCTTTCCAGTTCCAGGAAAACCTGATTCCCTGAAGATAAAAACCTTTCAGATCTTGAGAGAACCTTTCATTAAAGAAGAACTGCCTCAAAGCTCAGGACAAGTTGGGATCCCAACACACCATGCCAGTAAATTTGCAATTTGCATTACATGGCAAGAGAAAACAATATCTTAGAGAGGGGAAGTGATTTGTTCAAAATCAGAGAGCAGACCAGTCCTGGGGACAAGGGGAAATAAAGTTTTCTGACTTCAAAGCAGGGCCTCTCTCTTCTGGCCTTAGACAGTCTCTGGTCTTTGACTAGAGAAGTTGTATCAAAATCCCACTTCGTCTACAGATTAATGTACAGTTGTCTCAGGTGTGGCCCAGTGTTTCTAAAATCATCTCTTTGAGAAGGTCTTAAACTAGGAGGGAAAATAAGATACTGATGAGTCTGCACTTTACAAAATCTGACTTGAAGGTCAAAACCCACCTGTAATAATTTGGTCCCACCAGATGGTCACATAGTCATCCCGGTCCATCCTTGACTGCTCATGGTAAAATCCCAGAGCATGCAGGATCTCATGTTCCACAATTGCTCTGTAGTCACACCTTTCCCCAATAGAGAGGGTCTGTCCAGTCTGCAGGTCCCCCACCATGGACCAACACCTGAGAAAGAGAGACATCTTACTGTCTGTTAAGTAGAATTTTCTTCTCTGTATTTAAGTTCTCAGTCTGATCACTGGATTTAAAGTAATTTCAAAACAGGTGCAAATACAAAAGGAATAACATAAATCATTATTTAGGTGCTGACCAAGTGCCTTGATACTCTACAGATACTCAGCTCTGAAAGCAGACTAGGCCTCGAAAACATACTCGCTGTCACTTGCATGAGGCCAGCTCTTTACATATCCTCTGTGTTAGACAATCTCACCTCTGATTTTTGAGATCCACAGAAGTTTAGTCCTATAACAGCTGCCATTTTGCCAAGAAATATGCCAAGAAACATAATACATATATAGAAACAGTACACTTGTCAAGACAGACTGAGCTTTTTTGCAATCACTTGGGCTAGAGAAAGGATCTAGTAGGATTTAGAATAGCAGCATTTGGTCCTTTTTAACAGCAGCTATGCAATGCATTGGCCATGGGTGTGAAATTATATATTTCTGTGAGGGCCCAGCCCCTCATCCGTGACTCAACAGAAGCTAATCATGACTGAGGAGGAAAGGAGCTCCTCAGCCAATTCACTGGGAACTTTCTAGGGTAACCTGAGGGTGATGTGAGAGGCAACTGCTAAAGAGCATCTGCTTGGACTGTAGCTTCTTTTGCACATCACAAAGCAGTATTGGGTCAAGTTTGTTGAAGGAGCTGTGAACAAAGTAATGTGGGTACTGAAAAAATAGAGATTGATCCTATGATCTCTTGAATAGCTGCTACCAGGGAGTTTCCCGTACCAGGCTCTTCAGCACCAACTTGTCAAAAATAATGGTGCTTGCAGTCTTGTAAGAGAAGTGTCATAGGACATATTGCCCAGGGAAGAGCTGAGGGCAAAAAAATCAGTGCCTATAGGCCTTTATGAAGTTCTAGGAGAACAAGAAATATTCACAGCTGATATAGTGAGAAAATTTTTATGCTTTTCTAGATGTTCTTTCAAAACCTGTTTAGATGTAGGAAATAAAATAAATCTTTCCAGTTCCTGAAATCCTGAATCTCTGAGTAAAAAAACCCTTTCAGATTTTGAGAGAACCTTTCATTAAAAAAGACCCACATAAAAACAATAGCAATATTACAATAAACTGGCTTTCCACAGCTTTTTTTTTTTTTTTTTTTTACCTGTCTTCCAAAGATTTTGAAACCTAAATTCTGGCTATTTGCATTCTTGGTAAGATAAGAGGATCTACGTGGGGATCGTTTCACCCACCACTGAAATGGCAAACAACTCTAAGTAGGAAAGTGGAATCAGTTGATGAAAACCCAGTGATGCTGGGATTCACCTCCTCAAAGAGTAACCATCCAAATGTCAGATGCCATTCCAAGTTCATCACCTGAACATCCTCTGCCATCAGCAGAGGGAGACAGCTGCTTCCAAACTCTGTGTCTAAGAAAGTAACATGGGTTGCTTTCTCCATGGCCTCTTTTTCTCTGCTGACAACAAACTTAGACTAAACTTTTAGACTCCTGAAATCAGATTGAATGAATTCCCAGCTGATTCTACATGGCAAAACTAAACAGAAATTGCTATAACCCTTACCCGTTTTCTTTTCTAAAGGATATGTAGGTTCTCTCTCCTTCATATGGCTTGAAATCAATGCAAGACTTAAGACGGAACATTTCAAATGCCTGGAGAATGACTCCTTTGGCATTTAGATCTGGAAAACACATCAGAAAAGCACGTTTACCACACTGCAGACTATTCATCCTGGAGAGGTAAGACATGCACATGGATATATGCATGGGATCAAAAGAAAAATGATTGAAAAGAAAAATGATTGCATTTGATTAAATTGTGTTTTGCTGTGATAGCTGTAGAAGAAGAAAAAAAAGGTTTTCATATAAAGGAACAATCTAGTTATTAGTGAATTTTAATGTAAGAGAGCCAGTTCTGAAAAAGGCAAATTTTTTATCACAGTGACTCCAGTGGAAGTAAGGATTGGAACTAAAATCTGAATAAAATATCTGCATTACCTAGGTCATCACCCAGAATATAGGGAATGGGGAACTTCCATCTGTAGGTCTCATTTCTTAGGGCATTTCGCTGATTTTGCTGGAAAGGGAATTAACAGCTGCTGATGCATCTGTTGTGGGGAGATGGGCTGATTTGTACCAAATTACAATTGGACAAGTGAGAGAGACAAAGTTTAGAATTACTTACAGGGAGCAAGATATCACCCTGAAAGAGATCCAGTCCAGCAGCTGAAAAATAATTTTATGAAAGATAATGTAAATGAAATATCAAATGTATTTCACCTTGTAAACCATATTGAGCCTGCTTATAGAAGGTTAATAGCCTCAGGCATTTACAGAAAAATACGGACAGACCAGCCTCTTTACACTGAAATATGGGGACAGACCTAAAAATAACAGTAGCTTCTACTCAATATTTACTACTCAACAATGTCTGTATTTTGGTGGTGGAAGTCTGGTGGCCACCATCATCCATGTCTAGTTTGATAATCTCTTGCTTGCTATAAGGCAGCGACAACAATCACACAATGAGACAAAGCTCTAGAGAATATAGTAATATTGAGTAATGCATCAGGAATAATATTGTACAGTGCAAGATCAAAGGATATATGGAAATCTACCTTACAAGAAATAAAAAAAAGTAATAGAGGAAGACAGTACAGTGTGTGGTGTCTTTTCCATTTGATTTCCTTACCACTTATATAAAAGCTCAATAAACATCTCAGCTATTTTCCACTTTGTAAAACTTTATAAAAATCATATAGAAATGGGGACAAAATGCTGGTGGGACTCCAGAGCCTTTCCAATTGGTACAGTGTGTTACTGTCCTAACACCCTGGGTCTGTCCAGACTTCACAAGTGAAAGATGTCTGCATCCCTTGTTTGCATTGGGTTACAGTCCTAGGGTAGATTCATGTGTCATAGCCAGAGGAAGGTAATTCAGAGCTCACTTAATTATATTTCTCCTGTTACCATGAACTTCCTGACCATCAGTCACCCCTGTCTTTTTTACAATAATGAAAATTCAGCATTTTGCTCACAATTTTTCAGGTCTTATGAGAATTTAGACATGAACTCACCTAAGTTTATGTCTGGAATGTCTTTGATTATCTCACCAACTTCAGCATCTGCTGCTGCAAGACAGGCAAAACATTATGTGTTCAGATGTGGTGGCACACAGCAAGCAAAAGAAAATGCTTCAGAACTCAAAAGAGTTCACAGAACACTTACCAGCTTTATTGGAGAGATGCTCAACCTGAAAGAGAATAAAATACAACCAGTATAAGGTATGAGATTTCTCCGGACTGAGAGAAGCCTGTAGAAATCAAGTTTCTACTTACAGAGACTGGAGTACCATACACACAACATAACAGAAGTGCTAGGCAGAGTGGGAAGATGCTGGAGCCCATTTTTGCAATGGGAGAAGCAGCTGATCCCTCTTCTCTCTTGCAATATATAGGGCATGCTGCCGAGCTTTCTGTGGAACATCAGCCAATCAGCTTTGAACTTTCCACCTTCATAACATTATTATAACAGCAAGATTTACCTCCTAAATGACACATGATGGCATTGTTGTTATCAATTACCTAAGTCTACTTTGGAGAAATGTTACAGAGAGGAATGTGATAACTTCATCTGTTCAGTGCAGCTAGTGGAAGGCCCACCCAGACTTCATGTAAGAAGATCTCAATCTGGCCCAAAGTTGCTGACTCTTTCCATTGTGCTTGTTATCTGTCAGCATTACTATCTCAACTGCACCAGAGGAAAGCCACATGCTTAAGCAGAATTATTCTGGGTTTATAGCACTCCAGTGACATTAAAATTTGGCCCAGTGCTGTTCTCAATTAATAAGTAACATCACATTGTAAAGATTAGAGATAAAAAAGGTATGATTATGAATGCCCTGACAGTGTTTTCCCACAGCTGATCCCATCCTAGGACTGATGCCCCGGTGCGCAACATGCCACCCTTTGCCTCCAGAGATGGTCACATACTTCAGTAGATCCTTGGCCTCCCAGACTGAGGCTCTTTTCTTTTCTGGTGGGTTTCAGAGATGACAAACTCTTGTCTTGCACTTTGCTGTCTTGTTTCTCAGGGGAAACAGGAGGGCACATGGGCTAACTGAGCCAAGGCTCCAGAAAGCTCTAGATCTCATAGGTCCTGCATCATACCTGTTATCTCCTTGCAAATGTCCTATGTGCCCTGGAGTGCTACAGTGCCTTAAACTTCGGCAATTGAATCCTGCTCCCTCATTTCACATCTGAAATGACAAATGATGAAGGTGAGGTCATCCACCTCTATGTTCAGCAATTAGGTAGGAAAAGGCACCACCACGCACAGCACAACACAGAAGGCTTGAGTAGGAAGAGAAGAAAAAGTGCTCTGGAGGTGCTTCACACACTGCTTCCCAGTGGTATGGGGGGAGACACTGAGCACTGGAGTGTGAAGAAGCCTCAGGTGCAAGTAGGTTTTCAGTAGGAAATGTGCCTGTGACTACCCTGTCCTAGAAAGGAGTCAGTCCTCCAGCCTAAGCAACATATTTTCCTGTAAACAAATCAAAGTAGGAAGCTATTTGTATGAGATCACATTGCAGAGGAATAAATACAGAGATCTTTTCTTTTTTTGAGAAGAAGGGCCCCAGAGGACTGATCTTTCACCTAGCATACATGGGTCTTCTTCAACACTTGCTTTTATGAACTATTATTTCAAAGGACACTGATACCTAAGCAGAACAGGACACGCTACTAGTAAAAGAGAAGTATGCCTCAAGATAGATCATGTAAAGGCTGTTCTGACAGAGGAGCAGAGAAGGTCGAAACACAGAATGAAGGCCATGATTTTCAGATCTGTAGCAGTGGATGTGAGAAAGGAACAGAAATCTAAAGCAAAATCAGTCTGAGAAACACTTGGATTTTAGTCCCCTTAACTTAAAAATTACCCAAGAAACCAAAAAGGATGTCTAAAGATAAGTCATTCTGGAGGCATATGTTTGAGTTTGTAGAGGACAATGGCTATGCAGCCATCTCATGTTATACTAATGCAATTTAATATATTCATTTAGCACCTTGCACAATGTATACATCCCCAAATGCATCCTGTATTCAGTTCATGTAGCAAGGTTTTGGTAGCAGGGGGCCTACAGGGGTGGCTTCTGTGAGAAGACACCAGAAATTGCCCCCAAGAGCCTGTGATGAAAAACTGCTGTGTAACAGCAGCTGGGAGAGGGGAGCGAGAATATGCGAGAGGAACAACTCTGCAGACACCAACGGCAGTTAAGAAGGAGGGGGAGGAGGTGCTCCAGGTGCCAGAGCAGAGATTCCAGAGATTCCCCTGCAGGCCACGGTGAAGACCATGGTGATGTAGGTCATCCCCCTGTATCCCATGGAGATCCATGGTGGAGCAGATATCCACCTGCAGCCCATGAAGGACCCCACACCAGAGCAGGTGGATGTGCCCTGAAGTCATGACCCCATGCAGAGACAGTGCTGGAGCAGGCTCCTGGCAGGACCTATGGACCCATGGAGAGGAGCCCATGTCTTCTGGCAGTTTGTGAAGAACTGCAGCCTGTGGGAAGGACTCATGTTGGAGTTCATGGAGGACTGTCTCCTGTGGGAGGGACCCCACACTGGAGCAAGGGAAGAGTGTGAGGAGTCCTCCCCCTGAGGAGGAAGGAGCAGCAGAGACAACATGTGATGAACTGACCACAACCCCCATTCCCTGTCCCTCTGTGCCGCTGGAGGGGAGGAGGGAGGGAAATTGGGAGTGAAGTTGAGCCCTGGAAGAAGGGACGGGTAAGGGGAGGTGTTTTAAGATTTGTTCTTATTTCTCATTATCCTAGTCTGTTTGAATGGCAATAAATTAAAATAATTTCCCTAAGCCGAGGCTGTTTTGCCCATGACGGTAATTGGTGAGTGATCTCCCTGTCCTGATCTCAATCGATGAGCTTTTCATCGTATTTTTCTCCCTCTCCCTTCTTGATGGAGGGGGAGTGATAGACCATCTTGGTGGGCACCTGGTGGCCAGCCAAGGTCAACCCATTACCAGATCCAAACAAATTCCCATTCTGCTTTCATGAAAACTTTTACATAACGTTGAATCGGGTCCAGACACAGATGAAGGTAGGGAAACATCCTATTCTTTTAGCAGTGACGTATCGAGCTGCATACTTGGGAGTGAGCGTTATCAAAAGCTGGGCTAGAGGGAGTGCTAATGGCCATGGGGAGAAAAGGGAAATCCTGGAACAGGATTTTGGAAAGTCAAGCAGTGGTGCTTCTGGCTAAGGAGGGCTGGACAGAGAGACTTCAGACACAAGAGCTGGGAAGCACGCATTGCCATCAGTAAAGATAAACAAAAAGAATGAAACATGGGAAGAAAAAAGATGGTATAACTAAGAGAAGCACTTTGTTGCTTGGACCAAAATAATCTTTGGGGAGTCTATGGGTTTATTCTCTTAAAACTAACAGGGGAGTTTAGTTCAAATTCTTAAAATACAGAAATGACAGAACAGAGTTTCTTTAGTGAAGTAATATATTTTATCTGTCATAGATGACTGTTTGCATTTGTAGTGAAGAGGCTGAGGGCATTTCAAGGACAAACTGGGACTTCAGATGTAACCAAAGGGGTGAGATCTGCAACAGAAGAAAAAAAAAAAGTAATTAATTTAATACATGGAGAATATAGTACAGTTCTATTGTGTATTCTGGGATGATTTTTGGGCTGATTCCAGGGACAAGAAATGAAGGAACAATAATTCATCCAAATGTCTCTAGAAGCTGAAGCAGTACCTGGTGAAGGAGGTGGGAGGGGAAACTGGAATGGCAGAAATCTGCAGGCGCACATGGAGCTCCAGCTTGTGTCTTTCTCAACCCCAGCAGGAGATCCTGGGATTATTGAGCTGGAGGGAGACTGGAGAAAGAGAGAAAAGGGGTTGGGTTGGGATGGGGGGTGGGGGGGTGGGATCTGAAACAGGGCTGGGAGGTGCAGAGAAAGGGTGGAAAGGCTTGTGGAGAAGTGGGAGGCATGGGGCAGACCCTCAGTGGTTATACAGAGACAACCTCCAACTTTCATCAGCAGGCAATGTAAAACTGCCCCTGAGATTTTAGGCACCCTGGTATCAAACTGAATATTCAAATGCAGAGACTGGAACCTTATAAATGTGACTATATTAGATTTCATGTCTAGAAATGAAGCTGAACCAGTCTACAGCTGGAGACTAAATGCAGTCTCCTAACAAGTCTTTCAGTCTCTTGGCTACAACTTCACCTAGCAACTGCAAATGCTTTTGAGACCACTAGCACCCATATCACCCAGCAGGACTGAATTTCCCCCAGTACAAAAGCGCTGGTACAAAGCGCTGTCAGGGAAAGCACAAAGAGGCCTGAGCTGCTTTTCTTATTGCTAAAGGGGACTTGGAAGCGCTGCCGAATGTGCTACATGACCTACAGAAAAGCAGGGCCATTCTGTATGCCAGAAATGTAGACTGCTCTTTGCATTTTTATTAGGCAGCACCCGTTCCTGGTTAAGCAATCATGGGAAGCAGCTTTCCTGCCTTGCAAAAGTTCTTGCTCTTTCCAAAGTGCTTCCATTCTCTGCTGGAATGAAAACAAGAACTTTGGTTTGGTGGGGTGCAAGTGCATCAGCTTCACCTAATAATCTCAATACATCTCCCTCCACAGGAAGTGTCTCTCGTGACAGCAAAGACATTTTCAAGCTGCATCACACTGGGATTTTCCAAATACCCTGTGGCTGCATCTATGGGTTTGCACTTTTCTGTCTGTCTGGGAGCCGACTGATGCAAGTAGAAGAGACTCTGTAGAGAACAACTCTGAATTGCCACCTGATGCCACCCTGAGCTCCGCTGCTGCCTCCAGCTGCATGCCTGTGCTTGGATGCATTGCTGGCCTTCTGCAGTAAGTTCCCCTACACATACCCAATAAAGCTGCTTATTTGCCAATAGCTGCTGACCCGTTTACCCTCAGGAAACTTATGAAGGCTGACTGCTTAGGTTTTAAACATTTTTCTTCCCCTTCCTCGAAGAAGAGCTGTTAATTGTCTGTCACTGGCTGTGAGAGGCAGGAAGCTGCTGTCAGCTCCCTGGCCACATGCTCTGTCACACATCCAGAGCCTTTACGGTGTCAGCAAACCGCACACCCTGCGAACCGCAAGCAAACAGTCTGTCGAACAACAGCCAGACAGACTTGTTCCTCTAGAAATAAGAAATTTCTCTTTTCTTGCCAATGATGGGACCTAAACAACCCCCCTATTTGTTTTGCTCCCCGCTTGATGGGTCTTCCAAGAGCTGGCTTTTGCATCGTGCCTTTCACCAGTCGCACACCTGCCCTCTCGAACCCCATGTGTGATGAGTACAGGAGCATCCCCTCACCCTGCCCGCCACGCGCCGGCTCTCCTCCTCACTGCCTGCAAATTTGGTATAACCGCGGGATCTCCAAACTGTAACCAAATGCAGTGTTAGGCAACAAACACGATCTGCTACTGCCAAAAGCCATCTCTCGCTCTCTCCTCCCTGGGAACAAGTTCCACAGAAATGGCTTTCTTTTCTATTCAGTATTTTTCTCCTCTCCTGCACCCTGAGACACTGTTGTGACTAACCACCACTTGTGTTTTGGGAAGGAGATGTGCCTGTGACCCCTTGTACGCAGACCAGCTGCATTTCTTTTGACTTTCAAAAGAAACCTTTTTGCTCAAGGATTTTTGGACTATGTGATACTCCTCTGCAGTGTTTAATTTTCTCCCCACTGCCTTTGAAAACAACAGACCTTACTCAATTCCTGTGCCCTGGCGGCAACTGAAATACTGCACAACTCAATACAGTCATATTTGTTCACTATATATTTAAATTGTCCAGTTGGAGCCAAACCCTCGATCAAAAGGATCCCATGCAACACTCTCATCAGAAGAGGGGAAATCACTGCTGGTTTGCTTCTCAGATAGTCCTTCAGCCTCCCTATGTGATGCAGCTCAAACAAACGTTGAATTAGCAGCAGCTACGCTCTCCTGATACGGCTCTGTGTCACACAGCATCCCCTCCCTTGAAGAAGTCTTGTGAGGGTGGTTTCACCCTGCTCCATGACACATTGCTGAAGCTCAGCTTCCTATTTTGATGATCCTGGATTGGTTTCAATGTCAGAAGTTGTCTACAAACAACATATGTGTATTGTGATATTTGCTTATGTGTGTACTTCTGTAGAGATGCCTGAACTCCTGTACAAAGGGAAAGTGTCTTTCAGCTTTAAACAAAAACTAGAAAATTACTCAAAATCCTGTAACATATGCATAAAAGGCTGAGATGAGTCACTCAACTCATTTCTGTGGAGTTTCACCAAAGTTAGTTATGGCAATCTGGTGGAGATCCCTTCATTTTAATGGAGCTACCACCAATTTACAGCAGCAAAGTCTCAAACCGTCATTTCTTCATGAGATGTTACAATGTAGGGAAAAGATTTAAGGAAGGATTAAACATTTCATATGAAAATTATTAGCCTTTCCATCTGAAAATTCAAGAGTCATGTTTAGCATCAGGTATACACTGATTAACATTAATGCAAGGGTATTCCTAATGACTTATTTATTTCTGTATATCTTCATTCTCGCGTCTCATAAAAGCATGGTAAAGTCTAATGACCATCTAAAACTACATCTGTTACCTGCACAGTTTCCCACCAAAGTATGGTCTTCATCTCCTGGTTTGCCCCATGTGTGGTCCCAATGAGCACTATCTTGGTCCACTTAGCACCGTCCCATAGATACTGATGTAATCAAAAGAGCACTGGTCCAAGAAGGTGATGCTTGAAGCTGCCGGGAATAGAGTAACATATCTCACCATGTCCATTAAGAGGGCTGGAGCATGTCTCCTGTGAAGAGAGAGTTGGGGTTGCTCAGCCTGGAGAAGAGAAGGCTCCAGGGAGACTTTATAGCACCTTCCAGTACCTAAAAGGGCCTACAGGAAAGCTGGAGAGGGACTGTTTATCAGGGAGTGTAGTGACAGGACAAGGGGTAATGGCTTTAAAATAAAAAAGGGTAGATTAAATTAGAAATTAGGAAGAAATTCTTTACTGTTAGAGTGGTGAGACACTGGAACAGATTGCCCAGAGAGGTTGTGGAGGCCCCATCCTTGGAAGTGTTCAAGGCCAGGTTGGATGGGGCTTTGGGCAACCTGGTCTAGTGGAGGGTGTCCCTGCCCATGGCAGGGGGGTTGGAACTAGATGGGCTTTGAAGTCCCTTCCAACCCAAACCATTCTATGATTCTATGTTTAATATCAAATAAGACTCTCACTGTTAACCCCATACTGGAGTGTTTACATACAGCACGTAACATCAGGAAATATGTTCTTAATACAACTGAAGACTTTCACATCTATGTCTCAGTTACCACACGTGCATCATGTTTCCTCCTGAAAGAAACACATTATCTCTTTCTCCCACTCAGGCTGAATATTTCCTTGTGGGAACCATCTTGGCCCCTGCGTGCTAGTTTTCCCTTTCCATCATTTTCTCTAAGCCTGCCTGCGATAGGCTCAGCGGCCCATTTATCTCTTCAGGGTGTAAATCAGAAGTACTTCTGCTGAACCTAGTGGAAATATTCAGGTATATGTTAACACAATATGTCGGTACTGTACAGCATGTGGAGTATTTACTTTCATAGCTTTGCCAGTGGAGCTGGAAAGCACGATGATCGCCCTACTGACCCCAATCGTCTTACCAAACATCACATAGGCAGAAAAAGGAACTTGAAATACTCTGAGTCGAGAGGCCTCAATTCCAGACTAGTATTACTTGAAGATTTTATCATCATCAACAGCATGATGATCATAATCCGTGAAGGAGACTGTAACTCTTACAACTAATATTACAGGAAAGTCTGTGTGTGAAAGGTGTTAGACTCTTGATTCACTCTATAAAGCAATGGGGATCTGGCCACTATGGAGCTTGCTGCTGCATAAGAACTATAGTTTCTTTTAGCATTGCGAGAGGATCCCAAGGGTGAAGTCTTCTTGCTCCTCTCATGTGACTCCATCCATGTTATCATGAAGCTTGAGTAAGGATTTTCAAAAACATATGTCAGAAGAAGGACTTAGTGCAGTTGTACATGCGATTCAACCTCAGTAAATCAATCCTGCTGTAATCCAACCTCTGCCCATGATCTCATTAAACTCAGGAATTTTTGTTGTAATGGAAGGAACGTTGCTATTGATGTTGAAAGAATATGGTCCATACTGCAAGACTGACTCATAATCATATGGGGTATTGAGGTCATTAAGGAAACTGTCACTGTGTTTGTCAAAGGCATATGCAAAACCTAGACAAAATCATACACATCTGATTAGGCAAGACCAGAAATAAAACTTGGCACATAACATATTTTCAGAATGCTTTACCACTGACTGAATAGTGGTCCAGTTGTCAACATGTAGGCAGCCATTCTCAAGCAGACACATTTTAGCATTGTAAAAAAGGGACATGCATCTACAGATGATTCTCAAGCATTTCAGACCTGCATCATACCTTCAATAATTTCAGCTCACCATATCTTAACATAGTCATCGTGATCCATCCTGGATTGCTCATGATAAAATCCCAGGACATGCAGGAGCTCATGTTTCACTGTGACTTTATAGCCACACCCCTCTCCTATAGACACTGTCTGGCCACTCTGAAGGTCCCTCTCATAAGACCAGCACCCGTAAGTCAAAGACTCAGATATTGCACCCATTTTGCTTAATACCATCTATGATTTTTATCTACAGATTAACTCAACTGCAAGATCAAGGTAAAAGTAAAAGAAATATCAGTATTTTTTTAGAATTTCGCACCTGAGTTTTGCAGTCTTGCCAAGACTGTAGATTTACTATGCCAGAATAGAGAGCAATGTGTACCTTCAGCATCCTTCCACAGCCTAGAGATGCATCCCTGTCCCAGACGTCATTGGCCTTCTTGTTTCATTTCGCCCCCCCTAGGACAGGAGTGCACGCATGTTCTTCAGCTGGCTGCAGTTCTTGTAAAGGAGGTGGTGATGGCAAAGGTTATTGCTCTTCAACTCTGGGTAGCCCCAGCTCAACCGGTATAGGAAGGGGAGCAGCAGCAGCAGAGCAGCACAGGAAAGTACAGCAGGTGCTTTATAATCTCATACACTGCATTGGCTGCTGTTTATGCGTATGTTTACTGAAGTATTTGAATAACTGGCCTGATTTTCAAAGGTGCTGAGCGGCCCTCAGGTTTGGTTCCTAAATACAGATTGAAATCCTAGCTTTTCATGTCCATTCAGAAACAATTGTGTGTATTTAAAAAATTAAAAAAGCTTCCCAAAAATGCTGTGCAACCGTCTCCCCACACCTGAGGGCAGACCTACACTGGATTCCTAGACACAGACACTAGCTGGTGTCACCAGCTTCCTGATGGTCCTTCCCAGCCGGTGGGGAAGTCCCTGACCTAACTTTAGACAGTCACAGTGTTGGCATCTGCCGCTGACTTCGCTTCCCTGGCACCTTTACGGTCCCAGGGCAGTAACAGGCATTTGGGATGTGAGTCACCAGACTTATTTTAGACTTCTATTTTAGGTGAGATGGTTTGTGGCCTGGAAGAGTCACCTCCTCCCCACTGACTGCAAAGGCAACCTGTGGTGACCTGCACAGCAATAGGGGTTGCTGCCTTCAATATTTGGTCGGGTAAACCCAACCCTGCATCTGAAAGCGAAGAGGAAGGTACATGCTAATGCCAAAACACTAGCGACATACCCTGCCCCTAACCAACACCAGGAGGAAGTTATTTGCTTGCTTTCCCTGAAAGAGTGCCAGGAAAGGGATTCACTTCAGTAGCTAGGATGCAAATGGAAATAAAATATTGTTTTCTTATATTAAGAGAACATCAAATGCAGATAATACCAATGCAAACCTGTTTGCATTGGGTTTATCTCCAGTGTAATACAAACAAGGTCTGGGACAGAAATGTGGCTCAGGTATTTATGTCCTTTGTACAAGCAAGAATGCAAACAAATGTCTCCTGAGTTGGAAAAATTATCATATCAAACAAGGTGGTACAAAGCAGATTGCTAATACAAAATTACCCGTTCGGCTTCTCATACTTCAAGTAAGTGTGCTCCCCTTCGTAGGGCTTAAAATCAGCACAAGGTTTCAGCCTGAACATGTCAAACCCCTGCAGGATAACACCTTTAGCACTCAGATCTGAAACACATAGCAGAGCATAACAATAGCAGCCATTCTGCTTTTATAATATTATAAATATCTATAATTCTAGATAGAAAGTATGAAGAGAGTGCATTAAAAATATGAACACATATAAAAAATATCTACCTGGATGAAAGAGCAGGAGGCCGTTTGAAAAATTCCCAACTGGAGTAATTTTGGCAGAGGCCATATGGAGAGATAATATATTTTATTAGATAAACTGATAGTCCTGAGACAAACAAGCAGGCTTTTGGACATACGGGGCATTGCTCAGGTTTTTCTGGATAATTTTATTGCACGTTATTATATAATTTCAAGTATTGTAAACTTTGAGCTCGGGGCTAGTAAACACAGGACAGATCCATAGGATTTTAACAGTGATTTACTGTTAGTTTTTGCTCCTAAATTGTTCACAATTTGAAATAGTGCCTAAAATTAGATGAAAACAAGAAGGCAGAATGCTCTGAACCTTTTTACTTATAAAATATCTGCATTTCCTTTCTGCCTGTACTGAGCTGGGACTGTCAAGAAGGAGTAAGGCGTGAAGGGTGCAGTAGATGAACATGCATGTTCTTGAGATTAGGATTTCCTGCCTTCATTATCTGGAGATCTCAGCCAGATACACTGAAACTACTTAAATTGGGCTGCTCATCAGCATCCGGCTGGTCACTGGGGCTGTTACACCGAAAACAACATTTTCTGGGGCAAAGTTGCGTCGCTCTGCCTGGCCAGCAGTAACAAGGGCATTAACGCAGCATAACTCAATAGCAAATGAAACAAAAGCAGCTCAGAGAGCTGGACAAAACCAGAGTATATTTAATGCAAGTAATACAATGCTACCGCAATAAAAAGTCTTATTCCTCAGGCTGTCAGCTAGGATATAGGGGATGGGAAATTTCCATCTGTAGGAGTCGTTCCCCAGAGCATTCTTCTCCAGTTGTTAATGAGATCAACATGCTTGTGTTAAAATTTTAAGCCCAATCTACACTCTTGCTGATTCTGGATTAGATCAGCAGCACGTACTGGTAAGATAATGACATCTTTGAATAGCTTCCTTCCTGTTTCTGAAAAGAGATAAACAACTATTTGGGCCAGAGTAACGTATCAAGAACCACAATTTTTTTTTTCTTTTTTTTTTCAAAGACCACAAAAGCTATCAGGCTGTCTCATCTACCAACCCATCTCTCTTTAAACAGCAACTGCTCAGAAACAAGCAAACAAATAACCATTGCTGCACTATAACCTGCCAATCCTCTGTCTGCAGCTAACGAGGATTTGGGGTTGAATGAGGATTTCCATAAAAATTTCATAACAGCTGCCCAGAGGAGATTTTATTATTTTTCCCAGGCTTGTATTCTGAAACTGTGAACTTCTGAACACTGAAGTTGATATATATGGTGGAATGGATTTGTCCAGATGTTAGGCATCTAATAGCCTAACTAGATAGCTAACCTAGGCTAATCATCTTGGATTCCCCATATGATCAAAGGAGAAAGACAAGGATTCTGGAGAGGCGAGAGGTTCAGTCCACCTTTTCAACCACCTGAGCCTGAACCAAGCTCAGATTGAAGCAATTAAAAGTATGTGCTATGTGTCTCAGATCCCATTACAGCTGTGTGTCCATCCAGTTGCCTAAACATTTAGGTGTCTGATGCCATTTGAGATGCGCAAGGGTATCCAAAATATCCACATAAGCTGGTAGATTTGGAAGTTTGGGAGTTTTGGGGAGTTTTGGGAGGCTCCTTCCCCTTCTAGAGTGGTGCTGGAAAGGGTGGATTTGAACTGGCAACAAACACCTGTGTTTTAAGCAGCTGATCCACAGCTTCCATGCTTTAAAAATACAGCATTTGAGACTAATTTTATACCTTTTTTTTTTTTTTTTTTTTAAGGTGCCAGAATCCCCATGCAGAGCTGAGCCCAAGCCCCAG
Organism: Grus americana; assembly: GCF_028858705.1. Taxonomy (NCBI): domain Eukaryota; kingdom Metazoa; phylum Chordata; class Aves; order Gruiformes; family Gruidae; genus Grus; species Grus americana. Next base: position 6,836,123 of record NC_072854.1, on the reverse strand, counting down.
CCACTGTATGGTCTCGCTAGTGTAACATTTTCATTTAATGCCTTCATATAAGCGTAAATCCCAGCATGGACAGTTCATCTTCAGACCTTTTGTTGTAGAAATAACTTATATTCTCCTCACAGAAACAAAAACTCTCTCGAGGCAATGCTCTGAAACCCTGCGGCAGGGATGAAGGTATTTAAGTTTCATACCTTGGTCATTGATCATGTGAAACCAACCAACTCACTTAAGATGAATGCACATCAATGAAGCAGAAGTTGAATTAGAGCCACTGCCAAGGTTTCTCCGGCAGTTGTGTGGCAGAAGATGGGGAGGGATGCAGGTTTGGTCCAGGGGTTGCTAAGCCTTCCCCAGGAACAGTTAAGCCTGTTTCTAAATTTAAGATTAAGATCATGGGCTCCCTACAAAATTATCCTTGTGGAAATTTCCTGGCCTTTCCATCTTCCCTTTCCAACACCAACCTTTTATGGACCTTTCTGGCCTCTGCCCAATGCCCTGCTCCTGCCCTTCCATCTTCTCTGACTGCTACCAGACTGCAAAGCAGAGATCTTCTTCCTTCTTTCCAGAAATAGTTGGGGTTCATCCCACACATTTTTAATTGCCCTGCAATACTCACCGTATCCATGATACGTTTGGGATTTTTCTCACATAGGAAGGAGCTTTCAGTCCACTCTGGTGCCATCACATCTGCCAGACTTGTGGTCACACAATCACAAAATCCCAGAATAGTACGGGTTGAAAGGGACCTCTGGAGATCATCTAGTCCAACCCTCCTGCTAAAGCAGGATCACCTAGAGCAGGTTGCACAGGATGGCGTCCAGGGTGGTTTTGAATATCTCCAGAGAAGAAGACTCCACAACCTCTCTGGGCAGCCTCTTCCAGTGCTCGGTCACCCTCAGAGTCAAGTTTTTCCTTATATTTAAGATGGACCTTCCTGTGTTCCAGTTTGTGCCCATTGCCCCTTGTCCTGTCACTGGGCACCACTGAGAAGAGTCTGGCCCCATCCTCTTGAGACCCACCCTTTAGATATTGATAAGCATTGATGAGATCCCCTCTCAGTCTTTTCTTCTCCAGGCTCCACAGCCCCAGCTCTCTCAGTCTTTCCTCATACCAGAGATGCTCCAGTCCCCTCATCATCCTCATAGCCCTCTGCTGGACTCTCTCCAGTAGTTCCCTGTCTGTCTTGAACTGGTCCCCAAAGGCTACCTCAGATCTCTGTAATAATTCAACACTTTGCTTGCTTACTGTCCTGACTTACCTGAGTTTATTTCTGGAATGTCCTTTCTAAGCTGCCCTCTATCAACACCATCAACTATCAAAAGAAATAATACACCTAGGTTAGTGACTAAATGACATGAGTTGATATAATTCCCCACTTGATGACTGATAGGCTTCCACTAACATAAAAGTATTGCATCCTTATCTTTGCCTTCAGCAGACTTTTGGATCTGAAACATAAAAAGTACAATTGCAAAATCATAGACAAATGTAATGAAATCTCACCCTGATCCCAAACCAGAAAATGGAGGAGCAGGTGGGAATACCAGAAAGGCTTAGGAGCAGGTAACCAGTGCTGGAAACAGCATATCCTCCAGGAATCCATTTCAGAAGATCATCTGGTGCCACCTGCCAGTGTAGATACAGCGTCCTGCAGGTGAATAGCCCTCAGAAGTACTGATAAGTAAGCCATCAAAAAGGTTAAACTTTAAAAGGAAGAGCAGATTTTAATCTTATCAGATATAGCCGTAAGCCAATCTGATAAGCAATCTGCCTCCCCATTTTATAACTATTCTTAGCATATTAACCTTTGTAGTAATCAGGAGCTATTGAACTATTTAATATTTCTGTGACTTCTTCAGACACAATCTCACTTTTTTTTTTTCTGCTTTATGAACCATCCTGGCCCCATCCTGATATGAGGCCAACAAAGCTGCTGAGTATGGAAATAAAACCCTGTTCAAAAGAACAGGCTTATAGGCTGCAACCTGAATAAATCACTTTAAGAGAAGGTTTGCTTCGTGGTTTTTTGTATTCCCGGAAACATCTTGGTAGATGCGAACAAATTTTTGTTTTCATTTGATTCTATGGGCAAAGCATCATCTTTATTTAAAAAAAAAAAAAAAGTTATTTTTGTAATCCACAGAATGCCAGCCATCAACTTCCAGCAAAATGTGCTGGTTTGGGTTTCATCAGGAGATCTCGAAGACTTTGTCTCTCAGAGTAGGAGTACAGCAAGGGGTCCTGGCTTGGTCCTGCTCACGTGCCTATGCAGCCCTGTGCTCCCAGTGTTTTGCGTGGGAATCCCACCCAGGGCTTTTCCTGTGGACACGAATCAGGTGGGCCAGGGCGAAGCAGGGCAGGAGGACGGCTCCTTTGTGAGAAGGGAGGAGCAGAGCTGAGCTTTGCCTCTGACTGCTCAGAGGTTTTCTCCTCCCAGCAACCTCCTGTACGCTCCTGTAGCTCTCTCGCTCCCACACGCTTCCTGCACTTCCTCCTCCTCTCATCTTCACAGCGCTGCTGCTACCTTTGCCTGCCCTTTGCTCACTCGCCCAGCATCACGCTGCACCCCCATCTTTCAGGGGAAGGACTGTCCCGGTCTGGCTGCGGAGGGGGGAAACAGGAGATCTTCAGCAGGGAGCTCCCCAGCCATGGTTTGCAGCCTGTCAGCAGTCTTTGCTCGGGCACTGTGAGAAGTAGGAGGGTTGTTACGGGACAGGAAGGGGCAGTTGCACCAGGCTGTGATATGGGGGGGGGTCAGGACTGGCCACCTTCAGAGCCAGGGGGTGATGGGGTCTTGATGGGATGCACACTCAGTACTGCTACCTGCATGGGGCATCCACCTGGGCGATCGGAGAGGGGAGGGAGGTACCAGAGAGTGCAACGCAGGAATTAATCCACGTGCCTTATCAGCATCTGTCTCCCAGAGGCATGAGCACAAGCGTCCATCCCACAAAACCAAGGCCAGAGGAAACAGAAACTGAATTCACCAAAAAGCATCCACCAGCTGACACTTCCCAGCCCACCTGTCACAGGAGCAGCAGAGTGGGCATTACAGGGAGAGAAATTGCCAAATCAGCCTCCTGAAACACAACTTGCAGGGGAAGAAAATCCACTAATGGCACAAGCCAGCCCTGACTCCTGAGCTCAAGGGCATAATCCAAAAAGAAAGAATGGATTTGCCTCCTTGCCACCCAGTCTGTAAAACTTCCACCATCTTTAGACATGAAAATGGTGGCAAATGAGATACAGAGAAGTGGGTGATTCATTAAATGCTGCTTCCTACTGATACTGCAGGCCAGCAGTGTTGTGTCCAGTGCCCTTACGGTTGCTCTTCACACACATGGAAGAGTCTGATCACCATCACAGTTTGATGACTTCATTCCTGACTTTTTGCAGGTCTAAAGGACATGGAGATCATCTGGCTTCACATTAATCCTTGCATTTTTAGCCTCAGATAGGTGGGTTGTTTTCCTTAAGCACTCAGACAATATCCATCCATAAGTGCAGTGGCTATCTCTAACATCATCTCAGTCAAACATGACTGGTTTTAAATGATCCATAATATTGTTGAATGACTGCATCCAAACCTAGCTATGACATTGATGTTTTCTAGCCAATATGAAAAATAAAGGGTGGTGAAGATCTCACTAGGACTTTTATTAAAAGCTACTGGACTATCTGAATGGATTTCATGGGAACACATGGTAGGGTACCATGTTTTGTTGTTGAGATGAACTCCAGGCCTTCTGTAAAAACATGTCAATGCGTTAATGCTGTAGCAAGGTCCTTAGCAAAAAAAAAAATGCAAATAGGAACATGTGATAATAATAGTCAAAGAGTAGTACTGGTATTTATATCCCCCAGAAAAAAAGTGCATCATTCTGAAGACAGAAAATGCTGGTGGTTTATTTCTTGTAGCTACAAAGCTTTTTGTTGTGATTTACATTTTTCCTAATTACACCACAACATCAGCCACGATGATCTAGTTGATAACTGCATTGTGGTTTAACCCGGCAGGCAGCAAAACAACCACGCAGCCATTTGCTCACTCCCCACCTACCCATTGGGATGGAGGAGAGAACTGGAAAAAAGGAAAACTTGTGGGTTGAGATAAGAACAGTTTAATAGGACAGAAAAGGGAGATGATGATGATGATGATGATGATGATGATGATGATATACAAACCAGTGATGAACAGCACAATTGCTCACCACCCGTTGACCAATGCCCAGCTAGTTCCCGAGCTGCAGCATTCCCTGGCCAACTCCCCCCCCAGTTTATATGCTAAGCATGACATCATACAGTATGGAATATCTCTTTGGCCAGTTGAGGTCAGTTGGCCTGGCTGTGCCCCCTCCCAGCTTCTTGTGCACCTCCTGCAGAACGCTTGTGCCTCCTCACTGGTAGGGCCTAGGAAGCTGAAAAGTCGTTGACTTAATTGGAAGTGCTGCTTAGCAACGACTAAGAACATCAGTGTGTTATCAACATTATTTTCATACTAAATCCAAAACACAGCACTATACCAGCTACTAGGCAGAAAATTTACTCTATCCCAGCCGAAACCAGGATATTGTGGTTCCAACGTGCAATGTCCTGTACAAACCCAAAGTCTATAGGCAGTCCATGCCCTACAGAACTTAACACACCTTGCCTGTTAGAAACCCCAACGTTTTCAGTCATTTGGAAGCTTGAGGGTATTTCAGTGTGGAAGGAACCCAGCATGGTCCCATCCCTAAAAACTCTTCATGTTGCTAGCAGATGACTTTTGAACCCTGGCACAGGGACTCACGCTTATGTTTGCCCTTTTCCTCTATATACTTCAATTTAAACCTTTCAAAGAAAATCCTGCTTATCCTTCAATGCCTTCCCCCTACCACGTAGCTGTTCACTTATGGTTAAGGCATTACCACTGGGAAAACTAACATGGATTTCAGTGCCCTCAGAGAGTAAAAATGAACTCCAGTTGCCAGCACCTTGGCTGAATTTTGCAGCTCCTGGACTTGCGGGTGAAAAAGGACAGCGGCTCCCCTGATTATGCTTTGCGGAGCACACCCCTCTGCGTGAGCATCGTAGGTGATGAAGGGACAGGAGAGCCCAGATCACGAATCCTGACAGCGATCAGACACGGGACAGTCACTAAATCACAACGTTGTCCACTGCAGAAAAACATCTACATTATTTGTGTCACCCAACACAGCTCTTCTGAACTGAAATTCAAATACTGAAGACTGACACTGATACCAGGTCAGGCAATACCCAGCACATTTACATTCCTGCACCTGCCCCGCTCTGAACAGGAGCAGCACCAAGATCCCCCCCTCCACCAGCTCTATAAAGCTCCTGTTCCCATACATGACGCTCAGGGAACAGCAGCTGCCAACCTGCGTTAAGCATCGGTGCAATAACCTACTTTTCCAGCACAGCACCGCTACCCATCTTGGAGGATGGAAGCTTGTTACTCTCAACATAAATTTAATGCCACTTCATACGATACCATGGCTATGATCATCATCACACTTCAGGCATTTGCTGGCATGTGGATAAACGCTTTCATTGTTTGTGTGCTTTGTATTACTTGGGTCAAAAAGAAAAGCTTTAACTCTACTGAGAAGATCTTGTTGTTTCTGGGATGCTCCAGGTTTTGGTATTTATGCATCACATGGGTTTATACCATTTTTTCAATAATTTACCCCTGGTGCTTTTATGTTCGCCCCATACCCCAAATATTTGTAGCTATTCAAAGCTTTTTAAATTGTTCCAACTTGTGGGTTTCTGCCTGTCTTTGTGTTTTTTATTGTATAAAAATTGCAAATTTCAGGCACAACTTCTTCATCTACCTGAAAGTAAGAATTGACAGGATGGTGCCATGGCTGTTGTTGGCTTCAGTGCTTTTATCCCTGATCATCTGCATCCTTGTCTTCGACATCACTAATGAGCTGCACAGTAACATCCTCAATTCTACCACCCCAGGAGATTTCTGGAAACTGAGTGTGAAAATGGATGACCATTTTTTCGCTATTTTTTTTATCAGCGGCTTTGGATTTACCATGGCATTCTTGACAGTAATCTGTTCTGCCCTTCTACTCCTCTTTTCTCTCTGGAGACACAAACGCAAGATGCAGACAAACTCAGCGAAGAACCTCAGCATGGATGCCCATATGAAAGCCATGAAATCTATTCTGTCCTTTTCCTTCATTTACAGCATTAACTTTATGTGTTTGGTCTTGATACTGATTTATTCCACGAAGAAGGAAAATCCTGTGTTGTTTCTCATTTTAGTATTTCAGTATGCTTTTCCAGTTGTTCATTCCCTTGCTCTGATTTTCAGCAATCCCAAACTGGAAAAGACCCTGCTAAGGACTCTATCTTGTGTGAAGTGCAAGGTTTGCATGAGGTAAGAAATGTAATAAAAGCTGGAGCCCATGAAAAATGTTGATCTTTATTATAAAAAACCAAGTAATTTCATAATGCAACTCTCCAGCCAATCTAGATGATACAGATGTTCTATCTTCACCATCAAAGTTAAGAAAACTTCATTAAAATTCTTTGAACTAAATTATTAAGAGATAAATAAATTATTATTATATTTTGATTTAGATAATTCTTTGAGTTAAATTATCGTCAATAGCAAAGTCATTTAGACCTGGTACGTGGGCTAGTTGCAAAAGGGGAATAACAATACTGCAAACCTCGAAATGCTTTGGTATTTGCTGACTGAAACTACTTCACTAAACACGTTTGTATCTGTTTTGGCTTGCATTTATTTCTCCTGTGGCTGTGTACTTTGTAATATTATGAGTTGTCTTGCATTGCTTTATAAATTATGCATGAATATGTTGAGCACTATTATTCACCAGAGGTGTTTACTGACTTCTGAACAACAATGTAGAAATGGCCTCGGGGCAGACAGGTGGGGTGGAGAGCCCACTTCCCATGCCAGCCTTACATGTCCTCTCCCTGCCCTGCTTCATGCAAAAACATGATTCCCCTGTTCTGTGCAACTGCTCTCCTGGTCTGCTTTTAGTTTTTTGAGATCTGCTTTTATCAATGGACTCTGGCTCAGTAAAACACCGAGGAAGGTGGGTTTTGCGCTAAATACGGTGTGGAATAAAGTCACATTTCATCTCACAGTGACCCATGGGCAGATGTACGTGGTGTCCCTGCCAGGTGCTGGCAGCTGGGGGGTCCAGGGAAGTCTCTGTGAGGCAAGGTCAAGGCTGCCCCATGCCAGGGAAAGCCAGCTCCACCCGACTCCAATGTACCCACCACAGGACACAGCTCAGTCCATCAGTGATGCTGGTGGCTCCTCTGGGAAAATATATTTAAGAAAGAGCAAAACCACTGCCTGGCAGTGAGGAGTGAGGAAAATTGTGAGAAACAGTCCTGCAAAAAACAGGGTCAGAGAAGGAAGGGGAGGAGGTTTTTGCAGCCTGCAGAAAGGACCATGGTGATGTAGGTTGTCCCCTTGCAGCCCATGGAGGTCCATGGTGGAGCAGATATCCACCTGCAGTCCATGGAGAACCCCATGCCAGAGTACGTGGACATGCCCCGATGCATGCTGATGGAGAGCCAACACTGCAGCAGGCTGAAAGACTGCAGCCCATGGGAGGGAACCATGCTGGAGCAGGGGAAGAGCATGAGGAGGAAGCAGTGGGAGAGACAACACACAATGAACTGACCGCAACCCCCATTCCTCGTCCCCCTGTGCCACTCAGGAGGAGGAGGTAGAGGAGTTGGGAATGAAGGAGTGAAGTTGAGCCTGGGAAGAAGGGGCGGTGGACATAAGGTGGTTTAGTTTTGTCTTTGTTCCTCAACATCCTACTCTATTTTGGCAATAAATTAAATTGAGTTTCCTCAAGTTGAGTCTGTTTTGCCTGTTTTACTCACGGTAACTGGTGAGTGATGTCCTTGTCTTTATCTCTACCCACGAGATTTTCCATCTTATTTTCCATTTCTGTCCTGTTGAGGAGCAAGAGTGAAGGAGTGGCTGGGTGGGGGTTGGGCAGCTGGCCAAGGCCAACCCACCACAGCAGATTATCTGAACATGAAATAGTTCCAGCATGAACAGAGCAGAACCTGAATTGTTCATTTCTTTCACCAGCTCAGGCCCAGGCGAATGTCTTACCTCATGCCAAGTGTCAAGTGAGCATTTTTCATGCATCTCGGCCGGTTTTGTTTCTGCTTTTGTTTTAAAACACTCACTCAGGAGGAGTACATTTGCCAGGTGTGGAGCCTCAAACCTCAGAGGCCTCCTGAAGTTCTGCAGAGTTCGGATATACCCAAAATGCTCTCCAGGGAGTCATCTCAGGTGTAGCATCAGACCTGCTGGGCATGGATTCAGTCTATAAGAAGCCCTTGAGCTTTCTCTCTGCTGTGTTTTTGAGAACGACCTTTAATGTATTTCTACAAGCAGAAGGCTTCTCAGACCTTCTTTTCCCCGATAAAGGAGATATAGTTGTCTTCTAGGATAACAGGTGAACTAATTTCTATGTACTCTCTATGACAAATCAACACAGAGGAAGAATTTCTGCTCAGAGAACATGAGCGGTCCTGGGATGCTAATTTGAAAAGTTGAAGTGAAGGTGAAAAAGCTTAGTTTGTAACCTTTTTATTTTAAGAGCTGCCTTTTCCGTGGGCAAAAGAGCACTCCCTTCCCTCTTTCTCTCCATCCCTGCAAAAGTGAAAGGGGAAGAGGTTAATAAGAAAGAATGAGAAAGTGTTTTCAAACCATTAGCTTTTACTCTTTTCTGGCTTTTCCTGCAGTAGTAAAGCAAAAAAAAATTACATTCATGTTGCTCTGCTAAAGAAAAAGGGGTTGAGTCATCTGATTGAAGCCGGACACTCAGAACAGGTTGCCTTTAGCTGTTTGCCTTTAGCTGCAATTGAACTTCTTAAATTGCATGCCAAACTCCACTGAGTCCCACTTCCACAGGGCCCTCTGTGCCATCCCATGTCCCAACGGAGCCAGATCTTAAACATCTCAATGGACACATCTGCCCCGCTGAAAGGCCTTTAAAGGACAGGCACCACCACACCTCCCTTCTTTCCCTGCTGTTGCTCAGTGCAGTCAATCCTTCAGCATGACAGTCCCAATCCCTCTCACAAAAAGACCATAGAAAATCCTTCTTACTCCCTACATCCCATGCAACATCATCCCTCAAAACTCACATACCACAAGACTCAGCAGGAAAAACCAACATCTTACAGATGTCCTCACACAAAAGAACGCAGCCCCAGCAAACCACGTTGAAGATACTTTCTTCCATCTCCACGAAACCCCCGTGAATGTGATGCCAAACACAACATCACCCCCTGATGCACCAGCCCCATCCAGCTGGCACCGGAGGAGACAGGTTATAAACCAGCATGGCCACAGTGCACAGACCATATGCTAAAGTTGCTCGCTGGAGAGATGCAATGGTGTGCCCAGCCCTGGGGAAAATGGTCCTCAACTAGAGGACACTCCACCAGCTGGCCTCGGGGCTAGAAACAGGCCTGTTTAGTTTATCAGCATGGCAATAGGCACTCTGTCCCACATGTCTCCACTTGCACCATCAATTCCACAGCCAGGCCAACTGTGAATGGAGCTGAGATGGCTTGGGAAGTGCAAACGACCATCGAGGTTTAGCCCCAGCCAGTGGCTGAGCTGCTCGCTCACTCCTTCCCCCACCCCAGTGCGATGGGCAGGAGAATCGGAAGAAAATGGTAAAACTTGTGGGTTGGGATAAATACAGTTTACTAGGACAGCAAAGGAAGAGGAAATTAACAACAATAATACTTGTAAAAGAACACACACTGCAATTTGCTCACCGCCCAGAACCGGATGCCTAGCCCGTCCCTGAGCAGGCACTCCTCCCCGGCCAGCTTCCCCCCGTGTATACTGAGCATGATGTCATATGTATGGGACACCCTTTGGCTAGTTTGGGTCAGCTGTCCTGGCTGTGTCCCCTCCCAGCGTCTTGTGAAAATTAACTCTATCCCAGCTGAAAACCAGGACAATGACAAAAGACAAAGCGGGAGCTTGACTCGTTTGTCCCCACACAGGCATCTCAAGTCAGGGTATCTGAGGCATCTGCACGGGGTCAGGAGCTACATCTCTGATCTTCTGGAGACCTACAGGGTCAGCCTGGATACTCAAGAGCATCTCAAGAGGCATTAGACACTTCTGTGTAGACAGATGAATTAGTCCCTGGAAATCTAGAAGAGGGAGATGAATCAGAGAGTTGTGGGTTGTGATTGCGATGCCTGAGTGTTGTGGCTGGGTGCGAAGGACATCTGTAACCCAGGCACTCCAGGAGGAGCAGGTTTGGGTAGTGGAGGGAAAGCAGAGGGAAAAGGAGGCAAACACATAAGGGGAAGGGAAGCAGACATGTAAAAGATGTCGGAAGTCAATACAAATGGCTGCCCACTGCTGACATGGTGTGGAAAACTGCTTTGGGTCAAATTCAAATTTTTTATGATTGAGAGGTGAGAGTTAAAAATGTCTTTTTGCCATGGAAAGTGTTGATGAGCAGAGGGACGCTCAGGACTCGTTCCACAGCATTCCTATGAGCATAGACATGAAAATGGCTGGGGGCACTGAAGGCAGCGCTCTGTCTTTGCAGTCACGGATGTCTGAAAGTTGCAACGAGGGAGCATGTTTTCCCTTCTGCTGGGCCAGGAATGGTAGATACAGGCTGTTAGACCCATGTGTCCTGTAAAAGGACAACATTAACATCTCCCCTTCAGCCAGAAGAAGCAACTACACCCCACTCCCAAAGAGAGAGGCACCGCCAGAGGCTACGAGCCTCTATAGAGCTCCATGGTTGACTCAGAACCAAAAGCAAACAAGCAAAAGCCACAGACATCACCAGAGTGAGCAGAACCACAGTCCCAGATGCTTTCATGAATCAATTAGGAACAAAACCATTTCCCTCTCAGACAATATGGGTAACTGCTGTCATTTCTGTATATTTATACATTTCAGTGAATTAGATTATTAGTATATTTAAACAACTTCTGCAGTTTCCTGATATTTGAGATCTGACACATGCAGACAGACAGAAGCACTTCCACCTGCTCCCTATTAACGACAGTATTTTCAGTACATCACAAGATGCATTCCTGTGCCCATCTGCTTCTCCTGCTCATCCATATTTCACCCTGCAGATGCTCCTGAGGTCTGCCAGTGTCTTTGCTCTGCACTGCAAATTCTCAAATAGTCAGGGCACACTACTGCTTCCTCCTTATTCTTTTATTTTTCTTTTGAGCAGAGGATGTGTAGTTCTCCCAAGAACACGGTGGATTTCTCTTAAGCTCTTCTTTCTTGAGTTCCCAGTCTTCATCTCTCTGGTCTAAGGGGATTCCTTTTATTGCGGCTGTCCTGCGATAGTTTCTGCTCTCCTCCTCTGCTCTGGGGAAGAAAGCAAGAGTGCATCTTTAGATACTGAGCACAGCACATTCATACCACCGTTCACGAGTGGCCCATCTACAGGATTGGGGGATCGTGTCTTCGTACAGTCAAAGCACTGTTGCCAGCAAGACATGAGAAAACCCTGAGGCTCATCCCAAATCCGACAGCATTCATCACCCCAAGCGACCAGGTACTCACTGAGAGTTGGGCTGAAGTGGGAAACCTTCAATAAGGATCTACAGTGAGATCAGACTTTTGCCACTGGAATCAAAATTTTAAGCATAAAAAGCTCGCAAAGACTGACCTTGTGAATGTGTGTGCTATTCAGTAGAATTAAGCAGATATAATGCAATTGTACATCGTACATTAACTCACTGCAACATTTCCATTTTCTTTTATTTTTTGTAGTGCTCATTCATAAGTACTAGAAATTCTTAATGCCAAAACATCAGATCTGAAGACAACTGGAATTTGGGAGGGTTTGTACGTAGTTCTTCTTTATAGGTGACCTTTTAACCTCAGAAATTATCTAATCCTAATCCAATTCAGCCCTGAAATTTTGCTAAACTTTGCATTCAGATCCAGAACTGAACTTGACAATTCATCCCCATTTCTGTTTTTTAAATAATAACTTGAATTAAGCAATGTCATAGAAAGAAGGCTGTGCTGCAGAGGTTCAGATTTTGCAAGGGAAAATATTACGTAGAAGATACCATTTTCCCCAGCCTGGTATCACCATATACAAATCATTCACAACTCTCTTCTGATTTCAGGGTCTTTTAGCTGCGTTATCTTCATCATTTCAAGTTTGTGAAACCTCTGGATGTCAGACACTGAACCATCATCCATCCAGACCCTGAGATTTCCAAGTCAGCAGTGAGTTTGCTCTTGGCATCTGTTATTTACCAAATCCTAATTTTTTTTTGGTGACATATTTTCTATATTTTCTATATATTTTTGGTCATATATTTTCTATGAAACAAACACAGTCCCAAATCTTCAGTGAAGGACGCTGTACAAGCTAACCTGAAAACAAACATACTTCACTGTAGTTTTCCTTATAGCCTTGAAATATCAATGTTTTTTCATTACATTTCCCAACAACCAAAAGCAAATCAAAAAACACTTTCGTCATGACCAAACTGCTCCTTTGAGCAGTAGAATTTATTTTTTTTTATCATCTCAATTATGGTTTTGTTAATCACAGCTCTTAAATATTTTTCCTATTAAGTGTTGCTAACTTTCTCTTTACAATCTTTACACGTGCCTGGCACTGACACAGCCAATTATTTTGGAAAAAAGTGACTCCAAAATAAAAAATAGATGGCTCCTTTATGCATTTGGTAGGCACTGAGGAATTTTAAAAGAATGAATACGTCTATCATTCACACCCAAGTCACAGAACATAGAATCATGGAATGGTTTGGGTTGGAAGGGACCTTTGAAGAACATCTAGTCCAACCCCCAAGTTTCAAGTCACTGAAAGTTTCTTTCAGTTCTCTTTCAAAAAAAAGCAAAAGCAAAAACTCAGGCCTTCTTTTTCTTTCTCACGTCAGTGGTAAGCAGGAGAAAGTACTGAAAAAACAGGAGCCACTGTGGTGGGTTGACCTTGGCCATCTGCCATATGCCCACCCAGCCGCTCTCTCACTGCCCCTCCTCAACAGGATGGGGGGGCAAAGACGGAAAAGCTTTTGGGTCAAAATAAAGACATGGAGATCACTTACCAATTACTGTGATGGGCAAAACAGACTTGGGGAAACTCAATTTAATTTATTGTCAATTGAAAATAGCGTAGGATGACGAGGAAAAATGACAAAATTTAATGATCTCCCCCTCACCCCCTCTTCCTCCCAGGCTCAACTTCACTCCTTCATTCCCAACTCCTCTACCTCCTCCCCCCAAGTGGTGCAGGGGGATGGGGAATGGGGGTTGTGGTCAGTTCATAACGCTTCATCTCTGCCACTCCCTCCTCACACTCTTCCCCTGCTCCAGTGTGGGTCCTTCCCATGGGCTGCAGTCCTTCAGGATAAGCCAGCTACAGCATAGGCTCTCATTGGGCCACAGCTCCTTCAGGGCATGTCCACCTGCTCCACCATGGCCGTCCATGGTCTGCAGTGTGGATATCTGCTCCACCATGGCCCTCCATGGGCTGCAGAGGAATCCCTGCCCTGAAACCTGGAGCACCTCCTCTTCGTCCTCCTGCTCTAACCCTTGTCTGTTTCTCACACTTCTTCCCTCACTCCTCACTGCCGGGCAGCATTTTTGCCCTTTCTTAAATATGTTTTCCCAGAGGAGCCACCAGCATCGCTGATGGGCTGAGCTGTGCCCCGCAGTGTGTCCAGCGTGCTGCAGCTCCAATCTCTTTTCACAAAGACTCCCCCTGCACCCTCCCACTGCCAGCACCCAGGCACAGACACCCCAATTGTACATCTTGTCCAAGAGAAGACAAACCATTTTCTCCTACTGCAGATTTTGTAGGTACTCGGTATTTATGGAGCTCTGTCAAAAATACCACCAAATATTGGGAAAAATCTTTTCTTTTCTTCCCTGTAATACAGCAGCACTGTCACATCAGTGCAATGCTGTCCTGGCTGAGACCATGGAGCAAAGCCAGCAGCTCCACACAGATGTTCTGCATAGCATGGGCTTACTATATATGTGTGCATATATACATATATATGTATATGCCAGATTCTGCACCTGGGAAGGGGCAACCCTGGCTATACATACAGACTGGGTGATGAGACGCTGGAGACCAGCCATGCTGAAAGGGACTTGGGGGTCTTGGTCGACAGCAAGTTGAACATGAGTCAACAGTGTGCCCAGGCTGCCAGGAAGGCCAACTGTATCCTGGGGTGCATCAAGCACGGCATTGCTAGCCGGTCTAGGGAAGTGATTGTCCCACTCTACACTGCGCTGGTGCAGCCTCACCTCGAGTACTGTGTGCAGTTTTGGGTGCCACAGTACAAAAAGGACATAAAACTATTGGAGAGTGTCCAAAGGAGGGCAACAAAGATGGTGAAGGGTCTAGAGGGGAAGACATATGAGGAGAGGCTGAAGTCAGGTTTGTTCAGCCTAGAGAAGAGGAGACTGAGGGGAGACCTCACTGCAGCCTACAGCTTCCTCACGAGGGGGAGTGAGGGGGCAGGTGCTGATCTCCTCCCTCTGGTGACCAGTGATAGAACCCGAGGGAACGGAATGAAGCTGCAATGGGGGAGGTTTAGGTTGGGTATCAGGAAAAGGTTCTTCACTGAGAGGGTGGTTGGGCACTGGAACAGGCTCCCCAGGGAAGTGGTCACAGCACCGAGCTTGACTGAGTTCAGGAAGCATCTGGACAACACTCTCAGTCATACGCTCTGATTCGGCTGGTCCTGTGTGGAGCCAGGAGTTGGACTCGATGATCCTTATGGGTCCCTTCCAACTCAGGATATTCTATGATTCCACATACAGACAGACAAACATATTTATAGATGTGCGTTTGTGTGTACATATGTAGATATATATACGCCCTGGGCTTAGACAGCAGGAGCCTTTAGCGCAGTTTCAATGCTGGGCACTTTGCAGAGAGGCTGGCAGCAGCCATGAGCCGCGGGTCCCTGTGTCGCCTCGGTGCCATTCCTGGCAGCTCTCACAGCATCCAGGGTAAAGCTCTTCTCATGCAAAAAAAAATCTAATGCAAATTATATGTTTGTTAATCAGAAGCTGCTGTGTTTTGAAGGCCGTTTCCTGTTCTTTGCATGTCCATGCAAATCTCGGTGAGTGGTACAGCTATTCTGTAGCAGAATATTCCTAATATTTACATGTTAATTATATATACATGTCGACACATGTAATATTTCCGTGTCGATGCAAGCAGTGCCAGCACAGAGCAATTGCTCAGCCCAGGTTCATGCAGCCAGCAGCACCTGGGGTCAGGCACACAGCGTGCAAGGATCACGGTGGTGCTAGAGGGGGCCAAACTGGAAAGGATTTGGATGCTCATAGCCCTGTCTAGATATGCATGTCAGCCCTGCATTTGGCATAGGCTGTTATTTTTAAAATTGCCTTTTCGCTCTTTTTGCATGACAGGCAAATATCCAAAACTGACAGTGATGCTCTGTAACAAAATACCCCTCATATTTACATACCAATACCACAGACACTGCGAGCAGAGGGCAGACCTACTCTGTGCTGCGCAGCATTAGCACGCAGACACACACATTTATTGTCTGCCTGCAGCACACATCAGTACTGCCCAGCTCCCGCCGGAGCCACGGAGCACTGCCTGACCATGGACATCGCCTGTGGGACCTTCTGCACACCTGAAGGAGCAGAAAGTAATCGTGATTATACTACAAATGCCCATAATTTCCCCTAGTTACCGCCAAGTTTGCTGATGTGAGGAGGTAAAACTGTTGCATGAGGGTGAAGGCATCCACTGTGGCTGTAAATTATAGTGGCTGAGCTTAAAGAAGGGGTTCCTGAGCCCCGGTGATAAACTCTTGGCTGCCCACAGACTGCATTATGGCTGCGAGGTGATCATATAGGCTTTATGTGTCTTATAAAATGTCCTAGGCATGGCCATTCAAAGTGTCTTCCCAGTTACTAAGTTCTCTGAGCCACACTCCTGGCTGAGCCGTGCAGCCACCTGTGGCTCTGAAAGACCTTTTCCACCTTAAATTAGTCATTGACCTCAGAAAACCCTCCATCAGCTACATGAGTTGCCCTAGGCTGTTGCCTAGGTGGCTCAGACAGGGGTGTCAATCATCCTGTCAATCATCCTGTCAATCATTCTCCCAGCCACCTCCACCAGCACAGGCGCCTCCGCCTGCGGCGGGCATTGCCTGTTGGCATCATCCAGGCAATTGCCCATCTTTGCCATCACCTCACCACCACAGCTCTGGTGCACAGCCAAGAACCCAGAAAATGCTACAGCTTTGGCAGGACTCGATAAGCAGGATTTAACGGTGAGATTAGTGCAAAAATGGCAGCACTGAATAGGTAAACAATTGCTATAAATGATTAATCAAGGACAACGAGCCTGCAGACCTTTCACTCTCTAGGACAGACAATATTTACCTGTTCTGATGCAGAAACTAAGCAAGTCAAGAACTGAGGGGAGCATAAAGAGGAGAAAGTGCCCCATTGCCAAAGAACTGGCAAACCTGAGCTTATCTCAGCTAGGGTCTAGGTAGTAAAAAAACTAATTAGCAAAACTTAGGTATCATCTGCTTGTTGTTTAAATTTCTTTAAACTGAAGGTCTGAGGGCAATAAGAGCCAATTCTTCTGTGTGGAAGGAAGGTGGTGAATAGTGAGGGTTTGCAGCATGTCAACTGCATAAACAGCCAGGCTTTAGCTGTGAGGTCTCCTGGATGTGGGGTGGGCAAGGAAAAAAAGGTTCCATCAGCTGCCATGGTAGCCAGAGCTTAGAAACGGGAACGTGTGGCTCCCCTAGCACGGTTTGGGGGTGTCTTCCTATGGAAGGACTCTGATGCTGTGTCAAGATTAAAGGTGGGCATGGAGCATTTCAGCAGGAACCAACAAGCTGTAGAAGTACAGCAAAAGGACAACAGTACCTACAGCAAGGTTTGCGTGGATTAATGAAAGGTGGTATTTGGTAAGCACTGGCCACCTCAGGTGTTTGCCCAGCCACCGTGACTGATTTTGAACTTGGCAGCTCATGTGCTGAACTGGCAAGCGGGAGACTTTGAGTTGGATACGTGTCTGTGAAAAAAAAAAAAATCCATGGTTTCTATGGTGCCAAAGCAGTCTTGAGAATGTGGCAGCGGTAAAAAAGATGTCAGTTAAGGAGTATGGTGGGACTGTAAGTTCACAGAAGAACCCAGGGGAGGAAAAGCCATTGGGTGCTCTCAGCATCTCAGGGTCCGGCGCGTGCAGGTTTCACAAGCGATGTATTTAAATACCAGGTAACGTGTGGGACTACAGTTTGCACTGAACAAAGTGGTTGGCCTCTGGTGATCTGTCCCACTGCCTTAGAGAGATGAAGGTATGGGACACAGCTCAGCCCTCTGGAGGACAGTATCCTGACCCAGGGAAACATCTTTGCAAGGATGAAAATATCTGTGAGCCAAATCAGCGGCTGAAAAACAGGAATGGTAATTGGGAACCCTTTAAAAGCATATAACTTGTTGCATACGGTGCCACAGTGATAACCATAAACAATTAGGACAAGAAGGAGTTTTCCAAAATTTGGGAGAAATATGTGGCCATCCTGTTAACAGATCAAATGGTATAATTTTCAATAATTATGTAAAATAAAAAAAAAGGATGGCTCTGTTCTTTACTCCAAGAAAAGCCAAATGATATATATACACTAACACCAACTGCTAAAGGGCTGTCCTTAAACAATTCAACCGTGTATTCAGTATTGACCACTCTAAGGGGTTAATACTTGTTAGTTCTTGCTCTCATTTCCATTGCTTAATAATTACTCTGTAATATCCTTAGAGAAAACAATGATGTCATGACGTGGTAGCGATTTTGAAAACGTACCAAGGCAAACCATAGAAGGCAGGGGAATAAATGAATGGCTTCCCAATGGCTTCCCCGTGACAAAAAACCTTATTTGCTTATCTGCTACTCGTGCTTGATGGCTTTAATAGGCTTTAGGTGGCAAGATAAGTAACCCACTCGTATTCGTTCTGGTCCTCTGTACAGCAGACAATGTAATTTTCATTGCTGGAGCCCCATCAGCTGCCGCAGTGGGACCGGCCGTCGCTACTCACGTTTCTAAGAACCTGGAGCAGTCTTGGTGACCGTAGATTTCCGCAAGCCTCTTGGGAGTGTCGCCAAAGAGGTCGGCCGCGTCCATGGCAGCATGCAGGGAATGAAGGGTGCGAAGTACCCCCAGTCTCCCCGACTTGGCAGCAAAGTGAGCCGGCGTCCAGCCCACGTTGCTCCGCAGGCAATGCCGGGCGCCGTGATCCACAAGGAGCTTTACCAGCTCCGATTTCCCTTGCGTTGGGCAGCAAAACAGGGAGAGAAAATGCACCTGCATTAGACTTTATGCCTTCAGGATGCAGAAGATGGTCACACACAGTTGATCATAGCTCCCTCAATCATGTAACGATGGATTTTACCCATGACCTGGCCATTTGATTTATCAAATAAATGATACTCATTAGAAAATGATTTTTTTTTTCCAAACAAAACTGCTTCCGTAAGCATTTTACAACAAAACGAACAATAAAATCAAAAAGCTTTCTACTAATTTCTGAACAGCACATCTCAATTAGTCATTGACCAATTGGCTATTGACTGTTTCATTGTTTTATTTTGGTTTTTAGTTCAACTCAAAAGAAAATTTAAACATTAAAAACCTGGAAAACCTGTGAACAGCTTTACTAACACAAAGGTTTCTGCGATAGGAGATGGAGAAATTACTTGTTTTCATTCACCTTCATATTTTTCTAACTTGTGAAATTGCTTGAAGAAGCAAAAAAAGTTATTTCTACCCCACTTCACACTGCCTTGCCTGAGCTAGATCATTCCCAACAGCACCTAGGCCATGCCACTCTCTCATCATCATTTTCTTAAACAGCTCAGTTCCCTTTGCTGCTCCCCAAATGAGCAACAATCCATCAGGGCAAAAGCAAAACATGGTGTCACGTGTAAACCAGCAAATCACGCACTCGATTTCTGAGCAAAGACGGGTGCCATGACGTGAGATCCCAACGTGTAACAAACACCCTAGCACGGAGGAGTACAGGTCCAGTTTCCCATTTTACACTGTGGATAATTACACATTATATATTGTTGCATTCATCTCTTTTCTGGGCTGCGAAGGGATATTTGACTTTAACAGACATTTCTGATGGCGAAGGACCAAATGGAAGCTGCAAACAACTCTGGTCCTGTGTCGTTCATTCAACCAGGTGGGATAAAGGGAGGGCAGTGTAAAACACACTGTAATTATTTTGTTCTATTGGGTTTGATATCTGGTATAAATACAGCAGGTTTGGCTTTCTGCTCATTTGTGCAGGTGTACATGAGAAATAACTCCTCTGCACTGTATGAAGTCACCTCTTAGGAAAGTAATGTGGGAGACAAGCAGACATGCTATATGTACATACCATGTAAATTGTAAATTTTCATGTGATGGGAAAAAAAACCATAAAAAATCACTTTGATGGTAATCCCACAAATTATTTTGAAGGCAAAGTTCCCATTTAAATTGGTATTTTTCTCTTTTTTGCTCATTAAATATGAGCATCATGATCAGATACAAGCTGCAACTATCGCCAGCATTAATTGCCAGCATTAATTGCCAGCATTAATTGCCATCAGAGCAAGATGCAATTACAACCAGCATCA
This sequence comes from Grus americana, assembly GCF_028858705.1. Lineage (NCBI taxonomy): Eukaryota > Metazoa > Chordata > Aves > Gruiformes > Gruidae > Grus > Grus americana. Next base: position 6,816,417 of record NC_072854.1, on the reverse strand, counting down.
CCTTTCATGATGCCGATTCGCAGAGGTAACAGAGCAGGAGGTGCCCTTACCTTTTGCAGCAGCCCAGTGCAGCGGGGTCCTGTCATGCCAGTCGACATCCTTGTGATTCGGGTCACAGCGCCCTGTCCTCAGTATCCGATCCACCAGGTCATAGTCCCCCAAAGCCGCGGCTTCGTGGAGCTCTGTCATGCTGCACGCTTCAGAAAGGTGCCTCGTAAAAGAACGATGGTCGTTTAGTGGGTGTTCACTGATGTATCAGCTCCTCTGGAGAGCAATTTTAACAGATCAAGCAGCATCTGGATTAAAAATGAGACATGCACTGTGAGAAACCAGAATTTATCCAAAAAAAGGAATGAGAGAAAAAAAAATTTAAAAATAATATTATAATTTATCTTCAAACCAGTGATCACAGACTGATGGTGACGTTTGGTTTGCAGTCATGGAAATCTGGAGCAAAGTGCAGCCCTTTATGTAAAGGACTCGTAGACAAATCCACGTTGCATTTCTCAAGGATGTTGCTAACAAACAGCCAGCTCAGGTCAAACGTTTGCCACGGGTCTGTTGGTACTCACTTACCATGGAAACTGGCTCCTCCCTTGCCAATGCTGCAGATCCATTATCGGTGGTGTTTTATTGCAATGAAAGAAATGTCTGTGCAAGTATCTTCTGATGTTCTTTGGTGCAAATAATCGAGCGATGGCATGTTGCTTAAAAATTTTGTCTCCGTAGCCGTGTTTTGCGCTTTCCAGTCGCATACAACAGACCCTCCTCAAGAAACACAAGCAGATCTTCAGCCCCTGCAAGGCTGTGGATTACAATAATTAAACCTGTGCTAGGGGACATTTCCTACCTGCTTTGCTGGCAGGGAATTTGAGCAGCTTGCGAGGATCACTACGCTGCCCCGTCATCCTGAGGATGGACACACTGCAATATTTTCTCCAGTCTGACCAAATCAATGGGGAGAAAACTTTTACATTCCCGTATCGACAGCTGGTTTTGAGCTAATCAGTCCCGTCCCCCCACATAAACCACAGCAGTTTTAGGATTTGCTCCAGCTTTTGCATTGCATTTATTTCATGGAATAATGTTCACAGATTGAAAAGAGTGTGATGTCCATGTTCAGCATGTTGGAAAGGACCAACATTGGAGCTCGCAGAGGCTGATGTGGTGAGAGAAGGTTTGCAATCCCAGGGACTACGTTCTGGGAGCCAGAGGTGGACGGAGCCATTTCCCTGCTCCCAACTCCCATAAACATCCCAACCACATCCCAAATCCAGGCTGGAAGGACACATCACCATCTCTATCCTGCTTTCCTGTAAGAAAAAGATGAGATATAAAGGCCAGAGGGAATCACTGCCTGCTTCAGTAGGTCCCCTGACTTAAGTGGTTAAACTATGCATACCAGAGCCAAGAGAAAGACCCACACATGACTTCTACTGAGTTCGACTCCTTCAGATCTGGGAATATCTGAATATATTAAAAAATATAATAAATTCTGGAGGTCCTCAGAGGGCCACAAACATATCATCGGCTTTGGCATGTCTCTGTTACTTTAACCACTCACGCACAGCCGCCTCCTCCTCATTGCCTCTCTCTAACCTTGAAGAACCTGTTCCTTTAGATTAGAGGTCTTAAGAGTTGTCCTCCAACACGTTTCATCAGCATTAAATCTGTCCTGAAAATTACATTTTAATGCATCCAGCCCATCACTGATATGAGTGCTGGACAAAAGTACAGGAAAAAAAAAAAATCTTGGACCTTTTCATAGCCTAAATGATTCTGTGATTCTATGATTCTATACAACTTTCTTATTTTTTTCAAAGGAAACGCCAACAAAATTCAAAGTTTAAAAATATAACTTAAATTTCAAGCACCTTTGTGCTCTGCTAGCTTCAGATCAAACCCACACACATACATGCTGAGGGATAGGAAGAGAATCCAATGATCCCATGCAGGACCTCACCTGCTCTCCAAGGAGACAGTCCACGGGTGCAGCTTCATAAGCAATTTTGGCCAAGCCAAATTTTACCTTCCCTCCCTCCCCTGCTGCTTCCCTTTGCCAGCCTCAAGCCTCATACAGCTGTGTCAACCTCTTGCTCTCTCTGAAAACTCATCTTTTATTATTGGGGCTGGTTTTAGGGTTAATTCCCTAAACTCAGCGTTATCGAGGGGGCAAACGCCAGGGCTGTGCAAAGCGGGGGGGGGGGTGGGGGGGGTGTGCAGAGCCCCTCCGTCAGTAGGGACCTGCGCTTGATCCACCTTAAACCTCCAGAAGCTGCACCCAAAAGTGGGATCAGCTTCTTTAGGGTGTTGTTATCCCCTTCTCACAAGGCCAGAGGAAAAAATTTGGATTTTTATGGGGGGGACCTTGACACAAAGCGCAGAGCTCCCCCGCTGCAGGTCTCCCCTCCTCGCCCAGCCGTAAGCTTTGCAGCTCCTCTGCGGGATGTTGCAACCCGGCCGGGGGAATTTTCTCACACGGATCCCGGTGCTTGAGCCATTCCCACGCCGCCACGCTCGGCAGCGCTGCGAGGAAAGCCAGAAATTCACAGCCCCGTGTAAACAAGCCCGTATCTAAACCCATCCCTGCCATACAAAGGCACAGCCCGGTATCTATAGCAGCCGCAGGGTCCTCTGGGGCGTGCGGTGGTTTTTTGGGATGGCTCCATGTCAGAAACTTGTTTTCCAGGCCCGGGGAGGATCTCTCCCAGAAAGATTGTCTCATTTGAAAACTAAGGCAAAGTTTGGTCCCTCCCCTTCGGGGAGAGCCCAGCAGTCGCTCTGCCCGCCGGAGAGACGTCCTCCTGCGAGAGCAGCTGCCTCTCGCCTGGCTCCCGAGGGCCGTGGGCGGCCAAAGGGTCCATCCCGCTCCTCTGGCCAGCGGGACGGGAGCGAAGGGCGGCCGGGACACCGCACACCAGGTACGTGGAGCGCCGGGCGCTGCTGAAGGGGAGCAAAAGGGTCTGGGGAGAGCACGGGGAAGAGCGACGGTGGCACGAGGGGGATTTTAAGGAACCGGCTAGTTTCTGCACAGCCCCTCGCATCGCTTGCTGGTGCTCCCGCTCCCTGGCTTCAGCCTGCTCTTCCCAGAGCCTGTCCCCAATCCTCAAGGGCTTGTGCTTCTCCGCTTCCTCCCTCCCAGCCCCTTATCTGGCCCTAAATCCCTGCGTGTCGCTGCGAAGGGGTGGGATTTGGTCCGGATAAGGTGGACATGCCCCTTTTCCGCTGCGTGCATGGCCAGCGTTCAGGGAAAAGGTGAATCGAGTTTTCCCATGGGGAAAAGTAACCCCCCTCCTGACACGGAGGTGCCCAGCGTGGGGTTGGGAAGTAGCAGTCCCGGGCTGCGGCAGGGGAAACTCAGAGTACATGGAAGGGGAAAAAAATATTCACGGTGAGGGTAATTAAACTCTGAGACATGCAAAACTGAGGCAGCCCGACGCGTGCCCTGCTTTGAGCAGGGCTTTGGACTGGGTGATCTCCAGCGGTCCTTCGCAATCTAAATTCTCCTGGGAGGCTGAGGGGGACACAGAGCAGGAGGTTTTGGGTGCTCTGCCAGCACGGTATTCATCTCCCCTAAAGCTGGCATCTGCCACATGGGACACCTGCGTGGGACCCTGTGCCCTGGCTGCCGTTAGAGCTGGTGGGGAAAGAGATGGTGGGTTTAGGACGTGGCTCCCTGGTTGTGTTTTAAGCCCGATGAGCTCAGATCTAAGGTGACAAGGAGGTAGGCTGTAATGTCAGTCAGATGAACCCGCCAGGAGAGCCTGCCTGTACTTTACCCCGTGACACAACCATCGGAGCCTCTCCAGGAGCAGCAGGTGGTGGCTCTTTGGGGTAGGAACCAAGGGCAGTAATGGCGTCTGCACTTGCACGTATCAACCCTGCTGACATGATTTACAGCAGCCAAGAAGCTGTTGTGACTTACTGCTGGGGACACATGGGATCCTCTAGCGGGCAGCTCTAGGAGAAAACTGGAAATGCTCAAATCTCCACCTCTGGCTGTCATTAGCGGTTGGCCTCCCATTTTTCTCTACCTGCTGGAAGTGAAACACTTTATTTCTTTGAAATTAGCTAATATTAGAGGAGGTGGGACCTTTCTGCAGTGGAGTCGTGCTTGCAGAAAAGTGAGAGGGGACGTTCCCACTGCGGGAGGTACACTTGGATTTAGCCCTTGGATCCAGAAGCTCCACGGTTTATGGGAAGACTGAACCCAAGTACCTCCTCCTGCTGACTCCAAAGCTGCTGCCTGCTGCTTCTACTCAAGGTCAGGACGCTGGTCCCCACGTCCTGACCAAACAGCAGACAGGTTTTCCAGATCCTGTTTCAGGCCCAAACCAGCAAGCAAAGGGTGAGAAAAGGGGCATTTAAAAGCAGGGACCAGAACTGGTGCTCTCAGGTAAATGCTGTCATAACACTTAGGGGTGCTTTTTCCTTTGGACTCAGTAAATGTTGAAATGTTTTGGTGTATGGGGTAGGGACTAAGAGGCCATCCCATGCCCCAGTGATGAGAAATGGCTCTTTGGTTTAACATCCAGTGCCAGATCAGGCAGGGGATGTACTTAAAACAGAGTACGCAGAGCTCAGGAAGGGGACAGTGACACCTCCATCTGCTGGGGAACGTCTCACTGGGGAGTGCTACTGAGATGAGCACATGGAAATGCCCTGAGACCTGGCTGGGAGGCTCTGGACTAACCCAGGATGCAGGAGCATCACCTGAAAGGCTAGGAGTCACCCAGCTCCACTTTTGCTTCTCTCGGTCTCCATTTCCCACCTTGAGAAGGGTGATGTACTGTCCTTCCCCAGCCTCACGTGCCGTCTGTGCTCGTGGTGATGTGCTATCACCAAATCACTGAGGTCAGCATCACCTCTGCACTAAGCCACACCAAGATGTCGGATAGAAGCAGCCTTTAAAACGTGCAGTATGCTTGTTTACTGGGAGAGAGGGGAAAAAAAAAAAAAAGTGGCTCAGATCAGCAGAAAAATACACATTTGCATTTCGGTGACAGCCTCAGCCATTTACACCCTGCAACACAAAAGGCGTCAGCGTGAAGGACTCTTTCCTTCAGCTCCCCCGCATTCCCCAAGCACAGCTCCCCCGCTTTGGCAGCCTTCAAATAGAGAACAAGCCAAGGTCAGGGGGGAAAAAAAAAAAAGAGGAAAAAAAAAAAAAAACCAAGGGGAAAAAACCCCCAAAACTAAACCCATAGGCCCTGGTAAAACTTCCCTTACCGCTGCCCACTATCCAAGCGAGAGCTCCTGCGTGGGAACTGCCTGCTGTTTGCTCCGACGGCTCCTGCACTGCCCAGACCCCTGCAGCCCCTTCCTCCCTTGCTGGAGAAGCTGGCGCCTCTCCAGCCCCCAGCTGCTGGTTTGGAGACAGAAATCAGGTTTTGTCAGGCACGGGGACAGCTCGCCCCGACACCAGCACCACCATCTTCTGTCCTCCTCCACCAGTAACTTCCCACAAGCTTCATGGAGATGCTGAGCCACCTGAGGAACAGCAAACCCACTTTGGAAAGTGCTGGGAAGAAGCACAGTGACACCCACGACCCCGTCCTGCCGCTCTCATGTGCATAAGCTGTCCTGCTGCGAGCCCCCGGAGCACCGGAGAGGGGAGTTTGAAGGATCTGGCCCAAAAAAGCACGATGCCGGATTGCCTCCTCGTGCCAGCTCACACGGACCCACGGAAGCTGGTGCCGATTTATACCGACGTTAGATCTAGCCTTGGAATTTAAAAAAAGCCTCCGTGTTTATCCAAGTGCTGGGAAAGGCTGTCGGAGCTGCTTCCTGCGCCCTTTCAATCCCCGGCTCCAGAGCCGCTGCGGGAACCACCCAGCAGCAGCCGCAGCATGTCAGCTCTGGCAAACAGACTCAAACCCATGAACCAAAGGCAAAATGACCATTAAACATGAGGGAGCCATCATCGGCATGATTGCATTCATGAGCAAGAACAGTGGGCGTGCTGCTGTTCGATGTAACTTCCATTTTCAGACGGAGACAACACTGTTTATCGCACTTGAAGTGGACCCAGCTCTCCTCCAAGGCGTGCGTGGACTCCGGCCATTAAAAATTTAGGAGCAGGACACTCATCTCAGGTCTCAGCCGCTGCAAAACCAGCAGGGCCGCAGACTTAAGACACGTAAGACATATAAACGCACAGCCTGATGCATTTCTTAAGAACATAAGAATTTGATTTCCAATACCGTAAGAGGAGAGCAGGGGTGATGGATGCTGTTATCCCACAGTACCTGTAGGGAAATCAATTCCCACTGCTTAATTTAACAGCCTACAGGGTTCTGAGTTGTTTCTCTTCTGCTACAAGATGCTGGAGGTGCACAGATGAATGATGAAAAGTTGGTTTAGGACAAAAAGAACAGGCTGATGATGTAAACTACAGAGGCTAACAGGCTGGAGGTTTGAGATTTCCTTTTCTGCTGTTCCTTCAAGGGCTGGACAAACCAGGCAGAGCAGCAGTTTAGCATCTGAGCAGCAGAATGCCCTGCACAGGGCATGTCACTGTGCTGTTATTTAAATCCCCCCAAAAGAGTAAAACAGAGCAAATGCACCATTTTTACCTGCACCTGAATTAGGCACCTTCTGAATTTCCCAAGAAATGATGACATTGTTTTAGACAAAAGCTGGAAAGGTGTTTAAGAAAAGTCGCCCTTAAGTGCAAAACGTCTTTTCAATTTGTATTTCTTACCATAAGCAAGGTGCATGCCCTGAGAAAAAAGTTGTTGAGGTGTTACAGGGGATGTTTTACCAAAATAAATTCAAGTATAAAAGAGGAGTAGTTCAGAGGATAAGCAAAGGGGTTTCCCCACCTCTTCTGTGTCTTAATATATATTATTGCTTTAGAAGTTAATGCTCTGCTTAATACATTTGGCTTATGAGATTAGAAGGAATTTTAACATTTAGCTTGTTTTCCAAAAACCAGCCATAATATTTCGATGACAGTTTCTGGTCATTTGATACCCCCAAAACACCCCTCACCTAAACACCTTTCCTGTTCAGAAAAGCCACAGTACAGTGTCGAGACCCCGAGCGGTGGCTGCAGCTGAACCCCAGCCCTTCGGACTTGGGATGGGCAGTCACAGCTCCGCTCCTAAACCTACTGCCAAATCCTTTCCTAGCCCTGGGTAAGGGGAAGAAAGCATTTCTAGTAAAAAAAAAAACAAAACACTTTAGAACTCAGTAATAGCCTTGTAGCTATCAAAAAAAAAAAGTTACATAAAAGAGTTACATAAAAGTTACATAAAAAAAAGTTTTGCACAATGATAAACAGGGCTTACTGGAATATTTAAAATCAGAATAAACTTTCAGAGAAACTACATCATAAAATACCACACACAGTTCTTCAGCAACTTAAAACAACTGGTTTATTTTTGCTTTTCTGCTCTTTACTTCGAAGGGCAATAAAGTTCGCAACAGCCCCAGAAGGCCTGAGGCTCCCCTTGGGTACCAATTTTTGTTTGGATTACGTGCTAAACGCACAAGTTCCCCCCAGATTTGCAGTTACGGTTAGGACAGCTTTTACTCCAATGCCTCCCCGGTTAGATCCCGCTCCGTAAATGATGCCCAGTTGTCAGCTGGAACCCCACACAGCAAAGATACTGAACTCAGAGTATCAAACTTCCCTTTACGACTTCACATGAAAATAAAAGTTGGCTTTTTTTTTCCTGCCCTTTTTTTTTTTTTAAATTCCGTTTTTGGCTGAAACTTTTACAGTTCCAGAAATGCAGTACTTGGCCTCCTTGTTTACCCAAACAACCCCTGCATTTCCCCCACATACATGTTCCTCAGTATCAAGAGAAAACCCTTCCAGAAGCAGCTCCTCCAGATACTGCACGCTCATCAGCTGAAGGAGGAACTGGCAGGGCAACCTCTTAGCAAAGCTGCCAAACTCAGTCCTAAACCAGCTGCTCGGCCAGGCTTAAAACCCCTCCCAGCAGCTATTACTGGCAGCCAAGCACTTACACCCGATCGCATCCTCTCCTGCGATCTGGCCTTTCAAAGCACTTTCGCTTTACGGGATGTAAGTGTGATGAGGCCACGTTATCGGATGTTTTCTTGGGGCGATGCATGTGGAAGGGACGTTTCTCCGCACAGATGAACGGAGCCGTTAGCTGTGAAGGGGAACTAGGGGCAGAGCCATACTTTACTAGAAGTGAGTACGTTTCCTCCCTGCTCCCCTTTCAGGGGTGTTTTAGGGGAGGGGGAAATATCCGATAGTGGCACGGCCGTGGTTTGTCCGTCCGAGGGGCAGAGCAGAAGAGCGCGGGCAGCAGAGGCAGGGCAGGCGGCGCATCCCTAGGCGGCCAGGTCGAAGTCATCGCGCTCCTGGTTGTAGTCGAGCACCTTCTGTCTGAGGCGAGAGGCGTCCACCCAGGTGATGAAGTCCTCCACGGCGCGGGGGACGAGCAGAGCGGGGTCGGTCACCACCTCGGGGCCCACACGGACGTGTCCCTGCTCCACGAAGGTGACGGCGTGGCGCAGGTTCTGGGCCATCCGCAGCTTCACCAGCAGGCAGGGCAGGCGCCGGCGGCAGAAGGCGGCGGCCGAGAGGCTCTCGCAGACGGCCAGTGACCGCCGGCAGTTCACCAGCCCCAGCCCGTACAGCTTCTCCAGCAGCGCGGCGGCGCAGCGGGCGCGGAAGGCGGCGCTGGCCGGTCCCAGGTCACGGAGGCGGCGGGCTAAGGCGCGGACGGTGCGGGCCAGCGCCTTGTACTGCACGTAATCCTCCCGCCGACCCAGCCGGTAACGCCGCAGCGCCTTCACCTCGGCCAAGCTCCCCTTCGCCGCCTCCCAGCTCACCAGCTCCAGCCGCCGGAGCAGCTTCTGCTCGTGGTACTTCAGCTTCCGCACCATCTTGGGGCCACACGCAGCTCCGTCACGCCGGCAGCGACGGCCCTTTCCGGGGAGGAGCGGCCGCACTCCGCCCCGCCGCTTCCCCGGCGAGGGAGTCACGGCCCGGCGCTGTGCGGCTTCCTTTCACACCCCCCCCCCCCCCGGAGGCTCCCGGGCCTGGCTGGGAGGCTGCGGGAGGAACGGACCCGCCGAGCTTCTCTTGCGGTGTTAGGATGGCCCCGGGTCTGCTCCGCGCTGTGCCGGGGCCGCTGCCGGGAGAGGAAGACGCGGGAGATAGAACCCACCCCGGGTGCCGGAGCCAGGGGCGCGGGATGCCGCTCACGCCTGCCGCCTAGTCAGGGATGCGGCTGCCGGCCCCTTCGCTCGGGTCGTCCCCAGGGCGGGCCTGGCGCGGAGGTGTCACCCCAGGTACGGGCCGGGGCGGTGGGACCTTCGCAGCAACCTCTCCTGCACGGGCAGCCCTTCCTGTGCTCCCCAGGCCTCTTCGTGCCTCTCGGGAAAATGGCTACAGCGTTGGTTTTCTCTGTGACAGCCCTCTTCCCCCAGATGCGTAGGATAGTTTTGTTTAGCGAGGAGCTGTGAAAACTTCCCTCTCTGCCGTTCGTACGAGGAGGAGCAGCTCTAGGTCGTAGCCCGGTGGGAACGGAACTGCCTTCACGTCGAAACTCGCCGCTTTTGGGCTTGCGCTTCCCTCTGTGCCCAAGGAGCGAGACTGCTGCCGCTCTGCTCTGCAGCACCTCGACCTCCCAAGTGCCACCACGGCATCGCCAGCCAAATGTTTTCTCCCTGCCTTTCTGTTTAGCTCACAGTGTTGTCTGATCCTTGGGATTCAGGACACTCTGCTCCAAGGAAATTCCCCAACAGAGCAGGTCAGGTTGGTGACTCGGGATTTCAGGTCTCTGATTCTCATAAGCAGAATCTTGTATCAACTCAGCCTTGAATTTCGACTCCTGGACCTTCAACACACTGACTTTTTTTCAGGGTAAGGTGATCTGCCCACATGGGCCATGGAAGTCTCTTGATTTGCTTTGGTTTTTTTCCCCAGGTTTGTCGGTGAAGGCACCAATGGAAATGGGGAGCAACAGCACCGAGAAGTTTTACAGGATCCCGAAAGGAAAGGGACCGCACTCAGTTGGATGTACAGACCTCATGACAGAAAATGCAGTTGAGGTAAAGCCCTCGGTTCTTCCTCCTTCGGATTTATGCCACAATGTTAGTAAAACAACTTGCTGCAGTTTTATGGATGAATCAAACAGAAGGTCTTGTCTGCGTGCAGGGATGCTCCACAGCTGATTCTCAGAGCTGACCTTTCTATCCTTTCCATCCCAATGTAGGATGTGTACTGGGCACAGTTCAGGAAATGTCAGATGTCTCCAGGAACTGGTTCAATTTACCAGATGCATGTAACCTGCAACTCTTCCCCATGGTTACTTCCTGCCTCCTCCTAATATCCTTGCCTTCCTGACTCCCCTACGCAAGATACTGCAGAGAAACTGTGTCCTGCTGGGACCCACAGAGTTCTTCCTGTCCACCCCACCACTCCCTTCTGCGTTGGGCTCCTGGGGAGACCACACGCAGTCCCCGTGACTGTAGCTTTTCTAATCACAAATATCTCAGTGGGATTTGGCAGGGTTGGGTGATGAGGCTAGGTAGCATTTCAGCTGCAGGGTAAAGCATGAGATGTCTTCTCAAAATTTTATCTGTCTGAAAAAGAAGAGGATGTCGATTCTGCAAGTGGTTAGTACAGCGAGAAGCCACGATAAGAAGATGGGGACAGTAAAAAGCCAGCTAATGAGCTCCCTTATGGGTTTCCCTTTCAAATCCTCTTGCTTTTTAATTTTTCTGTGAGAATATGCCTGCATTTGCACTGTGGTTTTACTCCTCAGACTAGCCAGGTGTAGTGGAACTTGTGATCAGTTTGTAGTGGTTATTCATGTTTTCCTTTACTGGGCTCACTTTGCATTAGCACAAAGAAGCGATTAGTTTCTCTTTGCAATCAGGCCATGTGTTTTTCTTAGATAAGCAATCTGTATAATTACAGTTCTCTCAGGCATAGATAATGAACCTCTTTCCCTTTCTGGTAAGCAGTTAGCTGGGAAAGTTCACTGGGACTATTCTGAGATCAAGTTAATATCATTACCAGTATGGATGAAGGTTTGATGATTTCTTCCTTAATGAGCTTTGTATCAAAGGTTGATTTAAGTTTGATAAGTAAATAGAAACAAGCTTCATTAAACAAGCTCTTGGTCCACACTGTGTATGAAACTGAAAAATTCGTGTTCAAGAAACCAGACTTTATTCCAAAGCTCACATTCTTTTTGGCCCTAGACTTAACTTGTTAAAACAAAAGTACAGTTGGAGCGAGCCAGTGAATTTGAATAGTGTGTTGCAAATTCCCTTGCAAAGCAGGAAGTAAGAATGCAAGTTATACACAGTTCGTCTGCCAGGAGGTCTGCTTTAAGGTGTGCCGTTGGTACACTGCTGCTGTCTGCGTAGGGAAAGTACTGGCAAGGGGGTATGGAGGGTCCGTGTGAATGTGGAAAGCTTGGGTGGTTTCCTGGAAGACCTGGAGTGCAGACAGTAAAAGAAGATTCAAACCAGTGGTAAGAAATGGAGATAGATAAAACACAGGTTAACAAAATTGTGTTTAGAAAGATAGACCACTACAGACTTGCGAACATTTTGAGGAGGAGGAAGAAGAATATATTGCACTCCTTTGCTGTGCAGCTGTCCAAGAGCTTTACTGACAGCCTCAGGTTAGCCAGGAACACTACAGCCACGTTGAGACCCTGACTCTACCTGCATCTCCTCTGCTGGACTTCCAGAAACTGGTCTCAGGGTAAAATTTGTCTAGTGGAAAAATATATTTCTAGGAGGGTCCTTTTTTCCCCCCAGTTTAGCAAGCTGAATTGGGTCAGTAACAGCTCCATGAGACTCACTGGTGCAAGGAAAGCAATGACAAGTCTCAGCTGGAAGGGTGAAGCAGACACAGTCACCCCTGTTAAACTGAGCAAACTGCATCATCGTGCCATTCCCTGAAGGGAGGCATAGTGAAGAAGATAGAATAAAAGATCCAGCAAGATGCAGAAATGGAGCAAATCGAGTGTTTGTAATGATTAAGTTAATTAAATGGAGCATTTTGAATCAGCCATAAGCTAACCTAGAGACGGTGATGTGTATCGCTACCTGGATGCAAACAGTCATGCTACTTTGAATTCATTTCAGGGATAAAAAGATAGTGACGTAGGGTTGGCATCGAAGTCTGTATAAGATAATAATTTTCTTGTGAGGATCTTTTAATTCTCTTGAGCTGTCATTCTTGCATCTGAAGCCCTTGACATAAATGTTTTTATCTTCCTCTTTCTCTGCAATATATAAATAAATATCAATCTTCCTTTTTTTTTTTTCCCTTCCTAATCCCAGGGAAGCTTCTTGCGCCTGTATTATCCATCGTGCGTTGCCACAGATAACGAAGAAGCACCATGGATTCCAGATAAAGAGTACTATCAGGGACTCTCTGACTTCCTTAATATGTACCGTGTTGTAGGAGAAAGGCTTTTCCAGTACTATGTTGGTAAGACTGGATTTGATTTTATTCTTCGACTGGTTGCAAGGGCATGAGCTCTGTATGCAGGTCATTGCCTCACTGCTCCGTGAGCAGTGTTTTATTGGTGCAGGACTAAAACAATAGTTTTTCCCGCAGAAGTATGTTTGTTTGGGATGGGTTTGTGTAGCAAGGCTTAATGCGGAACATGACCTATTTCTCGGGCAGACCCACAGTCCCTGGCTGCTATGAATAGGAGTGTCTGGGCAGTTTGCTGTAGGAAGAGCTTGGGTAAGCTGCACCTCTGTGTTGGGATTTAAATCCCACAGGGAAATGTGCAAATGTAAAAAGGTCAGAGATACTAAGGTCTGAATACCAAGGAGACATGGATGCTTGACTGTTCTTGAAAATCTGTTCTCGTAGGGTTTAAGAGATACGTAGGTCTTGTGCTAGGCTGTGGATGAGAGGACAAGAAGGAAAGTATCTTCTGCCAAGTAGAAAGTATCCTCAGAATCAGATCCACATTTGTCTTCTGTATTTCAAGGATGAGATTTGCTACCTTACCTTCAGATGACCGCTCTGGTATCAGTGGTCACCAGATTCTTGGGATCTCTCCCACAGAAACAAATGCTTTCTCTTATTTCAGTAATAATGACATAAGCTTTGATTTTTATCTAGGTTCAGTGACGTGTCCTGCGAAGTCAAATGCCGCTTTTAAGCCGGGAGAGAAATACCCACTCCTCATCTTTTCCCACGGACTTGGAGCTTTTCGGTAAGTCTGCAGTTTGTTGTCCAACTATTTTTATTGTCTTTGGAGACAGCAGTCTAAACAGATTTTCAGTAGTTGAAACAGTTTTGAAGAACAGGCTGCTGTGTATCAGTATGCCTCCACTGAAATCAACAGCAGTAAATAAAAGCAGGCTTGACATATTTATTTCTGTTTCCTCTTTGTATTTGAGGGGTGAAGGTATTTACCGATCAATAGGTATGTTGTGAAGATTAGCTAGTTGATTTTTGGACAGGTCTTTGAAGATGGAGAGTATCTATGTGCTACCTTTTTTTAAATCATTAGCATTTTTCCTTCTGAATAAGACAGTAAAACAGTAACGAGATTTTGTGAACAGGCTTTGATGACTGACACGTACATTTGCTAGCCTTCGCTACTGCTTAGCAAATTCGAACAGAAGAATGGGGGCTAGCACATATGTAGTGTGGTCAATGTTTAAAGAGCAGTATAACTGAAATAATTATGTATTCATGTGTATCACCAGAATGTGGTTTTGATTGCAGGACGATCTATTCTGCTATTTGCATAGAGATGGCTTCCCAGGGCTTTATAGTGGCTGCTGTGGAGCACAGGTGTGTATACTGCATGTTTTTGAGTTCTGATAGAAAGAAACTTGCTCACATTGAATAGAATGTTATTTATTCTAAAGAAGAACTTAGGATATTTTTTTTTTAAAGAAAAACTAACATATCTTCTTCAGTCCTGCCAACACCCCCATTTCTTTACCTCAACTCTTATCTGAATAAAGGGAATTTGCTTAGATAAGCCCTTGAATGAAAAGTCCCAGAGTAGGTATTGTTTGTCATTCTTTAGGCTTGCTGTTTTTCTCTCTCTTATTGTTAGAACCTGGGGAATATTAAAGAGATGGGAATTTTGGTGGGGTTATTGCATTATTTAGAAAGTCTGTCTACACTCAGTTGACTGCAGCAGCACTGGTTGGTAGCTGGATCTCTTGAGATAAATGAAATCTGAAATTTCTGCTCACTTCCTCTCAAACCGAACAGAACACATCCCCAGAAATAACCTTTTGTTGATATTACAGAGATGAATCTGCTTCAGCAACATATTATTGTAAAAAAAAGTCCATTTCTGAACCACAGGAAGAGTCTACATCAAACATGGAGAAGGAGTGGATCTACTACAGGAAACTAAAAACTGGAGAGGAAGAGCGTTGTTTGCGCCATAAGCAGGTACTCCTCCTAGGTCTGTGCTCTAGGAAGTGAGGCAGGAGTGGTGTGTTTAGGACTAACTAGCAGACTCTTTCCCTTTGGCCATGTCTGCAGTCCGCTGCATCAAAGATTATGTTCCTGAAGGTGGGAAAGCCAACAGCAGTTTTCTTCAGAGGAGAAATTACTTCTTCAACAAAGCTTTCTCATGAAGTTGCACTGTTGAGCTTAGTCAGCTGTTTCTCCTCTGGTTCCACTCAACTTTCTTTTCTGTGTCTTCACACTTCTGCTGCCCAGCCTGGTCTTTAAGTGACACAGAGCTGAACTCAAATGTTTGTGTGGCGTTAGGCTCGCTTTAGCTTTTGTTTACTGTTGGATAGGAAGATGAATCATGGCTGCTCTAAGGGGGATGTTTGCTTTGTCATCATCAACACACTTGAACATGGTTTATAGCAACGTGAACAATGCAGACTTCCTGATTATAAGCAGAATCTATGCTAGATGTGATATGGCCATACTGATGAGCTTCTCCAAGCATAGATTGACCTTTAAAATATGGGAGTGTTTTCATCCAGCTACTGTACTGAGCCAGGGAGGTGTTTATCTCCCTGGGCCATACAGACAGCAGTACAAGTGTCATTTCCTGTGTGCATACAACCACCTACTTATGAGCCTAAATATGTAATGCCTGAGCTTGCAAATAACTTCCAGAAGCCATTGCCTGGAAATTTCACTAGTAGAGAAGTCAGGAGATTGAGGTTTATTTAAAATTCAGTGATGAACAGATACCTTGCTGGCTGCCTACAATCTGCAGTTCCTGAGGACGCTACTGTTGTTTGGTTCTTTTTGAAGCTTTTCTCTTACTAAAATACCAAAACCACGTCATATACCGAACAGTGAAACCTTTGTTTGGAACAGCTTTACTACAGTTTTCAAGAATGTGTATGTATATAAAATGGGAAGGGCTTCTTGGCTGTATCTTATTTTGGGTTTATTCAGTGTAAAGACAGTTTCAAAGCTATTGTGCAGAGGGGCAAATGATGTAATGACATTTGCTCATCAAAGTGAGCATAGGAAGAGCCATGAGTCAGCCTTCCTTGTAGTTAACAAGCCTTTGCACATCTCAACAACCCCTTCTCCGAGTAGTGACAGTATGAAGGAGTTGAAGGTCTTTGGTGCATGTTATAGGGATAAATTCCTCTGTGTGCAGAGGATTTACACAAGAACTTCAACTCTGGACTTCCAAAAGTCAGTTTTGATGTTGGTCAGACTTTGTCAGAGTTCCATTTTGCAGTTCCATTCTGCAGTTCAGAATAGTCGTTACCGTATCAGACACTTGGGAGGGAAAAAAAAAAATCAGACTAAGTCTTGTGTCCAAAGGGCTGGCAAGCCTAGCAGTTGTCTGATAATTCCCTCCACTGCTCTGCACCAACTTCTCTTTCTCCCCAGGTGCAGCAAAGAGCACAGGAGTGTATCAAAGCTCTCAATCTCATTCTTAAAATCAATTCTGGAGAGGAAGTAATGAATGTACTAAATTCAAACTTTGACTGGAATAGCCTGAAGGTGAGTGAAAGGCGGTGACTGCATTTTGTTAAACAAAGGCTTCTGGTTTCCCTCTTCCATTTCTAAACTGGTTCCTGTAAACTATTCTGAAGATCACACCGTAGATCTATGAACATATTCTCAGGTCATCCCAAGCTGGATAGATAATAATGGAGCTGAAATGATGCTCTTCTTACTTCAGTAGGATCTATTGCCTCAAAAATTATTCCCTTTTTAAAAAAAAAAAAAAAGTTTGGGAAAGAAAGTCTCTTACAGCACCTGGATTTTTTTGACAGGATTCTGTTGATACTAGCAGAATAGCTGTGATGGGACACTCTTTTGGTGGTGCTACAGTTATTGAGAGTCTCAGCAAAGAAATAAGATTCAGGTAAGTATGCAAAACAAGGCAAGAGACATTTGGCACTTGAGAGGTCTGGAGCGGGGGACCTTACCTGAGATCCCCCAACTACTACTTAGTTCTTGAAGAAAAGTTTTGTTTGGCATGTCTTGTTTTCTCAAGTCATGCTTCTTTCAACTGTGGGGATGTGATGGAACAGAATAGCTGTATCATATTGTAGCATGATATTGTGGGACCCTGCAGAAGCTCCTGTGCCCAGTTGCACCTGGTAATGGAGACCAACAAATGCAATAGTGGATCAATTCTCTTCCCCCACAGTAGAAATAATTTTGAAACAAAATGATTCATTAACCTGTTAAGTATCATAGAGCTTCTCTTTCCCCTGTCTCCTGCAAATCAAAGCATACTGCGAACTTCCGTACAAAGCTTTCTGCTTTGTGACAATATCCAGTTGTTTTTGACAGGTGCGGCATTGCCCTCGATGCGTGGATGCTTCCAGTAGGTGATGACATTTACCAAAACAGCGTCGAGCAACCGCTGCTTTTTATCAACTCTGAAAAATTCCAGTGGGCTGATAATATCTTAAAGATGAAGAAGCTCAGCTCCAATGACACAAACAAGAAAATGATCACTATCAAGTAAGTGCCCAAGATGCATCATTTCTGTGGTTGAAGATGAATCTTGACTCTCTTGTTGGAGCTGCTCAGTTACACATAACTGCAGAAAGACAGACAGTCCCTACTTCCTCATGGCCCAGGCTTTCACTGCATGTTTACATTAGACAGCAATATGTCCCCCATAGTGGAGACGGAGACCTCTCTCAAAGCAGCCAGTAACCTGAAGTTTAAGATACTCCAAGGTATGCGTTCCTGCCTTGGGGCACAGGTTTTGCTCTGGGCCTCATGCATCACTTTAAATAGCATTCTGGGTGCAGTTATGCACTCACCTAGTGAAAGTACTGCGTTCAGGGGAGTGACAGCTGTATAATCCAGCTCAGAGCAGAGAGACAACCTGAAGTTTTGCCAAGCCTTCTCTTTATTGCTGTTGCAGTTACAGTGACTTACAGTAAGCATGTACAAAACTTCCTCCATTCTGTGGTTAGGACAGAATTTACTGCTAATCTTGCATGCTCATGAGATTAACCTGTTTTATCTTCTGCTAAAGAAGACAGCATAAGACGTGTAACTGTCTTGGAAGAAGCCTGGGCAACTCATGGCATCTTTTAATGAGACGACTGCATTCTTATAAGCCTGTTGATCATTGGTCTATTTGCAGGGGGTCAGTACATCAGAGCTTTCCTGACTTCACTTTTGTGAGCGGAGAAATCATTGGAAGATTTTTCAAATTAAAAGGAGAAATAGATCCAAATGAAGCTATTGATATAAGTAATCATGCTTCATTAGCCTTCCTGCAGAAACATTTGAGTAAGTATCTGCTTACATCAAAGTATGAAGTTAGTTAATACTTAATTCCTCTGAAGCTTTTTATATAACCATTCTGTTTAGAACAAGATCAAAAGTAAATGTGTCAGAAAAGTTTGAGGGGAAAAAACAAGTCAGACTTTTTCTAGAGGTGTGTTAGTTACTTTTGTAATCTAAACAGCTCAGAAGAATATCATTGGAGTTGGTTCTGATACATAAAAACCTAGAGTGTCATTTTTCCCTCCTTAAAACATCACACCTCCTTACTTTGCCCACTTGATTTAGTTTTTCAGCATAGCTTTACAAAAAGCCAATTTCTTAACTCATTACTTCTTGGGTTTTCTTTCCCCCATTTTCTAGGTCTTAAGAAAGATTTTGATAAGTGGGATTCTCTTGTGGATGGCATAGGACCCAATGTTATTCCTGGTACCAATATTGCCTTATCTCCAGCTGAACCTGAATAAGGAATACAAAGAAGTACTGAAAACACCATGGACATCAGGACACTAATGTTGGCCAGACATTGCTCAGACATGTGACAGCATTGGCCACCTACACAGCTTTTGGGGTGTGGAACAAAAAAAGAGGATAAGGCACTAAGTTCCATTATTGTGAAAATGTAGAGAGGTTTTAGTTCAAATGAGTTAGTGGGATGCTCTGAAATACTGGAACAGGGGTAACTGCTTCATAGGCAGCTGGGGGAAAAATCACTTGATGGTAATTTAAAGATGCTTTTAATTTTTGACTTAGAATCAAGTTTGTAGAGAGAGATTAAGCTCTAAGAGTTCAACTAAAGTTCTGCCTCCCAAGCTTTAAGTCAGTTGCACCCAGCAAGCCTCTGTTGCAGTATAAGAAAAAAATAATCTTAAATTTGTATTAAACTACATAGTATTTCAGCTGTGCTCTGACAACAGTTAAGAATTGGAGCAGGTTTTTGCTCCTTCTAGTCAGAGAGGTGCCACCGGAAGGAGGTCTTCAAAACTCTTATTTTACTAAGAGTCACAGTAAAAGCTACAGGAAATAGTTTAAGATAACAGCAAAGAATGGTGTTTGTTCAGACACAGGACTTCTCATATGAACTTAATCCACTTACATTTAAGATCTGTGTTTACTGCCATACTCAGAGGATGTTTCCATTCCAGAAGCTACTGAAATGGTCACTCTTGTTGTAGCAATTGTAATCCCCTTTAGGCAAGGCTCCAAGCAGTGCCTGTCTTGTTAATCTCTATTACCACTGTCGCTCAGTCATGCTGTTGTAGGTAAAAATACAGAAGAGATGTGTCATTTCAACTACTATCTTTAAAAAGGAGTATGTAAGCATTGCTTGATGATCTTGATGTCTCATGGTTGTAATAGCTCTCCAGACACTAGCATTGCTGTCTGTATCTGCCAGTAGAAGTAGTTGACTATGTGGTTAGCTAAAGAAGGCTTGTTTTTTTAAGAACAAAATTCTTTGAAGCGGCCCCATAGAAGGGTGACTTCTAAATGAGTATGCCTTGTAAGAGGGGGACTACTAACTGTAGCCTGTTTGTTTCAAAATCAAGTTACAGACAGAACACAACTGAAGCAAGCAGAGCAAGCAATGCAGTTAACAGTGTAATTAAATGTGTATATAATCTGTGATCTTAACATGAGATTGCAACAACATCTAAGATGACTTGTCAGAATTTAATTAAATTCTCTCCAGCCTACCACCATGTATTGTCTCTATTAAGGGAATAAACATGCAAGTGTTTCTCTTACTGAGTGAGCGCTAGCACTTGAGATCTACTGCCAGACAATTACATTGGTTCTTAAATCACTATGGCAGCACAGAAAATCCATAGCCTCAGAAGAGGAGAAAGCAGTTATAGTATACAGGAACATAAGATAGAACCCCCTTTTCAACACATGAGGAGGAGAATAAAAGGTGAGATATGCAGCAACTGCTTTAAGGAGAAGTCCTTACCTCACTACACATGCAGCAGCAAAACCATTCTAGGTCTGCTTCATGTTTAGAGGAAAAGCTTCTTTAATTAGTGCTATTAAGGCTATGTCATAAATACAAGTTCTATTTTGTACATGACTGTGTGGTGTTTCAAAGCATTCGGCATAGCTCTAGAGATCTGTTTAGGGTCAAACCAGAACCAGTAACGGCAGGATGTGCATAGCTACATCTAACTGCAGCGGTACAGTTGAAGCAAGATACCTGATATGCCCACAGCATTTAGCTTATGCACAGGGAAAGAACACAAGTCATTAACAAAACACTGATCAGCATATGCCAGCCAAAGCTTTATTCCAGCTTCTTCCATTGTTTTGTAACACCAAATGCAAAACTTCAACCCACAACAACTATGTTCCCCTACAGAGAAAAAAAATCATCCTCCCACAAAAAAAAAAGATACCCTCAACTTTCCTCAGAAAAAAAAAAAGCACTTAATAGAAATTTTCAAAATGCAAACATCAGAGCAGTGTTGTGCAACACAGTAGCCTATACAGCAAT
This sequence comes from Grus americana, assembly GCF_028858705.1. NCBI lineage: Eukaryota > Metazoa > Chordata > Aves > Gruiformes > Gruidae > Grus > Grus americana. The sequence continues at coordinate 6,796,246 of NC_072854.1, read as the reverse complement.
TCACAAGAAACCTTTGTTTAAGAACCACCCACCAACAGCTAGATACAAGTTATGCATACTCAGTACAGAATGCCACTCGAGGCAAATTCTTAAGTAAAGAGCACAGCTCTAATAAGCCAGGCTGACAGTAAGAGCTCTACCCATAAGCACTACTTGACAGAAAAGTATGGTAGTGAGAGGTATCTGCTCAGGTAGAAGAAACACGCAATGCTTTGCTTGTATTCTTGTTCCCATGAAAACACATTGTCATGGGAATGTGTACACAGCTACTTATTCAGCTTCATGTGGTGAACGTGTCACTTGGTTTTGGGAATGCTGGAGGACATGAGGATCTTCAGCTAAATCTGAATTGCAGCCCATTTGATTTTCTACAGGGAATAAAAACAGATTAGACTCATCAAGATGTTTCTCTAAACACATATAAATGCATTAGTATCTAAAGTCATAGCTCTACAAGGCTTCAGGCTAAGTGTCATCAACATATTGGACCCTATTAAGAAACTACACGGATACAAAGTTATTGTATAAGGACAAGACAGTTGAAAGAATGGAGCAGGCCAAGCAGATGAAGTAAGCAGTGCTCCCAGATTTCATTTACGAGTTAAGCCACTCCATCCCTCAGTGGGTTTAGCCTAAGCCACTGCAGGCTTTTTTGCATCCTGTGAACCAGGTACCTTCTACTCAAACTTCCTTTCCAGGCAGCAGCCCACGTGTGCAGCAAGATACAGTTCTGTGCCACGTGGCTGCATGAACATAGCTCATGTTTTCTGTGCTGTTGCTGACAGGGTGCAGGCACTAATACTGTGCAAAGTATCTATGAACACAGACAGCAGGTAGATTTAGATAATAATTAGCAACCAAAGAAGGGAAAAACCTAAAATGAAGTGGTATAAATTAAAAAGTATCAAAACCAGAAACAGCAAGATGAAGAATAATCCTACATTTGAGTGATGCAATTGAGGGAGGATTTGTAGATTTAACATTTTCATCAAATTATTTTAACTACTTTTTTTTTGCCCAGCAGGTAACTAGATGTCTGCTGCAGGCTTCATTCTTTGTTACCCATAAACCAGTCAGCTTTCAGTACAGTTGCGCTGAAATACAATTACCAATTCAATCACTGAAAACACAAATACAGTCTCTACCTAAGCTTAGTTCAGTCTCCATCAGGCAGCCACTGGTCGCACACCGGAACAAGCTGCCCAGATTGGTTCTGGATTTTCCATCCTTGGATAGATTCCAGAAAGGAAGGCCCTAAGCAACCTGATCTAGCTGACACTGCTTTGAGCACCTCCAAAGGTCCCTTTCAGCCAGAACTACTCCATGATTCCATTGATTATGAAACCAGTATATAATCAGAAAGAACCTGTACTATTTTCTTTGGTACACAGAATAGATGTTCACTGGTAATGCTTCAAAATTTTTCATTAACAATGCAGATTTACATGCACTATTCACAAGCTATCCTTGCAACAACTAAGATGGTATTATTATGGGTTTAGATTCATAGACCAAGATCTATTAAGGGACTGGGGCATTCAAATCCCAAACTACAGTGCTTAGTAGAGTCTACCTAGCAGTCGCTCACCTTGCATTAGAAACGTGAGCAAGAATAGCATGCTGGTGGCCAATGCTCAAAACCCTGCCAAAAATCTGTAACTTAGGTGTACCACACCAGCTTCTCCAAGAGGCTCAATCCACTAGGTTGAATAAATAAATACTAAACTGATTTCTAATCAAGACAGAGTAGCAGCTTTCATTGCATGTATTCACCGTTAAACTGACAAAAAGTAAGCTAATGCTACTAAGAAAATGACAAGAACAGTATTACAGTAAATACATAAGCTAAAAAAAAGTGTTTCAACTGTTATTTTCTAAAATAAAGCATTTTCTAGAAAACTAGAAAGCATCCAAACAGCACGTACACAACCTCTTTGAGATGTTTAAGGTAGTCTTACCTTGAAGTAAGGACTCCTCTGGTAAGGACTGCAAGTTTTCTGTTGCAGGGGTTATTGCCTAAACAAAAGGGGATTCTGTTAAGAAGCCGGCACTATTGCCAGGATAGTTTTCCATTGAGGTGCTTCCTTTAATACTAGACTAACTTTTTACATCAGCTCTGCTGGACTCTTATTTACCACAGGTTTCCCCCCTTATAACTCACTACAAATGTCTTCTGCCCACTTTTTGCTTTGATGCAAAAACTGTATGTGAAGAATGAACTGGAAATTCATTGTTATCATCCTCAGTAGCACAGCTGATGACCTGAATTTTGGGTTCCAAACCATTTGTTGGTACTTCATGAAGAACACTAGTGAAAACCTTACTACCATTTCCTAATTACTTTGTAATACAAGTATTTTTCATGATTTACCAGTTAGTTACGTGCTCTACAAGCATGATCTGTCAAAAGCCACATATCAGCATTGTTCTACAGTTCTTGATTAATCTTAGTCTTCCAGTAATGTTTCTTCCTTCAAGCTGTTTTCATTAATCTATTCCCAGACTGAATTCACAGTCCTCAGGCCAAATGGCTGACAGTTTATATAAATCTATATAAATGGTTTACATAAATTGTATCAGTTACATAATAGATTTATACAAATTTCTATAGTCTCCATAGAGATCTATTAGAGAAGGAAGGATAATATGATGTCTTAAAGAAAAATACTGTGCTTCTAGCAGTTGGCGTGAATGCCCAGATTTAGATTAATGCTACTTTGCCTTTCTAGTCTCACAGTGATACAGGAAGAATCACAACTAATCTCAGAGGACCCTTTCTAAAAACAGGTACTGTCTTCCCCAGTCCACTAACACAGCCATACCTCAGATGATCTGCAAGCCCAGTCAGGAATACCATTCCAGACATTCTCAGGATCCACAATCTCCTCATCACCACTGGAGAGATTCAAGACCTGTACAGACAGAGCCAAATCGTATCTAGCACAGTGGTGGATCCTGAGAATACACTCAGCAAATAAGACATAGTAGTAGGAAAACACGACTGAAGACTCCCTGCCTTTGAGAAGGCTTTCAGTATGGATCCTGCAAGGAAGAGCAAGTTAACCTCTAATAAAGCTGAATGTCACTACTGAATCTGCTCAAGGCTCTCCTGGGCTTCTAAACCAAGCATGGTGAGAGAGGAAGGCTGGAAAACACCTACTAGATCAGAACCAGTAAGAAATTGATGAATAAGTGTATGACTACATCACTGATGCTCATCTGAATACAGCTGAGGTCAGCTTTAGATACTTAAGGAATCTACTAGCAAAAGAACTAGCTTCCATGATCTCAGGCATTCAATCCTCCAAAAAGTTATTTTTATGAATTTTTTTTTTTTATTTGCAACCTTAAATTACAACTTACTGGCCCTTTTATGTAAGTATAATGTCTGTGCCTATGTGTGTACACACACAGTCCCCCTGAACTGGAGGAAGACTTCCCATTTATCCCATAGGTTAAACAGCAGTAGAACAAGGTAACCCATAAGATTATAATCTATTGTTAACGCCCACCAATCATTAATGCAAAACACATTTCACTGAAGTAGGAATAGCTGTGTATTGATTCTTAATTACAGTATAATTTAAGTTTCTTTCCAAGTTTCTACTGTTCTACCTCTAATTCCTCAAAACATTGATGAAATAATGATAACTTTTATGACTGTTTAATAGTAACATAGCTCCATAGCAGAACATTAACCTGCAGGCTGGCTAGAACCACACACATATGAGTATGTATCTTGAACTGGAGCCAGATCCTTCAGTCTTCCCAGTCAACAAAGGGAATATCAGGTGTTGACATACAGCATCCACTTGCTTTGAGACACTGCTGTTTCTATGTAGTCTATAAGCCCAGAATCAGCCTTTGCAATACTAAGTCTTAAATTCTGTAACAGACTTCTGTAACATATTCAAAGTTTGGAGGAAGAACAAAGAAGGACCACATCTTAACAATACAGGAAGAGTATTAAAACCATACTTACCCTGGTACCTTTTTCAGATACCTCCAAAATGCAAGCCTCGCACCATTTTAGAGAGGTCCACACCACACATTTGGAACCAACAGCAAAGCCCTTCAGATTACAAGTATACTCATTGTGTTCTACAAAAATGATGACATATCAATGAAGGAGGAAGAAAAAAACCAAAACCAAAACCCACACACGAACTACCCCTCCAAAAAACTCAAGTGTCTCAACTCCCATACTCCCCTGCCCTCTCCAAACTACTTTTACTTAATAAATATTAGAAAATTAAAAGTTTGTCATCCTGAATAGCCTTGAAAATTAATTTCATGTTCAGAAAGATATTTCCAATCATAAAATCATTAACCTCTCAAAGTAAGACTAGACCCTGTTAGATTGTCACATTATCCATGAGACAGTCTGATTTGTTAACCCATCAAAGCATACTGACGTTAACACTAGTATAGTAACTTATTAGAGAATAAAAATTAGATTTCTACGAGAAAGCTATTCTCATGTTTGAATGTGCACAACATTTTGACTGTTTAACTCCTTAAAATAAAGATACTTTACCTGCACTGCAGTCAGCCAAGTTCTCGTTTTGCTTTTTTTCTACTTCTTCATCCCCAGGCTTACAGTCTGAAGACTGCACATGTGTATTTCCACATTCCTTAAATGAGTCAGTCAAGTCTTGTTTCATCCACTCTTCCACATAACAGTCATCTTTCTTCTTCTGCCACTCCTTATGTTTCTCAACTTTGAAGTCACATGATTTTACAGTGCAAACAGGCCTCTGATTCGTTAAGTCTTTTGTAAGAAATGAAAATTGACTTCCACTATTTGCAGAACACTGCAGTGCAGCATGTTCCAACTGTAACGAGACCTCCTCCCTATCTTCCTGAGATGACTGCACAGCAGGCAGCACCAGTTCCAGAAGCTGCTCGATTTCAGCACCTAGCATCGACAGCATGTCATGGGTCTTCAGGTCCAGTTGTTTCTCAGGTCTATCACTAGATAAAGAAAGCCTTAGGGAAGGAGGCTCAACTTCTATCCAATCTTCTTGTATAGCTTCTGCTTTATGAATTTCAGACAGATTCAGTTCCAGGTTCTTTGCCTTCTCTCCCAAAGCAAGCTGAACATCAGATGGAATCAGCTCTACTGTGTTCTCTCCATTGCTAACTGAAGGCACCAAGTTCTCATCATTAAGTGATGGTAACATTTCAAGAAATTTCAGAGCTGCCCACTCCCCTGTCTCCTCACTCACAACTGGCAGCTCAAACGATTCCTGTTCCAACACTTTCTCCCTTGTTTCACTGCCTGAAGCTGTCTGCATTTCAAGTGACACTGTTTCCAGAGCTTCCTTTGTTTCTTCACCAAAGGACGACTGGACTGAAAGTGCCTCTAGCTCCAGTATGAGCTCTTTTAGATCATCATACAAAGAGTTCGTTTGTAACTGATCCAGGTCTACTAATGTCCCCGTTTCATCACTGAAAGATGACTGTACCTGGAGCACTGGCAGTATTTGCAGTTCTTCTTGTTTGTTTCCTAGGAAAAGACTGGCTGCTGAAGCACTGCCTGTCAGTTCTGCTTTCAGCTCAGCACCCTCTTGAAACGGTACTTCAGATAATTCTTGTTCTGTAGCTTTCATTTCACTCCCCAAAATACGAAGACTGCAGCTTCTCGTTGGTTCTAGTAATACAGTGTTATCGCTCTCTCTTTCAGATAGGGTTATCTCTTTATCAAAGTTGCTTTGACACTCAGCTGTTTCACATCCATCATCAGCCTTCCCAGACATATACTCAACAGCTTCCATTGACACATTCACTACTACAGTATTTAAACACTCAGAAGTTACACCCAGGAAAGGCTCAGAACAAAGTAAAGCACTTTCACTTTCTTCTTGAGCTAATCCACAAACAGCAGTAATTTCTCTTTCAAGACAAAGATCCATATCATCATTTGAACATCTGTTTTCCTTTAAGGGGTTCTCAAGATTTGAGCAAGCACTGTCACCAGTTCCTTTATTAGCCTTCCAAAAAGGCTTCATCTCTTCATTAATGTTCTTGCCAGAAGCTTCCAGCTTGACAACAGACAGAGGGACTTCAGAAGCTTTATCTTCCTGAGTTTCTGTTACTTCAGCTTCTAATAAGAGGTCTTTGGTCATATCATAAAACTTCTCTTTTGCTTCACTAAGCCATGAGCCCTCTGAGGATTTGAAACCTGACAGACAGCAAGCAAATGCTTGATTAGGTACTTTGAGCAATTCACATGGAATTTGTCTGACCATCTCCAAGCTAACAGCTTCCTCGCTTCCATAATCCACATGTCTAACAACTACGTGGTCACCTTTTACGCTGCTGACTTTAGCTCTGTAGAACTTTCCATCTTGACTATATTTGGCTAGACAAATATCACAGCTTTTAATACAAGATCTGCAATCTTTCAAAGAGTTAAGTCCAAGGTTTTCAGCTTCCTGTATTTTTTCCTCTATGTAGTTCATGTCTTCTGTATCAGCAGTGCGACTCCAAAAATATTCTGGACCATTTACCACCGTGACATAAATTTTTATAGTTTGACCTGCCTCTGGAAACTTCCAGATAAATGATTCACAAACACTTACACTAGAAATTTCATTTTGTGCCTGAGGAGGCAAAGGCTCACACACAGTTATCACGTCCCTGTTCTCTTTTCTATCATGCATTTCTGTTGAACAAGATCTTTCCCTACTTGCAAGATTTTCATCAGCTAAATCCACTGTTATTATACCTTGATGGTCACTGAGAATAACTTCCCATTTATCCTCAACCTTCTCTACAAATTCACACGTTAGTAGAACTTCGCTTGTTCTCTTGGTGAAGTAAAGCACTGCTTGCTCTGCCCAGTCTGTATTTTTCTTGCATTTAAGTCCACCTAGGAAGCAGTGAATGCTTATTGCTGGAATAGACAACAAGTCTTCAGGGAGTCTGTGTACTTGATCAACATTGATTACTGAAGTATTACCATAATCAATATATTGTATACTTATCAAATTTGCAGAAGTCTTTTCTTTTACTACAGCTCGATACCACAAGCTGTCTTCTGAATAAACAGCACTGATTAAGTCTCCTGCTTGGAAGAGTTGTCCACAAGGGTTCTTCACTTGCGTCCTATTGTTTAAGCTTTCTGAAATGCTGTTAAGCTGAGCCTCGTCACTTTCTAATTGAACATAAAAATCCGACGGATCATTTACATGAGACACATACACTGATACTTTAAGAGCTGGCACTATCTTTTGTTGCAGTAGATCAGATACATTTTTAAGCATTATACACCCACCTTCAGCATCAGATTTAATATCTGACCGTGTATCCACCTGGACAGAGAGCAGAGACTCCTCCCCCGTTTTATTTAACAAAAACCCATCCTTCTTACTGCTAAGCATTTCATCAGATTCTAGTAATCCAGCTGCCAGATCTCCCTTTGTAGCAGGCTGGAAAAGGTTTACATCATCTTTTTTGAAGTGCTTTTTGCTACTCCCCCCCCTTCCCTGGGCTTCAGATCTGCATTTTTTTCTTTCAAGAGGCCTACCTACATTTAAAGGGGACTCTGCAGTCTCATTCCTCTCATTCACATCTGTATTTCTAGAGCACAAAGTTTCATTTTCTACATGCCTACACAGTCCTGTATTGTTTATTAAACTGAACTCCTCCTTCAGTTTTGCATTAATCTGAGTATTACCATCAAACATCTCAATCAACAGTTTACCATCAGATTCCTTTGCTACTACTACCACTTTTAATTGCCTTTCTAGGACAGCTTGCTTAAACCACGTTGTAGCTTCTTCGGGAACATTAGGTATATCAGATAAGGAACACTTTATGGCCTGCATTGGCAAAAGCAAGATATCATAAGCATCACTGGGTAAAGGAAGCAGATGATCTTTCTCTATTGTCTCTGTGTTCCCAAAATCCACAAAGAAGACTTTCATATTCGGTTTTGTTTGCATAATTACTCCCCTGTACCAGTGATTGTCAGTATATTTTGCTAGACACAAGCTCCCAGACTTTTGCAAGGTTTCTAAGCTGGGCATTGTTTCACTTAGGCGACTGATGTTATCGGTAAGCTGTGCTAAGACATCTGCACATCTTTCAAGTTGGCAGTAAAATGTCCATGGATCATCAACGTGCGTAATATAAACATGTTCCTCACTCCCAATCTTAATATCATGCATAGAATAATAGTAAGAATGAAGCTGAACCGAGGATACCAGAGGCTTTTGAGGAAATAAAGGTCTGGCCACACACCTCTCCGTCAGAAACTGGCAAGCACTCTGAAAAGGTGTCATTAAGTCTACAATGTTAAATAGCTCCATATTGTTTATCGAAGCCAAGGCAAATATTGTACACTTCAGTTCAAAGTGCGATGATGAAGTATCAAGAAACTCCTGAAAAACCTGAATTGCTTCTTCATCCCAAGAAAAAGGATCCTGACCATTTGGTTGGATTAAGTTGTAAAGGCTGCACCTGAAAGCCTGAGCCTCTAACCTAAGAAAGCGTTCATTAGTTGAGCGGAGGTTTGTTAGAGAGACCAGCTCTCTGTTGCCATAGTCCACATATATGACTTCTACTTTTTCTGCAGAAGGAACTTCACTAACAATTAAAGCTCTGTACCATTTTTCATCCTCTGAGTACTGGGCTAAACATACAGAATTTGGCCAAGCATGTGGGTGGGATGAATTTTTACAATACTCCTGAATTTCAGTCATTAAAACCTTAAGGTCATGGCAATTTCTACTTAACTGACACCAAAAATAACTAGGATTTTCAACATATGACACAACAACGTTAACTGTACTTCCCACTTCTAACTGACCTCTGTAAGAGGAATATGGCTTCATTTCCACATACTTCTGTCTCCAAGAGACAGGCAGGTTTTCCTTGCCCTCACACTTCTGAGCAGGAAAAGATTCACTACTTTTAGAATTGTGAATGGCTGCAACAGGACTCGCTCTGACCATCACAGCTGTGCAAGGATTAAGTACTCTATCACTTCTCTTTAGATCAAATTCTTCTCTGAGCCTCTTCTCTGCATTTATTTGGTTGTCCTCCCCAGCTAGGGAAGAGGCCTGGCTCACACCCTTATCAGATGATTTCTGGAGAGTCTCAGTTAGTTCACACCTCTGGTATTCAGCATACCCTCCCTGGGCCATGAGTTTACTTACACTTTTCTCTCCTAATTGGGACTGGTCAAAAATTTCAACCATGTATCTGTCACCCTGCACACTCAAAAAATGAACCTTTAGTCCCTTGTTGAGTACAATCTCTCTGAAGGCAGACACAGATGATTCACTCCAACTCCCTCTCAGAGGGGAAACACCCACCAAACAACACTTCAGAGCTAACGCAGGTAGTTCCCTGAACCGAGGGAGCAGCTCCTTTACCGCACACCGATCTACAGTTTCTGTATTGCCTCTGTCCACCAGGTGTATTTCTACCCTGCTCTCCAGTACCCTGGTGATCACTGCACGATAAAAGACACCCTCTTTCCCACTGGCACAACAAAGGGATCCAGGCTGTAGGTCCCAGCCAGCACCATCCAGCTTCGTGGCATGGGAGTAGAAATTCCACATGCTCTGCCTCAGCTGCCTGAAGAGCCGGCGATGCTCATGGAGCTGCAGCCAGAACTCGAATGGGTCTCGGAGGTGGGAGACCTGCGCATCACGGAACGCACCCAACTTCAGATGCACACCAACTACAGGAGCAGAGGCCAAATCTCTGTGTGTTAAAGCAACAGGAGGTGCTCCTGGTGGCAATTCCAGTTCTTCAGCTGTGGATTCTTCTACTTCCAGCTGCCCCTGAGCCTCAGTTTGGCTGACCTGTGTACGGCTGCTCACAAGGCAGCAAGCCTGCACCCCAAAAAGATGGTTCAAGTTGATGCTGTTTTCCCCATACAGGGTCACATAATAGAGATGCTCGAAGGAGTTAAAGGCTTCGATGTGAGCACTCACTGCTTTGCCTAGCACCAACGCTTTCAGCTCATCAATCTGCGCTGGGGACCAGCCACAACCCCCATCTGAGATACCCTGAAGGGCACACGGGTAAGTCACCACAGGCATACGAAAGCACTCAACAGGCAAATGGCGCAGGTTAGCTCTGGTCACAGTTTCCTTCCTGCCATAGTCCACAAAGATCACTAGAGCCGCTTGCTGCTCCTGCTTCCCAGCAATAAGCTCCAGCAGGAGCGCACGGTACCACTGGCCATCTATGCCACGGGCAGCACAGGGTGAGCCCACTCTGAGTAACAAATCCTGCTCCCACCAGTCATAAGCATGGCGCATGGTATCAGAAAGGCAACAGATCTCGTGGGACAAGCTCTGCAACTGGCAGTAGATGTGGTGTGGGTCAGACACATGGGTCACTAAGACAGGCTCTGTCACACCCAACTGAAGCTGTGGGTAGAAGTAATCCAAGACAGGTGACACAGGCTGGTATGACAGCAAAACATGGAGAAGCTGTGGCACTGCAGACGTTACAAGGGAACACGCTGGAGGCTGCGGCTTGAGCTGGTTCCTGAAGTGGCCATAAGTTAGGCAGCGTCTGAGCACCTGGTAGAACCAACTGGGAGTGACCTGCTTGGCCAGACCCAGGTGATGCATCTGGGCCACAAGCTGGGGCAGCTCAAGCACTATGAGCTGTGGTGTCATCACCTCCTGCACCAAGCCAGACACCTCCTTGCCATGTAGGTGGCTGAGGAACTCCATAGCCTCCACTGTCCAGGTGGAGACTGGTGCATCCCCACAGCCTGCCACCCTGGGGCCTCCAGAGGGCATGACATCAGCCACAATACAGCCCAGCACCTCAGGAGGAAGGTGGAAAAGCTCTTTGCAGCCCCGTGCTAGGTAATAGGCAGACGTGACCACCGTGCAGCCCTCATCAAGCAGGAAGACACGGTAGTCCTGGCCACGGCGACTCACCACACAGCAGCGGTACCAGAGCCCAACCATCTCCACCAGGGCCAGATCTCCAGTGCACAGCTCAGCCCCACCAGCCACCAGCCCGGTGGGGCCTGGGGCAGCTGCCAGGCGCGGCCCCACCGCCACCTGGATCTCACGGCGGAGGCAGATATAGTCATCACTGCGCTCACCCAGCCGCCCCCACAGTCGCACAACAGGCACTTCGGGACGCAGGCCCACCACACAGACCCGCAGGACCACGGTGGCGCCGGGGCTGAGCGCCCCCGGCCCGGAACTCATCCCTACACCTCTGCCTTCGCCGCCCGCACGAAGCCAAATGGCCGCCTCCACCCCGGCCTCATACGGCACGCGCCGCCCACGTGACCCGCGGGGAACCGTTAGGCGGCTGCCCCAGTGGTAGAGTCCATTTTGATCCCTGCGGGGGGGGGGGGAGTGAAGGGGAAGGGAGGAGCTGGCTACTACATCGGGCCGCTCCTGCTAAACGGAGAAGGCTCGGAGGTGCCACAAAGAGGAGGGTGATCGCCGAGGCACGCTGGAACCGTAGAGCTCAGCCCAGACCCCGCTGGAGCTGCCCTCACCCGGGGAGGAGCGCTCCCCGCCGGCTGTGTGGTAGCAGAACGGCCGAGGAGGAGGTGAGAGGAGAGCCCTCCGAGCCCGCTTAACCTCCATTGGCCAGAGCGGGCACTCGGGGCGGGGCGTGCGTGCAGGAGTTGGCGACTATTGGCCAGCGCAGTGTGAGGGCGGGGTGGGGCGGTCGGGGCGGTGGCAGTCCGTGAGGTGCCGAGCGGGGTGCGAGGCCGTGTGCTGCCGGCAGCCGGGGTAGGGCGCGGATCGGGGGCAGGCCCTGCCCGATGGCTCTGCCCGGCTTCGCCGCAGCCAACCTCCCAGTGGGCCGGAGGCACCTGAGGCGCGGGCTGGGCACGCAGGACCGCCCCTCCGCCGGCAGCGAGGCCCTACCGCAAGACTGCCTCAGGCTTCTTCAGCGCCTGAGGTGGAGGCCGCCCTCCGCCTGTCCCCACCCGATTTGCGCCCGCCCCGTGGCACGGAACACCTGCCTCCGCCAGGTCGTGGCCGGCTCGGCCATCTGCAGCACGGGGAGGGTGACACCGGACTGAGGGACAGCGGCGTCTGCATCTGTGTTGCCTAGGGATGAAGGAAGCGCTTCCCCTGAGGGCCTCGGGAAGCAGCGAACGTGGGTGCTCTGCTTGGTGCCCCCCTCGACATAACCTGGACTGTCACACTGCTCAATCTCATCTATTCAGCTCTGCAGTAGTGATTTCTCCGTGGTTTTGCCATCCTTTTCCCAGGCAGACCTTTGAAGTTTTGATGAGGCTGCCTTCCAGCCTTGAGGGACAGTGGTCAGAAGTGGAGGTGTGAGGGAGAGGAAGGCCCAGAACTTCAGCAAGCCCTTCTTAGGCCACAGGAGAGTCCAGTTCCGCAGAAGGAACCTCAGTGCCATCCTTGGGCTAATTCTTGGCTTCTGAAACTGAAGCTGGTAGGTAAAATAAATATGGCCAAGTGCTTCACAGGGTAGAAACTTAAGCTTGAGAAAACTTGAATTACAAAACATTAAGAAGTAATGCAGAAAGTGGCAAGTTTTCATACTCAAATTATTTATTTTTAATACAAAATATGAGGAATCAACATTGTTACAAATCTCTTTAGTGTTTCATGCTCAAAAAAACCCAAAACAAAACACTTTATTAAAACAGTTTTTCACTACAAGACTTTTAAAATTACATTTTTAAAGTCAATAGAGCAGGTACTTCTGCATATCCATCATCAGGGTTATCTGAGTAATGGGATTGCAGGCAGGACCACTCATGATGTAACTAAAGAAGCAGCTTTGACTGCTGGTTTATAATCACTGCCAATGGCGTGTGAGAAGGAAAGAACTCAGATTAGTTTCTCAGGCTGGCAACTAGAAAAATAACAGTATTTCTCAACAAAAACTTCTGACCCCCTAATAATGGTGAGATTAATTTCTTCCAGGCTGGAATCACAGACCCAAATGTGTGCAGCCACGACAGATCTACAGTACAATAAAAAGGTACAAGTGCAAGCAAAGAAGACACCCAAACTGTATTTAATCAGATATTGGCACATTGAAGATACTAGTTGCAAAGTCTAGTCTAGAAGAGATGCTGAGTATTTACTCGGAGAACTAAGTCTTGTACAGTCATTTCATTACTAGATATTGCTAAATCAAAGCCAGCTTCGTTCTGTCTCCATTATGATTGCTTTTATACTGCTTTTTTGCCTCCTGATTGCCAAAGATAAACCCAGTAACAAACAGCAGCAGTCCCCTTTCCTATGAAATCTGGAAAGCTTTAGATTAAAAAAAAATATAAATCATTCATATTCAAACATTGTGTTTTTGAAGAGAACATTATATTTTCACTGAGATGTAAAATGGGCAGAGTGTGTATTTCCATGGAAGAGTGGTACCTTAATGACCCTGTCTACCACATCAGCACTGGGACCCTCAGAGGACCAGTGGTTCAACTCAGTGTGTGTATTATGAGTCCTTCAAGAGGAACAGAGTGAACTAGGCTTTTGATTTCCTGGGTACAGGACTTCATTTCAACTCAAGTGGTTGAGTGAAGGGGTCAGGCGGTCTCTGGGAAGTAAGAGGAACGCAACCCCTTCAACCTTTTGTGCAAAGCAGATTGGAAATCAGGTGAACTGCTTTAATCTTTTTCAGTTCCTAGCACTACAGGCTTGGTTTGCCAAGGCATCAAACTAACGAGAGGTAGTTCTTTATGTGTGTGCAAATGTAATAATAACAAAAATTCCCAAATAATTTTATAGACTGTTTAGCCACAGAAGATGTTCAGTGCTGCATTGTTCAACCCACTCTTGTCCTTAACAACAGGAACCATCTCTATTATCAAACAAGCAAACAGTATTAGATTCTACTTGCTTGGTAGATTTTTTTTTTTACCTCTGTTTACTGTTTCAGAAAGCTGATGTTGGCTGCCAGATGAAGGATTATTATGATGATTTTATCTTGTGGATAACTTAAATTTGATATAGCAGTCTGACAAGCAAATAGTATCCTTAAGTCATGGCTACGCCTAACCAGTAAGGACTGGATTTGGGGCAGCAACCCATACATGTGACCCTAATGCCAATCTCCTAAATTAGTTCCCTGTGGGGTCAGGATGCCTTGTGGAATGAGAGTTCAGCTTTCTGATCCCTTTTTGTTTTGTGAATATTGAAGTGGTTTCATGATTTTAAAAAGAACTAACTCCACAGATCCTTCTGATTTGTTCATACGTAAGCCAGAATACCAGTGACCAAGGAGCCTGTGAAAGCAAACACTGAAGTTAGAGGCTTAAAACAGAAGGGACCCAATAAATAAACCCATTAGATTAAACTGTCTCCTCTTAAAAATCATACTCTTAAGCTCAATCTCATGTTATGTCTTTAATACAAAAATCGTAGTGTTGCATGCGGTTAGGGCTACCCAGTCCTAAAGACACCTAAAACTTTTTTTTTTCAGCTTGCCAACCCATAAATGTTTGATCTGAAATGTTTCAGACTTGGGGACTACTTCAGGCTGAATGCTTTTTAAAAATTTTTAAAGGGTTTACTTGTTCTAAAACCTTAATCAGAAAATGACACAGTTCTCCTTGCATAAAATTTATATCCTGCACCCCTTTAGTTGAGATGCTTTTTTGTTTTGGTTTGGTTTTTGTTAGAACAATAGATTGGTATTTGGCAAAAGGCTGCCTTGTGCACAGGAAATACTTTTTCCTGCTCCTCTGAAACACCCATTAAACATTCCCAAAATTACCAGCCGTTGGGAAATCTAGGTTGGCACATGCACCACAGAAACTGCAAGTAGTAAACTCGCAAAGACCTCATCAACACTGAGTGTGCTCTGGCTCAGGGGACTAAGCAGAACCTTCCTGTGACTGCTGTTACCAGAGGCTGCTGGCCATTGTTGTGGTCAGTTAAATTAGACGGGAGGCTTTTGCCTTTGATTGTAGCACTCAATCTGGTACGTTAGACAGTGTCAAGACCTTGAAGCCAGCTGGCAGAGTCTACGTGTAGCCATACTGTTAAATTCTTATAGACTTAAAAAAAAAAAAAGGTAGTCACATGTAAATTTGCTATTGTGAATTGTCCCTTGCCCAGAATAACAGTATAGACTGATGAGTTCCAGTTCCCAGGGTCCAGCTGCTGCTTGGCTCAATTGTACAGATGTAGCTTTAACAGCCCAGCAGTACGCAGGAGAAAGCTGCCAGCCTGAATACAAGAGGGGCAACAGTGAGATCTGGGATGGAGGAGTAATAAAGCTCCTGGGATCGACAAAAGGAAGCATGACAGTACAAGGGATGCAAAGGGAATCCAGGGCTGAGAGTAAGAAGGGAACAACGGAGAGTTTGGGGAAGGAAGAAAGGAGGGAGCCTGAAATTCTAAAAAAACCACAAGGAAAATCACTAGTAATGAAGCAGAAGAGCATTTTTCAAATCAAAGAAGTGCAAGAGGCAACATGGGGGAAGTGACACTACATGCAGTTCTGTCATCCACTACATTCACTTATGCTAACTTCAGTTAAATAAATACACACAAATAGTTTAGAGAAAATGTTAACACAGAAAGAACCCCTTACATTTTAATGCCACATTGTTCAGCTGTCTTGTAAAGAGAGTTAAAAGGCACTTACCATTCGCATCCAGGTTGGTACAAAGCCTTTGTACAGAGACATAAACCCTTCACCCTGTACAGTTTGAACCAGACAGTCCATGGAAGACTTATACAGCAGACCTCTACCAATGTGCAAGGAGAATAAATAGTGTTAGGATTACAAATACGCAATTAAGAAAAATCACATCCCCCTTGAAAAATAATCTATATCTCATAAATTTGTACAAGAGCTCTTTTGTAAGCTCACTGGAGTTTAATCAGAACTGAAATCCACTGGAGTAACTGGGTATGCTTGGGTGGCTGTCACAACACAACTTCCCCCAGACATTTACTAAATCAGTAAAATGATTATCAAAAATATGAAAAGCAAATTTGAAACTTAGCACTTCACTCCCAGTGAAATCAGTGAGACTCAAGGTCCAATTTTCTACTGAAAAGTCGGTTTCCGAAGTGTCCATACCTTCCCTGCTTATCTCTCGGCTGGTTCATTATCCGGGTTTTGACCACGTCAGCAGGAGTTCCCAGAACAGCAGCTACCACGCCAGAACAGCAACTGTCAACAGCAACAGATACTTAAAGAAACTAATATTTATCACGACAATTTAAGCATTATGATTCCAGTTCTATTAATATATATTAAAACAGTTATCCTAAAATCATGAGTAATACCTCATAACATAAACTTGATTTGGGAGGAGGCTTGCTAGTATTGCTCTTGCTCAGGTGTCCTCCCAGTGCCAGCTGCCATCACCTCTGTATGCACTTCTGAGGCAGGGATAAAGGACCCACAATAGGCAATTTATGATATTGCTTATATAAAGCAAATTTCTTCATAATTTAAAGGAGTAAAAGAGGCTGTTCTGTAGGGGTTTTATTGCTCATTCTTACTGTTTGCTAAAATTAAAACTAAATTAGATAAAATAGCAATTCTAGTAAAGTGAAAATTCCTGCCATCTCACAGATGAGAGCTAAGGTGTTTTAAATGCATCAGTGAGGCACTTCCAGTGAGGACAGTTTTATAGCAATGGTTGCATCCTTTCTCTTGTGTCTTTTGTACAATGATGTCCTCTCGGGGAAAAAGGAAAAGTATACAGGTGCATTTTATCAGCAATATCACGACCAAAGACTAGAAGCTTCTGCTGGCACAGAGAGGTCATGCAGATCAAGACAGCAAGGCTGGAAATGCTCCACAGCAGAAAAGGGATAATCAGCACCTGAATACGGCACCTGGCAATACTGTGAGTCACGCTATTGTCCACAAGTGGCGTGTTCAGAAGCAAAAAGTGTTTCACTGAGTCGTAAGTGGTCAGATCTGTGAAGAGGATAATGAGAAAAAAACAGCATTGTCAGAAGTAAATGGTGTCTGACAAAGGATGGAGGCTTGGCAAGACAAGTGCAGCTCCTCCCATTGCACAGCTAGCACTCTGCCCCCAGTTTCCAACGGTGGTTGTGGCACCTAAGTCCTGTCATTAGACATGTGAGTACATGTTCCCATCTAATACCGTCTGATTTACCCTACAAATGATAAAATTGATCCCAAATGGAAAATTATACAAAATAACTCATTAACGAAACCCAGAAATGTCATGATGAGGATGGTTCTACCTCTCCCACTTCTGTGCAAGTGTTACAAAAATGTTAGAAATGTTAGGCAAAAATGTAGATGATGTCATGGAAGTTGTATCGTGTTCTGAAAGCAGATATGAGTAATGGCATCTGGGCATCTGAATGAAAGACAGTGATCTGAAAGTTAACAGGAGATCTGAGTTTCATTTCCAGTGTCCTGACCTTGGAACTTAAGAGCCCACCCTACTAACCAGGATGACCTTCCCAGCTCTTTGTAGTGCTTTACAACTACTCAGTGGAGATCATTTCCCACTTGTAAAAGAGTTTGCTTGTTTAAGTTTACACGCTGAGACTGGATGTTACATTGTGTATGGAGAGGCATACCTTAGTTAATAGTCATCCTATAGCCCTCATTTAACAGCTCCTGCTGCAAACACTATACATCCAGTGATTCCTTTACAGCTGCTTAGCAAGGTGTAAGCTTACACCACTTCTGATTTTCTATCTTCAAAGACATTTTTCAGTCATACTGCTAGCATATCCCTGTGCTGAATGACGTAGAAATTAGTAGCCGTCATCCCAAAGGAATTTAATCGTGCAAAATTAAAAATTGCTAAGGCCATTCTATAATATGTGCCATCAAGCACAGAGCAAGTGTTAATGGTGGGCACCCACAGATGGTGTCTTTTGGTCCCAAAGACCTCTCCCTCCGTACTTTATAAACAGAACCTCCAGAAGGAGAGCAAAGACCATCCAACATATCCTAGCAGTTCTGGAGAGCCACAGGAAAGCTCTATCTATATGTGGAAGGAGTGAGTGCTTCTTGGATCTCAGGCAGCCACTTCACCTTACAACCCTCAGTCCCTGCCTGAACTACTCTGTAAGTGTACCTGTCTGCAGATCCATCACACCATGCATGGCTGTGGACCTTGTCGATCTGGACACTGACCCATGGACCGTCTCCGTAGCTCAACCTTGGACCTTTCTTATCACCATGGACCTGCTGGTGATCACTGAGCTGTGTCTGACCCTGGTGACCCTCACCAGACCTGATGCCGGTTCCGCTTCCTGGCTTGGCCTCAGACCTGCCTCATCACCACACGCTTTCCTGAGGATCTGGATCTCGGTGGAACCTGGCTGCTTTCGCTGCTCTGCCCTGCTCACCTTGCTTGGGCATGAGGGAGCTGGGTTGTGGCTGGTGAGGTCCCTGCTCTGCTGGTCCCCTCAGCTCCCAGCTCACCATCCCTCAGGCTCAGGCACAAACTGTTATTTTTAAGCAACTTGATTTCCACAGGAACAAAACACTCAAGGCAGAAGTCACCTGCAGTGCGCTTCAAACAAGTCCCTGGTGTAGAAACCAAAAGACAAAGACCAGGGGAGTAGCTGACCTCTCCTGTCTTAAAGTGTAGATGCAACCTTAAGCTCTGCAGACCAAGTTATGAAATTTACCTCCCATGTTCACCAGGGCAGCTCTCTGGACATTGGGCACCCATCCAGCCCAAAGCCCCCGTATTCCTCCTTCGGACAGGATCTTCATAAATGCGTGGTGCACTCCTCGAAACCTGAAATCAATATGCAACTAATAAGGAGAGAACCCAGCTATGGGGAAATCTTTGCATATTCCATTGCTTTGCTGCACCAGGTCCTCAGATAGGAAGGGCAATTTATACCTACAAGGATCTGACCCTCTGGATCCTTTTTTTGATCCATTTTCTGATCCATCTTTTGATTTTCATACTGTGATATTTTACCAAACATACTGGTTGCCCTGCTAAGCAGCAATGTGGTTGCCAACAACAGACAACCCTTTGGTCCTACAGCTGGGTTGCAGTACTAAATGTACGAGACACCAAAGGTTGCCAGCCATTTTGGATGCAAAGAGCAGCATGTCCCAGTATCTGCAGGAGGGTTTCAAGCCCTGCTGTCTGCAGGCAACCCAGCCCTTCCCTGCGCCTGTGCATCCTGCACAAGCCATTTTCCCCATCCTTTCTTCCAGCTTCCCTTCCTCAGAAAGCATCCTTCCCTCCCCCCTGCAGAGCACTGGCATGGATATGCTGCATGTGTAGGATGGGCGAGGGCTTGTGGTCTCTGGGACCAATACATCAGAATAAGGAAGGCGAGTACAAATGGCATAAGGAGGAAGTCTCGGATCCCCCACCCTCTCTGCTGCCCAGAGCCATCAAGTGCCTCCCAGGCACTGCTCTTCCCCCAAAAGGGCTCAGAGCAACTGGGGAGAGGGGGTGGCAGAAAACAGAGAGAACCACACCCTTGGCCAAAGAGTAATTGTGAAGAGGAAAAAAGTGCCAGCTTCGAGAGGAACTGACCGTAACGGCTTTCCTTCCAACTTCCTTTTTCCTTCCATCTGCATCTGCACCTTCACCAGATCAGTCGGGCTGGCAAAAAACTGTCCGATGGCACCTGCGGACATGCCTCCAACTACAGCTTTCCTGCCAAACAGGGAAAGAAAATGTGCTCCAGAATACACTGAAAATCTTTACAAATCGCAGTGCTCCAGCTGGAGAGTTCAGCAGCATGACCCAAGTGAAACAAGTGTAAATGGTTATTCCTTATATTAACAGCCAAAGTTAAGGTAATAATTGTGGCGGGTGCAAGTAGTTAAGGTAGCCAGTAATATTTCTGTCAATTTTAAGAAAGAGTTAAAACTAATCTGGAAAAAAATCAAGTTATTATACATCACCAAGATGCTCTGCTTCCTCTGCAGGTTACGTTATGCTCCTTGCTTAAGGTTTAAAGGCAGGATGGCAAGGTACACAAGTAAGGGATGGTGCTCCATTTATTATAGTAGCTGAATGCCAATCTGAAACTCTAAACTGATGGCTGATATATAAAACTTTATCTCCCATTGCTACTAGATGAGTTGTGTTAATTTTCTGGTTCTATTTATTTTAGTAGAAACAGACATTTCAGTATTATCCCTAGTTCCCCCTTCCCGTAGCATCAGGCATAACAAGTATATTATCTGTATTAGATTTTATAAATCCCATCTTAAAAACGGTTACATTTTGGTCTCAAGATTTGATTTTGGAGTACAGTACTTGATTGGATATGATATTGTATGTGATTATAAAAGTACATGGCAGACATTTTAACCATAAGGATTTGACGATTAGAAATTACCAAATTTTGCAAAACTTACAGAAAAATCTGCTTCATTCCCCACAGGCAGAGTTAGTTCTGTGGCTATATACTGCTTGCATTGTCAAAAAAGGGACTGAGAGATTCAACTGTTGCTGAGTTGAACTTGCAAAACAAAGACTTTGGGTTTGCTGTTTATAGGGATCACTTGTCTCCTCAGGAAGGATGCACATGTCAACTTAGGTTGACATCTGCCATACACACAGGAACAAAATAGTCTTTTCCTTCACAATATGCCTCTTCAGTAGCCAGGAAATTTCCATCTCTTGGGCTAAAATACTCCACCAGAATCAGCAAACCTGCCTATTCTTATGCTCCCCGTTAATAACCCAATGGCATAATAATTTCTTACCAAGGCAGTACAGCAAGCAGCAAAGCGTTGCCGTACTGCTGCTGTACAACACATAGCAGGACCCGTCCCTCCAGCAGCTGGAAATCTGAGATGTACCACCCCACACTTCTTTTCTGCAAAGCTCCAGAGGGTATTTGACACATCCATCATACCTTTGGAAATGTGTCCTCACCCTGCGTGGAGCTCATCGAGCTCTTGGGTGACCTCAGAGCTGAGTAGAGGACAGTGCAGCATGGCTCAGCTGAACCTCTGGTTTGCATTACGCAGGCAGCTGTAGTTAGTCATGGTTACTCATGCTGGTGTTGGGTTTGTGCAATTGCTCACGGCTTCTCCAGCAGCTGTCTGACACAGCTGTACGGTCAGCCACAACTTGCCTATACTTCCCAACATCCCCCGGCCCATGCAGAAATGAAAGTACTGCCGCTACATCACAGACCTTGAGTCATGATAAAGCTGCCCTGCCTCCACTCTCACCCAGGCTCATTCCTGCCAGCCAAGGACAGCTGCTCCTATCGATGTGGTTTATTGTGTTTCTCCACCTCTTTAGCAGAGTATCTCGATTAGAGTAATCATGGTCCTAGTTAAACCTCTGAGAAACTTACTTCAATATTCCTTAGTCCTGTTCCCAGCTTAATGAAAAGCTACTGCCCTGAAACTAAAATCAGAAGGTCCATATCAGTGCTTAAACCCCTACTTTACCTTCTTTAGGGTAGGCGAGCCATGAGGAAAAAACAGCTTTTAGGGCTGCAGGACTCCTACAGTAAGGACAATCCCCAAACAGGCAAAAGCATAAATATGCAACATTACCAGAAAGGAAAGCTTTCATCCTCAGCCCTGCCAAGGACGGAGTCACGGAGATGTTCATACGCAACCATCCGAACGCCAGAGTACACTGTGGAAGACAAAAGCAGGAGATGATTTTTGGGTCTGCAATTTCTGGAGGTCACGTTGTGATAGAGAGGTCAAGAGATTGGTTGTAAACCACTCCAGAGCTCACCTGAGTGAGCTGGTCACTGCTCTCACATTTGTGATCAAACTGGGGAGAGCGAGGGGGCTGCCTGGTAGCCATACTAGATACAGAACTTTTTAGCATCAGAGAATCTCTCCGGCTGAGCCAGAGAGGCAGCATGGCTTATGCCCACGTGCTAAGGAGATGCGACCACATTGCTTCCCTCTCAGCTGGTGCCCAGCACAAAACCTCCCACAAGTGCTTTTGAGGTTTGTTGCTGTCACAGCATTTCCAAGTAAAACACAGAAAGTTGTTACCTGTGGCCAAACAGCCAATGCATTTCTTCATCCTAGCGCTTGCAACCTTATCTTTTTTTCCCAGCCCATCCCCACTTCCCTCAAATAAAAGATTTTTATTGCTGTAAGGACTCTGAGTGCCTGCTTGCACTGAAGACCTTCCTGCAAAGATGACAGGGAAATTATATTTTATTTTCCCAGAAGCCAGAATAAGGCTGTGAATGAATGGGCAGAGAGGGAAAGACAATATTGAGCCAGAATCCTGTATATTTGGAAGTGGGATTGCAGGGTAGACTGAAGAAGTCCTCTCAGATATATTTAAAGTACAAGAAGACATAGCATGTCCGAAAGGCGGCTGGCCACAGAAGGCCATACCAAATTTGTCCCATCCCATGCAGCTAATCACCTATGTGGCGGTAGACGGCCGGTGTGGCTCCTTGCCAGAGCTTTCGTAAGCCCTCCTCTCGCACGATGCCAGCCGCCGTGCGCAGCATGCCACGGTAAGGGACTGCCTGGCCGGCAGCAGCTCCATTGCGATGAATGGCAGCTTCACCTTGGACCTGCAGTCGAGTTTTTGTGAGATCCAGGGGAAATGTCACTAAAGAGAAAGAGCAGGGAACAAATGTGACTCGGAGTGCAGCTGCGGGGAGACCTACCATGCCGGTAACATCTGTGCCACAAAGCCCCCGGCCAGGTGGCCAAGGGGACTGTGCAAGCACCAGCAGGCAGCAGGGACCGTACCCAACAGGGGTGCAGGTGATTTGTGGAGAACAAGAGATTAATGTCCAGATCTTTTAAAAGTGGCTCTGGGCATGAGTAACCAAAATACATTTCCATCAAACACCAAGTCTTTCTCCCTTTTTTTTTTTTTGCAGATTTGTTGTGCATTACATGTACTTTCCAAGAGACTCTGGATTGAAAATCCTGTTCCAGTTACTCCCCTAAATAAAGATCAGTCAAATCTCTTACTGAGCGTGTGGTCTCTCCAGTTCTGCCCAGCATAGTGGCAGCACACGTTACAGTCAGGAACAACCCCACAGTGGCCATCATAATGCAGACATACATGCATGTGAGCATCTATAGAATCATAGAATCATTAATGTTGGAAAAGGCCTCTAAGATCATCGAGTCCAACCGTCAACCCAACACCACCATGCCTACTAAACCAAGTCCCAAAGTGCCACATCTACACGTTTTTTGAACACCTCCGGGGATGGTGACTCCACCACCTCTCTGAGCAGCCTGTTCCAATGCTTGAATCCATCCTACAAACCACCCTAAAACACGCTGCTTTTCTGATGCAGATGCACAAATCATGTTCAGCCTGTTATTTCTCTCACTGAAATAACTGGTGGCCGGGGAAGGTGGTCCACCTCCATCTCAGCTTTCCAGGACTGCTCCTGAAACAGTATGGGTACATATTTGCTGCCCCTAATTTCAGTTCCGGGCCAGGAGTGTCTCACTGGGCGAGGGACCTTCCCAGCCTGACCCAGGCGGCGAGTGCCCAGGAGCTGGGGTTGTCTTTGGTTTGATACCTCAGCGACACACCACGCGACAGGGTCCTTCCAGAGCAGGACTCAGAGGTACTAAGGGAATGCTCAAAGCCTCAGCAGATTATCTGTGCATTAAGTTTCATATTCATGTTTAAGGATTAGCAAAGATTGAGAAGTTACAAATCATTAGAGCAATGCAACAGATTACCCTGTAAGAGCTTGTAGAAATTATATATAATATGACGAGAAATATTCCAAATAAGTTACTGATCACAAAGAAGCGCTACGCAGATGCCTGGGTGCTGCTTTGCCGCATTTCAGCAAGCAGCTTACTCCATTTTTACAGACATCTCCACAGTAACCAGAAATGTAAGATTCAATTTCTTTGATTAACCTTCATTACCTATGAAAAGCAAATTCTTGAAGAAGGCAGCCCCTTGCTACTAACTTAGGCAACAGATCGTCCTGCCTCTTTAGTCTTCTTCCAGCAAGCGCAAAGCTTAAATTGGTCTGGGAGGCAAAGATTTTGACCTGAAAAACCCCTCCCTCCAGCCACAGTCAGGTGGCATAAAACACTTGCAAGGCTTAAATTATTGAAAAGTCACAACGAGCAGAGTGAAACAAACAGATTTGCTGGAGCAAAAAAGCCAGAGCAAACACCGAGCAATGAGGTGTCCAGGGACTGAAGTTTCCCCTGCCCCCTGTAAGTAAATTTTGACCCCCTTCCCTCGGAAAATCACGGTGAGTTGTACCTAGTTCTGCCACAGCCGCTGCACAGGCTGACAGAGCGAATTTGCTGGCTCGGGGCCATCTCTCTGGCAGAGGCAAGCTCTTCTCGTCTTCTGCAGGTGACATCTAGTGTCTAACATGAAACAAGGCTAACCAGCCACCCTGCGAGGGTCTGGAGCAAAAGCAGACCCTAGCTCAGCTCCGTTCTGGGTTGTTTTGGAGATAAATTGCTGAAGGTCATGTTTCTCCAGCGCCAGCACCAGGAACCGCAGCAGCTCAAGTGCCTCCTGCAGAGCTGCAAGGTCCTTGTGCGGTGACACAAGAGACTCCGGTGCAACAGGCTCCTGGGAAATGTAGTCTGTCACCAACGCTACCCTCTGCCAGGAAACCGGCAGTGCAGGTGCAGTCACACGCACGATTTTGCCCATTATCTACATTAAAAAATATATATTAACGACACCTCAAGATTATGAGAACACGTGTGGGGTCTGTTTGCTTTATGTCATTGACAGCAGCGCCTCGGGAGCCCCAAACCGCGTCCCCGTGTCAAACAGCTGCACAGGCGTCCGAAACAGATGAATTGATCCAGATCTGGTTTAACGAAAGCTGCAGCAGCAACAGCTCCGTGCCGAGCTGGAGCGCTTGTAGCAATCCACGTCTCCTGGGGATTAGGCACAGAGCAGTGCAGTTTGAGCAAGGGGCATGCAAACCTGGGCAGACACAAAGCGATCTCTGCCCAAAGCCCCGTATGTGAAAAGTTTAAAGCTTTTCCTGGCTGTGTGCTGAAGCCCTGTTAATTGTGTGCCAGTCCTAATTTCTCTTAAATTAATGCAGGCGTATTTAGGTTCTCATCATGAAAAAAAGGGTAAGGCATGTGCTGTTAAAGAGAAGCTTTTCATTTATCATTAAGGCTCAGCTGAATCACTAAGTTAATCATTAGCCATTAATCACTAATCCTCATGCTGAGGATCTGAGGATTTTTTAGGTCACAGAAACTTATCCCAGAATACCTCCCCACACCCCTGTCTGACTGCCTCACATTTTGGTGTGCGGTCCTGGTCACAACAATTCAGACAAATGAAGGGAGCATTGCACGTGAAATATTCAGTTAAAGTCAGATGAATTTATCTTGTCGGTCACCAGTAATTGATGGTAAACTGGATCCTTCTTTGGATTAGAATTCATGCAGCGATAAACTACTGACACACCCCTGATTAAAATGGGGAGGAGGCATATTGCAATTTAACGCAAACACGCCTGGCTGCACTAAGGGTACGAGTGGCTCAGAGCCTTATTGTAGATAATTTATGCAATCTGCGGTTGGCATTTTTGTGCCTCCCTCCATAGCTTTTCTCCAGGCTTGGGTGAATTTGTGCCACTGGATATCAGCCTGTATATCATGGATTCATAATATAGGTTGGAGAGCACCTCTAGAGGTCATCTAGTACCATCCTCTGCTCAGAGCAGGGATAGCTTCAGAGCTGCATCTGGTTGTCCAGGATCTTGTTTGGTCATTTTCTGAAAACCTCCAAGGATGGGGATTTCACAACCACAGCCTGCTCCGGTGCTTAACCACTTCGTGAACATTTTTTCCTTGTATTCAGTCAGAATTTCCCACGTTGCACCTCTTGTCCATTGCCTCTCATCCCTTAGATGTACATCTCTGGGGACAGTCTCTGGCTTCTCTATAACCATGCTTTAGGGGGTGGAAAACAACAAGCAGATCCCTCCTTAAAATAAACCCTGTAACATTGCAGCATCCTATGGTCATTTTTAGTCTGGGGAAATAAGTTCTTTTTTAAACCAGACTGACTTGGGGATGGCAGTGAAGAAGAATTTTCTCTTCCCACAGGATATTTGAAATAAGCCTGACCTGGAGATGGACACTTGCGTGGGTATCTCTGTGATTCATGGAGCGGCGAAAGGCCACTGCTCATGGAAGTCCCGCAGACAGCTGGAGTTTATTTATCCCCTAATCCTGAGGGAAACGGTTCCAGCAGAGAGGACCCTTCCTATTTATTTATTTCAGTTTTCAGTGAGACAGCATTTTCTGGTTTCTGTCCAAAGCCAGTTTGATCAAAGGCTGCATATGCAGGGAGGGAGCGTGGACTTCAGATGTGATGGAAACACAGCAGCAGGGGCTGGGAGGGCTGCGTGCTGCCCCGGTCCCCTCACCTGCTTCCATCAGTGATGACTGCATCAGTTTACACTGGAAAGACCATTAACTATTACCTGCCCAGGACTAGGACCTAGGCTGAGGAAAAGCTTGTTAGTGACCATCGTACTGGTTGTGTCCTCCTCACAGTAGGGTCTCTCAGTAGTCTCATGTCCTTCACCAAATCGTGCCCCAGAAGCAGAAGCTAAAAAAAAAAATAAAAATCTAAAACAATCACAAAAGCCTTTAACGAATGCCTTCACAGGGTTGAGGGCTCGTCTTACCTGTACACCTAGATTACTTTAAACTCACTACTCAGGCTGTGCGTATAATGAAAATATACTCCAATATTAAAAGGCCTTTAGCTCTTTTATCACTTTACCTCTTTGTAGGAAAAGAAAGAATTTAATGGATAAAATAAAACCAGGAAATAAACATACAAAGAGCTGTGATAGTTAAACACAGAAGTGTAGTAATATCACAGTTAAAAGTGATTTATCTGTTTCTTCCAGACAGTTTGCAAAATGGAGATCCACATCCTACTTGTCACAGTTGACATATCTGGGCTTGTTCTTCTGCACCTATGACCAACATAGTAACATCTCAATATATTTCAGCATGAATGCTTAATGAAGGCCATGGATCTGTTTTTCACAGCTCTTAACTTCCTACTATCAAGTGTATTTCTGCTGTGCTACTCTTACTGTACTGCCTGTCTGCACAGGTACAAAGGTTCCTGTCTGTGCACCTATTTCTGTACAGGAAGGGAATTAAACTTTTATTGAAATATTATAAAAATACACATGAGGACAAGTTCAAGCACAGTCCACGTCCCCTCTTACACAGACACCAGTGTGGTTTTGTTCTGCTAAGATTTTTGAGCGCAGATATGAAGAGAATGGGACAGAACTAGGTAGGATCTGGGGTTCAGAAGGAAGGACATGGGTAAACACGAGCCTGAACCTTCTCTTTTCCAGGCTGAACGGTCCTAGTTCTCTCAGCATCTCCTCAAACGACATGCTCCAGCGCCTTTATGAACTTCGTGGCACTTCACTGTGCTCACTCCAGTCTGTCCATGTCTCTCTTGCCCTGGGGAGCCTAAAGCTGGACCCAGCTCTCCGGATGGATCTCTCCAGCACTGAGCGGAGGGGGAGGATCGTCTCCCTTGTCCTGCAGGCAATACTTTTCCTAATGCAGCCCAGGGTGCTCTTGAATGCAAAGGCACATTTCTGACTCATCTTCAACTTGGTGTCCACCAGGACCGCCAGATCTGCAAAGCTGCTTTCCACCCAGGTGGTCCCCAGCCTGGACTGGTGCATGGGGCTGTTCCTCCCGAGGGGCAGGACTTGCCATTTCCCTTTGCTGAACTTCGTAAGTGGCCCATTTCTCCAGCCTGTTGAGGTTCCTCTGAATGGCAGCACACTCATCTGGTCTACCTACTCCTTCTAGCTTTGTATTGTCTTCAAACTTGCTGAGGGCATGTGGGTTTAGGCTGTGAGAGCACTTACTAGGGGTTTTTTTATACTTAACAAATTCCGTAGATAATTTTGGTGTGCCACTTCCGCACACACAAAGAAACCAGTCTGAGCTCTCTGAAATCTTGTCTTCTGACATTGCAGTGATATCATGGTGGCCACCAGCAGGTTTTGAATTGTCAGTTCAACCTCCAAACCCTTTCTCTGCTCCTCAGACACTGGAGACACTTCTAGCCTTTAATGAGGTGATCTGAGACAGGTGAGAGATACCTTTCATAAGGCTTACTGCTTCAGGTGATGCCTGTAAGAGCCTTGCTGAAAGCTAAATGTCTGCAAATCACAGCCTCTCTGCTTTGTAATCCTGATATTGCCAAAAAAAAATTTTTTTTTTTTTTTAACTGAAGAAAGTCACGCACTGCTTTGCCACAGCACCCCTGGCTGTGTCCCTGGCCGCTTTGGTAGCCTTCCAGCAACAGGTACAGAGTTCAAGGATTTATCACAGCAACATCTCAGTTTTGCAAGCAGTGGAGTTGGTCTGTTGTCCCAGAGCAGAGGAGAATTGGCTCTGCCTTGTCTAAAACAAGGGCTTGTCCTCTGGGCTGCTTGGTGCTTTGACATCTTGTCTCCATAGCAGTGGTCAGCTGGAAAGAGTGATTAAAGAGGCCCTGTTCATTGACTCGGGTAATCCCGGCCAGCGCGGCCGCGCCGGGTGCTGCGGCAGGCAGAGCAGCTGCTGCAGCAGCAGCGAAGAGGCAAAATGGCTCTTGCTCTCCTCTTGGCAGCAATCCTGGGACTTCTTATTGTCAAGGCTGTTTTGTTTCAGCTGAGGAACCCGAGCTCCCCTCCTTGCATCAGGAGCTGGATCCCTTGGTTTGGAGCTGCGTTTCAGTTTGGGAAAGCTCCTCTGGAGTTTATAGAGGAAGCTAGAAGCAAGGTAATGGCTGTGGCAGCGTGCCTGCCCGTGGGTGCGTGCTCAGGGTGGCTGCCTGTGAGGGGAAAGGCAAGGAGAAACTTCTGCATTAACTTTGCTCCTTTCCGGTCCCGTTTTGTAACATCAGGAGTGTTTAGCTGGTGAAGGACTAGCTTTGTAATGTTACAAAGTTGTGGATCCGATCCAGGCGTGATCTCTGTGCTGTGATTATCCTGCTGGGACCCCGCGCCTCTGCTGTTTTGCTTGTGCAGTCTGGCTACGTGTTAATCTTGGTTTCAGATAATGTGGAAAGCCCTGTGCCAGGCACTGGGACTAGGAGACTAATTATTTGTGTGCCTAAAGTTAGGCGAGATTTCTGAGTACCAGCTGGTGTCCCTCAACATTCAAGAGAGACACAGGCATGCTTGGCAGGCAACTTCATCCTAAAAAACTTATCAAAGATGGGTGTGAAAATTTACCCTCTGGACATGCCTTTCCTTCTCTATGTCTGTCTGCTAGAGCCTAAGTGATTAATTTAGATTCGATGCTTAATACTAACTGGCAGCTAATACTAACTGATATAAACCCCCATCTTCCCATTTTCATTCAGTGATGATTTCGCCTGCTACCAATGCAATATAGTCAGCTTCGAGTGTTCAATACTGCCCAGTACTTGCAAAATCAGCTAAAAACAAAAGCACTGTAACATCCTGAAATTTGAAACAAAATATGTTTAAAATTTTTTTTCTCATTTTGAACTATTAGATTTTAAAATTTTCTTTCTCATTTTGAACTATTAGATTTCATATTTGTAAGTACGTCTTTGCAGCCATGGTTGTTAAACTCGTGGTGTTAAGTGAAAATGTGTTCAGGTATAATCAGCTAGAGGTATGAGGTGTAAGAACATCAAGAGCTGTTGGTCTTGTATTAAAGCCCATTGGGTGCACTGTAGAGTAAGCTCATGTGTATGATCTGGAGTTCCTGGGCTTCTTTGAGCTTAACAGGCCGGTTTCAACCTTACCTTGCTATGTCTTTCCTGTGTCTTTCATCCGTGCATCCCACGGTCAGTTATTTGTTCATTCATCTTAAGGCACAAATGTAGGACTGGAAGAAAACTCATCCCAGTCCGTTCTCCTCCTATTTCAGAAACCATGCCATATAGTCCTTGAAATAAACTGATCAAGCTTCACTTAAAAACAATCATAATATTTCTTTGTCTCTTCTGATACGAGGCTGTGAGACAACCTCCTCGTTCTGTTGAAAAGATATCCTGGTGGCAACCAGGTTAAAGCAGCCTGCCAAACTGTCCTCTCCCGGCAGTCCCTTTTGGGGACAGATGTTCCACAGTGACTTAAGCTTACTTTAGTTGCCTTTTTTCCCAGGAAGCTTTTAGCAAAACCTCTTCGACAAAATTTTAAACTAAACCTGACAGATGAGTCCTTTTTGTGGGTTCATTCATAGATTGAATGAGAAAAACTTTAACATACTGCAGAATGTATTGAAGTATAAACACAAACTTAGTAGCTCTGGGTCTGTTCATTTTGATAGTCCTTTGCCTGGAGACCCTTCAGGCTGCTTGCGGTGCTATGGCAGCTGCTGCCACATTGGAACATACCAGAAACACCTGAAGGACTTTATAAACCCCAGGTTTTGTTGGGACAGAAACTAGAACAAGAAACACTTTCAACAGGAGAAAACTTGAAATAAAGCAAACCGGTCAGCGAAGGCTTTCTTATGTATCTCCTCTCTACCATGTGTTTGCAGATAGGATCCTTCCTTTGACTTTTTTCTTAGTCCAGCAACTCAGCAACGTTATGAGTTGCGTCCTCTCCCCGCAATGCCCCCAGGCCAAGAGGGACCTTTCCATCCATCACCCCAGGCTGGCTGGCTGCCTGCAACGCAATCGTCCCGGCAGCCTCCATCTCCCTGGGGAGGGCTCCTCTCTTGCTCTCCCCTTCCTCTCCTTAAACACCCCAGACACATCCTTTTTTTTTTTTTTTTCCCCCCACCTCCCCCAGGACAGATAAACCTTTTCCTGCCTGCTCCCTTTTAAAGCAGCAGGCAGTGCAGCGTCGCGCAGCCAAACAGATGCTGCTGCCAAAGGGGTCATTAATAGGCGCAACAAGGGTTGCAAAAGGCCCCTGCTGTAATTCCAAGCTCCTTAACAGTGCCACAACAGGGTTAAGTGGTGTTAGTACCAGCAAGCTGCCCTCGTAAAAGTCAGTGCAGAAAGAGCCTCTGGGCAGTGTGAAACTTTGCCAGCTAGGAAGGGTCGTTACCTTCGGGGAGACGATTCACGATTAGAAAATTCCTCCCCTGGACTAATCCTTCAGTCTGTCAAAGTGACACTCGTTTCTTTTTCTCTCTTATAGAGTTAGATTATTATTGTCCCTTTTGTGTATATCCCTCACTGCTTTTTCTCTCAAGCCCCTGGAGTAACACACCAGACTTCCACTGCTTCCAACCTGCACTTGGCTTGAAGTTCGCTGGTTCTGTTTTCCTCCTACAGAAGATGACGTGGGCTGGAAGAATTGTCTGTTTTTCCCCTTGTGTCATCAGTGGGTCTAAGAAAAGAAAGATCCTCTGTTCTAATAAAATATTTAATCTCTGGTCCAGTAGCAGATACCGCCTCTCCCTCCTAAAGCTGCCTGGCTAGTTAAAGCAGTTCTGCAGGCGGTCTGGGATGAGCAGGGTGGGTAACTGGAGCCACCATGCAACATAAAATACAGATAGAGCTGCCTGACGAGGAGTTCAAAGGATAGGATGTGGTTCCCCACCTTGTCTGGCAAACCCGATAAGAGTTAATAAGGAATTTCAAGTGCTTCTTATCGGTTTGCTAATTACGCTAACAAGAAAAGTTCAGTTAAGCCCATGAGATTGTTCTGCACTGTTGTATGGACTTGTGGATCCATATATTGCTCTCAGTGTGTTGATTGCACTTGGGACATGGTGCCATGTCTCAGGACTCAGCTAGATGCCTCTCAACCTTATTCTCTGTGTGTGGTTGCGTGAGAGGTGGCTCGCTGGGTTCCGTGGCGAGGGACACGCATCCTGCACGAGGTTTAGTGGAGGGGAAACGGGCTGCAGAGAAGGACAAGGCTTCTGGTGGGGCATTTCTGAAGACAGTGTCCACAGCTGAATGGTCTGTGACCCTGGTCCTGTAGCCAAAAAGAAAGGCCTGTCACGAAGGCCTACTTGTATTAGATGTGATAAGAAACTA
Source organism: Grus americana (assembly GCF_028858705.1). Lineage (NCBI taxonomy): Eukaryota > Metazoa > Chordata > Aves > Gruiformes > Gruidae > Grus > Grus americana. Next base: position 6,764,373 of record NC_072854.1, on the reverse strand, counting down.
TTAATTATTACTTTAGGTAGAAGGCTAACGATTCTTAGAATGAGCACCTGCTACACATCATGAGAAAAAGGAGCTACAAGACACTTCAAGGTCCTTACGTACATACGTTGCAGAAAGGGAGGACATTAATTGCCTCCAGCAACATCCTTATCTTCCTGAGGTGTATAGCAAACAATTACCAACACCAAAATATTGAGAAACTAGGGGAAAGGTAATTTGGGCCAGGGTCCCCACGACCACTGACCCGTAAGCCCCCTACCCAAATTATCCCACCTCCTCAAAAGGTAGAGGCGGAGAAAGGAACTGAGCATGCGTTCTAGTTTGCATACTAGGCGAAGAAATATGAACCAATTATTGTAACGGGGAGTGTACCATTTTGTAATCTTTGTAACATTTGTGTATAAATATGACAAGAGAACCAGCATGAGGTGTGCCTGATTAGAGGAACTATCCTCCTGACACCCAGCGCTGCAATAAAGGAAATGCCTGCTTCTTAATGCTAAATTGGTGTTAAGGAGTTTTCTTTCATTCCCGAATTTCGGTGACAGTCCCATGCACAGAAGACCAAAATGCTAACGTCCCTGAGACAGAGAGGGAACATGGCATTGAACCCATGTGTGCATGGATGCCAAGGGAGAGAAAGCCAGCCCGGTGCGCCTAGCTCCCAGCACGCGTCTTGGCACAACTGCAGCTCTCAACCGATAGTGGTTGCTCCCTGCCTGGCAGTGCCCCTGGGAAAAAATGGCTCTTTCCCTGATTTCCTTCCTTTGGGATTTTGGAGAATGTCCTTCTGAAGGTTTAATTCCCTGGAGTGTTACTTTCACGTAGGCTAAGATGTGCCTCGTCATGGCACTGCTGTTTTGGGTGGAGTTTCGCAGTCTTCAGAAAAAACAGAGCTTTCATGAGTGAAAGCAACATCAGAGGCCCTAAATCCTAACAGGATTTTTATTTTGCTTTCTGTATCTCTCTATATTATCAGGTCTCCTTCATCACTGTTTCAGAGAGCAGTGAACTGGGACGCAGTGTTGGCAGGCAATGCCCACGCTTCGTTGGTACCTGCCCATAACACGACGACGGTAAATGCAGAACTGCGCGACAGCTTGTGCTCATGACATTAGAACATCAGCATAATTATACCAGGACAGATGAAAACTCTCTTTATTCAGGTGTTTGTCTGGAATAGCAGCTATTAGTGGATGCTCAGTCGCAGGGTGTAAGGAGCACGCCCAGATGAGAATATGCTGCCTTTTGCTTTTCCTTCCAAGCTCCCGGCCATCAACAGTTTAGGAACTTCCTAGGCTGGAATTTGCATCCAGATGATCTGACTAGGATAACCTAATCGCTTTTGTTACCCTGTGTATAATTCTGGCTTCACAGCATCCCACAGCAATCAATCCGTAATTTAACCGTGAACCATATGAAGAAAGCATTCTGTCTGGTTTTAAACCAGCTTCTAATAGGTGCCCGTTAGCTTTTACATTATGGGAAACTGGGAATAATTGTCCTCTTTTCACCTCTCCAGGATCGGGGATCTAAGTCCACTCAGTCTCCTTTTATTGAAACTTTCGTTCATGCTTGCTGTCCACCCCTTTGCCTTTCCTAGCTCCTGCGGAGATGGAATGGGCAGAGACGCGCATCACATTGAAGGTGTGAGCACAGGATGGGTTTAGATATTTGCTGTCCTTTCTCTGCTCCTTTCCTAGCAAGATGAGAGCTCTAAATTAGGTATTAGCACTTGTATAATAGATCTTGGGGTCATTTCAGAATGTTATTCTTCTAGGCCTTCTTCATCTGTGGTGTTTCTAGGTGTCCTCATAGTTTAGACTCCCAAACGACTCCAGATTATGAGCAAACTTTTAATTCTTTGTTCTAAGGAATGAATTAGGAATACGTTTAACGCCACACATCCTTATGTCTTCCTAAAAGCTGTACAGGGCTCTTCTCCAGTGCGTCCTGTTTAATAACTACTAGCGCTGGTCTTTACTAACACTTGTAAAAATTTGCTGAGTACTAGGATGACTCTTTGAGGCTTCCCAAGTCCTCCTTCAGGAGGCTTTTAGAAAGGCATCGTGACTGCCTGTCAGTCCTCCTGTCCCTGAGGGTGATTTAACAGATCACAGTAGGCAGTTCTGTGACTTCATATTTTAATTCCTGTAGAATTTTGAAGTGAAATATTTATTGCTGATTTACCTGGCACTTGTTTAAGTCTATTCTACTTAATACTTCCTTTGAAACAAGGTCTCAGTCCATCACTTGCAGCCTGAAAGGCTCCAGGGTGGGACTTGTCTATACCTGATGGAATCGATAACTCACATTCCTTCCCCACTTGGTTTCTTTACACCTTGAGCATTTATAGAATTATAGAATCACAGACTGGTTTGGGTTGGAAGGGACCTTAAAGATCATGCAGTTCCAACTCCCCTGCCATGGCCAGGCCCCAACCCTCCGCTAGACCAGGTTGCCCAAAGCCCCATCCAACCTGGCCTTGAACACTTCCAGGGAGGGGGCCTCCACAGCTTCTCTGGGCAACCTGTGCCAGTGTCTCACCACCCAAACAGGGAAGAATTTCTTCCTAATTTCTAATCTAAATTTACCCTCTTTTAGTTTAAATCCATTACCCCTCATCCTGTCACTCCCTGCCCTTGTAAACAGTCCCTCTCCAGTCCCCTGGAGGCCCCTTTAGGTACTGGAAGGTGCTATGAGGTCTCCCTGGAGCCTTCTCTTTTCCAGGCTGAACAATCCCAACTCTCTCAGCTGTCTTCATAGGAGAGGTGCTCCAGCCCTCTCATCATCTTCGTGGCCTCCTCTGGACTCTCTCCAACAGCTCCATGTCTCTCCTGTACTGGGGCCCCCAGAGCTGGACGCAGTACTGCAGGGGGGTCTCACAAGAGCGGAGTAGAGGGGTAGAATCACATCCCTCGACCTGCTGGCCACACTGTTGGCTTTCTGGGCTGCAAGCACACATTGCTGGCTCATGTTGAGCTTTTTGTCAACCAATACCCCCAAGTCCTTCTCCTCAGGGCTGTTCTCAATCCATTCTCCACCCAGACTGTAGTTGTGCTTGGGACTGTGCCAACCCATGTGCAGGACCTCGCACTTGGCCTTGTTGAACTATCAGGCTCAGCAACACACTGGAGACTTCTGTTATGTTTGGAAAAGTCTTTATTATCGGAGCTGGGGATTACCATTAGCAGTTTGATCCTCAAACCTTTTTTTGTATTGTAATTTTACATTTAATTTATCAGATATAATGTTTACTTGTAATTTTCTGTTTGGACACAAAATTCTGCTTTCTGAATCTCCACCGTCACTGTGCTGTTCAACTAACCTGACTTGTTTCGGAGGTCCTCTATGGAGCTTTTTTACTTTAATACTGGTTTAATTTTAATTATTTTAAATAGATGGCGGTAAATTGGATGATATTCAAAACCAGGTTGTTTGCATAGGTGTTTACAGGGAAGTAAGACATCCAAGCTTTACAGATTGACGGTCAGTGGACACAGTGTCAGTCCTGTCCGTGGCGTCTGAGGACAGTTCAGCCCACCTTCACAAACAGAGGTGTGCGGTAGCTGGTCAGATTAATTGGTTTTTTTGCTCCCCAGATCACATAGACTCAATCTCAATTGTCTATAACGGGAGCTTAGGCATCTTGCTCCCATGTAATCATTGAAAAGAAAGTGTTCCAATCTTTAATTGAGTGCGACCTTAATTGAATAATTGTTATTGCAGGTTACTATTAGTTCATATTTAATTTTATTTTAAAATTAGTTTAAGTACATTTTAATGTTAATTTAAAATTTTAAAAATCTGATTTAAAAACAAACACAGTACAAATTCATTGATTTTTATCCAGCCTGATGATGAGGACATGCTGTTATCCATAAAAAAGCAACCGTAGCAATTTAGCTATCATTAAAACAATATTTTATTTATTATCACCCAGGGAGTTTAAACAGTCACTCTTTCTTTAATAATTTACGGTTGAAGGACACAATCAAACTGCAACTGATGTCAAAAGGAGTCTTTTCCTTGGCTTCAAAGGGATTTTGATGAAGCAGGCTTTACAATACAGACAACAAAAGAAATGGTTAAAGTCAGTGGCATAAACCATGTGAGCAAGGTGGATTCAAGGCTGTTTAGTACTCCAAGCAGATCCACAGAAAACTTTTTCTCACCCTTGGCAGCAATGTAACCTGGAAAAGAAAATCAAGTTCCTTAATGTGTCTAGAGACTTTATGAAAGCCCCAAACCTTTCCATATGTACAATAACTTTGCCAAAAAACGGTGGTGTGCATGTAACTAGCTGCTGGGCTTCTGATTTCCGAGGCTTTTGCCTGTAAGCAGAAATCGCCTTCACTAAGAAAAAGATGCTAAAGATGCTTCGTTTCCTGATTTTGATTTTTATGCTTAAATCTGACAGCCAGTAGATACTACATGTTCATTTGCTAGTTTACAGTATCTACAAATATCAGTGATCTTTTTCATAAGGTAGGAATTCAGAAGTGAATACTTACTACTGAAAGTTTTGAGAGGGCTCTAGGATATTGGATTAAGAGAAAACAAAAGAATGATTTATGGCTTCAAAACCCTTCCCTGAATGTGTCTCAACAAACTCCATCCATTCTGCTAAAAGTTTGTTAGCTATTTCGATATTCATCTTTCAAAACCTGTACAAGAAAGAAATTGTTGGTATTAGCACAACCTTTAAACTAGAAAATTAAAAAAAAATATTAAAAAGGTGGAGTGGAGAGTTTTTGTTTAAAAATGTAGATTGAAATAGGTAGGATTATGGATTTTTCCAATGTGGGTACTTTGCTATGGCAGCCAAGGGACGCAGTAGATAATCCATCACTTGGGTTCTTGAAATCCAGGTGGGTTGTATTGTTTGAACTGTATTGTAATCCAAATATAAAATATTAATCTCAGAGAAGGAATCTTTTCTACTCTGCAAGAGGTCAGGCAGGCCCCTGTGATGTTCCCTTCTGGTCTGTACATCTACAAATTTTGGTCTGATTCATGTTCATCTTTGTGGACTTCTGAGCCAGGGTGTACAGAGCGCAGGAAGGACCAGGTGTCCCCCCAACCTCTGGGCAGCACTGGAGTGCTGGGGGGGCCCCCGTCAAACGTGTTGACACTACAGTAACGTGAAATCTTTATTTGTTCCAGCATGGGCCCGTATTCACAATATTCGCTCTGGGAAAACGGTTTACTTTTGTGACTGAGGAAGAAGGAGCTGAAGCATTTTTTAATTCTAAAGACTTAAATTTTGAACAGGCAGTACAACAAGCTGTTGAGAATGCAGGTAAGTAAGAGCTAGCTCTTTTTTAATGTAAATCAAATCTAGTTACCCCAAAACATTAAAGCCCAATCCAAAGCCCATTGGCTTTTTCATCATGTCTTAAATGCTTATCTTACCCCATGACCGTGCTACAAAATTAAGGGGAAATGAAATTCCTTCCTGTGGATCCAGCACTGTAAGCCTGCTGAGTGATTTGGATTCAGTCTCAAGGGATCAAAGGTTTCTCAACCAGGGACTGTTATTGCTTTTATCATCGAGCAACCCCAGTTTGGGATCAGGTCCTTTTCTGCGGCTTGACACTCCGACTATGTTCAACAGGTTTGGAGCAATAGTATGTTGTCCTATCACTTAATTTGAAAATTAGCTTGTAGCAATAATCAGTTGTTACCCTGTAGTACAACAGTCATTAGAAAGGGAAGAGGTATCTCTCCCATCGCCAGTGGCGTGCTCCATCAGCTCATATGCTGATACGCACGTGGAATTGCACCGACAAGAATTACTTTGAGCAGTTTGGCAATTTTGGACTGTGAAATGAGAGATGCAAGTTGGCAGAGAGATTAAATCACAGACTCACCAAATCCCCATGGCTGGAAGGCGCCACTCGTCCAAGCCCCTGCTCAGAGCTCTGTCAGTGACAGCGGGTTGCCCAGAGCTGTGTCCAGTTGGGTTTTGAGTATCTCCAAGGATGGAGACTCCACAACCTCTCTGGGCAACCTGCTCCTGTGTTTGACCACCCTCACAATACTAACTTTCCTGTGTCTCAGTGGAATCTCCCGTACTCCCATTTGTGGCCATGGCCTCCTGACCTGAGAGGAGCCTCACCCTATCTTCTTTACTCCCACCACCAGATATTTACCCACACTGCTAAGATCCCCCTGAGCCTTCTCTTCTCCAGGCTGAACAGTTCCAGCTCTCCCAGCCTCTCCTGGTATGGCTGAGAGGATGTACTGTAGCATGAAGAACCAAACTGTTTTTTCTTGGATTATTTATTTTTCATTTCAGTCAGTTTTGTGCACATCTCTGTACACCTGCACTGAAGTTGGGGGGAAATCTGTGGATTGTTGATTCTGGCGCTGAAGTTTCATGAGGCAGGAAGATGTTACACAGACTGGTAGAAGCAAAGGGCTCACCAAATTCTTTACAGGATGAGAAGGAAGCTTTCTGGGAATTTCATTCTAGGAAAATGAGGGTTAAGGCATTTAAATCAGAGTCACGAGTTAGGTATAAAAGTTTTCACTCTGTCTTTCACTGAAAATCTACTTCATCTACTTTCCATATGTTTCTGTTTCTTTTTGTACTTAGTTTCCGTCCCTGCAGAAGCATTTTATCAGAACCATGGTAACCTTTACAGCATGATGAAGGGAAAAATGGGTCCTTCTAACCTGCACATGTTCACAGGCCCTTTGTGCAAGGAACTACATGAGCACATGGCACACCTGGGCACAGAGGGCACAGGGGACCTCAATGACCTGGTAAGGTAAGGGAGTTTTGCAGCACATCTCTAACGCGTGGGTATCCTATATGGGAGCAGAGATGGAGCTCAGGCTCACAAGTCATAGAAAAGCTGTGTCAGGATCCTCATCACTGCTTCACAGCTTCAGGTGGCTCACAGGGTTTCGTCTAAAGGTGTTTCTCCCAGCTAGGAGAAACATCTGAATTACCTATTATGGAAGAAAAAAGAAAACACCGCATTTTCCAACAACCCTGTTTCCCAAAAGATGGGATAAAAGCTTCACGTGTTTATAAAGAACTTACAAACAGTCAAAATGTTTGTTCTTCAGTAGGATGAAAACTTTCCCTGGATGTTTTGGACCAAGCCTGGCCTAAAACTTAAATAAGACTTCTGCAACTCATTTTGCTGCCAGAAATTTATCTTTCATGTAAAAATAATCCCTTAACTGACAGTCTCATGTGACAACAACAGAGCTTTTAATTCCTCCTCCTCCTTCCTGATCACCCCTCGATCTTGCCTGCCCATCAGGACTACAGTTGCCTTTGCCTTGCACCTATTTCTACGATCTCACATCCAGGTTGTCTTTTGCTGACATTTCCTGCATAATACATCTAAAATACAACTTTTTACTGCAGCTAAACCACTGAGCACCTGCCATTGCTGTAATTTGGATTAGCTGGGGAATTTTGCCAAACAAGGCAGGGTAAAAAGATTGGAACGCAGTGCCCTGCATAATTATTTAGCTGCCAAAAAATTAAATCTGTAAAGCCAGCAGGTGGCTCCATCTTCCTTATGATCTTTTGAAAAGCAAGAAAGTGAAAGAGCCATTGCTTGAAATGTATATTTAGCAGTAGCTGGAACCCAGCAAAGACTGCCTAAGGGTTTCTCGGAGCTGAAGAGCTCAGGAGATTTGGCCTGGAAAAGGAGCTCAGAGTTTGCAGGATAATGGAGGAGCAAACAAGGAAGGAGTGAGACAAAAAGAAAACAAAAAAAAGCATTGTTCAGTCCAGCAAAGCTGCAGGCAGAGGAAGGATTTCTCAGGGTGTCTGGTTTCAGAAGGGTTTGTGCCATGCCCGGAAGGTCCACGTGGGCTAACCTGAAATAAGAGGGATGGTTAACGGGGAGAAGGGGACCTCAGCGCCCAGAGCCTTTCTGCCACTGCTCAAGTGACCAAACACTAACTGATGAAGTTCAGCCATAGGCAGAGGACTAGCCTGAGGTCCATGTATCTCCCAGCCTCTGCTTAAAATCTGGGATAAGGGTGTGAGTGAGGTAGGAGCCTTGTGCCAGCCCTTCCAGACTGGTGTGGGGCTTGAGTCCTGCACTTCTAGTGTTGGCAATTCAACGCGCCACATCCTGACCTAAAACTGCTGCAACAGCTTCACTATGGCCTGTAAGTTGTGGGGATCTTGTCCTTGCAGGCACATCATGTATCCAGCAGTGGTGAACACTTTGTTTGGAAAAGGCATCTGCCCGACAAGTCAGAGTGAAATCAAGGAGTTTGAAGAACATTTTCAGAAGTACGATGAGGACTTCGAATATGCTTCTCAGATACCCGAGTGCTTCCTGAGGTAATGGAGTGGAGATGATGCACATGGTGGTGTACCCATTACAGGCATTTTGCTTGCTGAGATATCAACCGCGAGAGACATTTGCCCTGGAGGATGATACGCTTTGTCTATTGATGGTGGGCCCTTGGGTCAGGCAGGCTTTCAGCTAGGTGCTTCAGAACAGTTCTGACCTCATCTCATGCATATTCCTGGCATAAAGCAGAAACAACCTTGCTTAGGTAGACAGGGTCCAGCTTGGACCTGTCAGGAGCAGCAGAACTGGGCAAAGGCCTGAGCCTAAATATGATCCCCAAGCCGAGGGGGTCCCCAGCGAGGCATCTCCACTCTTCCCCACACCTTAGCTGTTTTCCCAGCAGACCAATCCCAGGTTACACAGCTGCACTGTCACAGAGTTGGCCTTGGGTAGAGGCAACCAAACCCTGAAGAGAACTGACGATGCTCTAAAAATGTGGCCTTTATTTTCTTAGCAAGGGATAATTCTTGAAAAGATTGACTTAAGCAATCTGTCAAAATCCACACTGAAATCCTGTAGTGGAAAGACATGAAAATTTAGGAGTCTTGCAGTCATGGGTCCTGGCTGCAAGATGAGGTCTGGCCAAGGTGAAGGTCTGAGATGTGCTGCTCTTCACGCCAGTCAACACTACTGTCAGTCAGACTGACGCTTGACTATTCATCAACTGACTGCTGCCCAGGGGCTTTTGGAAAGAAACCAGTGAGTCCTTCTCATGGAAAAGGAAATGTTGGTTTGTGCTGCCTCAGTTAAGTGCTTCATGTTTGCTGCTTTTCTTTACAGGAACTGGTCTAAATCCAAAAAATGGCTTCTAAAATTATTTGAGAAAGTAGTGTCAGACGCCGAAAGGACCAACCCTTCAGAGACCGCATCCAAGGTAAACATCCGAGGCTATGAAATAAGATGACTTTGTTGTATATTCTGACAAATGATGGAGCGCAGGAATTATTTCAATGCTGGAAGAAATAAGCCAGATATGTCAGCTTTGATAGCTGTACCTTCATTGTCCAGTATTGCTGTCACCTACGTTAGAACAGACCCATAATTTTGGGTCTTACACCTCAATGTAGTTTATTTCCTACAATTCTGAGAATTGATGTCTTCCTCTGTGGAATTTTAAGCCAAGGGTTCAGAGCTATGACCCATCGCCAGCCTCCGGTATCGCGGTTGCAGTAAGCAGTTGGAAGAGGTGAGAGAAAGACCTCTTCAGTTTTTTCTCTGAGGGCACTGCACTGTGAAATTTCAAAACCTTACATGTACTATTTTTAAACCCTGGTGTAGAGTGAGTAAATCCTCGAGCAGCCAGACTAGTAGAAAATAGCAGATTACTGGATTAGAAGCCAAGTACCCTAAATATTGATTGTGTCAAAGCTGTGATAAGTTGTCCCCCTGGTTATTCTCCTTAGCTATGGCAGGAATTCTGTCTATACGGCTGACAAACGAGAGGGCAGACTGGCCTGGGAATTTTGATCTACTGAATGATTATAGAACAGATCATTAAACAAACCAGGTTTTATTTAGACCCTAAAAGCTTTACATACCACAATTTCTTTCATAAAATAAACCAGAATAATGGAAAGAAAGAGAGGGCTGGAGAGGGGATAGTGGGAGCTAAGAAGGCGGAGGAACTCGGTGTCTTAGATTGGGTGGGAATTTGGAAAAAAGAGCCGTCATTTTTATTCAAGGTCAGCCGTTTCCCCTCTGAAAAGTGGACAGGAAGCTTTGCCTTGAATGAGTGGTTGTCCTGTATTTAAGGAAATACTATAAACAAAAGCTGATCCTAAAACATGACACAGTTGCTATAGTTTCAAAGAATATCAAGCCACTGAAGTCACTGGTTAGGTCACTAACAAAGCACCTGAAACAAGGGAGTTCGCTGATATAGCAGACCACCTCTTCATAACAAGCATCTTTTTGGCAAGAACAGGGAGAACATTTTTTTCATATCCATTCATTCAACTTGTTCAGTCCCATTTTCAGGTTCTTTAAAGTAGAGAAGTAGAGCAGGAATTAAAAAAGAATAGAGATTTCTTTTTTTCTTTTTTCCACATCTGAGCAAAAATGGGGAGTGAGGGAACCAAATCCCCTAAAAACTTTAAGAAAATGGAGGGCAGTGCAAGTATTAAGTAGGGATTCACGTGGTGCATTGACTTCTGGCCCTCTGCCTGTGAGTGAGTCTCACTTTCTCTGAACAGCTGTCACCTCTACTTTGCGACTGCAAAAAACCATAACTAACATTACTTCATTACAAGCAAACTTTGAGAAACTAGTCTTACGTTGTATCCTTGAATTCTAGTAAGCCCTACCCTAAACTAGATTTTAATATATTTTTGGAAATACACATTATTATCTTTTATTTATAACAGACACTACTGCAACATCTCCTGGATAACTTGCAAGGAAAACATCTAGCTCCTAATTATGGTCTCCTAATGCTCTGGGCTTCCCAAGCAAATGCTGTCCCTGTAAGTACATCAGAAACACCTTCTCTCTACCCTGTTCAGAAGCCTGTATTTGGGAAGCAAGGACTTTGAACCAGAGGTCACACACACTGCGTGGATTCCAAAGAAGGGATTATCACGCCCACACGCATCACTACAAATATACCGAGGCTGCAATGTCACAGAAGCAATGACAAGAAAAGCTCTTCTTGTATTTTTCCTAAATTATGATGTCCCCTATCATAACATTTTGGGAACGTATGTCTCATAGCTATTAAGATCCCAGCCTTAAGCTGTGAAGAGCATTTAACTCTATTTTGAAGCACTGTGGCTGTATTAGAGTAGAGACTATTTTAAATAGCCTGGTGTTAGCAATTGTAAAGAATATAAAAAACATAATGTAGAGTAACTTCATCTGTGTGTAAATCCTTGAGTGAATTTGGCTTTTTCACTTTGGGCAATCTGCTGTACAAATGCCAGTGTTGCTTCAGGAGAAGAAAAACAATAGTTTGATTCTAGTGCCGCTCAAGTTTTGTCTATGTTAGAAATGGATTTGACAGATTAATGATATAGATATATGTATGCTAATAAGCCCAATATATGTAACACGGCTTAGGCTGACCAAAGACATTTATAGGAATTTCTCAGATGAAAAATCCATAGCAGCAAAAACATCCTTTATTTACCATGACTACTAAGCTCTTTCCAGCACAGCTATGTCCGTTACAGATGTGATTTAGAAAAAAATGATAGTGAGTTATTTTTATATGTACTCCTAATGGATATATCTATGGGTTTTGTAGATTGGATATTACTACAATTTACCCTAAAGGATTTTCATCCATTTCAGTGAGGTTTCTGTGGATTCACATGTTGGTATAAGTGAGAGGCACAGCTTGCTGTCTGTTATCAGGATAACTGACATTCCTTCCACAACACTATCATTACTTACTTCTGTAATATTCAGCTGTAAATAGACATACAGATATTTCATGGTTTCTCAGAATAGTCACAACCACTGTTCTGGTGACTGGAATGATGAAAAAAGGCCTTTCACCTTCCAAGGGGATTTTTTACAAGCGCATTAAACCCTTTTATCTGAAACAATTCAGTTATCCCTCCACAGCCCATGGAGCAAAGCCACAGTGTCCAAGTGCCATACGAGAAAACTAAGCTACCAGATTTGTTTTGCAGAAGGAGGGCTGCATCCACGTGGGGCTATTTGGGAAAGAACAGTAAGAGTTCTCATCCCTCACCAGCACAGATGGCCCACGACCAGATCCGCATGCAGACTGCATCTCCTGCTAGCTCAGCAAGAGGAGAGAGACTCCTGGCAGTGCTGCGAGTCCTTCTGGCTTCATCCTACTTAAGAGGATTTTCTCCTTTCCTAAATTTCTTGATTTTCAACTTCATTGCATAATCAGTTAGCAAATTATTTCTAAAGGGGATATACTACTGCTTGTTTTGCTGTTAATTAAAACTTTTCCTGCCCATTTTAGTGTGATTCATTGTGACAATGCCCTGCAAATTATTTAACCTCATTTCTGCTAATATTAGTAGGAATTTACTATTTAATTTTTCTTCCATTCATGCAGCTAAATCTAATCACGCACAATGATTTAGTAATTCATTTTAACACCTAGTTATTTGAAATTAAAGAAAGGACTCTGTGTTTCAAACTCAAAGCCAAAGCCATATAATGTTCACTGAAGATAAGTACACAGCCCTAATCTCCCCGGATCTGAGCCCTTAGATCTGGATTTAGCCTGGAAGCACAGCTCCCCGTGCATCCCAACTACAACTGGCACATCCAAAAAAGTACAAATGTCTTCACCTGCCTCTGTGATTTGCTACAAAGATACTGTAATTCTGTTCCATATTCCTGAGTTAAAGTACTTTCATCTCTGTTTAGGTTGCATTTTGGACCCTTGTTTTCATACTCTCTTATCCTTCCATTTACAAGAAAATCATGGAAGACCTGGCTTCTGTGTTTGGCAAAGCAGGTAATAAATCCGATCGCGTCCTTCTGGAACCTGGAAATGATTTATTCTGTGTTGGCCCAGCACATGGCACACTTGGTCAATGGCTGGGAACAATGGATGTTGCTGCTAAGGGTACAACTGATAACACGGAGTCCAGCTTTGAGTTCTTTACTCAGCATGTGCTCAAGACGTATTTTCAAGCAAACACACCTTTGATGTTAGCAAAAGGAGCTAGAAAAAGAACTGTATGTATCTGTCTCTTCCTTCCACACCTATCATTTAGACCTAGATTTGTATTAAGCAGTCTTGTGCCTTTTTCATGCTTCTGTGATAGGGTCAGATGAGCACTTTCAATTCAGCTGCTATTCATGGTGAGATGTTCACCAGAGTTACAGCTATTCTGTGGAAAACTAGGCCAGGAACTGTTCTCTTTTCTCTCATCTGAGGCCAGTTTGTCCGGCATGATTCACCCCCACATGACTAATCTCTTTCCCTCAAAAAACAATCACCTACTGGGAGCACTCACATCTGCAGTCCCCTGAACAATGCTTAGACTTTCATGGAAGACTCTTAGTTGACATGGGTCAAAACCACATCAAGGAACATGTCAATAATTAACCAGTAAGGATAATCACGAACCAGTGCTTAAGCCTTTCTCCTGGCCCTGTTTTATTTGGTAGTCTTAACACAGCCCAAGAGCTCAACCTTGACTCCCCATCTTGGTGCCTTCAGTCCCTGAGATTCCCATGCAGTGTCCTACCAAAGTCCTGAAAAAGTACAGGGACTCCTAACTTCCAAGATGGCCTTTGTTTGGCCTCTTCTGAAGAATGCCATATCCACAGCTGCCTTAGAGTTATTAAATTATCTTCAGTGGCTTTTCTTAAATTGTACTGATTTTGGTCTGTTTATTTACTTTGAAATATAAAAATTTCTGGGTGTAAACAAGGTCTTAAAATCTTGAGGTAGACCTCAAAGTCTTGAGATAGGTAGACCTTAAAGTCTTGAGATAGACCTTCTATCAGAAGGTCTAAAGCAAGACATGTCAGCATGTATCAAAACAAGTGTGAAATCTATTTTTTACATGGCATCTTCTTTCTCATGCCACAACAGGTAGAGATAAAATAGAAGTCTCTGAAGAGGACCTTAAGAAGCTCCCTTTTATTAAATGGTGCATTTTGGAAGCCATACGGCTGAGGTCACCAGGTGCAATCACCAAGAAAGTAGTAAACCCAATAAGAATTCAGGTGAGGGGGGTTTTTTTTCCCCAAAAGGATGGTGTATGATTTGTCTGGAAAATGGCCTCCCAATAGATCTAGATAAAATTAAAATAGTAGAGGTATTTTGCAATCTCACATATAACTTTTGTTTAATTTAACAGATTTATTCATCATCATTATATTAATCTTCATTAATTCAAGTGTGGTTTTGCTTCTGTTGCCCATAGTCTTACCTTCATTTTTGAACTGAATTTAAATTAAATTGCATTGAGCTGGAGATACTGTGTTGGTGGTATATGAAATAGCAATCAGACACAACAAATAAGAGTAAAAGGCACCACGATTTAGTAACTGATAAAATTCCACTGTTTCTGTTTGTTCTCTTCAGTGCCATTTAGAGGGGAAGTGCCAGTGTTCAGAAGTCTAACAAATAAATGTTTGGGAGAAAACCACTCTGTCCCAAGGAATCAGCACTCACGCCCATTTAAGAAATTACTAAAGTCCCATAAAGGTCTATTGTCATATAAATCTTTCTTATGAATTTCTTTGGGTTTTGAAGGAAGTTCTTAACAAAAGATTTAGAAAAAAGTATCATTCACGTGGTACATGAAGAAGTGGGAAAGACGGAAATAATGTTTCTATTATTTCTATACCTGAAAAACAAAATGAGAACAAAAATAGTCTTTCCACATTCTCCACTGTTTAGGTCTTTCTTACGGGAAAAAAGGCAACAGTAAGAAGCTTCAAACATGTAATAAGCCCACTGTGGCCTCACCACCCTCACTTGTCCTCTGTTAGGACCTTCTGCTGATGGAAGAGAAGTACTAAGGAGGGGCTGTTTTGTGAGTTGAACCCACAATATTCTCTTTTCTTAGAGTTTTTTCTCCTTTGCAGAATTTCACCGTCCCTGCAGGTGACATGCTGATGTTGTCGCCGTATTGGTTGCACAGGAATCCAAAATATTTTCCTGACCCAGAAATGTTCAAACCTGTAAGTTGTCACTTTTAGCATGGGTATTTTGCTGTCTTTTCTCCTCTTCGCTTATTTCAGAACAAAAGCACATGGACAAATTGGCTTAAAGTTGGGTATTCCCCATTGTCCGGAGGATGGCCTTGTATACAGAGAAGATGTACACAAAAAGGAGGAGCCCGTAGGAATAAGCAAGACTTTAAAGTTCAGCTATATATTCCAAATAATATGGTACTACTTTATATCACTTTGATCTTGATTCAAAGCCCACCGTGGAAAGACCCCACTGATTTCGCTGTTGAACCTAATTCCAAGTACTCTCCTCTCCCTGGCATCTGTCTGTAGCTCGTCTCCACATATTTACACAGGCTCATCGGTCTTTCCAGTCAGATGATTTCTGGTAGGTATTAGCTCTGCTAATTCAGTAGCTCATCTAGAGTTTCTTCATTATTATTTCACTCCAGGTGGCTGTGTGGGCAGGCTTGTAACTTGCTCTTTTTAGCACCACCCTCTATGGAATGGTTTGCCTTTTTTATAGAAATTAATTTATATTACAAGGAGTAATTTAAACAAAACTCCCCTTTTAGCAAACTCTTCACCAATTTGAAATCTCTCATAACAATTCCTGCCTGTTTGAAACCCTAAGCAGAAACGTTGACGCAGCAGCTTATTTCTTTAGTAAGTTTTTTCCTAAAAAGCAAGCTAGCTTGCTTCCTTTTTCCATGAGGAATAGGTGACTACCTCTTGGACATTGCCATTCCAAATGGTATTGCCTTGCTTCATCACTGCTGAGATTTTTTCTCCTTGCTTTTATTAGATTTTGATGCTAACAGGTTTCTTCTTCAGAAAGCTCTAAACAGCCCGAGCTGGAAAAAATCCAAAATAAACAAACACAAGATTACATCTTCTCTAAGACAGCTTCATCAGAGGAGTTAGGCACTGTAAACTTGACAGAGTGTCACTTGAAGGCCTTGGTAGAGTTGCACTGAGTTTCTGGAGGCTGGTATAGTTTGTCACCCAAATTCAAGAGACTTACTTCTGTCAGTGTCACCCACCCAAACTTTAGCCCAAATTGCCTTGTTCCTTGTGTTGTTCCTTTTCTCTGAAAGCTCAGGATGGAGCAAGGAGTCCTCTGGGTACAGACAGGCTGGTTTTGTTGAGAAGAGTTCATTTTCTCACACTCCGGCTTGTGCCTGAGAATGGGGCTGTGCAGTCCTTGCCTTTCTCTCATATGACAGCTGATATACCTTGCATTTGTCTGTGCGCAGCATCTTAGAAATAGTTTGTGTGCAAGGTGTGCATGAGCCGTCTGTGTGCTGTGATATGATTTTGTGTCTGAGGGAAGGTACTGGTTGAACATTTGCTTTGAACATGTGTATATTTAAACGGAGAAGGTCGTATTTTTATAGGGATTTTGACAGGTCAAGACGCCGGATTTAGAAAAATGGGGAGGTAAAGGAAGATTGCTTTAGGGGTGATTTTGAAAACCCCTCCAGCATTTTGAGGCACCTAAGTACATTTCAAATGGGACCCTCATTTCTTTCCCTGAGTCAGTGCTGACTTTTGAATCCAGACTCTAACAGGTTGAATGCAAAAAAATGGCATTAGTGCAACTTTGTATTGAGGATTAGCTGTCCAAGGTCATTTTTAGCTCGGAGAAATAAAGTTAAGCTTTATTTATATAAGGCTGATTTGGAAAAAAAAATTTCTTCCCACAGGATCGTTGGAAAGAGGCAAATTTAGAGAAGAATGCTTTCTTGGACAGCTTTGTGGCATTCGGAGGAGGGAAGCATCAGTGTCCAGGAAGGTCAGTGAAACAGCTGGGGTTTATTTATTCCCAAACCCTGCAGAGAACAACTCTCTTGAACTGGGCTCCTCTTACACTTGGAGATAAAGCATTTTCACTGCTTTGCTCTTTGTCAGTCCCCTAATGTTCAGTATTATCTGGACCTTGTTTAAACTGATTTGAAAGTGGTTTCATTCCTGGAAAAGACAGGTTAAGTCATGATGTAAAAGCAGAATCTGAGACTACTGTATCAAGGGATATCCCCCAGGGAGGAAAGTCAGCCCAGCTCTGCTGCTGCTGAGGCATCTTCTCATCAAGGGAGAGTTGTTCCACTTACAAACATGCCAGTTTACAGACATAGGCATTTAGGTTGCCATAAACCAGTTCTAAACTAACCTAAAGAACATTTCTCTGGTCTGAGACTCTCTTCCCATACTCTGTGATGCCACTGACATCTTTGCTAACCTTCAGATGTCTTAACTGGCTCCTCTCTGTTTGAATCTTGTCTTTGCATTAAGGCCCCCGCAATTGTATGGTGGCTTAAATTGCAAATCCTGTCTTTCTTCACTCCTCCAGCAATGCCAGCCTCAATGCTTCCTGCATTCCTTCTGCTGTTTTCTCTGCTGTCCCTCTTCCTGGAACAAGTCCCAGGGAGCCAGCTGCTCCTTGTTTCTGTGTTCAAACATCTCTATGCTCAGTTCCCTGCCTTCAATCCTGGTCTCCTCTAGGAAGCAAAGAACCGAAAATCCTTAAAACTGGTCAGTTTAACTCGAGAGTCCCATGTGGACTAAGGCATCTAAAGGTGTTGCAGAGGATCTGCATTCTTGGATCTGCACCCTATAGCAGGCTGGATATGAGTGTCAGATAAACTTTGTGAAAGCATTACAGACATAAACAAAATGAACAAAACTGCATTCACCATTTAGGCCTGCCAGAGAAAAGTGCTCACTCACTGCTGTACCTCCATGGCTTGTACCAATTTCCTGAGCTAAATATGAGCACAGCCTCATTCCCAGCAAGGGTGACAGCAGAATTCACAAGAGGCATCCACAGGTATGGGACAAGCTGCAAAACGATGTTTCCAAAAGCTGCTTGTTTATATGTACTGACCTATTTCTTTGTTTGGGCTGTTCTCTGGGCTCTGATAATACATTTAAAATAAGTTTGTGGTTAGAAAGGAAATGGTAACATTTCTACATAGACAATGGATGGAGAATCTTTTTCTTGCTGACTGACATAAAGTCCTTTCAAACCCTTTGGCAGTCCACATGGTAACACATACCTTCATGCTTTTCAGCAATAGTTCTAAGAGAATAATGTGGTGGTCTTGGAAGAAAGGACATTAAATCAAGGGATGTATCTAGATCCTAGGTTGCAGATTTCCTTGGTACCACTGAATGAAACAATGATATTTCAAGTTTAAGATGTGTTTTCATTTAATTCAGTACTGGGATTTATAAATGAAATGTATTAAACATGTAATTTCTCCATTAAAAAAGTTCATCATGCAATTAAAACTAATTTAATCAAACTGAAAGCTAGAAAATAACTTACTTGTCAAATATTTTAGCAAACTGACATGGGAAGAGCTCCCACACAGCCACTTCTGTGCCATCTTTTTTACCTAGAGGAAAAATTTGATGGCGGTGAAGTCTAACCAGGTGACCATTGCCTGTGCGACTGTGCTTATCTTGCATGGCTCCATCTGTTGTCTCCTGCCTTATGCTGACATTGTAAACCCTTCAGCACAATGGCCGTGATTTCATTCTCAGACTCCATTTACTGCAGGACCTCAACCCACAGCTGGGCTCCTAGGTTACAGCACAACACCAGTACACAGCAGTGCACTGAGGGCAAGATTTCAGAAGGCACATCTTTGTCAAACCCACTTGTCACTAAATAAAACAGGAAGGCATCAGTGACTCAGAGTTTTTACAGGAAAACCGCTCTAGGACTCAGTCGTGAATATGAAAGACAGGTGGGAACTCAGGGGCATTTAGCTACAAGAAAGTGCATGATTTCTGCACAGTACAATGTGCTGTGGGAGAGAGGGACGCACTGCAACTCTGCAGTCCTGCCTTTCACTTCCGAACTGTCCCTCTGCCCACCCTCAGATGTGTGCATTGCTTATCATCCATGTGCCTCAGCATCTCTGTTTGCAGAGCAGAATAACAACAGCAGCCTGTTTGGAAAAGCACTCTGAGATTTTACGGTGGGCAGTGCTGCAATCAGTTATTGGTTATATCCGTTGCCGCTCGGACAGATTGCAGATGAACCCCACTGTGGGTACGGAGGTGTCACAGCTGGTCAGCCCGCATCCGGCTGTGCTTGTGTTTAACGGACAGCCCTCTTGTAAAGGCAGCGCTTCCACTTTCAGGGCCATCTAGAGGCATTTTGGCATTTGTCCCCATTGTGGTACATCCGTGCCAAACCAGCGAGGATGGCTCAGAGGCAGGACCTCGAGCACCAGGGGTACAGGGCCACACTGTGCAAATAGCACAGTGACTGTACGGAGCCCACCTTTGTACGGTGCTGCCAGCACGGAGTTTGGGCTAGCAAGTTCTGCATGACCTGAGATAACTTCCATTGAAATATCTCTGTACTGCATTCCCCCCTGAGCTCAAGGTCACCAAAAGCTCCCTATCTCAAGGTAATTCCAATGTGAAATCACAGAGATAATTTGGATCTGAAGCTACGCCAGAACAAACAAGTGTCCTCCCATTCCGGAGCACAGGGTGGCTCAGATCTGGATGGCTCTGCAGGAGTTTTAGCTTGGGTCTCGTGGGGCTTATTAGCTTCCTCTTCACACATGCCAGGCCAAATCCAGGCTGACGCCATGGCAGTCATGTGGCCTTCTCCCCAGTGAATTCCCCAATAGCTGATTTAGCCAAGTTTTCCAGCATCTCTCAGATAATGGAAAATAAACTGTGTAGGAGAGCAAGGTAGTATTACTATTTTAACTAGGTATTTAAGACTTACGTCTAAATTCTGCAAGTGAGTAATCCCATGACCTAGCATAGGTGCACGCTAGTGCCCAAACGCAAAAAGCTCTTGTGCATATCAACATTAAACAATAACAGTCTAGAAGAGTTCATCTGCAGTTATCTGAAATCTTCTCTGGACTGACTAAGACAGACCTTTCTGAGAGTGTTACAGAAAAAAAAAATCATGCCCTTGGGTCTCATACTGCATTCTAATGCTGACGCATTAAATAATAACTCCCGCTGTCACAGCTACTCTGATGTCATCAGGCTCCCAGCTGTATTATATAACTTTATATAGCACAATTAGTCATATAGCCTTTTCTATATTTGACTGTCTTCTCACTCCTATGAAGTTATTTCAAGTCAGCAAGCGTTAGAAGAACATAAATGTTTACACAGTGGAAAAAAACGTAATGATAAGGGGCTGTTTTAAAATAGGGTGTCAGAGGCATACTGTCGGTCTAAAGTTTCACCGGAAAGAAGGAGCAGCCACTACATTCGTGTTCTTCGCTGGGTAATGAAGCTGAACAAAGCCACAGCAGATTTTCCTACTGAAGATAAACTTTGAGGCAGAACAAAAGCATTGGAATGTGAAATGTGTCAAAGACACCCTGTTTTTTATCTGATGATAACAGATGTGTGATGGTCAGGCTGGACAGCCAACATTTTCCTCCTTTTTCTTGCAGGTGGTTTGCCATCATGGAAATCCAGTTGTTTGTTGTGCTATTCCTATACAAATATGAATTTGTGCTTTTGGATGCAGTACCAAAGGAGGTAAAAGATCCATGCATTTATATAGCATTCCACGTCTTTATCTTCTTCATTCATCACACTCAGCTGAACAGCCATGCTCAACTGTGGTTATGTATAATGAAGGAAAATTTTGAGAGGAGTGTTAATAAAACATGTAATGAAGAACTCGATTTTCGTTTTAGCTCAGAAAACCCAGAGTAACTCCAGCAATGTTAGTGGGGCTGCACTGTCTATACAAGAAAATGCCTACAGGAGTATTTTGTCTCCTCATTGCTTAAGCATTACAAGAGATTTTATAATTGCTTTCTGCCACTCACAAAAACAATGAATACAGAACTGGATTATTAATACTTTAAGGATATGAAGTCAGATGCAGCACTGGCAGTGCCCTTCCACTACATATTCAGTGGTGGAACAGAAATGATTAGGGTAAGACTGAAGGAGCAATGGTGACACAGAAAGGTTTTACCATTAAGGGAGAGTGGCACAGTTTCCACTCTCGGCAATAATTTCCTTCTTCATTTGCACTGTGTCCTTTCCACTTTTCAAAAATCATTGTTCCTTACAAACACGGACTGCTGCAAAATCAGCATGTTGGTCTGTCACAACCTAAACGTGACACACATGCCCTATAGCTAAACTCCCAAGGAGAAGAGGGAGAAGTTTAGAGTGGCAAGGACTTTGTATGATGGCTGGAATTTGGCAGCTGGGAGAACTTAATTCCTCTGCTCTCCTTGAAGAATGTGAGATGTTGATCTCAAGTAGTGGTAGGCAGCCCACCCAGAACAGGGGGGAAGGTTGCCTCTTCCTGACTGATGGTGTATTGCCATGCCAGCTCTCACTGGAGTTGATTGTAACTTGGGTCTGCACCCACCAGAAATTATGCTGGTGAAAATATTCAAAGCCATTAGTTTCTTAAGATCTCATGTGTCATCCTGTGTCAGAGTGAGTGGAATAAAAAGTAATCATGAAGGCCCTACTCAATGGCTTCAGCAAAGCCAAGAAACACTCTCAGTATTTGGTCTTGGCTCTCTAAGACTAAAGCTCCAAGAATATGTTTATATCTTAATATTAAAGCACAATGATGATTCTATTAACTGAACTAACTTAAATGTTTCTACTGATTTTCTTCTTTTTGCAGAGCCCTTTACATTTGGTGGGGACACAGCAGCCCATGGCACCATTCCGGGTCCACTATAAATGCCGGGAATGAAAGATGCCCAGCACTAACTCACCTTCCTTTGCCAGCCACCCCTGGATGGACGGACCACTGAGCTGCTTCTCTATCCTACACCTTCAGATAGGTTCTCTGCCTTAACAGGTCTTAATTTCAACTTTAAATGCTGTACATACTCTGAGTTGTGGTATGTCATACCAGTATAGTCGTATCTGTGTTCCTCACCTGATTGCCTACCTCCTAGTATTTAAAAATCAGCTCTCCAGGTGTGTTACTGAAAAACTGGTAAAAGAATTTCTCAACAGCTGCATTGATAATTTGTGGGCCAAATTACTCACTGATTTTGCAAATAACTGATATACTAAACTCACCAACCAGACATTCAGGACAAAAAAGCTGCTACATTTGGAAATCCTGCATGGAAGTTGTGCTAGAATCAGCGGAAAAGCAGGTCCCTCGGGCCAGGTCACGGCTTCCTGCAGGTCTCTTCGAACCAAGGCCAAAGTGGTGCTTCGTGCTAAGGAATCAGATTGGTAATGCCATACAGCTCTCTGGTGCTGGTGTGCACAAAATACAGTGCTGAGCAGAGACCTCCAGATCAGATCCACAGCCACGACAAACTAGCAGGACTTATGTATCACTGCCCGCGTAGGTAGGTGAAGATCTGGCCTGCTCTGCCTACAGTCGGTGCCAACTTTTTGCAAATAAAATGCATTTGTAATGGAAAAATTGCAAGTGTGGGAAACACTGGGGTCTTGTTCCACTGCAGCACCTAAAATTTCTACTGAGCTTTATTTGCTCCACAGAATTCAGAATTGGTCCTTGCATGAATATGTAAGTAAAGTTTTGATCATGGGGTTTGGCTTCTAATGAAAAGTGATTGCAAGAAAAGCTGTTGTCATTCATTCTAGAACATTTTTGCTTTCCCTTTAACATGACTTACTTATTGAACAAATTGCACAAATCTAAAAATATGAAATCCTATAAAGAATACCTAGCAAAAGTTGTTCAAAGAAGCTGTCAAATGAGTTCAGATACCAACACTTCAACTGCTGTCAGATTTCATATACGATAATAGCTGGCATGTATTTTTAGTCTCTTAAGTGAAGATTATTCATCATTTTAGAAGTATTTGCAAAAAAATACAAGTGGACTTTCAACAACAGTAAAAACTATGGGAATAACATCCATAGGAAAATAACACATTATATAATTCATTAAATGGTTGGCTTACCTCAGTTATTGATAGAACAATTTAACAAACTTTAGTGATTTATATGGCTGGAAAATGATTCGTCCTACTTCTAATTTAGCTCATAATAGTTAACTCCACAAGAGTTGCACTCTTAACTGCTGTGTCAGAATCTCTTCCATAACTGAAACCTACTACCTTGGTTTTCATGTATGGTCATTACCCAAAAGTGTATATTTTAATTTTAAAATTTGGGAATGTCCACAATATCCATTCAGGTATCTTGTCATTTTACAAAGGTAATTTTTGTTTCCCAATGTGCATTTCTTTTTATTTTTCTGTTTAATTGATTTTGGATTTGGGTTTTGTTGCGTGTGGTTTTGTTTTGGTTGGGGTTTTTTTTTGTTTGTTTGTTTTTTTCCCAAGAGGTAACTCAAAAAAGCAAAATTCTGTAATGGCAAACGACTTTAAACTAAAAAGGTCCCTAAAGGAAAGTATAAGCTGAAGGTCAGCATCAATTTGGTTAGAATGAATAAAAAGTGATGCCAGCTAAAACTGTGAATATTTATTAATGCACCATGCACATGGCTTCCGATCTGTCCTAAACACAAGCACAATTCTGGTGTAGTTTCTGCATATTGCTGAGTTTTTCAGACTTGGTGTGTTCTTGTGCCTGATGAGAACTATGTTCTGCCTCCTCCCACATCCTGCAAGAAGGGCCTGTGGACTATGTTAGGGTACGTGACATAAACCACGTTCCCCAACACGCAGAGGAGAAGAGGAACAGAAGCAGGCAGGGACTGTGAGCAGCACCTTGCCTGACACCTCCCAGGGCTGGCCATGTCCAGGGGTGACACCTGGCAGTGGGAGCAGCTCCCGCCTTTTGGGCTGAGGGGGCAACACTGCCTGCAGGTATGGGACATGCTGTGGGATGCAAGGGAGGAGCTGCTTGCTGTTGCACAAGACTTCTTATGGGATGTTTAGGGGAGGAACTGAAAGTAGGGAAAGGGAGGGATCAAGGTGGGTTGGGGAGGAACAAATGTGGAAAAATACAGGGATAAAGGGAAAAAAGAGGTCAGTTGCATGTAAACAGGCCCTGTGCCTGATCTGTGCAGTCTGTCCTGTCTTCTTACTCTCCATTTTCAAATCTTTTCCTGGGTGATGGTCTCTCTTGTGTGTGCACGTGTGGCTATGGGGGTTTGAGTGCAGCAGCTGGGGTGGGACCACAGGTTAGAGGACCCATGGGTCCATGCTGCCAGCAGCTGGAGGGAGTGTGGGTGTGCATACTGTGTGGGTGCATTATGTCAGTGTGTGATCGCTAGTGAAAACCACGCCAGCTGGTGAGTAGGTGAAGTGTGTGTGTGTCTCACGGAGAAGCTGGCTGCCGGAGGGACCAGGGAGTTCAGGCCAGCTGCCGGAGAGCCCCTGGGGTCTGGGGGTTGACTGAGACCCATTTGTGAGTGTGTGTGAGTGCGTGCGTGTTTCTCTGGGCAGGAGGCAGTTGGGAAGAGCAAGGATTCAGGACCAGCTACTGAAGGGATCCACATTGTACACGTGTATTTTTATATGTATTTCGCACTCTCAGACCTTCACCCTGATTTGCACAGAGGGGGGTGGGATGAGGCTGTTGGTGCTGCTTGTGTGAGCGCTGAGTGTTTCTGTCTGTTGTGATCAGTGAGGCCATCAGTGCATACACATGCCATATGTGTGTGTGTGTGTGCATGAGCCTGCTGGGAATCCACGCTCAGCCTCGCTGCGGGCTGGACCCAGGGGCGTGGAGCTGCAGCAGCCTCACCTCTGTCAGGCTACCAGATTTAGCAACTCCCTAGCAGGCTATAATCAATCATGAAAATATTTGTCCTGAAAGGCAGGACATAGTTTTATGAAAGTGTAGGCTTTTGGCAAGAAAGAAGTACCTGTTCGTGACGGAGAGATGCCAAACAAGCAGGTGAAGAAAAGTGGGCTTGGCTCTGGGATTCCATGGCTGTGTGACTGCCCTGTGGTGGATGACAGCTCTGTGCGCTTGCCATACTTTCCTAGGTAGGAAAAAACAAGGGAGGTGGATTAGTAAAGCAATGTGGTGGTCAAGTGATAGAGCTAAATGGGGTCTTCTACCTGGAAATAATTCAGAAGCTTCTGGGGGAGGGAAAGACAGCACTTTCCCACTGGGACAGGGTTAAATGGGTATTAAAAGGTCATCAAGCTACCCTACTCAGGACTGGATTAACACTATCTAAATTATTCTTCTTCAAGTGTTTGTCCAGTCTGCTTTTAAGTACAGCAATGCTGAATTTCCATGGGGCATTTGTCCTCTTACCCAACTCTCCCTACTGTTAGAAAGCTTTTCTGCATCTCAGGAGGAGTCAGAGTGAGGTTTTTATTCACACTACCACTGCAAAGGTAGTATCTCCTCTCCACAAGTAGGAGATTTTTAACTCAAAAAGAAAAAAAATTAATGTATTGTGACCTATCTTTGTATTTCTACCTTCTGGATGAAGTATGGATGTTAAAGAGAATGCAGCAGGGCAGGCCTCAAAAAATGTCTACGAAAATGCAGTTGTTCCTTCTCCACACATGCCATAAGCCAGATGTATCTAAGCAAAACTGGGCTGGCCAGGACTATATGTTGGTACTCATTTATATTGGGATAAGTAACTCCCATGTCTAAGCCAGTGAAACAAATGGTAGGAGTCTTCTTAATGAGAGAGAGGAAATCTAGAGTTAGGAGAAATGAGCAATAAACTCTTTTAAATCAAATTTCCTTTAATAATTCGTGAACTTAGTTGTATATTAAGAGTTTCAGGAAAAGAAAACAAAACACAGAAACTATCACATTGCAGCCAAACCTTTTCTGATACTTTTGAGGAAAGTATAAATGTTTTCCCTGAAATCATAAATTTCCAGTGGAAATATAATATTTGTCAGAAAAGTCATGAAAACATTTTGAGTTAAAATTGTTGACCTACTGCAAGTGAATCTTCTCCAGTCAGCACAGTGAAAAGATAACCTGTCGTATCAACAGCCACCTCCCAGAATAACTGCAACTTCTTTTATGTCTTCCCTCTAATAAGCCTCAGTGAAGGCCCCTCTCATCTGTACTTAGCAGTCAAGTATTTCAAGTGGTCTCTTTCTTTACGCTAGTAATGGTATTCGATATCTTTTCTGTGCCACTGATTGTCACAGAAACCAGAAGTTTAGGCTTAGC
This sequence comes from Grus americana, assembly GCF_028858705.1. Taxonomy (NCBI): domain Eukaryota; kingdom Metazoa; phylum Chordata; class Aves; order Gruiformes; family Gruidae; genus Grus; species Grus americana. The sequence continues at coordinate 6,738,334 of NC_072854.1, read as the reverse complement.
ACGTATACCTCCTGAAAATAGATATCTGGGGACTAAAAGATACGGCTGTAGCCATTCAGAGGTAAGCTAAAAATAATTACTTCCTTTTGAAAAGAAATTAATTCTAAGGCCCTAGCTCTGTGCTGTCCCTAAGCACTGTGCCAAGCAAAACTTGACTTAAGCTTGTGTTTTGCTTTAAGCAAACACTTAAAATGGATTTGCAGACTAAGAATGGATTTCAATTTAAGCACACGCTTAAGTGCTTTGCTGAACCAGGGACTGAATACCTCAGTTGCTAACCCGCTGTGTATAGTGAGTCTTGGCATCTGTGTTGTAATTTTAAAGATATACAAGGGTTAGTGGAAATACTGAGGTAGCTTTGCTCATTTTAGGTGAAACTGGCAAATGTTAAGGGCTTTTAGGAAAAATATTTTTTTAAATGGTCACATTTATAGCATAAACCAGTAGGCTTTATTGGCAGCAAGCATCTTTCCCAGTTATTTGGTACATTCTAAATGTGTGGCTCATCACATGGCAAAAAATATTTCCTCTCCACTGGTATGCAGTGGAAGGGGAATTAGACACAAGAAAGGCATTCAAAAGATAGCAAACGTTTAGTTGAAACAACCAAGGAGAAGCTTTCATCATGTAGCCATTCTGAATGACATTGGACATGCGACTGATTGGCACAGCATTATTTATTTTTTTCACTTTGATCATAAAATTACTAGGAAAGGCTTAATGGAGTTATAAATATCTTGTTTCCATGAGAGTCCTGGGAAGATAATTATAGCACTGAAGTCTTTACAAAGATAGAGCATTTATAAAATGATATTATCTGAGGACTCCAATGGATAACGCAGGGAATTCTGTGATCTATTCCCAGCTCTCCTATTGACTCACTGTGCTCTTTGGGCGAATCACTTCATCCCTCAGTGACTCAGTTTTCTCATCTATACGTTGGGGTAATAATGATAATTACCCACTGCTGCAAAGTCTATATGGATTAACAGTTGTAAGTATTTAATACTCACCAGAGCACTCAAGCCTGCTTATTGATAGTAATGGAAGTCTGTAAGACTTTGGATAAGCTACGTGCTTTCCTGAATTGGAGCTGTCATATTTGTGTTACTGGTAAATTACAGTATTTGTAGAGTTACAGTCAAAATATTCAGAAGAATATTTTAAATCTCTTAGTTCACAATTTTTAAGATGTTGATGAAACATCTGTACCCCAGACTCTTCAGAAATACTTTGGTTTTAATGCAAAGCTTGATATTTAAAGACTGTGGACAAGTTTCTTGTTGAGTAAAAATACAATGTCCTTCCATAAAACCAACCACGACAGAGGACCATTACCTAGAAAGTTGTCCAGCAGTTACCTGTGAGATAGAAACTACATCTATACCCTAACTTTCATAAGTTGTATCAGGCTTTTTGACTCGTGTACTGCTTTTACTGCATTAGAAATTTGATATATCATCTTTCCCAAGTACCAAGCAGAGTATTGGAGTAACAGTCATCGAAAGAGCTTAATGTACAAGTACAGTGCAACTATTACTGTTAAATCTTTGTGGCTTTGAAGAAGACAAGTGGAAGGATGGAGTCATGGCAAATGAGCAAACAACTGGGCCCATGCTCTAGTGGGATACGATGCCTGAAGGGGATAACATGGATTTTGGATATGAAACCAAGAACTTCTGTGCTGGAAAGCAGATACTACAATGGAGAGGAGATACTACATCTCCCATTGATAGCACTGTTACCGCCCTGACTGTGATTCCAAAAGACTGCTGATAAATTTGAGAGAGATCAGAGCTGAATCAGAAAGTTGATGAAAACGTTGCTAAGCCTGCCAAGCCTTGGAGTCAATCTGGTTAGCTTCAGAAAGGGAATGCTCAGAAGGGAATGCTGCACCTTTCTGCAGCAGACTGAAGTGAAAACGAGCAGATTTCCCCCATGAAATGAGGTAAAAATGCAGATTGCAAAATGGAATTGTTTTACCAAGGACTGAAATTACATTTCTCTATTAATAGTCCTGAAAACAAAATTGCACATTTTTCTGAAATAGAAGCTTTTGATCAGATGTATGTGCACATGCTCTCCTGGGGTGGAGAGAGGAGGAAAAGAACACCTGATTACTTTTCAGGAATCTGCAAAACATAAATCAGAAAAGGCTGAAGACCTAAATTCCCTATACAGGCATTCCACTTCCATAAAACAACTTTTAGGTAGTCTACAAAGGCAGAAAACATCTTTTCTGAGGCTATATAAGCCCACACAAGGCAGACATCAGATTAGGTAATCACAGCTGGGCAGAGAAGCCTAAAGCTAAGGAGGATCATGTCCTTTACAAAGTGTAATTAGGGAATGGCAAGATTTGGCATTCCCTTTTTCCTGGGTCCTTGCTCAGAGACAATTACCAGTGATATCTGTGAACATCTGACCCAAACAAGCACAGCATTTCCAGATTCCTCTAGCTGTGGGGTCTTGCACTGGTCAAGTGTGCTCACAGAATCACAGAATCCCAGAATGGTAGGGGTTGGAAGGGACCTCTGGAGATCATCTAGTCCAACCCTCCTGCTAAAGCAGGATCACCTAGAGCAGGTTGCACAGGATGGCATCCAGGGTGGTTTTGAATATCTCCAGAGGAGAAGAAAACTCCACAACCTCTCTGGGCAGCCTCTTCCAGTGCTCGGTCACCCTCAGAGTCAAGAAGTTTTTCCTCATATTGAGATGGACCTTCCCGTGTTCCAGTTTGTGCCCGTTGCCCCTTTTCCTGTCGCTGGGCACCACTGAGAAGAGTCTGACCCCTCCTCTAGACACCCACCCTTTAGATATTGATAAGCATTGATGAGATCCCCTCTCAGTCTTAACTTCTCCAGGCTAACCAGCCCCAGCTCTCTCAGCCTTTCCTCATACCAGAGATGCTCCAGTCCCCTCATCACCCTCGTAGCCCTCTGCTGGACTCTCTCCAGTAGTTCCCTGTCTTTCTTGAACTGGGGTGCCCAAAACTGGACACTATATTCCAGATGTGGCCTCACCAGGGCAGAGTAGAGGGGGAAGATAACCTCCCTCGACCCGCTGGCCACGCTGTTCTTAAGGCACCTCAGGACACCATTGGCGTTCTTGGCCATGAGTGCACACTGCTGGCTCGTGGTTAACTTGTCCACCAGGACTCCCGGGTCTTTCTCCACAGAAAGGAGAAGTGCTCCAAGGTGAAGACAGGGCTCTGTCACTCTCATGAGAAAGGGCTTAATTGTAGCTAGACTTGACTCTTTTGAATTAAACACAAAATTTTCAGTGAGTTCAGAGTGTTGGTCTTTGTTACTGCTGACACAAATCCAGAGGCAATTTCAAGGCATTGGCCTTTTATCTGGCCTTTATTCTGAAAACCATCTTTGCTCAGAAAAAATTGTGTGTCCTTCTGCTTGCTTGATATCAAAAGAAAATCAAGTGCTTTCCAGTATCGTGACATGGCTGCCTGAGTGTGATTCCCTGATTAAAATGAATAGATGAGCAGTAGAGATACACAAAGAGTTCTACTCTTAAGTAATTCATTACAGCTCAAGATACTGCCTTTGACTCTCTTCTTCTGTCCAAATCTTGGCATTATCATTTTCTATTTCAAGCTTGTTTATAAAACTAGAATAATACACAGATAAAACAGGATTACAAGGGTGTTTTCAGGCATTAAACTTGAGGTTTGAAGTTCCTTTTTCTGAAAAAATAAACCAAAGAATGTTTTACTATCTGAAAACCTGGCAACTGGTCTTTGCTTACCATGAACTAAAATCAAGCACCGCTTTGTTAAAAGCCAGCGTCATCACAATGATCTGGTTGTTCCTTAAAATAATGAAAAGACTCGAATCGGCAGGAGATGGTTATATTCTGTCCTTTGGGTATTAATCGACATATTCAGCCTTGCTAAATTTTTCTTGCAGAGTCTGGCCTTACAGTCTGGTTCAGAGGTTTTGTGGACATGCACGGTTTGCACGGGTCTGTAGGAACAAATTGGGTAATGAGTTCTCTACGTACCCACAAGCCAGGCCAAATCCAAGTGACAGAACATAGCAAAAGTTGCAATCACTAAAGCATCTGCCCTGAGCTACCACACCTGCCAGCACTGATCTGCACATGACAAGACACATTTATCCCTCCTCCACACAGAGACATGCCAGTGTTGGCATCTTTGTGCAGGGGTTGAAGATGGAAGCTGGACAAAGGGTGGGAGCTGGGGCTGTCCTACCTTCTGGACTCTGAGCATCTAACAACCTGGGAGCATGCCATGCCACTGGATGTCTTGATGGGCTGGCTGTCTGGATGGGACATCTCTAGCACAGGCTCTTTCTGCAAATGGATTTACATAATGAATTCACAGCACAGCTGGCTTCTGGAAGAAGTGGCATTGGAGCAGCCCAAGGACAGAATCTAGACCAGAGGCCCTGTTTCTTCTCTCCTTTCCCTTTTAACTTCCCTTTACTGTTCCCATCCTCCCTGGGAACTTCACTAGCGGCCTTTTTCCCCTTCCCAGCTCAACTGTAAACCCAGCTTACTCTTTCCTTCAGGATTTTCAGATATCCAGGTTGCCAATATCTGAAAAGCTTAAAGTTGGAGTACAACACTGCAAGGGTAAGACTCGCAGATCAGTGCCTTGGTAGGACATAATGCCTGGATGGACTGGCTATCTCTTTTGGAGCTCTGCCACACTGCTGGGAGACCAGGAGGAAGGGGTAGAGACTTCCCTCTGGCTGATGTGGAAGAAGGACACTCTTCAGAGGTTGCTCTGCCGCAGTGACTTAGTGTTGTGGAATATATATAAGCATACACCAACATAATGTGTCTAAACAAAACATGTCTTAGTAGAAGTGTTGAAAAAGACCATGTGTGTAAGTTTTTACTTCTAGGCACAATTCAGGCACAAAAATACAGTCTCAGTTGTTACTTACCTGCTTGAGCTGCTTATTTTCTATTCTAATGTGTACATGGTGTCATGTGCCGACTAATAACTCATCATTCCCACTCTTCTGCTTCCAATGATATTCCAATTATGCCTTCAACAGTCGCCTAAAAGTGTCAGAATAATGAATGAAGATTTCAGAAAGAAAAGAAAAACACAAAAGCCTTAAGACTATGATCACACTTTAAGACAATGAAACATAAATAATTTTTTATGATCTCTCAATCTAAACAAAACTCCTTAATCTGACATTTTTGAAAGCCTGTGTCAATCTCTATAATTGCGGATAAAGATTAATAAAAGGCAAAGAAATCTAGTAAAATGGACTTCTGTCTAGCACTGCTTCAGAACTAGGGCTCCTAAATTCTACTTCTCAATAATTAATAAATAATAATTACCATACTATTCGCTTCATAGGAGTAAATTGTGTCTTGCAGTTCATTACACTCTGTGGCCTTCTAATTAGCACATGTGAAAATAGTATTTGTCGTACCTTTGTTTTCTTAGTTGTTTACATTCTGAAGCAGATTAAATAATATATTCAGAAGCTGAGTCTGTATTTAGATATCTAAATAAGCATCATGATTTTTCAGAGCACCTACAAGTCTCAGAGTTGCACAGTGCTTCTGAAAATCAGGCCATTTATTTAGGTATCTATATTTAGGTACATGAGTTTGAAGCGTTTGGCTTGAGGTCACATAGCTATGGCTCATTGCATTTTTTTTATTTCCATTTGGGTCACAATGGGCAAGTCACTTCTAATAATTCTCATCACAAATCTAAGAAATAGCAGGAGAGGTGGTAAGAATTACTTACTAAATACCATCATGATGCTTAGCACGTCCTCAAATACAAGAAGTTTCCTTCCTGGAGAATTTCAGTCTAAAAAAAGATAGAAATCAGTGCATCAGAAAGGTAAGTCAGTATGTTTAGAGCCTGAACTTATGTCCTGGTTAAACTGTGCTCGTTTCCTGGATTTTATTTGTCTGGCATCTTTGTCATTCCTTCTATAAGCTTATGATCATTTTGACAAGCCAGATGTTTTAGCTTCCCATGTTTTGATTGGGTAAACCCTAGAAATAAAGTGCTTCTACTTGTTAACACATGGCAGCAAACCACAGTTTATTCTTGAGGAATTTGAGCTGACATTATCAGTCATGCTGTTGAATTGAGGCTTTACCTCCAAGACTGCTTTTGGATTTGCATGGTAGCTTGCACAGGCCTTAACCTTAGTGAACCAGTTATGAAATAAACAGTGTAAGACTCTGCAGAGAGATGATCACTGGGAAAAGGACAACAAGGGGAAAAGACAATCTTTTAAAGAAACAAGGAAATCAGTTTCCTTAACATCCTACCTCTGCAGTTTGACATGCCTCTACTTCACAACGTGAGCTGCTTGTAGCTTTGGTAGCATGTACACACACGACTGGCGATTCACACACCGCTGCCTTCATTTTGCATAAGGATGACACTGAGAAGAAACGGGCAGCCCATAGGTGAAAACAGTCATCTTAAATACCTCATGTATTTTGGCAAAATGAAATCTTCCTCTTTCAAATGGGAGAATTTAAATCTGGCCATAATATTTCAGATTTGAGACTACTGTACTTGTACTTTAAGGATGGTATTTGTTAAAGAACAAAAGGGTTTTTTTTTTCTGTCTTGAAATTGAGATTGTTTTAAAAGTCAGTGAAACCCACTTTTCCCCTTGATCTATCATGCATCTAGGCTAAAAAAACATCTCTTGGTTAAAAATATTCCTTAACCAGAAATTGGGACATGGCATTTTTGTTTTCTTGAAAACTGAGGGTTAGCTGTAAGATAATAAAGCTCTGTTTTGTGGGACTTTGTGTTAGATACAGAATTTTTAGAATGTCAAATCAAAAAGACCTTTTTTCAGGCAACTCTCACTCTCAGAAGTGGATGGAAAATGTGAAGACTCTCTGTTCTTCTTCTCATTGCCTTAAAAGACACGAGTCTCCTGCCTGACCTCTGTCTGTCCCTGAAGATGCTCAGAAACACCCTGGATATACTACAGAGAGGGGTTAGGGAGCAACAGAGCCAAATGCAGCGGCTGTCCCTCTGCAAGGCTGGGAGCTCAGGGGCTCCCAGAGCAGTGCCACAGGTTGTCCCCACTTGCCTGAACCCCCGCATACCAGATTTGGAGAGAACTGGCATCCCTGTGCCCAGCTGAAGCACGCGCTTCTCTGCATTTCCAAATCCCCAAGGAAGGAAACAGCCCTGCTCCATGATCAACCTGGAGTATCATGTGCAAGGGCACTACAGGCATTGAAATTTTACAGCAAGCGAAGGATACTCCCCTTTCCTGCAGCAGTTTTTCATTGGTGCACTTACTAATCTTGCACTCAGAATTGTACAAAATGCTTTGTAGATAAATGGGAAAAAAAAAAAAAAAGAGATGGTCTTTCCTTTGCACATTTTTATTTAAACATCTGCAACACGTATCTAAGCTGCTTTGCAGTTGCTATACACATACAGGATGGAACTGAAGAGGTGTCGAGGCTATGTTGTCTCACTGTACTGAGTGACTAGGTGATAAAATAGCAGATGAAATTCAGCAGTGATAAGTGCAAAGTAATGTACATGGGAAAAAATAACCCTAACTATACATACATAGACACTGGTTCGAGCTATCACTTTTGCTGCAGGAGATCTGGAGGTTGAAGTGGAAAACTCTCTGAAAATGTTAGTGTGGGGCTAGGAAGCGGTTCCCCCAAAGTCAAGGGACTCTATCATTCATATCCTCAGAGTTCTTCTGAGTCCCTTGGCCATACAGCTCTTGCGTATTCCAGATCATAGAATCATAGAGGTTGGAAAAGTCCTTTAAGATCATCAAGTCCAACCATTAACCTAGCACTGCCAAGTCCAACCACTAAACCATGTCCCTAAGCACCACATCTACATGTCTTTTCAATACCTCCAGGGATGATGACTCAACCACTGCCTTGGGCAGCCTGTTCCAATGACTGACAACCCTTTCGGTGAAGAAATTTTTCCTAATATCCAATCTAAACCTCCCCTGGCACAACTTGAGGCCATTTCCTCTTGTTCTATCACTTGTTACTTGGGAGAAGAGACCAATCCCCACCTGGCTACAACCTCTTTCAGGTAGTTGTAGAGAGTGATAAGGTCTCCCCTCAGCCTCCTCTTCTCCAGGCTAAACAACCCCAGTTCCCTCAGCTGCTCCTCATCGACTTGCAAAATTCTTCCAGCAAAATTCAATAGTCATTTTAGTAGAATCAAAGTTTTAAAGAAAGTAGTGTTTTCTAGTAAAATTAGAAAGGATATAGAGAATGGTGATAAGGTTTCACAATGGAAACAGAAAAAAACCCCACATCAGGTTGAAAGAGGGATAGCTGAAGGGAAATCCAATTAAAGTCTGGAAAATAATGATGGTGAGAAGGTCAAAAAAGAAATTTCATTTACTGCCTCTCATAACAAAGGAACACTTAATAAAATAATCAGAAGAAGACTTGAAATTGTTTTTATACAGCAAAGAATTATCATGGCATGGCATATTGTGGAAAGCAACACCACAAATAGGCTCAAAAAGAGTTAAGACGTGCTCACAGAGAACTTGACCACAGGTAGCTACTAAGCATAGTAGCTTGGATGCAACCCTGAGTTCCAGAAGTCCCTACCTCACTAGTTGCTGGAAAATTATAACGTAAATAAGAGAAGAATAAATGGTCTATTTTTACACTGTTTTACTAAGCATCCAGTCTTGGCTGCTGGAGACAAGATACAGAGCTAGATGGATCCAACTGTGTTTTTATATTCTAAAAAAGTAACAGAAATAATCAAGGGTATGCTAATGCTGATAGAGTCAACATTAATTTCACTTTCTTTATCCACTCTAATCTCCAGACTCAGCCATTTGCAAGAAATCATAATCCACATGTGGCCAAAGAGTTTGGGATTATCCCAGCGAGCAGAAATGCAAAAGAAGCAGCATTCATTTCTTGAGAATCTACAGATTTTGAGGCATTACTTACTCATTTCTTCTGAAAAGAGAAAACTTTGTCAAAGCTCCTGTGAAGGCTACAGAAGTGAGTCTCTGTGTGTATTTAGATGATCATAAATCAGCATAACATAAGGGAGCAAAGTCTTTTGGTTACAGCGCTTTATTTGTGTTGAAATTCGGTACATTTGAGAGGCCACTTTTGCTCACAGATTAAATCTGTAGATAAGAAGCAGGTGCAGACTGAAGATAATGAGCAGATCAGGATTTGGATGAAATGGGCTAAGCCTGTGCTCTGAGATATCAGTAACAAAACTCCCACTCAGTTCTGTGGGAGCAGGACTACAGCACTGCTTGCAAATCTTGCAAGTAGCAGCTGTTTTATCACCTCCTTTGGTATACTTTCCAGAATTTTGGCTTCCTCCAGATTTTGGCACTCTACAGCTCCTTGGGTTGTGGGAAGATGCCCACAGCATTTAAGAAGCACAGGGTGTCTACTCAGGCTGCACGGCCTGAATAGCACTGGGGCCTAAGTGGGTAAGTGGTGCGACTCCAAGAAGGACATTCTATCAATTGCTCTTACTCCCTTATTTTTGCAGCACCACTTTTCCATGCCTAAATAATATATTATTTTATGACCTTTCCTAATAGAAATCTTTAATGCTTACAACAGGGGATATTAAAATCCCTGCAATTGTTGCCATTCTTATTGTTATCTAATTTGAAGGACATTTTTACTGCAAACAGTGGAATTTGAGTCCCCCCCACCCCTTTCATCTTAGCAATAATATCTGGATGCATATAAAAGCCAAAGTACTGACTTAGGCATTCCTGATTTTTCCTGAACATGGATTAGCTTGCTTTCACAACTGTAGAGAGTCTTATTTTACTACAAGGAAAACATACACTCGGGCAACTTAATCACAATGAAAATATTCTTCCCAATATGAAAAAGAATAAAACTTCAGACTGGTTACTATGAACAAGACACAGTTAAGAGGTATGGACATAAGAAGACACAAGGAAATTGTATAACAAAATGTGGGACAGAAAGAGCATGGTGGATGTTCTTCCTACTCAGGATATTAAAATAAGAAATCATGCAAAGGGAACAGGTGTAAATGGAGACAAAGGAAGATATCCTACCAGGTTTGATTCTTAAAACAAACCCCCAAAACAACAAGTATATAATTTGATTTAAAACCTGATTAGTTTATATTGTGACATCTTTGGTTCCATAGCTTGCTTTCTCTTCTGCATAGTGCGTAAAGCAGTAAGATCATGATTAAGGATTCATATTTTAGGCACAAGGATAAAAGAACAAGAAATAATAATTACTACTATCAGTTACCTGTTATATATTAAAAAATAAAAGTAGAACCAAAGAAGAAAGACTGGAAGGTGTCTAAACCAGATATGCATCAAGGCATAAGTCAGTCCTTAGTTAATGGGACCAGGAAGAAACTCTTCTGTTGCAAGTACAACAATCTACAATGCATTGCTCGTAGGTATTTGCAGAGATGAGGTGGGAGACACTATTGATCTTATTCATTACAACTGTTTTTTTCTGCTATTATTGGAAAGTGCTGCTATAAATGGCATACATCTTTTTATATATTTGTAACTAATGGAGAATTATTCCTTTCATGGATTTTTTATAGGGTATTTAATAATTATATGGGAGTCTTCTAGTTCTCCATTATATTCTATAGATTTTCAAAGCCATCTTTACAGAAACCTATTTACATTTCTTTATCACCCTATTGATTAAATCCCTCTGTATTACATTCAAAAGCAAAGACACTGCAGAAAATCAGCATTAGCCTCTGACACGCAGCTGGAAGAGAGAAAATGGCCCTTTCTTTAATAATGTGTGCCTTGGGGGCACCTGAACACTTGCTCTTTTTAAAATCATGACCATGATCAGCCTTTTTCCTCTGTAACCCTGACGTTCCTTTAGAGTCCTACAAATGCACCTTCTGGCCTCGTCTGTAATGAGGAGATACACCTTATTCACCTGCTAGACTGAAGAAGAGACAAATGACAACTGGATCTGTTCCAGATGGAGCTTACTTCAAGGGCCAGTTTGCTTATCGGTGATGAGAGGTGGGAATGGTGGTTGGGAGCTCCATTTAGGCACGGGGAAGGGGGATATCAGGAGGTTTGTCACTGAACCCATGGAGAGGTGTGTTGGCACTGTGTGGGTGTCCATTCCACCCCTTCTCTCTGCATGCTGCCCCAGCTCTCTCCATCCCATCCCATCTGTCTCCTAACCCATCCCACCTGACTTCACCTCATCCCATCCCTCCTCACCCCCATCCCATCTCGCATCTCCTTACCCCATCCCACTTCACCTCACCTCTCTTCGTCTCCTCTCACCTCAGGGCAGGAGGGCCAACACCCTGAGGGAGGGAAGCTTTGCCACGCACTAGTAACGCGGACACAAACCGCTGCCTGGTTCCTACCGCTCCCTAGGTGCCGGGAGCGAAGTAAGACACATACCCCCCCCGGTTCACCTGTCCCCACACAGAGCACGGAACCAGGGAACGCTGCTGCCTCTGTCCCACCCGCCCGCCACCGCCGCCCACGCTGCCCACGCTGGTAACGGAGACCGGGCGCGAAGCGGTGGGAGGTGAGGGGCGTGGCCAGGGGATGGAGGAGGCGGGGCCAGTTTGCTCCTCGCATTTTTATTGGTGGCTCCCGCCTGTTTGTTTGGATGGAGGGGTTTGCTGATTGGGTTGCGGCGTCCCTTTACCCCTCCCGCCTTATCCTCCACCTTCGCCTCAGCGGCGCGGGCAGGCGAGAGGTGCGCGGTGCTCGCTGAGGAGACGGCGGCGCGGTCCTCGGGGCTCGGCGGCGACGACAGGGGAGGAGGGCGGGAAGGCGAAGGACAAGCGAGCTGCAGCAGGTAGAGGCAGGGCCGCTGCCGCGAGGGGCTCCTTCCCCGGCGGGGCTGCCCGGTTGCAGCTCTGCCCCGCCGACCTGGCGCCGTGCTCCCGTCGTGACGGGGTTATGTAACCGCCCCGCCGGCTCTCCCGGCGGTTCCCGCCGTCCTGCCCCCTCCCTGGGCTCCTCTCTGACTTCGGGGCTCCTTTCACCGGTGGCTTTTCGGGCGCGGGGCGGTGCGGGACAGGCTGCCGGGCGAGCCCGGCGCTTCCCCGCGGGCGCCCGCCCTCCGGCGGGGCTCGGTTCTCGCCGTGCAGCCCCGCGCGGGCGGCTGGAAATGGCCGGTGGGCGGAGGTGGAGGCGTGCGGCGTGGGAGAACGTCGTGGCGGTTCGTCCTCCGGGGCAGGTGGGGATGGAGAGGTGGGTGAGGTGAGGGAGCATCCCTGCGTGTGGGGCAGGCAGAGGGGAGGTGGGTGCAGGAGGTGGGGTGGATTGGGGTCTTCGCAGCCGTGCGGGAAGTGCTGGGTGTCGGCTCAAAGCAGGTGGAGGTTTGCAGTGGTGCAGTCCTGTCCCAGCTACTTGTACAACTTCAGGCTAAGGCTGGTGTGCAGGGCTGCGGTGAAGCCCGTATCCCTGAGGGAGAGTCTTCTTGGGCTGCTTTAAAGTTAGCTGCAGCATCATGCACTGATGTTATTTGATGTTTGTATAGTGGGTACCTCTCCAACGTTGTTGGTTTGGTTTTTCCCCACTTCTCCTAGATTCTTTTGTATCTCTTGAAAATATTTTGGTCTCTTTGCTGCTTGAGTTTGGATTTTAATTCAGTTTCCTGAAAGGAAAATGTGTGATAGGTTTATACAGCTGAAAAAAATCATACAAATGAGAATTGTAGTTTAATCAAGGGTTATGCCTTACATGAGCTTCTGTGTTAGGCTTTCAAGTTCTGCACTTAGAAATAGGTTTGCTCTTTGTTTACCTAGTTAGAATGGTTGTCCTGTAGAAAAGGAAAACTCCTTTTCTATGAAAATACATAATTACTGCAAAGAAACTCTGCTGCATTTATTCTTACAGTAAAGCTAAATTATAGGGTTACACATAATTCCTGAGCAGATAGAATTCTCAATACTGTGAGAATATAAAACAATCAGAAAAACTAAAAATGTATCACAGTAAACCTGGACAGAAGATGATTTTCTGTAGATTGTCAGCTTTGTTAACTAGTACCTTTTTTTAACAGCAGAAACTGTCCCATTCTTCTTAAACTTCTGAGAAGTTGTCAGCTATGTGATCTAGTTTGTCTGTCCTTTTCCAAATATTGTAGTGTGTATTCAGATCAAGTGGCTTGGTTTGTCACTGTTTGTATTGAAAATGTTTGTCATTGCATTGGTGTCCTTAATGTTTTTAAGTTATAAATTACTTGTGTTTACCAGCAGAAAATACTTTTCAAGGTAACTTTGAAATTTTATTCCAGGTCATCGTGGTGTCTTGAGTATCTTCTAGGAGTTAAACACTGAACAGCTCCTCTTGCATGTAGTTCTGACATACGTGGCTTCTTCCTTTTTTTCCTCCCAACAGGGAATGGGAAAGTAGGTCTTGGAAAGAATTGGGGTACAGTTATAAATTTTATGTGACAAGTTAGAAGGCTATTAAATGAGTGTTCCACTGACCCCTGTGTGAGGTGACAGATCTGGCTGAAGGCCAGGGATGTAATACTGTGTGGCCCTTATAAAACTGGCTAGCTCTAAATAGAGTAGTGTTGAGGCCAAGTGAAGGTAATCAGAAAGCTTGTTCTGGTTTCTTTGGGTTTGGGGAGGGTTGTCTTTTCTTTGAATACCTTCATGTTACCATGGTAACTTTAGTGGTTGATTCATTGTAGCCTAGCTTCTTGACCTTAAGAATAGCACATAAAATCTTCACGCCTGGCATTGGTCAAAGTGTCGTCTTTCTATTGTAGAATGGGACTGGAGTCTTGACTTGATAGGGTTGAGCACCAGTGTCTGCTGGCTTGTTTTCTCCAGGGCTGGAGATACAGATTGCTTAGCAAGCCAATGCCACCTGAGTTTCTTTACTGGTCACAGGATGCATCCCTGGCATGGGAGGCACAGCTGCCCTTCTGAGCAATATGCAGGTCTTGAACTGCTTGAGCTGGCCAGCCCTGCTTTCGATGAATAAAAGTGAATAGTCCCTTTAGATGTTAAAAGCTTCCAAAAATAGTTACCAAGTCTCAGCTAAATTTAATATGGCTAGAATGTCAATGGAAAGGATTAGAATGTTTGGGATTTGCACCAGTTAGCATTTAAAAAAAATAAAATCCTCTTCCTCATATCTGCCAGTTCTGTAAGAGATTGATGCTATTTTTGTGTGGTGCTAACCAAATTGGAGTTAAAATATGAGTGAACTTCACTGTACCAGTAATTTTTATTAGTGTAAGGGCAATGGTCATTGCCCAGGTGGGAGATGCAGAGGTGAAGGTTGAGGGAAGGGGTGACTATAGTCTATATTGCTTTTGAGACTGCAACAGTTCACTAATCCTGTCACATGAGGTCCTGTTCTGCTCTTTCTAATTAAGTAAAATGTCTCCATTTAAGTCCATGGGAGCTTTCCATACTGAAGAATTAGCACCATATAAAAATAATACTAATCTCCAGTGTTCATTTTGCAGAATGGAATGAAATTTCAGTAGGTTACTATTATCTGAATCTTCCCTGTTATACTTGTGCCTTCTGCCAAAGTCTTTGCTGTAGGTCCAGTTGACTTCAGCAGGAGTTGCATCCTTGGGTTAAGACTGGTGACTCTGCTCTCATTAGGTCAGTGAATGTTTTAAGTAAAATCTTACTTGGTGGGCTTGATTTTCCCCCCCACCCCCTTGAATTATGATAAAACTTGCTATTTGGGTTTTTTTTTTTAGTAGGAGCAGAGGTGGAATCCCTACACTTATTCTGGACCCTTCTAGAAAAACAACTGCAACTTCTTGCTTTGTTTTCCCAAATTTTCTTAATTCCTGTAGATTATGGTTTCCAGGTTTACACTCAGGACTCAATAATGCTTTAAATATAATCACTATAAACTAAAAGTTTCTATTTGTAACATTTTGTTTGCTTTATTCTATTTTTAGTTGTGTTGTTTGTTATGGCAAGCACTGTTTAAAAAAAAAAAGTAAAGTTTCCTAGCAATTTCAAGAGATATGTGCCTGTTTCTTGATGTCCCTCAGGGACTCTTCTTAAAAACTCTTAAGACAGGAAAATGGTCACCAAGGAAATGCCTTATTAGTTTTCAGAAAAACAGTGGATCAATCTATATGTGCTTGGTGATAGATAAGGCATTGGTCCATTCAAATGCTTCATGTGCTCAAGTTGTTTTCATTCAGCAAAATTTCAGCTGAAGTTATTTGCTCTGTAGGGGTTTAACTTCATAAGAAAATGTACATCTTTACCCCTTCAGTTTTACACTAAAAAAACCATTACTTTTTGATAGGAATTTTTCAAATAGAAACTTCAGGAAGCTATTGCTGTTTGCCAGTCAATATAATTTTCTGCTGGTCTCTGTCAATTTTAAGTAGAGGTGTACCATGTCTAAAAATAGTGAGGTAACAGAATGAATACTTAGCTCCCACTTGGAATCTCAACAGAGCTTTTGGTTACGTATCTATTGGGTTAACACTGACACGATCTGATCTGTTCCAGTAGTAAGGGTATTTGCTTTGTGTTTTGAAGAACTATCACAAATTACAAGCTCTTGCACCCCTTAATTACAGGAGAAGTTTGAAATAACTTGTGTCAGTGTAAAGTGATGCAAATTGTGCATATGATTTGCACAAAAGAAGTGACAAGGAGATTCCATATAGGGTCTGGAAGCATAGGGGCTGCTATGGTTTTCCAAGGGTTAATAGTACTGCACTCTTGGGGTTCTCTGTTCTGCGTAATGTAATTTCTGACTTGAAAGTTTGGGGTCAAATTCAGAAATAACATAGGAACACAGATTACACGTGGGTGAACATTATGTAAAGAGGATAAATGAACGTGGCAAGGAATTGGTGTTAGCTGGAGGTTGCATGGACTTGGGCTCAGGTTTGTTTGTCTCGGTATCTCAGCCTTCTAAAGAGAACAATCCTGCTCTAGAGTTTATTAGTGTGGTCCCTTTTTAAGATCTTGGTGAATGAATTTAGCATCAATATTGGTGCTGGATGATGCCTTAGTGATACTGCATTATTTTTATTGTGTTGCAACTTCTTTAGAAATTATGCATGACAACTTCTGGTATCTTAAGTATTTGAAAAATTTCCTGATTTTTGGGGAGTGAGAAGCAAAGGCACAACTCGATTTGAACTCTTTACCTTTTAAAAGTAAGATGAGTATGGTTTACCCTTATGTGGATGTATTTCTGTTTGTTTTTTTTTTTTCTAATATAAAAGGGACCATAACAGGGGGGAAGCTAACTTATTTTGTCAGAAGCTGTGGTAAGGAGCTTTAATATAAAAGGGAATGTGATCCAGTGATTGTAATATAGTTACATAAAGGATAACTTCTAATTGTGTTTATTTTATATGGCAATCCAGTTCATGGATTATACGTGATTTAGAATTAATTGTTTTAAGGGATTTGAAGTGTAAATTATTTTGTTCTAATTTAGTAGAAGAGTTGGAAAGAGAACATTTTTTGAGAGGACTGCCTGAAGTGGCTAAGTAAATTCAAAGAAGCCACAAGACGCCACTACCACAGCCTTAAGGTGTTTAATGGACATAATAAAGGATATGTAATTATGATTTTTTTATATAAGTAATGCAGAAAACAGTAAGAATTCCAGCTTGTGACTGGCTGAAAATGTCTGATATGGTGACTTACAAAGTTCATCCAGAACTGTGAAAACTCAGACTATGGTTTCATGAATGCTTTAAGTAGATCAGTTGCTGAAACGTAAAATCCTAATGTTTGCTGTTGCCTGTCCATTCCCAAAAAGCTTTGCCCACTCTTTTTTTTTTCCTTGTGGTTGCTACAAACATTTATCTACCTAATGGAGTTAAACCCAAACGTTTTTCCTTAGGCCTGGTCTTTTCCTTTAACTGAATCAGTTTGTGCACTTGTGCCATGAATTGGAGCAGGAGATGTTTTCTCCACTACAAAAGGTAGCATGGGACCTGTCTCTGTGTAGGGAGGTGACTGGTGTTGGAAGTGAGAAGCCTGAGGTGATTATGTTGCATCTTTTGGCAGAAGTGCTAGTCTGTCCAGTCAGAGTATGAACTTAGAGCCCAAGGGTTTGAAGTGTGCTAACAAATGTTCTTGATTCAAGTATGTTTGTCCCCTCTGATTATCACTGAGCTCAGGCTCACAGGCAGTTTGTCTCTTGGGCAGCATGTATATCTTCTATGGCTGACACTTCTATTTAATTGTGCTGTGCATTGTGCAGTACATGGCCCTTGTTTCACAGATCTTACTTTGCTATACAGTAGTTATTCCATACAGAGGTTCTTAACTGTGCATGTCCCATCTTAAATTGGGCAGAGGATTTAATAATGAGGGTATTGCAAGTTGACTTACTAGTGGTGGGAACACTGACCAGAATTCCTACAGTCACAGAATGGTTTGGGTTAGAAGGGACCTTTTAAAGATCATCCAGTTCAACCCCCCTGCCATGGCCAGGCCTCAACCCTCCACTAGACCAGGGTGCCCAAAGCCCCATCCAACCTGGCCTTGAACACTTCCAGGGAGGGGGCATCCACAGCTTCTCTGGGCAACCTGTGCTAATGCCTCACTACCCTCACAGTGAAGAATTTCTTCCCAATATCTAATCTAAATCTACCCTCTTTTCGTTTAAACCCATTACACCTTGTTCTATCCCTTCATGCCCTTGTAAACAGTCCCTCTCCAGCTTTCCCGTAGGCCCCTTCAGTTACTGGAAGGTGCTGTAAGGTCTCCCCAGAGCCTTCTCTCCTCCAGGCTGAACAACCCCAACTCTCTCATCCTGTCCTCGTAGTAGAGGTGCTCCAGCCCTCTGATCATCTCCCTGGCCCTCCTCTGGACTCACTCCAACAGCTCCATGTCTGCAACCCCAGAGCTGGATGCAGTACTGCAGGTGGGGTTTCATGAGAGCAGAGGGGCAGAATCCCCTCCTTCGACCTGCTGATCATACTGTTTTTGATGCAGCCCAGGATACGGTTGGCTTTCTGGGCTGCAAGTGCACATTGCAAGGTCATGTCGAGCTACTCATCCACCAACACCCCCAAGTCCTTTTCAGGGCTGCTTTCAATCCATTCTCTGCCCAGCCTGTATTTGTGCTTGGGATTGCCCCAATCCATGTGCAGGACCTTGCACTTGGCCTTGTTGAACTTCATGTGGTTCACACGGGCCCACCTCTCAAGCCTGTCCAGGTCCCTCTGGATGGCATCCCTTCCCTCCAGCGTGTTGACCACACCACACAGCTTGGTGTCGTCAGCAAACTTGCTGAGGGTGCACTCGATCCCACTGTCCATGTCACTGACAAAGATGTTGAACAGTGCTGGTCCCAATACTGAACCCTGAGGAATGCCACTTGTCACTGGTCTCCACTTGGACATTGAGCTGTTGACTGCAATTCTTTGAGTGCGGCCATCCAGCCAATTCCTTATCCACCAAATAGTCCATCCGTCAAATCCCTGTGTCTCCAATTTAGAAACATGGATGTTGCATGGGACAGTATCAAATGCTTTGCACAAGTCCAGGAAGATGATGTCTGTCACTCTTCCTTATCCACCAATGCTGTAACCATGTCGTGGAAGGCCACCAAGTTTGTCAGGCACAATTTGCCCTTAGTGAAGCCATGTTGGCTGTCAGCAATCATGTCCTTATTTTCCATGTGCCTGAGCATAGTTTCCAGGAGGATCTGCTCCATGATCTTGCTGGGTACAGAAGTGAGACTGACTGGTCTGTAGTTCCCTGGGTCTTCCTTTTTTCCCTTTTTAAAAATGGAGGTTATGTTTCCCCTTTTCCAGTCAGTGGGAACTTCACTGGACTGCCAGACTTCTCAAATATGACGGAGAGTGGCCTGGCCACTTCATCTGCCAGTTCCCTCCAGACCTGCACATGCATCTTATCAGGTTCCATGGACTTGTGTGCCATCAGGTTCCTGCCACAACTTCTCAAGTGGGATGTGGTATATTCTGAGTATATCTTAAGTGTAGAAGAGGTGTGCGTGTATGCGCACCCACCTACCACTTAAAAGTTTTGAAAAAGAGATGGTCAGAAGGTGTGCAAGACCAATACCCAAATCCCACTGAACAAATTTGTCTCAAATTGACTGAAAAAAGGAGCAAGCTTTCCTCTTTAAGAGCTCTAGGAGAGCAAAACTATTGCCACATAATCTAACAGTATTTATTAATTTCTAATCTCACATGGAACTTTGAAGCCTATATATTTTAGAATTGCCTGCTATAGCACATGCTAATTTCCTTATTGCCAACTAATACGGTTAAATAACCTGAACTTCATGGTTGTAACTTAATCCTGTTCTGTTTTGTTGCTTGTCATAGTGGTTTTGCTTGATTCTTAACTTAAAAGTTTCCTTTCCTATTTAGCACCTTATAATATGGCTCTCCCTGGAGGAAAAAAAAAACAAAACACAAAACCCAACAGTTTAGCAAAGAAACCTGTAGATTTTTCTGACTTCTATTGATAATATTGAGATTCTTGACTTCTCCGCATAGTCTAGTAGTTCTGTTATGCGTTGGGGAACAGGATGTATGAAACTTGTTGCTGCCATGAAGTTATCTTTAACATTACTGTCATACTTTACAGTGAAAGTGAAGCTTATCTATTAGACTAAAAAGTAAAGCTTAAGAAATCAGCTCCTATAATTGGAAATATGTATGGAAAGCAAATAAATGTACTGTATTGCCTCTCTTGCTCTACTTTGGCTGTAAGTACCATTCAGCCAGCAGATTCCTGTTTCGTTATATCCTTAGGACATTCTTGTACATCTTTAAACTTCATTACTCTTAGTTCTGTCCAATCTCCCCTTTTCTCACTAGAATGCCTACTGAGTTTTAATTCATAATCCAAATTCCTATGAGTTTTGAATATCAGTTTGTCATCTTTATCCTCTCATGTAAAGTTGGCTTTGAAACATCCCTCTCTGCTGACTGGACTCTTCCAGCTTAATGCCTGTGGGGGAAGAAGGATTTTACCCACTGTGACTATAAAATACTCAGTGTCTTCACTGGCTGCAAGTAGTTTGTTATGAATGAAATAATTTATACTCACAAAAGTCTGCTCTGCTGGGTAAGTTATATTTTGTTACATACCAGGCTTGAGGTTTATTTTCATAAACCTAAAAGCAATGAATCTAATCTTGATACAGGCTAGACATAATGGCAAACACATTTAGAGATGTTCGCACTTGGAGCAGATAATCTGTTCATGTTTTTTGCTAGAGTGGTGATGCATTCTGAACTTAAGTTTCTTCCTCAGTAGTCGCTGCTGTGAAGATTTCTTTATAGTACTTACCTGGGTATGTTTACACAGAAACATATGGTAATACTAGGCTTGAGTGAGTTGGTTAAAATACCAGAGGCAATATTACTGTCAAACTGAGTTCATATACAATAATGTATACTGTTCTAGCCACCTCCTCTGTCATTTGTTCAGGCTTTTTTTTCCTGCACTTAGAATTAAATTACTAAACTGAAATTAGCTGGAGATAGTTGTGCTAATGAGTCAGACTGAGTTGGTGAAAATACTAGTGTGTATTTGATAGTCTAGAAACCTGTCCTCGGGTTGACATAGTAAAAAGAGGTAATTGGCCTGAGGCTTTCACATTACACCCGCTTCCTTACAGTGCTGCATCTTTGTTTGTTTTAAACCCCTCCCTGACAAATTACAAGCATAGAATAAAGGACTAGGGAAGTATTCTGTTTTTAGCTGTGTAATGTATTTTCGTACCTGGAAAAGGAGGACAGCTAAGATCCTGTGACCTACCAGCTCTCTGGAGATCATTATATGCACTGTGAGTGGTATTGCTGTACAACACTTACCTCTGGACAAGGTCCTGAATAACCTGATCTGACCTTGGGGTTTGGACTAGATGACCTTTGCAGGCCCCTTCCAAACTCAGTTGTTCTGATTAATACTGCCTAATAGAGATCTGTCTCTATCAAGTGATTTGAGAGTGTGGTAAGTGTGGACTCAAGTGTCCTGAACTGATATTTTTGAGCATGACTTCAGTTTATTTTCTTGAGGACTTCTGTTGTTAGCACTGAGACTTCAGCAATAACAATTACTGACATTTCCTAACATAAGGTTACAGAATGATGTGCTCTGTCATTGGCCAAATGTCATTTCAGAGCTGCAGCAGAAATGAGGTTATATGAAAGGCACAGGCATGGCAAATTAGCTCCATAGTTTAGCTTTGCTTTACTGAGATTAAGTCTAAATAAGCCCATAGGGTTTAATTTTGGACACTAGTTCTAAATAGTGTATTTGAACTAATATTTACAACTATTTATAGAGAATAACAAGTACACATAGAGCAAGGACAAATCTGAAACAGATGAGCATACTGTGTTTATGTAACTCTCTTAACTCCCTATGTTATGAGGAGAAAAAGCAGCCAATGATTGCATCTTCTCATTGAAAGAAACAAAAATATAAGAGAATTATTCTTCTGCATAGCTTCTAGTCAGCTTACTGGAGCTCTATAGAGGTTATAGGTTGATGTCTAATACACCTGTACTAAGGACTGTTTATACTAGCCATGATAAATACATGAATTTATACCAATGAACACACTGGACCTTTATTTACTCTGCTTGGTATAAAGTTTACTCTTGTATCAGCAATAAGGATACTGTTTGTATGGGCTTGTTACTTCTGTGTCCTTCAGTGTGTCTCAAAATTATCTTACTCTGATGGATTTGGGGTAAAGACTCCAAAGTCAGGAGGATTTTCCTAAAAGGTGCTAAGAATCATCTCTTGAGTCCATTCTTCCTTTCACTTTTTTATTTGCTTCCTAATGCGATTAAGATGCAAACAAAGAAATTGCTTATGGACATGAAGAACAGGGTGAGTTCTGTCCTTAAACTATAGAAAAAAATTGGCTTTATTCTTTGTAATAGTGAGATGTCTTAGTTACACTGTTTTTTGATGTTTCTGTGTTCATGCTACTTTCCAACACGGTCTATTTTTTTCATTTTTTTCCTCTTGAGTTAATGCCTGGTATAATTTTCAAAGTCATTTTCATTTTCTTACCTAGTGCATCACACTTTCTCTCCAAGCCCACTGCAAGCTCAGAAATACCAGCCTGCCTTCCCAGTAACACACATGACTCTCTTAAATCCAAATACAACACAGTATTTTCTTTTAGAACAAGGGGCACTTAATAATGCCTTGCTTCTGGTTGTGTTCAACAGCTTGTCCTGATGTGGTTAGGTCTTTTCTGTGCTAATAAACTAAACTAAAGCAAAGTCCCTGTTTGAGCCTTGATGAAACCAGCCTTAGTGCCCTGTTTCAGAGGTCAATTGTTGCCTTAAAATAGCATGACACGTACTTCCTACAAGCTAAGAATTTCTGGGTTAACTTGTGTATGCAATATTTATAAAAGTGTAGTGTAACTGTGTGTCTCTTGTCCATGCTGCCAGGGATGAGGGGAGATTCATACTTCTTTGGAATGCGAGGCCTTGGTCACTATGGCTGCACCCCGGAGGATGGAGGACAGTTCTTACTCTACTCTGTAAATGGAGACAACGATTTAAAGAGGTGTTTTGCAGAGGAAGATTTTAATGAAATAATTGACTTCAACGATCTCCCGCATTCTCTCTTTGCTTGTAATGTTCACCAGTCTGTGTTTGAAGATGAGGACAGTAAGGTACAGTGTCAGTTTCCATATTTTCAATGTAAGTGAAACATACGCATTATGTTTGTGTTTAAACTGTTTCATTGAAACTGCAATAATCTGTCTTGTACAAAGAAACTGGATCACACATATGAGTTTTCTAAGGTGGCAACAACACTCTGCCATAATGTTTATTTCAAAAAAGCCATTTTGTCAACTATGGTGAACACAAATGTTTTTCTTTTTGTTCAGATCTGTGGAATACTGAAATGTGGTTATGTGTCTTTGTAGCAACCATAGTTGTGGTCATGATGGAGGTGGTGAAGTTAACATGTCGAAGTTTTTCCGCCTTGATGATCACATACTACTGTGATGGGAGGCTGCCTTATTTTCTTAAATGTTTTAAGTTATCTGAAATACTATTTTATCTGGATAAGCTAAAATGAATGATAGTGAGAACAAAGACAAGAGGAACTGTGTGAGAATATTTTTAACTCTATAACTAGTTTAAAACAGAATGGCTGAAAACAATACCCTCTTAAAATTAAAAAAAAAAAATCAACTTTTGCAGGAAGTGTTCAGTTCCTGTTTCTTAGCCTAGTATATTTCTCCTGATGGAGATGTCAGGAATATAAAACTGATAGCTTGGGGCTTTATTGTCTGATGAAATTAGGCTAAGTTAATTGTTACAGGCACATTGGAGGCTACTTGAGTATCTTGACCAGAATTTTCAATTCAGAAACAAGCTGGTTGTGGTAAAGTGGGTTTTGGCTGGAACTGACTGATGAGGTATCCAGATAAAACTGCAGATCAGATTGTCCATCCTGGCCTGTTTTGGTCCTAGTCAAAGGGTCTTTAGTGGGGAAATTACCAGATGAAAGGGAAATAAAACAAGACTTCTAAGGATACAGGCTTCCTGTTAAAGGTACTGAAAGGGGTATCTGAGGCTGTACAAGTGGAGTTGTTTGTGTTTAATCTTTTAGACATCTTTGTCTTCCATAATGATGTCTTATGTATGTTTGAGTAATACAGATTAAAATAAAAATTCATCCCACAGCACTAAACAAAACGAATATATTTATGTATAAATAAAAAATCCTAAATTGCAATCTTGGAAAACAGTGCAGTATTTTATTGTATTTAAGTCCTTTTGCTAATAAGCATCTTGCATTTATGTTGTGCCACTTTGTGGAATTCTATAACCATCTGGTAAAGAACTTCACTAAAGTTGAGTGGGTCTGAAAGTCCAGTTTTAAAGGAAGAAAACAGAAGCCTGCCTGGAACTAGAGAATTTTTCTTCATTCTGCAGAGATTCTATCCCCACTTGCTCCTGAGCTTTCCCTTTTGAGAGCTGGATTCTAGTATTTAGCTGATGGCTTAGTTAGCAAATGGAATGGGTGATTACATAAGTATGTGGGATAGCAATCCCCAAAGACTTTCAGGACTTAAGGATGTCTCTTAAGAATAGCAGCGGGGTTGTGGAGGTGGATAGTCTGTTCCATGTGCATGTCTGTAAACTGTGAGTGACATGGTTTGAACAGCTCTGTTTGCAGGTAAGTAGTTACTCCCATAAGTCTATATTTAAGTAGATGGGATTACCTTCAGATTTCTCATTAAATCCAAGGACCTGGGGAGCTGATTATGATTTTTATTATTCCTGTAGAACATGTACTTGTGTTCCCAGTTGATTAATACCCGTAATCCTTTCTATTATTAACTGGTGCTGCAGGATGAGAGCACACATGAATTCAATATAAAATATTGTCAGGTTACAAAACTAAAGTTTAAAATCTCACACAATCACAACTAATAAATGCTGCTAACAATCATGTCTTCAATAATGTGTTGATCCAATGTATATGTAGTGGTACGCTAAACTTTTTTCAAAGAATGTACTTCAGTAATGGTTATACCTACAGCAGTTTCATTGTGTTATCCATTCTGCAGAAAGTAAAGGTTTTGCAATGTATCTTTGACTTTTACTCCTGACCTACACTTTTAGGAGGAAAATGGAAGTATAATTGATTTGGAACTTAAAGTTAGCTGGTAAAGAAAGCCAGAGAAACCTGTCGTTGTAAATGATTGTTTTGATTTGGTGTGTGGACTTGCTGCATAAATAATATTTAAATAAACAAACTTGAGTGGCTTTGGCATGCACCAATATTAATGTAAAGAAGTTCACGCTGACATTGTTAAAGTTATATTACCTGGAATGTCTTAAGAGGCTGAACTGTCAAGTTCAAACTTTTAACAGACAAATATCTAAGCAATATACTCACTAAAGATAGATTTTAAAATGCCTTCAAATTAAAACAAAAATATTTAAGGCATTTGCTTTTAACTACTTTGTATCAGATATAGGGTAAGTTCCAGTTTGTGCTTGAGTACAGGCCTGCAGCAGCCTTGAGGGAACACTTAGCTGCGCGTATACCTGTACCGTGGAGAAGCTGATTCACTTTATTCTTACTGCATCCTGTATCAGATATACCCTTTTGCAATATCATGTGGCTGTACGGTGCTTCCCAGAAAGAATTCTGTGTAGTCTACCAAGAGCGATGATGGCATCTGTAGGGAGCCTGAGTTTGGACCCTCATTTTCGGAAGATGAAGAATTCTTGCAGCTGAAGTCTGTCCTTTACAGATGAAGAAACTATATCAGGCCAGGCTTGAGTTTTTTCCTGGCTGGCACCCTAAGGTCATAGACACAGTGAGTCTGAAGAGTTGTGGGCCCTGGGGTCTGAAGATAAGAGGTGCCATCTGGCTTAAAAGAAGCTGCTCAGGAGTGACTGCCCAATCTTAAACACCGGCAGAAGTTAAACACCAGCAGAAGAAGGGGAGAATATAGATTAGTACTAGCTACACATACCCGATTTTACCACAGTAACAGAGCACCTAGTTAAAAAAAATTTCCCTACCTTTCAGACCTGTGTTCTTGGAAAGAAATGTCTACTTAGATCAGAGAATGCCCTGGATAGCTGGGTCGATAAGATGGGTGTTTAAGGATTTGCACAGGATGGCTTAGCAGCCTCAATGCAATAACAGCTTGCTACAACTGAAGGGAGGTGCTTTTGCTTATCTCCACTCCCATCATGGACAGCCTGCTCCTTGGTACTGAAAACAAAATTGTACCTTCTTTACAATGTGACTAGAAAATATTGACCTCTTTAGTTTTTAAGGAAGAACAAGGGTGTGGAAGAGTATATTATCCAACAGGCCTGTTGCAAAGCTGGGATCACGTTCAGCTGTGCCCCCACCACTGTCCTATGTTCTGATCATTTGTTTTGGCATATAACTTGTTAATGGTAGGGACAGATTTCTTTGAGGGTTTTTTGGAGTGTACAGCACTGACTGGGTTGGGTCATGGAAGTCTTACTGTGAAGAAGCTAAAAATAAAATTACTCCTAAACCCTGGGTTTTGCCACATCTCTTGGAAAAACTGATGGGACTACTTATGTGAGCAAGATACAGCAAAATTGAGACTGTTATTTTTGGCTGATAGTGTGACTGAATGGGAGGTGCTGCTCCTTTTATCTTTCCCGATAAAGTAATTGTGGTGGAGAGCCAAAGGGCATGACTCTCATTACTCCCAAGGGTGGGTATGTGTGTGTCTTAACAGTTAGTTGCTACACATAGCCCTCGGGCTTTCTGGATAGTAACCCTTTTGTTGTGCTTTTGTTATGCATATATCACTGTTTTGTAAAACCATCTTTTCTGTAATGCGACTGTGTAGTTTCCTTCAGTCTGAAACTGGTAAGCACACTGTCAAAGTGAAGCATCTTTGTCTCTTAATGTGGTTTCTTCAGATGCTGTAATGCCTCGGGAGATGCTTACACAAAACTGTCACTATTAGAATATGCTTATGTGAGGGAAGGATGTGTTTCCTCAAGCTGTTTAGGGGCTGTATGCTCTTCTTTTTCCACTATTTTGACTCAAATTGGAAGGAGCACCTATGAAATTTGATAGTTATATTTCAGATGAAGAACTATCAGTTTTTGAGCTTTTTAGTTATGGTGGAGCTCCCTAGGAAATGATAGCCCAAGTCCAGTAAGTAATGTAATTCAAACCAATAGGGGATAGTATTATTATTTTTGCATGAGAAAATACAGTGACCAAACACGTGTCCAGTTCTGGACTTCCCAGTACAGGGAACACATGAACATACTGGAGAGAGTCCAGTGAAGGGCCACTAAGACATTGAAGGGACTGGAACATCTTGCCTATGAAGAAAGGCTGAGAGAGCTGGGACTGTTGAGCCTGGAGAAGAGAAGGCTCGGGGGATCTTATCAGTGTCTGTTAACACCTGAAGGGAGGGTGCAAAGAAGATAGAGCCAGACTCCTTTCAGCGGTGCCCAGTGACAGGACCAGAGGCAACGGGCACAAACTGAAACACAGAAGGCTTCCTCTGAACTTCAGGAAACACTTTTTTTTTTACTGTGAGAGGTGACTGAGCACTGGCACAGGTTGCCCAGGGAGGTGGTGCAGTCTCCCTCCACGGAGGTATTCAAAAGCTGTCTGGACATGGTCCTGGGCAGCTGGCTCTAAGTGGCCTTGCTTGAGTGGGGAAGTTGGACAAGATGACCTCCAGAGGTCCCTTCCAACCTCAACTAGTCTGTGATCCTGTGAACATGTGTTAAAGTGTATCCTAATTCTTCTGATGAGGGTCAGCATGTGAATGCAAGATTGGGGAATGAAGATGATTAAAAAATGCATTTCTTGAATGGAGAGCTTAACAGAGGTGAGGTGGGGAAGGGAGGAGAAAAGTCAAACTAACAAGTCAATGGAAAAGATAATCCTACTTTAATGGAAGGACTTTATTATAAAAACAATTACTATTTTCATGTGGGATTCCTTCACATTACATATATTGGATGACTACTTGCTTTTACTGCAGAAGTCTGCATTAGATTTCCTTTGACTTTTTTTTCTAAAGATGTATTATTGAGTTTGGGCCTTGAAAAGGATTTAAAGCTACCTCAAGTAAGTGCTAGAATACTTGTTCAAGGATGATGCTTTAAGAGAACTCTGTAGCCTTACTTGGAAAGGCTTTTTTTCTTTGTACTTGTGTTCAGCTTTCACAACAAAGCACATCTTCATGCTGCTATTTTTATTTTTAAGGTGCAGTAAAAGACACTGGACTGTTCAGTGGTCTGCTGTGTTGTCTTTAACTTTTATATGTTAATTCTGGAACTGAAACTTTATACTGATGCTTTGACTCTGAAGCATATAATTGAAATGTGTCTGTTCAGTGCTCCTTTTAAACAAAGTGGAGCCGGTGTGTCTGCTGCCATGTGTGAAATGTTTCTTTGGTTCCCATTTCCTACAGGCTAATTCAAGAAGATGCTCTAGGAGGCAGGCTTTGTTTCTGCAGGGGAAGATCTGTTTCTTTTGCCTTCATTTTAAAAAAAAATCTAGATTGTGAAGTCAGAATCTCTTTGGTCGTATTACATCACTGAAGCCTCTAGGTGTTGAGTCATCATTATATTTAGAGGGTGGCACACTTCTTTTTAGTCTAATATTAGTATTCAAGCCTGGATTCAGTGGAAGGTCACCCTAGCAAAGATGAAGTCACCGCTCCAAGGCTGGAAAGGAATGCAGGCTTCATTCTGCCTTCCTGGTACACTTGCTGTTGCTTTGTTTTACTTTCAGTTTTTCTACCTTTTAAGGTTGTTGTCCGTTGGTACGATAACATTATCAGAAACTGCCACTTGAAGCAGACTGTGCCGTGTGCTATGGAATCTCTACCTACTTTGTTTTGTTCTCCTTTATAAACGGGATGAATGTTAGTCCCTGTCACTCTGTAAAAATTGAAGTGTTTCTTTACTATACACTGTACATGCATCCAATAAAATAAAAATACAGAGGGTTTGCAAAGAAAGGCTGTAGGAGCTGTGTCCTTCAGCACTTCATGAATCATGGCTGCCCTCTGGGAATTCTATCTTGGGCTCTTCCCTGGGTGGTGGTTTACAGGCATCTAAGAACTACTTTGTATGATTATGAAAGCACTAAAATAAAGCTATAGGAAGCTGTTCTTGCTCTGAGAAGTATGCAATCTAAAAAATTCATTTTCTATAGCATTTATGTATTGTTTTGTAACTAATTTCAATTACTTTCCCTAGGAACTGTATCTGTGCAATACAGTATTTCAGCTGAAAACACCTATGAACTTTCATGCTCTGTGTCTGAGATCCATCTGACTGCTGGAGTGATAATCCCAACTTTTTCAGCTCCTTTATATAAGTCCTCTCTATGACCTGACTGAGCTGTTGATATTTGTCATTCATAAACCTACCTGGATTTACTTTCTGTGGTACAGCTGCTGGACCTTGATAGTCATAGAATGTTTTGGGTTGGAAGGGACCTCAATGACCATCTAGTTCTGCCCCCATGCCATGGGCAGGGACACCCTCCACTAGACCAGGTTGCCCAAAGCCCCATCCAACCTGGTCTTGAACACTTCCAGGGAGGGAACTGTCAACCATGTATTGACACATGGTATAGGATGCTGGTGTAACAGCTCCTCTGTATAGCTGTTGTTTCTGTGCTTTACTCACAGGTTAGTTGTGAGTTATGTTGAGGAGCTCAGATAACAAAAGCAGTCGCTTCATGAAGTCGGGCATACTGTATCATGAACTACCTAAACATGACTGGCACCAAGAGCCCCAAAGCATATGAATGTCTGGAACTCCCTAGGACTAGAACCATGTAACAGTAATGTGCTGCAGTTTAGGTGGAGAAGGGGCAGTAGTGAAGTTAATCTTCATTGATATTTGGGATCTATTGAGTGTTCATTCTGGTTCAGGGGAAGA
Source organism: Grus americana (assembly GCF_028858705.1). NCBI lineage: Eukaryota > Metazoa > Chordata > Aves > Gruiformes > Gruidae > Grus > Grus americana. The sequence continues at coordinate 6,708,928 of NC_072854.1, read as the reverse complement.
AAAGGAATTAATTTTCATGTGGTTTGTGTTTTCAGATTTTCAATATATATTTATACAGAGATTATTTAAGGTTGCTCTTGTTGCTGCTCACAAGACAACTTGTTGAGGGTACTAAAGGCAGCTCATGTATTTATGTATGCATATAGGGCCTGACACTAATTTCCTCTGAGGTGATCTGCATAATTTCTAATGGAACTGCAAGGAGTTATTAGTCTAGCCTGGTTTAGGCATTCCTTCTGTCTTTCATCTGAGGTGGGTCTGGCTGTTACTGAAAGGCTTCAGCATTTCTACAGTTTCTCTGGAAAAATGCATAAGTTTTATGACTTGATAGCCTTTGAAGAAACACAAAGGGCCTACTGAGATTGCGCAGTTGTAACAGTATGACCAAGTTGAATCTGTGCGTGTGTCCACTTCATCCCATGCAAGCAGAAGTTATACTTGGCCATGATTATCCTGTTGGCATCCAGGAATTACCAAGCTCCAAATATTTCTCAATTCAGTCAATGTTCGATTCCTGCTCTGAAAATGTAGTGTTGTGTTGTGTGTTGGTCTTGTTTTTGTTTTTTACTTTTTTTAAACAATAAAAATCCACAACCAACCAAAAAAAAGTAACAAGTATTTCTGGGCCTGAAATGCCACTGTTTGTAATGCAGATGCTGTCCAATAATTTATGTGGTACTTGGGGGTTATTTTCCCATCCATGCACGGGGTGCTTAGTAGCACAAACGCCCTTGTTTTCATGGGAGAACGTGCTTGGCAAAAGACCAACTGGGTTAAAAGTACGCCTGCAATTGTTGCAGCTGAAATTTGGAGTAGTGCTTCAAAGCATTAACTATACTAGTTGTTTGTAAATCACAAAAATAAACTGATTAATGTTCTTTCCAGAACACACAAGACAGCAGTTACTTGTCTGCTTTTTAAATTTGGAAACATAGTTTTTTTCCTTGCAACTATGGAAAAATTCTTCTAGTATTGGCTTTCTGTGGTCATGCTCTACTCTGCAGTCTAGAGGGAACACATTATCTCAAGAAACTAGGGTGGGTGGGAAATATTTCCTGGAAAAGGATAATTCAGAGTAAGTACTTCAATTTTTTTTTTTTTTTTGTACAGGAATATAATTTCGTATCAGTTCTACTAAAATATACAGAGCTTTGAATAATGAGACGTTTTAACAAAGGTGTTGGTAAGTCCATGCCAAGGCTTATGAGGACTTTCTGTTGCGGCGTGAGAAAACATAGGCTCTGGGAGCCAGAGAGAGTTGCAAGGTCTTATCTGTAAGTCAGTAAAGAATCATTCTGTTAATTACTCCTTTCTCTAGCACAATGGACATTGTAGGATAAGCTGTGGGTAGGTCTGTTTCAGATATCCCTAAACACTGTACAAATTTAGATTCCACTTTGCAGTTGTCTGTCTCCTGTAATAGGTTGAACTAAATTCCTGGACTCAGATGCCTTTTGATCTTTGAGGAAGTCGAGATCGGGCCTGGAACACTGAAGCTAGTATGCCTTTCCTCTGAACTCCCTACCAGTGTTAGCTGGGGCATGGAGTTCAACCAAGGACTTCTGCTGACAGAGAAGTTTTGTTGGTGGTTTTTTCCTTCTGATTATTCTGCTTGAAAATATTTGAGAGCTTGACTGCGTGTACACGGAATACTGAACCTTTTTTCCAGGATGGTAGCAGGATATGTTGCTTCCTAGGATAAAAGAACCTAGTAGCAATCTCTCCATGCAATTTTATTCTATTTCCTACTTCCCAAGTTGGAGAGGGTTTCATTTATTGTAACTGGTGATATTTACTATTCTTCACCAGTGTTACCCTGAGGTGGGTGGTTTTGCTTTTTTTTTTCTCCTGTCTGGTAATATAAGGTGTAGCATGGTTTTGTAAGGCAATATAAAGCCAATGAGATAGATACCAGGTCACACTTGGAATAAACCACAGCAATGATTTCTGCAGGAACTTTTTTGCATCCAATTAACATGTGCTGTGCCAACATAAAAGTTTCACAGCAAGAAGTCAACCCTTCTGGTATCTGCTGACACAAGGGAGAGCTACATCTTTCAAAGAAAAAAGTTGCCTTTATGTAGTCTATAGAAAAGTCTCTGGTTTGTTCCACTAAGTAGTTCTTACCAGATAATATCTGCTAATAATCAAACACAGTTCTGCCCTTCTCCCTCCAGCAAACTGTCATTCGGAAGTCAACAAAACCACTGTTTTTCTAGCTGATAGTAATCAAAAAGTGCAGTAAAGCCATTCTAATGTGGTTAGGGCAGCAGCTGTTCCTTATTTTAATATCATCAGAGGTCCTATTCCAGCCACAAGTTCTGATATCAGTTTTCTGGCCCAAGGAAAAGGCTTCTAAATGAAGGTCAGCCTTCGTTACCAATGCATAAAGACATTGCATTTACGGAGGCTGCATTCTGGCTTAATCACATTCAAACCAGTAAATTTACAACTCTAATTACCAGTTATTTAAGGGAATTTCTCAAATGTGTCATACAAAATATACGTTAAGAACTCTGCACCAGAATTTAATATAATTAATAAATAAAATAATGCTTGATAGAGATAGGAAAAAAAAGTAGCACTTGAAAAAGAATGTAGTCTTAAAAAAATTAGGGGTACTAGAAGGTGTTTTGAAGTAGTACAGAGTGGAGAAGGGAGAGACAGCAGCTTTAAGATTGTGTCATTGGTTAAGACAAATTCCACAACAGATTTGAGCGCAAAGTTGAGAGATCATATTCAGAGTTGAATCAAGGTGAAATGAATTATCAATTACTTCTGCACATTTGAAAACATGTTTTCTTCTGTGCCACATAAATTTATGTTTCTTTGTGGTTGATGGAAGTTTTAGCATTGGATTCCTCTACGGCTGTGTTCTCAGATCCAATCCTCAGGCAACGGATCTGCTGATAAACTATATCAGTTTGTTCAAATTCTTAGTTTCCTGTGTAGTATGAGTACATGAATGGTTTTAAAAAATAATGTATCTCATACTTTTTTTATTGTCTGCTTTAATGTCATTACTTTTAAATATAGGTTCTTTTGCTCTAATTTGCTTGCATTTTATGGAACCTTTGCCCTGCTTAAATTACATGACTTTCGTACTGGGCTTTGAAACTTAATACAGAAGCAGAGGCATTGCAAATATGGTAGATATAATGTGTATGTCGCAGAGGGATAAGAGAAACTTTTTCTGTGTGATAGAGACTAATGAGCTGGAAGTTAAGATGACGGTAGGATGGGAAAAAAATTACAGTATCTCTGGCAAGAGAGTAATGAAGGGATCTATTACACTGCAGCCGGGTGATTTCAGGTCAGTGTGTGTTGCCTTAAATTGGTTTTGCAGTTAGTCTAAAAAGCATAAAGACATTGTAAGACTGCTGCATGCAATCATTTAGAAATTTTGCATTTAGTGCTACTGGACCTCTAGTACTGGCGAGAAATCTGATAGTTTCATCCCCGTATTTCTGGTGTGTGGGTGGCTTACAAGGGAAGAACAAAAGTGAAACTTCAGAAGATGCTGAGGAAATGAGGTACCAGTCCCTGACTAAGTGGGAGTGGGCCACTGTCTTAAGGCCTCAGTCGCACACTGCCGTGCTCCGTGAGGCTGCCAGCTAAAAGCCCTGATAAGTCTGTTTTCATTCTTTGAGTTGTCTGAATGGTGATTGTTTATCTGTTTCTCAAGATGTTTCTTGTTGTTCAAAGCTTTGACTTTTTTTGTTGGGTTTTCTTCTTCTTGTTCGTTAACAGCTGGAGTCTATGGTATCCCTGACAGAAAATAGTCAGTTCACTCAGGCTGAAATACCACCAGTGTTCAGGTGAAGGGAATGGGTGTTTCATATAGCTGAGATTGTGTTGCATCAAGCCACAGGGCTATCTAGATCAGCCTTCTGCAGGTTTGGGAAGTGGTGTTATTTTTATTTGGGTTTCCTTCTGTTCCTGGGACAGGGCCATGTACAGACTGAGAGCACTAACAGTGCAGGCCCTGATCCAGGGGCTGGCTCCTGTGCCGTATCAAACATATTTAATATACATTAGCAAGGTTTACTGTCTTTTGACACTGGTTGCTTTTGCTTTCTTGCCTTTGCCAAGCCTTTGGGGGGATTCTCCCAAGAATCTGTATTTAACCAGCAAAGAAAAACTTCAGCTTATATAATGGTTTATGCTTACTTTAATAGCTTCTTAGACCCATTCTGTTCTTATCTGCTAGTGATCCTATTCCTCTGAATAACTGTGCATGGCTGCTTCTCACCATCTGACTTAAAGGTTTTGGTCATGGACAGTACCAGATCCCTTTAAAGTCTGCTGCTGTCAGCAGAAACTGCAGAAATATATCACAGAATGGTGTAATGCTGTCCTTCCTTCATATGTCTTTCTGTAAATCCCCTTGTCTCTGGTATCTATAACTACAAATCATCTTTGTTACTACCACTAGTTTATTTCAGGTGTTTCTTTAAACATAGTGTCCATTATATCTGCTGTGTGGTCTGTAATACAGCTGCTTCTGATATGAGCATTCTAATTGCTCCTGTTTGTCTTGCAGTTAGAGGGAGAAACATAGCACAAATAGTACAGGGGTGTTTCTTAGGAAAATCTACCCTAATCTATCTTCCTCTTTTATATTCCAGTTTCAAATGACTGAAATAATAAAGCTTATAACTTTTAATAAGGATTTCCCTAATAAGTAGTTTTATTCATTTCTGATTGTCTTAATCTATCACTCTTACAGTTTTGAAACTGAAGTTTTTCTGACTCCCTGCAGTTTGACCTACATATTGCAGATGCAGCATGTCCTGTGTATGTATTTAAATTTTGAGAATTTTTTGTGGAGGTACCTGTCACTTACTGAAGCATAGTTCAGTTTATCTCTGTGGTTGGATTTTTTTATTTTTTTCCTGAGGTCAAATATTAGGTGTGTGTAGGGTGGGGTGAAGGAAGTTATTTGAATCCAGGATTCTCACACAGATTCATCACTTCTGAAAACTGTGGGAAAAACCTCAATATTGTGGAATTTAAGATTAAAATTATGAAAGTGAAAAGCACTGTTTCAATTCTTTCTGATCTCTCCTTGCAACTAATAATCATGCAGCAAGTCACCTTGACAGTGAAGGTAAACTTAATTTATACCCACTTAGACTATTTACACTGTCTAAAGGAAAATCCTGGCTGGTACAGAAAAAACCCCACACTTTCTGTGGATACTCCACTGCGTGCGAACTAAAGGGCATCAGAATGTTTGTGCTCTGGTTTTATCAAGTGCCGTGGGTGCCATCTGCTGACTCCTTCATGTACCACATAGCTCTTCAGCTGTGGGAAGAAGGAAAGATAACATATGTTGAAGAAAGTAGTTTTAAATACCTTGCCCCTCAAATATATAATACAAAATATAATTTTTAATCCTTTCTGGCTTTGTGCAATATGAACAACAGTGTTTACCCTAAATGATTTGAGTTTTATTTCAGCCCTGGAAAATAATTTTACAGAGTAATTATTATTACCACCAGTGTTCTTTTGCAGTGTGTTTGCTTACAGTGAACCTAGATCTTAACTTTTGCAGTGTACTGCCACTCATTGTCTGAACTCGGCTTCTATCCATGCACTTGTTAATCTTTTCTTTTTTTACATTTCTGAACTCTTTGCTTATTTTACTGACTACATTCCATCTATCGTATCCTATATATAGCTAGGAAGTGAGACTGAAATAAGTTCTTTATTGTGTTTGCCTGCAAACCTGGTAAAATAGATTCTGTTGTCCTCAGAACGTACCAGCAGCGCTACCAGGTAAGGTGGTATAAATAGTTGGCTATACCTGATTTAGTAACAAAGCTGAGAAAAGGGGCAAACTGGAGTAGTACAGTTTAGCTAGACCTTAGAGTAGTTTATAGCCTATTTATTAAATCAGTTTGAAAAGGAAACTTCTGTCTTATCTTTCTTGTTATAGTTTTCTTTAAAACCTAAATTGATGTATTGCTTTGGGTCACTCAGCTGTATGTCACTAAATATCTACTGAGAAGTAGTTCAATCCTAATAACCATGAAAGTGTATTATCTAATGCTATAGTCCTAGGCTGTGTTGCTGCTGTAAATCAAATCATGTTCTGGCAAGGGTTCCAGCGCTATAGTGTGAGATAATGTTTTCAACTGAATTTGTTAAAATGGTCCATGACGTGCTGTTGGCTGAGGACAAATAGTACTTTCCCTAACAACTTCCAGGCATAGTTTGGGAGTCTGTGTGGTCCCAGCGATCATTCCCAATAGTCATTTCAGACGCTAAGAACAGTTTTTCCTTAAAATAATTTAATTATCACTTAATAGCATAGATGTGGCCAGAACATGGTGTATTGTGTCAGGGTCCCAAGTGTACCAACAATTACTGTGACCAGTCTTACCTTCTGCTTATTGGTCCAGGAGCTCCATTTAAGCTCAGGATGGGGCCTTCATTCCTGGCCTGAACAATTACATAGGTCTACCTGTCTCAAGTCCTGTCCTTGGACACACATGGTAGCCTTGGACCTATGTTGCAGCCTTTCTAGTTTTCGCTCTGGTCCCATCTCTTTCTCCTGACTCCCTGGTTAGACCTGGACCTGTTTCCTCATTCATGGGGCAGTTTTGCTACTCCCTGACAGTTGGCCTCAAGACTTGCGAATGGGCCTTGACACCACTTAACTTTTGTCATGTAGAAGTAGCTCTAGTGTCCTGATACCAGCCTAAGCCTGCTGGATTAACTGGAGATTTTTCATGTGATATCTTACGATCACATGATTGAACATATGGTCAGGGTTTAGGCTAGTTACTCATGGAAGTATTGCTTATGAAACAGGGACAATAATTCTAGAAACATCTAGTGGGGGACCAAGAACACATTTTAGAGTTGTGCAAAATCAAAAGTTGGGGTGCACCTTCTTTGAGACCCTAGTGTAAATCAGGCAGTGCTCCAGAGACTCTCAACATGGCTGAAAGCAGCATGAAGGCAGATCCTGATGGAAAGTGCGTGACTTCAGTCTTGACGAACATCAATGTGATGTGTTTGAGGGCGCTTTGCTAGTGTCTGAACCCACATGTGGCTAGCAGTAATGCATTGAACTTGAAAGTTAGGTTAGTTAGAAATGAGTGTTCAGAGAAGTTTTTAAATATTTTTTCTTCCTCTTGCCTGATCTTCCAAACCACAGTAGAAAATACAGCATCTAGAGGAAAATAATAGTTGAAAACCTTAGAATGATACCATCAAGACTTCCTACCCAGCTTTATTTGCATCTAGCAAAACACTTAATATTCTGGTGGCTTTTGTCCTTCCTTGTAAGGACAAAAGCAAAACATTTGGAAGCCTTTAATCAAAAATGGGGTCACTGAAACCCTAATATGAAAGTGCTGTGAAGGTATGTGCTTGGGGTGCAAGAACAAAAGTTCATTTTCCAGCTTTTTTGGTTCTTTTGCAGAACTTGAGGCTGTTTTTCCGGCTTTGAGTTCAATTCAAAGCAGCATGTAGTCTGTCTTTAAAATTTCATTTGAGTCTTCTATGGTTGAATGATAATGAAACTAGTATTTTTTTCCCCCAGCGAATTTGGTTCTTGATTACCTGAGGTTTTCTACTGAAACCCGTTTTGACTAAACAAAAAAAAAATCCTGTAGAGTTCTCATCATGGCCTCCTGAATACTTGAGATAGATGCCTGCCTACTTTGTCAGAAAGATTAGAGAAAACATCTGAAATGGGAATTCATACAGTTCCTTTACCTTTGTTTTTTTTCCTCTTGCTTCTTGCTTTCCTCTAGATCACGCTCTTGCTTCTTACAGCTTACAAAATCAGAGGGTGCTGCTGCGTGCATATTCTCACTGTCATTTCATGATGTATGTTCTAATTTTCAAATTACTTTCTCTTTAACTAGAAGATACTTCTAGAAAAGAATCTGTTTTTTAAAATCTTGTGTGTAGTATTGATGTGTGTTACCATGATGTGTTGGATGGATATATGAAACATGAGTTCACATAAAATTTCAGACAATTTATACAGTAACTCAAACTCTGAATTAAAACACTGCCAACTTGTACGTTGCAGTTGAACTGAAGCTGGGTGAGAATTATGTGCAAGGTTTGAGCAGTACACTTTATGCAACTGAAATGTAAGTGCTCTGCAGTGCTGAAGGCAGCTTTCCAAAAGCAAGTATTGATATAAGCACCACAGGAGCGGATTGCTTCTCACTGCTTTACATTAATAAATTGCTTTAAATACTTCTTAATTGTCTGCTGGGCTCAGAATCCTAATGTGTTTTTTAAATATCCAGTGTTTCATCTCTGTGTGTATATGCATATATACACATACCTTGCACTTTTGTATTTGTTCAAGATTTTATGGGTCTCCTACTGTGCTAGCTACCTTTTGATGAAATAGCTTCACTGCTGTGCCGATAACAGTAAACTGAATCTAGAAGTGTGAGAGTTTAGACAAGTACTTTGTACTGGGTTACCTAGTTGGACTTTATGAAGTTAACATTTTTTCAGTGCTTAGAAAAAGATCTTGTTCTTCTAACTCAAGATGAATGGGGGGGTATTTTGTAGCTGATTCCTTTTAAACACGTGGGACAATGCCTGGAAAAAGATGTCTAGAATATGTTGGAACGGTTCAGAATTTGGCCCATGGGGAGTGATGGTGGAAATCAGTGCATGAAACCTTGAATTATAAAAAAGAGGCCTGAGGCACAAAAAAGCACTTGGAACAAATGCAAATCCTGTTCCTGGAGATTTAGTTTTGCAGTCTTCCTGTACTCCTAAAAGTGTCATAACAGGCATGTTATTTACAACAAGAAAGGTCAACCCTCCACCCCTCTTGAAACTGGAAGCTTAAATTTCTTTTGCTTTCGTGCCCCATGAACGTGGCTGCACTGTTGTGTTTACAGTAGTTTCAGTTTACTGCTTACCTTAGGTACTTAGGCTGTGCAGAACCTACCACTTAACTAAGAAAAAGATAGTAGCTTATTTTTTTGTGAGGGAAGCTATCTGCTTCTTGCTGTTGATACTGTAAGTGTGAGCTATCTAACTTCTAGGATGTTTTCATGGTTGGAATCTCTCGTCTGTCTAAATAGACTTACCAGAAGGTGGGGATAAGGACCTTTTTAAAAGCTTGGAAAGGAAATAGGGGAGCCTATTCTTTACACTTCTGCTTCTTACTGGTACTTTAAGTTCTCCACTTGATATATGCCAGTAATTCAAATCGTAATATTGTATTTGGATATGATTCTGCTTATGCTTGTTATCTGTGTTCTTACTTTCAACTACCCTCACCATTATTTGAAAAAAACCCAAGACTACATAGGTAAAATAGCTTTCAAATATCTCTTCCTGTTCTTGGTTGTTTTTTTTCTAACCCCATCTATTCCCTGTCAGTGTTTGCCTCCATCAACCCATTTAGCTGCGGGTTGTACAAGTTCTGTCCTTCATACCAGCTGCCACAAGGATATTGTGTCCTCCACCTACAAAGGAAATGATCCAAGATACGTATTAGGTGGAAAAGCCTTAGTGGTTAGTTTGGTGTCCATGCTGTGGAGAGGAAGCATAACTGACTGATTAGACCTGTTTGGGACTTGGGACCCAAATTGTGTTCACAGATTTATCTTTCTGTCCTGACCGGGCTGCTTTCCATGTGTATTGGAGCACTCCATTACAATCACACCTACTGTAGCAGGGATGCTGTTAGGATAAATGTTTCATGAGAATTATTTAAGGCACTTAACATACCTTGCTGTTACAGGTAGCCCCTGACCATTTTATTTTAAAGAAAAGGAGGGGAGGGGAAGTACTGTTGCATTAAGGTGCTTGAAGTCTGACCATGTTTATGCATGTCTGTTGTCTTATTTGGCAAAGCCCTACTGAATATATAGGATTACTTGGGAAGCAAGGTAACGCATGAGATGGATAAAGTTTCAGCCTGGCTTAGATGAATGGGATCAGCTAAAATATGCGGTAGTAAATTATTTAAATAAATTTTCAATATGTTTTGAACAAAATGGGAAGATTGAGTACGTGTGCTGTTTATAGCCCAGCCTTGGTAAGGAGACTGTTTTTGTTAAAAATAACTTGATAAAATACTCTAGTTATATCTTTGTATCTTCTAATTTAAGAATATATTGCTTGTGTCCTCCACTTGACTGCTTAGTGGGGTGGGGAGAAATCTTTGGTATTCTGATCTTTTTAGAGGTGGGGGGATGTCCTCCAGATATACAAGAAATACTTAGCAGAGCTAACTGGTAACTAATGGATACAGTTGCTATCTAATGCCTAAAGATAGTTAAGTAAATGAATGGACTGAAGAGAACGCGTCCTGAAATGTTTGAATACATCAGTAGTCTTAAATGTGTTGAACACAAAAAAGTATATTTTTTCAAGCCTAGCAAACAGAAGGATTGATCTCTTTGACCAATGGTGTGATTATTGAATTTTACTTATCTGTATGAGAAGATGGTAAGTTCTGCCATTTTTAATTCTTTCCATTGCATGCTCATTTAACTCTAGTGCTGAGTGACATAAAAGATCTCTAGATGAGCATGCAGTTTGAGATATATTTACTTTACAAATGCTGTAGAGAAATTGTTTTCATAAACTTACTCCCTTTTGTACATGGGCCTTGGAAGAAAAAAAAATTAATTTGGGGTTATCACTAATCCCTTGACACTGCACTATTTCCTACGTGAGAGCGTTTGCTTAAAGAAGGATGTAAGTTCTTGATATCAAATTCTGTCTTTTGCAGTTCATTTGATATGAATTGTAGTTACTTGGGGAAAAAAATTTTTGCTTTTGTAACTCTCTACTGGGAACTAAATTTGATTCCCATATTCGTACTGAATGACAGTTTTCCTCCAGTAGCAGTAGACTGCTGCATGAAGCTTTTAGAAGTTTATGCCCTCTTAGCATATTAAATAAAAGCTTTACCAACAGAAAAAACTTTCTCATAATTTATCAGCTAGAAAGTTACAAATGCCAAGCTCATGTCTTATTTTTATTTTTGGATTATTTAATTGTTTCTCATAATGATTCACACTGCAGGTTACAGATAAGGAATCTTAAGTGCTTTCGGACTGTGATGCCTGTTAGTACAGCATCTAATACAGTGCACTAGACCCTAGAGGAATAAATACAACCAAAACGAATAATAAAGCCCAAGCAATGCGAGGAACGCTTTCTTGAGTAGATATGAGTCATATCCCTCTGTAATATCTTAAGTGATCTTGGTGATGATATTTCGTATTTATACAACTTTGACTTTTCAATGAATGCGAAGCCAGACAATTTAATTACAAACTTCCTGCTCTAAGGTAGTATTTAAAAATGGTTTTACTGTGTGTAGGAGGAATTAGTTTAAAATATTTACGTAAACTGTGTGGTGATTTTTTTTCTGTATTCTGAGTATGTAAGGGCAGATAATAAATCTTCATACCAGTTTCATTTTTTATTCTGCTTTTTTCTGTGACATGTACATATGCATGTAGTGTGTGTGTGCATACTTCAGAAAAATAATTCTGATATGGAAGTTAACTGTGCTTTTCTTGGGCTAGAAGAAAAGTCAGGTAATTTTAAGCATGTCAGTAGAAAGTTTGCTTGCCAGACCTCAAACAAATGAGTTACTGGAACAGTCTAGGCAACTAAAATTAAGTACAAGAAACTTGGACAAGTATAGAGGAGATGTCACTGAATATTTTTTAGGTAGAGAGACAACTTGTTACTGCAAAAGTTACTGTTTTATTTGCAAAACAATTTGCTCTAACTGGAATTCAATCCTGTATACATCTTATTTCTGTTGGCAATAGTGGAATAGGCTATAAGGCCAACTATGTAAAAAGATGGCTTTGTATACTCAAAAGCCACTGTAATTAATTACATTATAATTCAAAGTTTGGGTAAATGTAGTGAGGTATTTAAATATACTTACAATGATATTTAAGTGGCAGTCAGTGAGTCAGCTTGACAGAGAATTGTCAGACAAAAGCAAGGGAGTCTTTTGTAAGCTCTTGGCAATGGAAAAAGTATATTGTATTTTTACCATATTGAGAATTTGACTTCTCTCTAATTGAGGGTTTTTTGAGACTATAAGCAAGCAGACCTCCCTGCTTTTCCTCATGCAAATAATAATTAAGAACCTGTAATAAGGTGGTCTGAAACTAACAAATTCCTTTTTGAGGTCGAGAGTGGTAACAAGTGTCTGTTCACCTGAGCAGAATGGCAAGGGCTTTATTTCGTACATCCACTTTGTTTAATATATACTTTGTTCTCTCTAAGAGTGTTCCCCAAATTATCATTGCTGTCCTGAGCATTAAGTTCCTGTATTGTACCTTCACAGAAATGTTGGTTGGAAGGGATCTCTGGAGACTATCTGGTCAAACTCTTGCTGAAAGTGGGGCTGCTGCCAACACTAGACAAGGTCAGCTGTGACTTTTTCATCTGCTCTTGAAAACCTCCCTGAAACTCCACAACCTCCTTGGGTATATGGCATCTGTGCCGCATTACCCTTCAAGTGAAGAAATTTTTCTCTGATGTCCAATCAGGACCTCCCAAGCTGCATCTTAAAGCTTTACCCCTTATTTTACAATCTATTTTATTATCATTTGCACTTTCAGCAAACTCACAATTTGTCTTGTCCAGAGTGCTTAGGAAGATACTGAACAGTTTCTGCCCTGATACTGACCCTTATGATATCCTGCTTGTAACTGGTTGCCAAGTAGATGTTGAGCGCTTGATTATTAGTGTTTCTGCCTGTCAGTTCAGCAAGTTTTCAACCAATTTTAAGTCTGTTCATGCAGGCCACACATCCTCAGCTTAAAAATAAGATCATTGGGTAAGGATTTTGATAAGTCAGTCTTTCTCAAAGCTCTTTAAAGTACTTTTGAATCAGGTGATATTTGCATTATATTTGAATGCTTAGTATTAGCATGCTATTTGTATGTGTGGTGGGCTTTTTTTTTATTTTAATGGCTGGGACTGGCCTACAGGGAAAGCTCAGTTTGCCTTCTGTGAGCTACTGGACCCTGAAACCTGAGCTGCTGGACAGTCAAAGAGGTGTTATTTCTTCCTTGGAGGCAACTGAGCACTAGGAAAGACAGGCTTCCAGAATGCAAAGTAGGAGAAAGGTTGAGAGGAAGAAACCTGCATTGCAATGAAGTTTTGGGAGGCACTGGGAGCAGAAACAGACTACAGGGATATTGGAAAGAGACTTCCCAGGGAACCAGGGGGCAATGTGTTGAGTTTCCTGCACTGCAGGATGGCTGCACTGAAAAGCCACCATGGATGGATGGAAAACCACTCAAATGGTAACCTATCTGTGAAGATGCAGTAGACACTGGTAAATTTGCTTCCAGCTGTGGTTCACTTCTATTTTCTCACTGTGAGACTTCTGTATCTTAAAATGTTCAAATTCTAGTCTTCAGTCTCAGCTAACTGCATAATGTGCTACATCAGCAAGAGCAGACCCAGCAGGCCGAAGGACGTGATTTATTTTATTTACTTGTGAAGCAACATGTGGAATAGTGTGTCCTGTTTTGGGCTCCCTGATATAAAAAAAAAAAATCATAGAATCATAGAATGCTTTGGGTTGGAAGGGACCTCAAAGATCATCTAGTTCTAACCCCCCTGCCATGGGCAGGGACACCCTCCACTAGACCAGATTGCCCAAAGCCGCATCCAGCCTGGCCTTGAACACTTCCAGGGATCCAGGGGCATCCACAGCTTCTCTGGGCAACCTGTTCCAGTGCCTCACCACCCTCACAGGGAAGAATTTCTTCCTAATCTCTAATCTACCCTCTTATAGTTTAAAGCCATTCCCGTTGTCTTAGCATTCCATGCCCTTGTAAACAGCCCCTCTCCAGCTTTCCTGTAGGCCCCTTTAGGTACTGGAAGGCTGCTAGGAGGTCTCTTCAGAGCCTTCTCTTCTCCAGGCTGAACAACGCCAACTTTCTCAGCCTGTCTTCATAGGAGAGGTGCTCCAGCCCTCTCATCATCTTCATGGCCTCCTCTTGAGTTGGAGGAGCTGCTCCACAGCTTGGTGTCATCGGCAAACTTGCTGAGGGTGCACTCAATCCCACTGTCCCTGTCACTGACAAAGGTGTTGAACAGTGCTGGTCCCAATACCGACCCCTGAGGAATGCCACTTGTCACTGGTCTCCACTTGGATATTGAGCTGTTGACTGCAATTCTTTGAGTGCGGCCATGCAGCGAATTCCTTATCCACTGAGTGGCCCATCCATCAAATCCATGTTTCTCCAATTTAGAAACACAGATGTTGCATGGGACAGTATCAAATGCTTTGCACAAGTGCAGGAAGAAGACATCAGCTGGTCTTATCTACCAACACTGTAACGTTGTCGTGGAAGGCCACCAAATTTGTCAGGCATGATTTGCTGTTAGTGAAGCCATGTTGGCTGTCAGCAATCATGTCCTTATTTTCCATGTGCCTGAGCATAGTTTCCAGGAGGATCTGCTCCGTGATCTTGCTGGGCACAGAGGTGAAACTGACTGGTCTGTAGTTCCCTGGGTCTTCCTTTTTTCCCTTTTTAAAAATGGAGGTTATGTTTCCCCTTTTCCAGTCAGTGGGAACTTCACTGGACTGCCAGACTTCTCAAATATGTTGGAGAGTGTCTCCATCTGCCAGTTCCCTCAGGACCAGCAGATGAATCTCATCAGGTCCCATGGACTTGTGCACCTTCAGGTTTCTTAAATATTCTGAACCTGATCTTCTCCTACAGTGGGTGATTCTTCATTCTCCCAGTCCCTGCCTTTGCCTTCTGCAACTTGGGTGGTGTTGCTAGAGCACTAGCTGGTGAAGACTGAGGCAAAAAAATTGTTGAGTACCTCAGCCTTCTCCTATCCTGGGTAACCAGGTCTCCTGTTTCCTTCTGGAGTGGGCCCACATTTTCCCTAGTCTTCCTTTTATCACTGATGTACTTGTAGAAGCTTTTATTGTTGCTCCTGATGTCCCTGGCTAGACTTAAATCTATCAGGGCCTTAGCTTTCCTAACCTGATCCCTGGCTGCTCAGACAATTTCTCTGTATTCCTCCCAGGCAACCTGCCCTTGCTCCTAAAAGATGTAGACTAGCTGGAGAGGCTGTCAACGGGGGCAATGAAGGAGCATGTAACATGTGGAGAGGCTGTCTGTGGGGATGGTATCAGTCTTTTTGTTGTCTAATTGGCAAATGCAGAGCTTCCTCACATGTAAACTGCCATAGATGGAGCATGCTTGGTTACAAGCCTCTTAAAATCATGCTTGTATTTGGACTGCTTCCTGGCCCTTCTGTGCATTGTTGTTGTTACAGATCAGAAGATCTCATTCTTCACATTCCTTCCTGCATGACTGTGAAGAGATGGAAAATGGTTAGCATCGTTCAGACACCAACCTAATCTTTTTGCATTGTTGATAAAATTTTATTATTTTCCATGGCTAAGTACTGTGTGCTTAAGTTCTTGCTTTCTGACACCCTTTGCTAATTGAAGCTGTCTCTGGACTGAGATCTTGCAGGTATTCATTGGCTCCGTCTGCATTAGAGAGCTGGACAGCAAAGCTGAGGAAAATAGTTGTATGTATGTTATGTGTGGGTGGATGTGGTATTTCAGACTACTTTTTAATCCAGTGGCCTGATCACTGGTGTAAACCAAAGTGTGATAGGTGGGGGTCGTCAGGAGCACAACCCTGATCTGAACTAAATGCAAATATGGATGCACCCCTAAAATACCGTTGTGTATGTGAAATGTATTGAATTTGAGATTTTTCTTACCTGCTTGGGGAGACTTAAAACAGAATAATAAAGAATGTCTGAAGCTATATTAGCATGAGTCTTAGTCACGTAAACTTTCTCAAACATTTTAAAAGAAAAATAAATTTTTGGCACACAAGTGAATATCCCATTACTATGGATTTTATTCTGATCTGTGCATATGTATTTGGAGTGACCGAACAGCCATCGGCAAAGAAGTTATTGTGCTAGGGTATCCTTAGTTGAATTTCCGACATGGAGAGACAGAATAAAAAGCAGAGGGGACAGAAAGGCAACTAATGGGGAAGAAAAAAGGGTTAAAAATGTGTTTTGGTTCACTCCTTAAATTATAGTGTAAAATGTTAAACACGGGGCAAGTCACGCTTGACCAACCTGATGGTGGTCTGCAATGAAGTGACTAGCTCAGTGGATGAGTGGAGAGCAGTAGATATTGTTTATCTAGACTTTAATGAGGCTTTTGACACTGTCCCCTGTAATATCCTCATACACAAACTAATGAAGTAGGTGCTAGATGAGTAGACAGTGAATTGAAAAGTGGCTCAACTGCTGGGCTAAAAGGGCTCAGCACAAAGCCCAGCTGGAGGCCAGTCATTGGTGGTGCACCCCAGGGGTTGCTACAAGAGCAGTGTAGCAGAAGTGTAGCGTCTTCATTAATGACTTGGATGATGGGAGCAAGTGCACCCTCAGCAAGTTTTGAAGACAATACAAAATCAGGAGGAGTGGCTGACAGACCAAATGAGTGTGCTGCCATTCAGAGGGACCACAACAGGCTGGAGAAATGGGCCAATGGGACCCTCATGAAGTTCAGCAAAGGGAAGTATCAAGTCCTGTCCCTGGGGAGAAACAGCCTCGTGCACCAGGCTATGTTGGGGACTGACTAGCTGGAAAGCAGCTTGGCAGAAATGGTCCTGATGTCCTGGTGGCCATGGAGTTGAACATGGGCCAGCAGTGCATGCTGGTGGTGAGGAAGGTCAAAGACATTCCGGGAGGTGTTCAGAAGAGTGGTGGCAGCAGGTAAAGGGAGGTGATTCTTTCCCTCTGCTCAGCCCTGGTGAGACCCATCTGAGTTCTGTGTTCTAGAACTAGAGTTCTGGGCTCCCCAGAATCAGAGACACATACTGGACAGAGTCCAGCAAAGGACCATGATGGTGATTCAGAGACTTGAGCATCATATAAGGAGAGGCTGGGACAGTTCAGCCTGGAGAAGAAAAGGCTCAGGGGGATTTTATCAGTGTGTATAAAATCTGATGGGGGAGGGAGAAGAAGATGAAGCCAGACTCTTCTCAGTGGTGTTCAGTGAAAAGAAGTGGTGGGCACAAATTGGAGAGGGGAAAAAAAAAAGAAGAAAATTTCATTTAAATATTAATAAAAGTTTATATTAATAGAAAAAAGTTTTTTATTGTAAGATGGTCAAGTGCTAGCACAGCTTGCCTAGAGAGACTGTGGACTCTCAATCTTCGGAAATATTCAAAACCTGACTGGGCATGATTCTGAGCAACCTGCTGTAGTTTGACCCTGCCCAGGGGGTTGGACTAAATGATCTCCAGATTTGCCTTCCACTGCAACTATTCCCTGATCCTTACTTGTCTTTTTCCCCTTATTAAAAAAAGTCACAACTTAAGACTGTTCTTATAACGCATTCTATAAAAGCTCTGTATGAAGTAGAATTTTCTCGGTAGATTCAGGAGTGTTGGTATGCTAGTACTGGACTTGTGGTTCCTGTTTGCCCACACTTAAATCAATCATTGTAGACCAGTTAATTTTAAATGATCAATTGCTTGTACTGATTTAACACTCATTAAAATAATTTTATTGCACAAATTTGAGCACTTCTTCAAATAGCACTTCTTGAAGTTTTTACCCAAATTAAAATCAAGCTCTGTGGAAGTAGAAGATCTTCCTGTATGTTCTTAGTTTAGGTTATTAATGAGCTCCTGTTAGGCTTGGATTTGATACTGTATTCCCAATTTACTGATGAGACACGACCTATTGTTGCTCTGCACTTCATTGTCTCTTTTGGTAGGAACCCTCTTTGAGTTGCTTGGATAATTCCTTTTTTTTCACTCTGACTTCAGTCATCAGCACAAAGCTTGAGTTGGTTCAGCTTCCCAATTTTCACCTGGCTCCTTAAATCCAGCTGGCCTGTTCTAATGGAACACTTAGATGTGCTTTGCTGACAATGTAAAAACTGGAATAACTGAAACCAAACTCTTGTTCCTTTTCTGTACATCTTTTTTTGTTCTTTTATGCCGAATATGTCACTATCTTTGCCCTGATTCCAGGTGACAGACCCAGACAATCAATCTAATTTTATCTATGGTCAGCAAACTTTACCTTCAAGAAATATTCTTTCCCTCTGCTTCTATGGCTGAAGGAATGTATTGGCCATAATAATGTCTTAGCTAAGCTGTGTGCTTGGGTTTCACGGCTCCTGCACTTTCTCGCATGCTATTTCACTACTCAACATTGCTATTAAGTGTCTTCCTTGTGAATCATTGTGACCATGATTCTGATGCAAAATAGTATGAAATAGGAGTGTGCTCAGACTTCTTTTTTTCCCTCTCCAGCACTGACACTCTTACATATTCATACCACAATTTTACAGTTCCATTTCAAGTTTATTGCCACCTTTGCTCTGCATTTCTTCCCTCCCATGCCTAACTTATAAATCTTTCAAATTACTCTTGTCCTTATCTTTCCAACAGCAATGCCAATCATGCCATCCTGTTATAATTGTCACAGACATCTTGGAGCTTGTTATTTAATAAGTGTGTATTTGTTTGCTATGCTGCCATCATCTTTTATCTCTCTCTTCTTTAAACTGTACCAAGTATTGAGCTGAGGTGTTGTGAAGCAACATAATTTGTCTTTCTTTACCAGGAAGTATTCTGCTGCTGAAACCTGGGATTATCATAGAATCACAGAATGATTTGGGTTGGAAGGGACCTCAAAGCCCTTCTAGCTCCAACCACCTGCCATGGGCAGGGACACCCTCCACTAGACCAGGGTGCCCAAAGCCCCATCCAACCTGGCCTTGAACACTTCCAGGGAGGGGGCATCCACAGCTTCTCTGGGCAACCTGTGCCAGTGCCTCACCACCCTCACAGGGAAGAATTTCTTCCTTACATCTCATCTAAATCTACCTTCTTTTAGCCATTCCCCCTTGTCTTGTCACTACTTGCCCTTGTAAACAGGATTGTGTTCCCTTTTTCCAAATGCTAGTTATGTTACCTTACCCGCGCTGCTGTTCTGTGATAAACTTGTTGATCTTCCTGTGCTTTGAGGACTTCAGGCCGTTGGCAATTTTGTGACTGCCTGTCTGTCTGCATAGATTGTCATGGGTCGAGCGTGGGTTGTTATTAATATGCCAGATTCTAATAATCCATTTTGACAGAAGCGGTATTAGTAGCCTTCCGCTGGTCTTCCAACTTCCTCTGTCAGTAATTGAAGGCAGTGCTTTCCTCTTCTACACTTAGCAGTTCTTATACCAATCCTGTCTTCTCTGCATTAACAAATAATTTGCTGTCCGGTACTGTATCACATTATTTATTATATGTGATCCCCCATTTATTTATCTGAAATAAGTTGTGCTAGACAAAATCTATTAAAAATTCTCTTCAGAAAGAGAGTAACTTTAAGCTTTTGCTGCCTTTTTTAGCATTTGCGTGTATGGATTACAATGATCTCTTTCAAAACCTTTTCCAAAAATCTTGTGAGGTTGTGTAGGCTTGTGCTTGCCTACTGCACTTCTACTTAAATATGAGAAAGCTGTGTTTATTCTTGTCCAGTCATATGGGTTTATGACTTGATGACACAACACCAAATTGATCAAATTTGAGTTTGACCTAAGCCCTAAGCATCTTTGATTTGAGGTGAAAGTTACAGATGGTTTTTATTACAATTTGTAAATAACATGCTAAAACAAGAAAGCACTCAAATAATGAGGCATCGAAAGCAATCTAAGAGACAAGATGAAGTGGTTAGAAAACTTTACTCTGCAAAAACAGGATGTAGAGAGGACACAGGAACCTCTGTTTCCAGTTCAGCCATTTTCAGTGGCTTCTTCGATTGCAGCAGATTCTGTACAGTAATAAATGGAGAAGTTCTGAGATTGTGGAAACAAAGAAGCTTGGGTTTGGTTCTCTGTTATCTGCCACTTTGAAAACTGAAATCTCTGTCAGAGATCTGTTTCTGTTCTTTTGTTTGAATTCAAAACTCCATGGACTTAAGAGCACTTACATAAATAAGCTCTTCTGCAGTGTTCTGTTAACAAATTCATGTTGAAAGCAACAGCACCTCTAGCTTCCCATTCACCAAAGGAATTAATACTTCAATTCCAGACAAAGCAAATTCTGCACAACTGCATTCTTCATCAGTATTACATATAAAAAACTACAGTCAGTAATATAAACTAAAAAAAAAAAGTATTATTCTGTGTTAGGTGCAGCGTGCAACTATCCTGTGGATTATAAAATCACTGTTTGAGTATACTGATTTTTAAATGGTGGAAAAGATATCTCCTTATTCTTTTTCTGCCTTCTTTAATTTTGCTTTAAAAACGTATTATTTCTTTTGTCAGCTTTTGCTCTAGACATAGTGCTAAAATAGTTCTTAACTTGTAATCCCTTCTACATTTTTGGGGCAGAGGAACTACTTTTTATTTTGTACATTAACCTTGCATAAATGTTTTACTTCCAGAAATATTTATAGTAATAAATCAGTAAAAATAATTATTTGTGTTTATCTTAATAAACTGAATAATGTATTTAGCAAATTGAAATACAGTGGTTCAAAGGCATTAGAGCAAAAGTCAAAGATGCGGGCCATTAATTTAAATAATTTTTTCCAGATCTTGAAATGACATTTTAAAAAACCCCCACACAACTCCAAATCTGTCAATGCCTTGAAGATTCTTTGTGGCATGATTTTGTACTTGGTAACTACTCTGCCTTTCAGAAAAGCTTTTATTATCTATCTGTTTTCAAAATACTGTGAAATATTTGCCCCGTCCTTGGAAACATTCAGGGTCAGGTTGGATGGGGCTCAGACACCTGATCCAGTTGAAGATGTCCCTGCTTGCTGCAGGAGGATTGGACTAGATGACCTTTAGAGGTCCCCTCCAACCCTTCTATGATATTTAGTAGCTTCTGAACATTTATTTTACAGTTTTGTAGCTAGCCCCACATATAAGTGGATCTTAATATAGAAACATATCTGTCTATCATCCACCTTCTCTTTTGTATCTTTACAGAAGCAAGTTGGGACTATCTTTATGGATGTCGAATACGTATCTTTACGAATGAATGTGTTTTAGTCCCTGTTGGTTTATGTTGCTGCTAAGGTGGGATCAGTGTAAGACTGTGTGACTGCACCTTGTCTCTATTTCATGACCACTCTGATGGGAGTGTCTTTGGTGGTTAGCAAGATGCTCTTTTAACCTTTTATGTGCAAATTTTTTATACTATGGCCACCACACCAGTGAATGTGATGCCTTGAAGACCTCAATGTCCTTCTCTTAGGAGAGTCTAACACCAGGCAGACTGCCCTGCAACAATCTGCAACTTGATGTAGAAATTGTTTCGCTGGGGAATTTGTTCTTTTTAAAACCTACTTACTGTATATGGTCTGGTACATGTCCCTTCTGAAATTTGGCTGCATTCTTTGGTGTATGCAAAATATTTTGTAAATAGCAACCAGACGTTATGATAATATTTTAAGATGCTGAAAGAATATTGACAGAACAGGAAATATATAACTATTTTGGTTGCTCTGTCCAAAAGATAAGAAATTATTTTTGTTCAAGTTGTAATTCAGTTATCTTCAAGGAATGTTTCTTGGCTTGTGACTGTCTTCAATTACTTCCTCGTGTCATAGAAACATAAACACGCTTGAGGTACACACTTAGTAATTTAGAGTGGGAATAAATCTGTATTAGCTGCAGAGCGTATCCTTTCCACGAGAAGTGGTTGCTATTGTTTTATACCATCCGCTGTTGTAATACTTTTAGCAGTCTTTTAAGAGCTAATTTAAAGAGCTGTGACCTTCCTCTGTTATGCACGTTTTGGAGCATGAATTTCTTCTTGTTCCAGTTGAAACCAGTGCCATGAAGTAAAACCAAGTAGTTCCAAGTGATCCTTTGAGAGCAGGTGGTACACCCAAGATGCCTCTTGCTATGTGTTGTAATATTTGAGCCTAATTTTATCTCTGCGGCCTGAGGAAATTGTAATATAATTGGTGATATCGCAAGTGAACCAAGGTGGAATTTTGCTTGTTTATTTTAAGTTGGAAGGGTAAGTATGAAGTTCTGACTGTAAAAGCTCAGCTTATGACTAAACCTTATAGATACTGTTTTAAAATTGCATATTAAATTACAGATTACTACTCGTACTTTTTGTCTTTTCAACAATGAGGAAACAACCGCCTTTCTACAGTAAGCCCGACTTGCTTTATGCTGCAAGGAAAAAGATTCCTTTACAGAGGAAAGCTGTGAAACAAATACTGACCTCCAAACTAATATCATCTCAATTTCATATTTTATGGTAAACATTGGTACAAAGCACCTTACATCAAAAGGTACAAGGTGGGGAGGAGTAGAGTTTTTTAGTGAGACTTTTTTTTCCCCTAAACTGGGATCCTATGCATTATATGAAAATTGAGGCTGTTGGATTAACTCTTAATGGTTTGAATTTGTTTATTTTTGAGTGCTTCAATGCTGGCATTTTCTTTCTTCATGGTTTATTTGCATTGTTCTAATTTAACTGACTAAAAAGAAAATTAAGTGATCTATAGCTATGTGATAAACTTTATTCCTTGTATATGGGAAAGCTGTAGATTCTGTATCAGAGCTTTGTCTGTAACTGTTCTATGAATTGATTCATACAACTAGAACAGAATAATACCTTGAATTCTTGGTAACAGATTACAAAAATAATGAGCAGATTAAAGTTAAATCATCAATAGATCTTCTCAGATAATTTGAAGAGCTTACTTGTGAAGAAATACAAAAATGACTAAATATACATTGCTTGATGATGAGGTGAACTAAGCTGTGATAAGGTTGTGAGCAAAATTAAGAGTGGAAAGTAACTGGGACACAAGTGGTCATGATCAGAAATGCAGAATTGAGCAGCAGGTAAATTCTGCCGATTCGTAAATATCTATCCTGACAGATAATTTTAACTACAGTCTTTGTTAGAGAGACTCCTCACTTGGATGTTTAAACCTAGCTTGGACAAAATTACAGACGGACTGCACTACAGAGAATAACTCCACGTCAGAGTAATAGGCCTGCATCTCTGTGTCTTGACATGCAGAAGTCAAAGGTAGTCGCTTTGGGACTGAAGTTATGACTTTGTGAAATTTTTTTACTTAGCATTTTCTGAGATCTAGCTGTTTTGTGTTTTTTTTTCACCTCTGCAATTTGAATGTTTTAACATAATAATAATAAAAAAGAGGTAAGTCTTATGAGGAGTGGCTGAGGGAACTGGGGTTGTTTAGTCTGGAGAAAAGGAGGCTGAGGGGAGACCTGATCGCTCTCTACAACTACCTGAAAGGAGGTTGTACCCAGGTGGGTGTTGGTCTCTTCTCCCAAGTAACAAGTGATAGAACAAGAGGAAATGGCCTCAAGTTGTGCCAGGGGAGGTTTAGATTGGATATTAGGAAAAATTTCTTCACCTAAAGGGTTGTCAGTCATTGGAACAGGCTGCCCAGGGAAGTGGTTGAGTCATCATCCCTGGAGGTATTGAAAAGATGTGTAGATGTGGTGCTTAGGGACATGGTTTAGTGGTTGGACTTGGTAGTGTTTGGTTAATGGGTGGACTCAATGATCTTAAAGGTCTTTTCCAACCTAAATCTTTCTATGATTTTATGAACAGGTCTGTTAGGCTCTACAAACTGTCTTTGACTGTTAAAGTCTGGCTGGCAGTGGGGGAAACTAAGACGTCTTAAAAACGGCACCTACAGCAGTAAGTTCAAGCATGCTTGTCTACGTGAGCATGGCTAATAAATTGTTAGACTGGCCTGAATCTAGCTGTGCTAAGTAATGTTTTCTCTCAGCAGTTCCTGGGCATGGGTAGAGCTCCACAGCAGCCGAGATATTCCCCGTAGGCAGGCTGAAGACAGATTTCTCGTTTTGTAGGCCAACAGTACCAGCACAGATGTGGACTGTTGTGTGCTAGTTGGTCTCAAAACTAAGCTTAGATTATTTCTGGCAGACTTAGTTTACTGATGTAACTGCAGGTACAGTTTAGGAATCAGTTCGAGGTCCAAACATATGTAGCCACTTAATGTGAAATATTAAAAAAAAAACCCACCATATTCCCAAAATCAAACAAGTTCATAAGCTGGGTTTGCCTAGATGTAAAGCAACCAGAAAGACCATAAAATAAATAAAAATCTGAAGCTGAGAAAGGGTCTTGTTTCCAAGAAAACAAGAAACTTCATAGTAGTTCATAGAAACAGTTGTTTCTGTGTTTTTCAAGTTTGTGCAGGGACTCCTGATTAAAACTAAGTTGCTTAAAGTTAAATGAAAAAAAGGCAAACCAAACAAAACCCAAAAGCTAAAGTAACAATTGAATTGCTCCAGGTTAGTTGGAGCCAATGTTTGAGTTTTCCCCCTCCTGCCTTTGAAAAAAAAAGCTCTTAAAAAGTCACTGTTGTCTGGACTTTTCTTTAGGGTTAAGAGGCTTTACGAAGTAAGGTGGTGAGGAGTAACACGTCTGAGGTCATGTCCTAACTGACAGTTTGCACCTACCATAGATTTCTATGGCACATGCAGAACTGCTGCCTCAGCTGGAAGTATGGCTGATAGCGTTGTTCAAAAGTGGGGAAAACCTGCGCTGTTAGTCATATAGAGAAAGCCTCTGCTGAGCATTTTAGTGGTAGCTCTAATTTGGCAAGAATATCCAGTACAGACAAGACTTCCCAGGGGTTTGGATGACTTGAATCAGAAATACTTCTTTTTTTTTTTTTTTCTTCTTGAAGACTATCAAAACTAGAATGAGTTAGAATTTTTGTATGGAAGTGTTCTTCTACTAAAGAATATTTTGTGTAATAACATACATTTGGGTTCATTGTTCACCACTCCATGTTTCAGAAGGATTGTTTAAATATAGTTAAGCTCAAGATCAGATAAGATCAATAAGATCAATTTTCTGTCACTCACTTGTATTTTTTAATGTGTCTGCTATTTAATTACTGTCAACTTAATATTGATAATGCATTATAATGCCCTTTTAGGGAGTGAACCACCATATAGAATGACTAAATGATTTAGAACTGTATTAAATACACATCTTCTGAAACCACTGAAACCATTGATACTTCATGTGTAAGATGACTATATGGGACCTAGCTGTTTTAATTTTTTTAAATTTTATTTTTGTTGATATCTGTTTAGAGCTGTATCACATTTTATAAAAACTACTGAAATATTGAGTAAACTCAGAGTGCAGATACAGGCTTTTAAATGGGCTGTCGTGGTCTCTTTCTTCTGTCTGTGAAATCATAAAATCAGCCTTACAGGGAGGGACTCGGATAAAGCTATTTTATAAATGCAACTTCACTAATATTTTAGAATTACTTGGATTTCTTTTTTTTTTCTTTTTCTCATCATCAGTTATATGCTCTAGGGGGAAAAACCCCACAACTTCCATAAGAGAGATCACATTTCACTTTGGAGCCACTGGAGAAGCTTTATATCTGTCTTTTGGGTCCCATATTATCTAATCTCCATCTGTCTTTTGAACATAAATAAAAAAAAAATAGCAGACAATTTATCAAAATGGAAGACAGTGTCTTTTGTCTGTAAGGAGGACAAGAATAGATATTTGTATATGGTAAATTTTAAGTATTGACACTTATTTTTTGTCTGCAGTTGGATCAGGGATTTAACAGGAGATGACACAATCCGGTTTAAAGTGTTGCAGCAAAATAAATGCCCACCCTATAATATCAGGATAAAATAGCAATTACGTAAGAAATCTATTATTCATTGCTTCATTATTTGCTGTCTGACTGCATGCTCTTTGACAGTTTACTTTTTTTTTAGTGCTTCCTTTGAGCTGGACTGCTTTTGCTGGCTTGGCAGTAAGCACTGTTTTCTCTCAGCACGGCCATTAAATCTCTCACCTGCGTGTCCTGTGCAGAGCTGCAGTCGAGAGATAAGGTTGGTCTCTCTCTCAGCAGTGAGCATTGGTATTCCAGGCTCTCCTTTCAAGGGCATTTTGCTGTGATGAAGCGTCTCAAATGACAAGGAAAACATACAGACATGTTAAATATCCTTGCTAGGCTGAGACAAGTAAGGGTAAATGGAAATGATTTAAAAATACATTTTGAAACTGTTAACAGAGTTCATGGATAACTGTAAATCACATTTTTAGGCAGGAGTCTTACAGGCCTATTCCAACCGGCATCATCCATTAAATAATATCTAGTAATGGAGAGTGCCTGTCCTCCGCAGCTTACACTTAAAATCCAAATAAAACACAAGGGCTCTGAGCCTGTCTGAATGTGTGTTCCTGCATGTTCCTCATCCAAGGTCACAAAGGTCGTTCTGTGAAGAATTGAATCCATCTCTCCAGTGTCTTGCTCCTGTACCAGCCGATGAGCACCTCCGTCTTCCCAATGTGAACTGGGAAGGTCCCTGAGATTTCAGTTTCTTGCAGCTCTCAGAGCATTGGCCTGGCATCCTCTGTGTGTGGCAGTCTCTTACAGAATCCACGTATGACCGACCTAGTTTTAATTCTGTTTTCAAGTACTGCAAGAGCAAATATACATAAGCACGTCACCTGTTTTGCTGTCCTTTATAAAATGAAAGATAACATAAAAATCTATTGATTAGAAATTTGCCTGGGAAATCTGTTTTACGCATTCTCATTAACATTGCCATACATGTACACGGTAGGTAAGTGTTACCATTCCTATGTTGCTGTTGAAGAATTTGAAGCATGGTAGTAACATTATGTGTAGGATTCAGTTCAAGATCAACATGTAAATGTCACCTTATACGTATATACATATGCACTGTATGTTTAAGTTTCTGTTGTAGTTGCTGGAAATCTATTTGTCAATCAGTGGAGGTTGGAGAGCAATTCAGCCCGTCCTACACTACTAAACTACATATCAAAAGACTGGTCAGCAAAATCCCTCTCCAGAGTCTATTGAGTGTATTGAACAAGAAGCATTCAGTTGCCCAAATACAGGTGCTTAGTGCTAATTAAAATATGTTAAAGAATCCCTCTGGCTGATGGTTCAGAAGAGAAGGGTCTTCCAGAGGCCCTTTGTTGTGTTTGTTGACCCCCATGCACGTGTCGTGGATACCCAAAGGCACCTCACATTGCTTCAGCAGGAATAGCTAGTGCAATGAAATTAAGTTGCAAATCTGTTGCCTATAATGGCAATGTATATACCAGGATGTGGAGATCTATGTTTAGTTCTCTTAATTTAAAACTGAAACCTATACAATTTATCTATGATACTATGTAGATAGACTGCAAATAAATTTAGCTTACGCTGCAGGGTTATGATCCTCTTCTGTTATCAGGGATTCATGTGTGTTATGTATTCTGTGGGTGGTCATCTGTGCACCAGATGAATCAAGGACATCTTGACTTCTGAACTGCAGCAGCTCATTTTATGAGAGAGGGTTCTGTAGTCTGGAACCATAACAGTTCTTATCCTGTGAGGATCTGGCACAGAGAAGGATCTGTAACAATTTCCAGTAGACAGAAGACACATGCACTGATTTCCACCCCCTCACGCCTCCCTGCATATACTTGGAAGCTAAGGACTATAAATGATATTGCCACGTTTAAAGTAATTGAACAATTCTGACTCAGAGTTGAAACATGTATGTAGCTAAATGAGACAGCAAAATGACGTTGGCTAAATGACTTAGTCGTTTATTCAGTCACTGAAGTATTCTCACATTATCATATGTGGGTGTCTGAGTTGCTTGATATTATCTTTATTAAAGGAGGGAGAAATCCTTCATAATGTTTATGATTTGTTTTATTTTCTGACTCTTGGACCTTCAGATTCTGAGACCTATAAGTATGACTAACAAAGTTATTACCTACAGAAAAGCAAAATATCACTTATAATACAGAAAAGTTACCTTTCTGAAAATAAAGGCCAGCCAAGGCATGGTTCAGCTATGGATTTTCCAAACTCTAGAGTTTTTGCACGTATGAGGAACTTACTGATTTAGGGTTATTCTAAGTTTAATTAAACTTCTGTTTTCTTTTTTCCTCTGGCCAAAATTCTGTGTCTTTAAAAAAATCTTAAAATTATTTGTTGTGTGAAGGGGTAAATCAGAGTCATCTTTTTACCACAATGGTTGCCAATTTAGAATTTGTAGAAACTTTAGCTTGGGAGCCAAACTCATCTTGGAAAAATGTGGGTTTGTAGCTGTTGGACAGTTTGTTGTTCTTTATTTATTGTAAATGCTAGTTAAATTTTTCTATCTAAAAGATATTTTATTTGATGTATAGTTGATGCATTTATCATCTTTCAGGGGGTCAAAATGCTCTAAAATAATCTACTTTAGCATGAGTCAATGCTCACTCTCATAAGAAAAAAAATAATTATGCATGTTCTTTTTCCTTCTGTGGCTGAGCTGAACCCTACTCAGCCTTCAGAATTCCACCTTCTTTTCATTTCTTT
Source organism: Grus americana (assembly GCF_028858705.1). Lineage (NCBI taxonomy): Eukaryota > Metazoa > Chordata > Aves > Gruiformes > Gruidae > Grus > Grus americana. The sequence continues at coordinate 6,680,515 of NC_072854.1, read as the reverse complement.
CATAAAGACCTCTTTGAAGGAGCTAACTTTGGTCCTGAAGAATGTATCTAGTTGGCTTTTCTTATCTGCTGCAGACAGAGAAACTGGAAGAACTATCTTTTTTCAGGTGGGTTTTTTTCAGGGCTGTCTCTTATGTTACTAAATTTTTATGGGTTTTTAAAAGTATTTCTATTTTATAATTCCATTAAAAAATAGGATTACATTTGTAAAAGTATGTTCCTGACAACAGGTACATAAGGGAGCTTGGTTTAAATACTTTTGACTTGTGTAGTAGGTTGAACAAGATCGATAAAGATGCGCATCATTAAAAACATTTGAGTCACACATAATGTGAATCTATTTATGGTGTTCCATTCAAGTGCCAAAGGGTCATTGATGTAGGGTTTCTTTTCATTGTTCTGGATTTGTACAGTGCCTTAAACACTGTGGTTTGCACCTGCAAGCAGAGCTGCTACAGAAATAATCCCTCTATTACTAGTAATAATGAGCACGAGCTTCATCCAGTGAGCAAAAAATGTCACACTTGCTTCTGAATTTAGCTGGTATTTTTGGGTTACAATGTGGCCGATATTATTGTGAGGTTCAGATACAGTGACATTTCCCTAAGGCTAAATCAGTAGTAGTTTGGTTGCAAAAGTGTGTGTGGGGGGATCAAGATTTTGCACAAGTTGTTTTAGTGACTTGACAGTTGAGCTTGAAAAGTCTTAAATCTGTGGTACTACTTATATGTATCAAGCTGAAACATAGCTATTACTATGGTAACGCTGCAGAAAAACAAAAACTCCGTGTGCACAGGAGTAAAGGTTGTAGGCTAGGACTGTGTTAGCCCAGGCACCGTACAAATCCAGAATGCAAGATTGCCCCTGGCTGGAGCAAGATGACTTATTTCCCTTCTGATTTTGGAAACTTTTTGTCTTTTTGAAGTGGACTGCTGATTCAAGTATAAGACATGATCATCAAGTTGCTAATCAGAAAGTCTAGTGATGCTACGGGATTACTTTGGTTCGTGTGAAGGAACAGTACCACTGGAGTTACATTTAATCAGTATTATTCTGAGTTCTAGAACCTGTTTGATGGCTATACACATAACTGTAAAAACTTGGTCTTTCCTTATTCAGCCTAGATTCACAGAACGACAGGGATTGGAAGGGACCTCTGGAGATCATCTAGTCCAACCCTCCTGCTAAAGCAGGATCACCTAGAGCAGGTTGCACAGCATCAAATCCCGGCAGGTTTTGAATCTCTCCAGAGAAGGAGACTCCACAACCTCTCTGGGCAGCCTCTTCCAGTGCTCGGTCACCCTCAGAGTCAAGAAGTTTTTCCTCATATTCAGGTGGAACTTCCTGTGTTCCAGTTTGTGCCCATTGCCCCTTGTCCTGTCACTGGGCACCACTGAGAAGAGTCTGGCCCCCTCCTCTAGACATCCACCCTTTAGATATTGATAAGCATTGATGAGATCCCCTCTCAGTCTTTTCTTCTCCAGGCTCAACAGCCCCAGCTCTCTCAGCCTTTCCTCATACCAGAGATGCTCCAGTCCCCTCATCACCCTCGTAGCCCTCTGCTGGACTCTCTCCAGTAGTTCCCTGTGTTTCTTGAACTGAATAGATATACAAGTGGATCTCAACTGCTCTTAAATTCATTCCCCTTAAATATTTGCAGACAGTGAACAGTGCCCATTTAATTCCATGCACAATTGTTACTGTGGACAAAACCTGAAACAAATTGAGAAACTTCTGAATGACTGTTCCACACTCTCTGCTTTCTCTCCATTCTCAAAATTAGTGGTCGTGGTCTTAAGCCCAATGTAAAATTGGTAGGGGACGGCAATAGTGATATACTTTTGGACGCACTTAGATTAATACTTTAGTTCAGGTCATTTTCTTCTGAAATGGTCTTCTACCTTCTGCACTTTGGCTGACATTGCAGAGCACTCTGCCTGTGGGTTCCCTTCAGATGAACCTACACCAGAAGATGCCTCCAGGACTGTTTCTACTGTGCTGCTGCAGGGTACCGGTCCACAGGGTATACTAGAGCTAGCCGAAAAGAATCCCTCTTGAAGTAGGTATATTGATATCAGGTCCTCAGCACCAACTAGTCTACTTGGAAAAAAAAAAAAAAAATCTGCTTGTATTGATGAGTGTCCTGGTTTCAGCTGAGAGAAACCATGACAGTCAGTATTAAGATTCTCTATATTGTCTAGCCTTTAACTTTCAGGTGAAGCTTTAAGGTATATATGTGATTTACAAATCCTCTGCCTTAGCACCCGCCAACAAGAGAGCGGCTTTCCTGCTCACATGTTAGTATAAAAGCTGTGATGGGTAGAAGTTGGTGATCTGGAGAACCTACTGAAAGAGTAGATTCTTTAAGTACGCTGAAGGGCATTATGTGTCTATATCAATTTGCCTTTGTTAAATATGATACTTCAAAATATGCATGAAATATGACTTTATTTTTTCTTAGGAGTTTGCTGAATTGAATTTAGCAAGACCATCTAGAGCCAAAGTTAACAATCATTTTCAAAGAAATTGAAAGCATCTTTCTTTAAATTTGATTCAAAACCAAGTCTGATCTGGAGAAAGCAGTCAATATTAATCAATTTTAAATTATACAATAATAAATTTTTTGATTAACATTAGATAAGACTATAAGGAATTGTGGAGTGCCCTGAAAAAAATCTACAATAAATTGTCAATGTCTTGATTTCAAATGAGAAGTGAGTAGTAACAAATAGAATATGATGTATATCGAAAGATGTAAGTTGAAGCACTCAAATGCTCTGTAGAGTTCTTCTGTCAGGTAATCTTTGTTTTCAAGAAGCATAAACAACTAGGTTGTCTCTGTAAAGAGCTCACTAAAATACCCTAGTGAGCTAGAGTGGTTTTGAAGGGAAAAATAGGTTATGCTTAGGAATAGGCGAGAAGAAACAAGAAATGAAAGTAATTGTGATCTCAGTAAGGTTTTCTTACTTAGATGGAGTGGAAAAATTGCAGTGATTCTGTTTTGAAAGGAGATGAATAATAGTAGAAGTGCAAGAATAATCCCAAAGTGGAACAGGTCAGTTCGCACACCATGTACCAGTCTTCATAAGAAGATTAAGGAGATGGGCTATTGAAATTGATAGGTGACAGTTTTAAAAATGAAAAAAGGAAATAAATTATTATGGAACTATCCAGTTTAGCTCTGTATTGTAAGATCTTTTTTCCATCACTGCTATGAAACCACACTCAAGCCAGGCATCGCTTTCACTTCAGATGCTTTTCTAGACTTTAGTGATCAGCATCATCTAATTCTTGATTTTTTTCCTTTTTCAAATGTTTGTTTTGGTTTTTTTGTCCTGTTGGTCCATACTGCTGAAACTCATTAGGCTCAGTTATACGTGACTCGCCTTTGCTTTCATTGTTTCCTTCCAGCTCTTTGATAATCACTTACTAATTTGTCGGTTTTCTGATGACATGGCTTTTCCATTGCTGCCTGCTTAGAACTTCAATCAGGCATCTTTATGGCTTTTTTCTATGATATCACATATATATGACATTCAAATATATGAATAAAAGTTCCTCTAAACATGCACAAAAATGTTAACTTCAAATTCTTTCTAAAAAGTGTTTTCCTGTGGTTTATGAAAAAACTTGACAGTGATTGACTGGTGTACAAAACAACTGATAATCATGATAAACCATATTGATTCATTTGCTGCCTTGTACTACTACCCTATCCATTTCTGTTGATGGGTATAATCCTGGTTTGTAAAATCTTTAGTGCTGTCCTGGTTCTGGATCTTAGTTTGTGATTATTGCTGAGGGGACTACTATAAATGCAATTTAAAAAGTGGGCAAATATAAATCATTAAAATATAAATATATTTATTATCTAATTATTTTAAATGCGAGTTGAAAAGTGGGCAAATATAAATAAATACAATTATGATATAATTTATACAATTTAATAGAACTTGGAAGAGAATGTTCTGATAAGAGAGCTCAGCTTTTCTGTTTCAGCATCTAACCTTACTGCCAGCTCGCAGGGGTAAAGAGTGGATTTCACAGCAGAGGTTGTTCTGTCACCGGCTAATCTGGAATTCCCTGTGCTTACCAAATTTATGGCGCTGGCGGAGACGTAAGATGGGAAGCTGGGTGGCTTGAGTCTAATCTGGAGCTGCTCCTGCTTTTAGGTGTCTGAATGCCCAGCTTTGGTGCAAAGAACTTGATGTATGTTCCCTAGGTGTTTTCATTTTGAATTTCAGTAAGCGTATGGTAGTCTGCAGCCCAAACTCACCGTGGTTCAGCGTACGTGTCTCAGGGAGTTTTAGACAACCTAAATACCAGTAGTAAACTATGTGCAGCATCACAGAATATGGTGCAAGCTGCAATATCTGTCACTGAAACAGAGCTAAGCAGAGCAGTCTCTTACATTGAGCTATGTGCTGCTGCTAGGTTTATATCAATAGTTCAATATTTTAATTCTGCCTGTTAATCTGATTTACCCATAAATGTCATCTCTAGGCCTGCAACAGTTACAAGTAATTTATGGATCACAAGAATGAAACATTAGAGGAAAAATAATGGTGCAAGTCTGGGATAAAGATCAACTTTAGAAGTCCCAAATTTGTAGATACTTTATTTCTATCATAAAAAAAAACAAACTTGCAAAGCATAAACAGACCACTGAGTCAGCAGGTGTAAAACTTCTTCACTTTACTTAGATCTATTTCTTTCAGTTGAATACTGTTACATTTGCGAAGGAGTAAACCTAAGGACAGATGGTATAATGGTTGCCTAGTGTGAAGTCCTGATTTCAAGGGAAATTTTTGTGTTCTGGTCTTTGAAGGGGTATTGACTTCCAAATCACACGCAGACATGCCTCTGATCTTCCTGAAGATGAGTCATAGTGCAACTTGTATGTCTAAGCACTGGGATCAAATTTGCAGTACGTTGATCACTCCTGGTAATAGGGCTAGATAGTCTCTAATCTCATGTGTGGGGTTATGTAGTATGCTTTATTAAAAAAAAAAAAAAAAAAGACTTAGAGCTATTGAAAGCAGAATGCTGAGGTGGTTTGTTTTGGTTTTTTTTGTTAGTGTTCTGTAGATTTTAAAGCATAATAAAGTAACGAACGTTATCTTGAGCTTAGTAGCTTTAAATGCTGGGTTAATTTACACTCAGAGTGGAGCTTTCGGTGTCAGGCGATCTTTTTTTGCCAGCATAAGCACTCAGCTGAAACAACAGCTATGACTCAGTTGCCAGTGAACGCTGCTTGAATTGATTTAGTCCGAGTTCAGATTTAGCACATAATCATGTTCAATTTGATCCACTGTGCTGCCTAGAGATAAAAGGGTTGAAAAAATAGATTTAGCTTATGTCAGTCTTTGTGGTGATGTCATTGCCATGAGAGATGGAATAGCGCTGTTACTATGCTGTGCCTGCTCAGTTGGTGGGTGTACGGGGGAAAGGCAAGGAGCAACTCAGTTAAGTGCAAAGAGCTCGTGTCGGAAGCTTGCAGTTATTGTCAGCATTGAACCAGAATTTTGGACTGTTCAATTACAATACTGAATTGAAGATTTATTTTTTTTGTTTGTTTCTTTTTCTTCCAATCATTTGTTACTCTGAGGTTGCCTAACTCTGTGTACAAAAGGGGGGGATGCCAGCCCGTAGCATGGACTGTGATGTCTCCACTCTGGTTGCCTGTGGGGTTGATGTGGAGATTTTTGCCAACCAAGAGGTTAAGGTATGCACCTACAATTCTTTTGTTACGGATGCTTCTAAGAAAAGCCTTTGGGAGCAATAGGCATTTGTATGTAGCAATTCAGAATAAGGAGGCAGATGAGATTCTGCTGCAGTAGTAAAAGACATGCAGTTAAAAAAAATCTGTTAATTAGGAGAGAAATATGGGAGAGAAATGTGCCTGCTTTTTACTGTGTTTTGATAAGCTGAAAGAATAGGCTGGTGTTTACTCTTTAATGATATAAGAAATGGGTTATATAACTGACATCTGTGCATATGCATGTTTCATACTCATAACAAATCATTCATTGTTAATTTTGTCGAGATATTTTTAGTCCCGTGTCACTTTTTAAATCAGCCTTGCCATAAATGTTATTTATCAGTGTTGATAATCTTCAGATATTTTTACTCAGTTGAACAGTAGCAGTTTCTTTTCTTCAGATCCAAATCATATATACAAGTATAATTGTTTTGTAAAGGGTTAAAAGTTTGTAGCAAGTATTTTGGTGCATCTGCAATATAACAGTATACAAAAAGTTGTACATCTTGCATATCATATGAATACTTCAAAAACAATGCTTAAATCAAAGGCTTCATATGCTGGACTCATAGTCTCTTAATTAGACAATTGCTGTAGAAAAATCATTGTGTGAAATTGCTTACTGTTGAAATCAATTATCTTTTTCATTTATTCTCATATTACTGCAAGAAAATCACTGCAAATTAAGTTTGAAAGAGGAATTTTAAGTATGCTTTTCACAGATCGTCTGAAAGAGCTCATAGGCATAATAATGATATTCAGCAGTTTATTTAAAGGACAAAGATACAGACAACATTAGTTACTAATCTGATTGCTCTGTTCTTAGTATTAAAAGAATGGAACAGAGAAAAAAGGATTTACAAATTGGAGGTCAAATTTTGAACCCCTGTTCTGTTTAATTCCAAGTCAAACATTGAAGGCAATGGAAATATCTGGAAATAAACTCACTTTAATTTGCAAGAGGTTATTGTGATTTTTAATTCCCTGTTAGTTTGTTACCAGGTGATATCATGTATACTTTGTACAGATGCTTTTGTGTTGCCAGCAAAAGATTCTTCTTAATTTAAGAAGCTTTTTCTTCACAGTTTAATACTGGATTTAGAGATTAAATAGGGAGTAATTCAAAGGAATGGTTCAGGTGAGCAGCCTTGCCTGCATTGGGACATGTTTCCTGTAGTGTTTTGAAGTAGTAAAATGTTCATCTGTTTATTCCTTTTTATTTTCTTTTTTTACTTAAAAACATATTTTAAAAAAAATTTAGGAATGACACCTGCAGTGATACAGACTTGGACCTGGAGCAACTGTCTTTTAGTGTCTGGTCCATGTTCAGCATCAGACTATGCAAGAAATTAAAGTTGTAGTCATCTTCTTATATCCTTATTCGTATGACAGTAGCAATGAAAAAGTGAAATTTTGGCTGTCATAAATTCATCAGGAAGCTTTCTATTGACTTTCGTAAGACTTAAATTAGCCTGATTTAAGCTGCAGCATCTGGAAAGTGTGGCCCAGGAACATGGGATAAAAGAGAACAAAAGGGTTACAGAGACATTACAGGAATTGTAACCCCTTTCATATTACTTGGACTTCCTGTACTTTGTTTGCTGTGGTTAAAACTACCTCTTTCTTTTTTTCTTTTTTTTCTGATATCTGAATTAAATTTTGGAGTGCAAAGACTTGGGGTATATTTACAATGGAGACTGCACTGCAGACTGCAGTGCAGCTTAGAAATGGTAAGTCTACTTTGAAGTTGTCTGGCTCAGATGCTAGAAGCAGTCTGTCCTCAGTGACCCACAGCTCACTGCAGACTAATTTTCACTTAGTTGTCAACAAACTCGTTTTTTGGAGGCTGTGTGCAATGCTGCCGCAGCTAGGCTGTTTCCAGAGCTCAAGCCTAGCTAGCTCTGCGCTGATCCCCGGTCTTTCTCTACACGGCAGGCTGCAGCGTAGGCATCCGCTTTGTGAAATTTTCAGTGCTACTGATATTTGAAAGGTGGAGAGACCTACTGCTCTTTGCTCATGTCCGGGAGAATTGCAGCAGGAAAAAAAAAAAAAAAAAAAGAATTTTTTTTTGTCTGCAAAAGGGATTCACTTCTAGGTGGTTTTTTTTTTTGTTGACAGTATGGTCACTGTCTTTGATAGGATAGTGGAACATAAAGCTTTAAGGTTAAAAAGGAAGGAGGCTGTTTCTGAGAAGAGGGGTGTGGAAGTTGAAGTAAAATAGCAAAAGCAAGCACAGAGATCCTGCCTTCTCCCCCTCGCCTGTTCTTCTGTGTGCACGTCTCCACCCAGCCCTTCTGCAGGTCAACTGGAAGTGCAAACAGTATTGAAAACTGAAGTCTAGGCTATTGTCCTTCCAGTTTTCTTCTGCTGTAGAGCTTTTCACATAACGGAAAGTTTTTTGTAGGGTACCTTCTGGCTGTGTGAAGGGAATATCCCTTCAGTGGTAAAACACACATATTAAGGATTTCATGATACGTGTGGTGCTTGATGAGATTTGTTAAAATGAGCTATTAGTCCTGTAGAAGTAGTTCTCTAATGTCAGCAAGGGTTGTGTTCTAGGTTTTAGGATATGCTTGCAGCATAGCTTACTTTATCCTATTTCAGAGTTAGAACTGAAGTGAGGCTTTGGAGAAGGATGCTGGCGGTACTGAGCCATCGCTGTCCCACTTGCGGCATGTGGGTTGGATGCAGCAGCATGCTGAAGAGAGGGGTGGCCAGGAGCTGCCCTGTTTGCCAGGCCTGCAGGGGAAGAGCTTGGTGTGTGTTTGGGCTGTAGAGCAGTAGCAGTGATGCCTCCTGAAGTTGTCACTTCTCCAGAGTGATGGCTCTTTAGTGCTGGGGCGTTCTTACAGAGAGGCAAAGGCTGCTACCGGGCACAGGCCTTGGAGTGGAGTGAGCTGCTTAGCTTATTGCTGCTTTTCCACCTATGGAAGCGACCTTATTCTGTAAGCATTATGCTCTTGGCATCTGGCAGACAGGCATGGAAATACTCTTTTTTCCATTTGGCCTCTGGAACAGGAGAGCGATTACTTAGTACTGAAGGCAAAGCTTTTTAGTTTCAGCATTTGGAGTGGCTCAGCCTTTCAACAAACAGAGGCTTGTATGGATGCCCTGAAACTGGCAGCTGGCCCACAGCACTGACACCGTTGGTTTACCATCCATGAACCCATCCAACAGGCCTTTTGGTTTCGATCAGCTGCTGCTTTGAATTGTCTTTTATAATCCAAAAACTGGGTCAGGCTAATCAAGATGCTACCAACTGTACAGTGCTTGTCTATCAGGAATTGGGAAACTTGAAGAGAACTACAGAAATCAGAAAGTGCAGTTCTGCTTTGAAGTTCACCTGGATAATTAAAATTCTTCTTCCGGTGCCTCTAGATTATAATTTTATGTAATGATGTTTATTACATAAGCAATTAATTAATATCTTGTTTATTTCTAATAGAGAAATTCCAGACATCACTGAAACAGTGAAAGAGAATTTAAACTCATACTTCGTACTCTAAGCAAGATATTCTTATATTATTAATTCTTCATGTTCTTTCTTCAGTTATGTTCAGATGCACCATTCCACTAAGCAACAAGGTATGTTTGGGACCACGAGGCACTACTGTAGCAGAGAAGAAATACTAATGAGCCAGACTGATTGAATTTGTATCTGAAGACAGTAATGTGGATAGGAACATTATCTTAATGCAGGGAAAAAACAATGTGGACATGAGCCAGGCAGCAAAGGGAAATAGTAGAAATAGTGTCACTGTTTTAACTGTATTGCTTTGGGGGATTAATCCCCACTGGAGCAGGATCTCTGTCAATCTGTAAACTCATTATTCAGTTCAAACGCTCCAGTGAGCACACGCTAATACTAGTTGTTTGGGATGGATGCTTTAGATATCAGTCATTGCCCTGCAGTTGCCTTGGAGAGGTTTAACAGTGCAACATCTTATCTAAACTTCTGGGGTCTGGAGGGCAAAAGCACACTAGGTTCTTGTGGTTTTTGCTCTCCCCTTCAATTCTCGATTTGTAAAAGCGGCTCATTCACAGAGATGTTCTGAGGTTTAAAGTTTAAGTGCTCTAAGATGAGAGTCAAGTGAAGAAAGCTGTAGAAAAAGGGAGGCGTGTTGCTGCTCCTCTGGATACTGCCAGCTGCCCGATGTCTGAAATCATGACTTGTTGGGAGAGTTTCAGGGTTTCTTTTCAGAAGATTCTTCTCCTTAGCCATGTGAGCTTGATTTGTGGGAAGAGACTGTTACACAGCCGTAAGACTTGACAGACTGGGGCTATAAGGAAGAAACCAAACAACATCATGACTTCCAAAAATACCATATTGTACTATATTGTAAATATGAAAAAAATTCAAAAGCAACAGAAATATTTAGTACCTAAATAAGCAGGTACATGTCCAGAGAGATACGTTCCACTTTTAATTTAATGGTAGCCTGTTCTCCCTGTTCTTCAAAAGGTCCCAGAAGCTGTACTGCTGTTTCCAGCACATTGACCCAGCCGCACGGCTTCAGTGTCGATGCCAAGACTCTGAGCCAGCAAACCTGGGCTCACGCACCCAGTGCCAGAAACCTGTGTTACAGAAACAGTTTCGGCTTTGCCTTTGTCCTCCTTTTGATACCAACAGAGTGAACAGCAGAACAAGTCAGAGGTTTTTGTATTCTTTTTGATCCTCCTTTCTGTTGGAAGTCCTATGAAGATATTTCCTTCTCATAAGGATAACTAGACCATGACCAATTTGTGGTGAAAAGAAAATAACAGCTAGAAGGTGTAGCATTAATCCAAGGCAGGTAATAAGATAAGATGGACCTTGCAGTTATACTGATAAATGACCCAGCCTATGTGAGGAACAATGAAGTGATGATGATTTTCTTTAGCAGATTTGAAGAATTAATCAGTACAGCTATAGATTGAGGTACTTTTAATACAGACGCAAGAGAGATACTGATTTTTCATTAAATAATGACTTTGCTTAGAATTCCCAGAAGAACCTAGAGAGGTGAAATATCCAAATTCTGGTTTTCTCAAAAAAGTTTTTCAAGGGCATGTTGTTTTCAGGTCTACAGTGATCTAGTCTCATTCTTCTCTGAAGGTACTGTATATGTGCACTGTTTTGTCTCGATCTTTACTGATACCATTCGCTGCTTCTTAGCACGATCTAAGCTTTGATATTGAGAGAAGTTGCAAGTTTTGAGGCAGAGGTCTGCACCGAACTTGTTGCGTGTATCTCTAATAAATTTGTTTGCGCATAGACAAATGGATATGCTTTATGGCTGGACAATTCTTCCTTTAATATTTTCTAGGGGTGATTCTACCAAAGGCTCTAAATAATCTACTTAGTTTTGATCGTTCATGTACTGAACAGCATATTTGCTTTGGAAGACATTATCTAATTGTATGCTAGAATGCAAACAACCATGACAATGTGATCTCAAGCAGTGAATTCTTCCCTGGCAAGGAGATGCTGAACAAGGAGTACCACAGTTTATCAAGCACTTGGCTAACACACAAAGCTGCCAAGGTCCAGAAACTGGCCAAGCGAAGCCTCTAGTCAGTGCTCAGTTGCTGCAGTATTTTGTGTTTTCCATCCACATAGTTAACAGTTGGACTTGATGATCTTAAAGGACTCTTCCAACCAAAATGATTCTATCATTTATAGTGGTGCCAGAACTGCATGCATGGACTTTTCCTGAAAATTTCCCCCATTAATATGGCTAAATGACAATAAGCACCTTCTCCTTCTAAATGCCAACAGAATAAAAATTTTCCCTATGGGAGACATCTGAGACTGTACTGTCTAACCCTCCTTGAAGTAACTGCATTTATTGACTTCCTAGTGTTGAGTCTTGACTCTTGGGTTTGGTGTAGATCATACAGATGAGCCTCAGTTGATGCTAGCTTGAGGCAGGACAGCTTAGCTGCTCTCTGTGCTAACTGCAGTGTAGGGTATTATACATTTTACTTTTTCTGGCTAAATAGTAAACTTCTCCCCTCTTTCTCATTGATCATGCTTCTCAATGCACATGCAACCCTCAAGTTTGGCTCCAACCTATGCTTTCCATCTAGAATTCAGGTTGATTTCTGCTTTGTTCATGTTAATTCCTGAAAGCACAGATCACCTTCTCACAACATCAGTGTTCTTGTGATGCATTTAACTGCCCCCATTTGGAATTTCTGTAATTTCTGTTGGTGCTGAATCAAGGAGAAGCATTTAGTTGCAGCAGATCTGGTGGAGTCAAAAGCCCCACTGTCCTTGCTGGATGTCCACACAGCAAACCGCGCAATAGGAACCCAGATAGATGGGTCTGTGCAGAGCTGGGTGCTGCAGGAGCTGTGGGCTGCTGCTTACATCTCTATGGCAGTGTGTGTGTCTCTTCTGCACTCCTGCAGTTGCTGAAAAACTTCAAAGCAGCAGTATGGATAAAAAGCTCCAAGTATTTTCATTTGCAGGTCGAGAACTAAGGAACCAGGAAATAAGTTTTGTGATTAGGAATCTGGCTTGGAATGTGTCAGATCTGGTGTAATTAATAATCCTTGTTTTTAATAATCGCGTTCTGTAGATGTGCAATCTCAAATGCAGTTTGAGCTCTAGATGCTTTCCAGAGAGCAAGGGGCTTTGCTTAGTTGCTAGCTGTTTTTTTGGGGGGTTTACTGAATTAGCCCGAACTTGCTACCTTTCAGAATCTGCCTCAGATTCTGGCAGCATCTGGGTGGAGAGATGGACTTTATCTTGCAGGATGGCTTCATATTTAGCAGGAGAAACGTACTGCAGCATGGAAGAGCCTCCAGTTTTGCAGCACCAGATAGTCCTATCTGTTGAAATAATAGTCACTGAGCTGAGAAACACAATGAACCTATTGTGCTCAGAGCAGTATCGGCCGGCAGCTCTACACTGTAATTTCTTCAGCTCAATTTGTCACTTCCAGAAGTATCTGCCTGCTTCGTATACCGCGGTGAGTAATCTTGATACAGTGGCCATAAAAGGTGGAGGCATTCAGACAGCTGAATCATGCAACATGAGTTCTGCTGTGTTATACCCATGTCATGGCCAGAAAGGGGAAACCTTGCAGAAATCTCATTTGTCCTTTTATTCATGTAGGTCAGATGTGCTGGTGTGGAGGCAGATGAACAAATTACGGTAAAAGAACTGCTAATCCTCTCAAGAAATGAAATTCCATTTATGGAGGACATAAGGTTGTTTCGTTTGCTGTATAAGTCTTACTTCAAGTTTACCAACCTCAAGTTTCATCGTCCTTTGCGTATTTTCTTGCCTGATGACAAGGTTCATTCAGTTTTAGTTACTTTTCCATATTTCTCAGGGAAAAGCAATAGCTAAACCAATAAGAATACAAACTTTTTCATTGTCTAAATGATTAGAACTATACTGGGAAATTTGTTTTAACCATCACTTCTCTGTAGCTGTTGGTTTAGTGTGGGTCCTTTTGGTTTTTTTAGGGGGTTATGTTTTGGGGTTCTTGGGGGGATTATTATTTCATTTGCTAGTGCTGATAAAAAAAAAAACAAACCAAAAACCCCCCAACAACAAAATAACCCACCATCAGAAATGGCCTTTCTCCCTCAAAGATGAACATTAAGAGAAGCAAGTATCTTTAAGGAGCAGGTCATAGGTGGAAATCTTCTGAGCTGTGGTTTTAATCTGAGGGAGGAGGAAAGCAGTTGGTTATTCAAAAAGGTGGCTGAAATGAGGAAGAGGGGAGCAGGGGGTTTCAGAGGAAGGAAGTCAGTATGATGGTAGGGCTTTTGTTTGGGGTTTTTTCCATCAGAAGGGCTTCTGTGGTGCAAGACCAAGAATGGAGAAAACTCTTGTGGAGGTTGTGGCAGGCCACCTTATTGAGTGGGTGACAGAGGCAGAGAAGTTTAGGATGGAGAGTTGAAGGGAAGAAGAATCGTCAATGGAAGACCAAGGTGAGAACTGATGATTTTGACTTCTCATGGCGTAGTGGAATGATTTAGGGACACTGAGAGCAGAAGCTGACACAAGATGTCAGATGAAACCAGGTGATGGTCAAAAAAAGGAAGACTTTGTGACAAAGCTTTTACCAAGCAGGTGTTAGCATCATTGAAGCTGTAGGTAAATTAATCTTGAAAGTTCCTCTGCTTCACTGAAAGCACCTTCCATAGGCTTCCATTCTGCCTCCAGGTAACAAAATCCCTTGTGAACTGTTATTGTGGGCTGCTGTCCCCCCTCCATTCAACTCTTGCCTCAAAACTTTTTGGTTTAAAATGTCTTACAAGAAATTAAATGATTGAATGTGGCTAAACTAAGCTACATGTGCATGCGTGGGACAGAATATATTTTTGTAAACCCTAAAAAAAAAAATCTATTCTCTTTTCATAGAGAAAAAGTAGAGACATATCTTTCTTTCTTCTTCATCCTTCTGGAATGTAAGAAAGAATTGTGTGTTTTCCCTTGTTGTTGTTGTCCAGTGTAGTAAATGATACTAGAAATAAATAACAATACTTTCTAAATTGTTGAAAGTATCCAAACAGTGATATAGTAAGACATGATATATCAAATTATGAGAATGTTCTGGGCATGCTTCTTTCAGCAAATGGAGATAGGTAATTTGTATTTGATTTTAGGTTTTGATCCTGGCAATTAAGGAAGAAATTAATAATGGCAAGTACTTTTGGTGAAAATTTATTTTGAAGAAAGCTTTTAAAATAAAGAAAGTCTGAGATCAGATGAACAAGGAAAAATATTTTTTTGAAAAGTCATTTTCAGCAACCTTATGGAGCTGGCAAATAGTGTCTCGTAAGAAGATTATCTGAGAGACCAAGAAGTGCAGGAGAATTAGCAGTTAAGGAGGCACTTGTGAATGTATAATGGCGATTATCTGTCCTGATACAAAGGACAGATGGGACGTACATTAAGAGACTGTTATGCCTAGATCAGATACTCCTTTTGCTTTATAGCAGTTTAAGGTTTTATATATAAAGAACAAGCAAAGTGTGCAAAATCACAAAATTAATTTCAATTAGCAGAGGATTTAAAAAAGAACAAGGAAATTCCTGTGATGCATAAAAAGTGAGAGGAAAACAATGTGCAAATCTATTAACAGCACAAAGACAGCACATAATGAACAATGCAGGGAGGGTTAAGGTATGACCGATTTTGTGTATGTTAGCCTGTATAAAGAGCTTGACAGATAATTGGCTAAATTAATAGAAAGAAACAACAACAAAACCAAAGCCTAATGGTTTAGCAGAGAAAAAATGCTAAAAATACAGAGGGAAAGTTACACAAGTGTACAAGACCTGATAAAATCTACTAAAGAATGCTTTAGGATATAGCTGGAATAATATTTCCACTATTTGAAATTATCTTTGAGAGTTCATAGGTTACAGAGAGATGGCTGAGGATGGGAGATGGGAAGAAACAGCATTTGTGTTTAAAAGGAGGAGGGGGAGAAAAGTGTGGGTCATTACAGATAATTTTATCTAACTTGAATTCTGGGAAATAAGTTTGTAAGTACCTCAGAATTAATTAGGCTTGGGTTGTCTAAAGCAAATCATATCAAATCAATATGCGTTCCTTGTTTGACAGGCAACTGGATAAGTGGGATAAAGGAGGTGTGGAAGGTGGATATTTTGACTAAAGCTTTCACACTGTTCAACAAGTCATTTTCATAAGTAATCTACAGTCTAAATATAATTTCCATAAGGTGGGTGCACAGTTGTTTTAAAAATGTCTAAACCAGAAGTAGTTCATTTTCAGAGTGATGGCATTTAAGTAGGCCAGCTCACATGCTTCTTCCTGGAACCAAGTTGACATTAATGACACTAGTCAACAGAGGAAAAACCTTAAAAAAATGTGTGGATGACACTGTGCTGGTGGGACAGGGTCAAAATTCTGAACAACTTTAAGCGACAGGATGATCTTCAGTGAAGACCACTGCAAAGGAGTACACCTGAAAAGAAATCAAAATTATAGCTGAATAAAGAAATTCATGTGTCTAAACAGTTGTGTGATGCAAATCTCTTGAGTTCTAGTGAATTGCAACAAGTAATGGTCAGCAGTATCATATTTTTGTAATTAAAACAAATACAGAATCACAGAATGGTTTGGGTTGGAAGAGACCTCACAGCCCATCTCGTTCCAACCCCCTGCCATGGGCAGGGACACTCTCCACTAGCCCAGGGTGCCCAAAGCCCCATCCAACCTGGCCTTGAACACTTCCAGGGAGGGGGCATCCACAGCTTCTCTGGGCAACCTGTGCCAGTGCCTCACCACCCTCACAGGGAAGAATTTCTTCCTAATTTCTAATCTAAATTTACCCTCTTTTAGTTTAAATCCATTACCCCTCATCCTGTCACTCCCTGCCCTTGTAAACAGTCCCTCTCCAGTCCCCTGGAGGCCCCTTCAGGTACTGGAAGGTGCTATGAGGTCTCCCTGGAGCCTTCTCTTCTCCAGGCTGAACAACCCCAACTCTCTCAGCCTGTCTTCATAGGAGAGGTGCTCCAGCCCTCTGATCATCTTCATGGCCTCCTCTGGACTCTCTCCAGCAGCTCCATGTCTCTCCTGTAATGGGGCCCCCAGAGCTGGATGCAGTACTGCAGGTGGGGTCTCACCAGAGCAGAGTAGAGGGGCAGGATCACCTCCCTCAACGTGCTGGTCACGCTGCTTTGATGCAGCCCAGCATACAATTCCTTGCATGTAATTTCTGGATGTACAGATACCAGTGCATATCACTTATTCTCCCTCATCGGTACGCTCATGCTGGGTACCATGGGCAGTTTTTATTGTGCTCCAAAGCAAATGCAGACACCTGGAGAGAACGTGGCAAAGCTGCAAGAACATTAGAAGCTTAGCAAAGCGGTTGGGATGGCAGCTGTTACAGCATTTACACTCTTCTGTTATAGCTAGTTATTGGTCGCACGGGGTTAATCCGCTTCTTGAAGTCCTTACAGAGCCTCAGTTTGTGGAATAAAAGTCTGGTGCCACTTGGTGCTTGGACAGTGGCTTGCAGGAGGCAGGTACTTTCTGCCTCTGTCGTCAAGCTGACCGAAAGCTCTCGAGTTGTGGGTATTGGTGTGGTGCTCTTGAGCGCGTTAATTCTGTCGAGTGGCAGTTTATTAGTTTGGGTTCTGTGCTAATGTGGCCGCTGGTCAGTGTCAGTAAGCTTGCTGTTGCAGGTATGCTGTTTGTCTCTTCAGGCTGGTTAGACCTTCCAGATGCACTTTTTTTTTTTTGTCTAAAAATGGGATTTCATGTTGTTATCTGCTTTACAGATCCTAAGAAGAAAATTACTGAAGTGTGAAAGGTAGTACCTTTATTTCTAGAAAGGGCTGATTATGTTAGAGGAATTCCAGGACTCTGTGACCAGCCAGCTTTCTGCAGGCTCCTGCTAGTCCTTGAACCATAATCTGAGAATCGTTGAACTAAAAAAAATTCTTATTAATTACGACAGCTGGGAGCGAAGCCAAATGCTGGGCCATAACAGTAATAAGTATGCTGCTTATGTTAGAGAGAAGTAAATTATTGGCATACTTAAAGTTTTAGAGGTTTGGGAAGTTGATGCATTTTTGTCTGGGTTTTTTATTTAATAAATGAATAAAGAGGAAAGATGTTTAGATATCTATTTCTTGCTTTTGTAGCAGATAACTAGACTGAAACTGCTGAAAAACTGTAGTGATTTAAGCTACCTGCCCACAATTTTAACTCCCAAAGTAGTGGTATTTCTTGAGGTAGGGGAAAGAGCTTGGTGTCACTAAATATTCCTGAATAAAAACATTTGCTTGGCTTACAGTACCAGTCGTGAAACAGGAGATTACTCAATGCACACTGCATCCTAGAAAACAATACAGAGTATTTTGGAATGTCATTGGCTTTGTGTTTGCTAAAATTTCTGCTTAAGCTGTAACTATTTTACATAGTTTTATAGTGAAACAGAAGCAGAGCACATGGACTTTAAGAAAAGGTTTAAAATGTGTTAGATAAGGAGAATTTACTTTGGGAATAAGTGATTGGTATAGGTATGGTAAAATGATAATTAATAGGAGTGTATATGTCTGTGTAAAATAAAGTATGTGGTTGATAATAGCTGCAGATCGCTATATATTGAACTGCTCTATTTTGGGACCACTTATCTATAGGAAAGTACCCTTGCTTTTAGCCTCTTTTGATTTATTCTCCCCTGAATGTTTTCCATCAAATTTGAGGGTTTTATGTAGCAAGTCCAGATTTATTGTGTTTCTGTTTTAAATACCCCTTAGAAAGAATCCATGGACTGCACTAAGGGATTTGTAGGACGAACTTGTTCACTTTCAGTTGATATTTTATCCTTCTTAATTAAATATTAGTATCTCACACTGATTAATTAAACAGTTCGATTGGAATTGAAAAGTGTAAATTCCATTCTTGAGGCTGCAAGCGGCGCTGCTTCTGCAGCGTGGTGATGTGCAGCTGGATGCAGGTGTAGGCTGTGCATCAGGCTCAGCGGTCTGGGAGACCCTCTGACACTTAAAGATGTAACCTCAGCAGCAAAGAGCTTGCTTCCCTTTATTTTGCCTGACTAGTTCCCCTGAAATTGGTAGTTCCACGTGTTCTCACGTCACTCAGGATCTATTTGCACCAAACTTTAGTGCTTTGAAAAATCTCATTGACCTCAAAGCCAGACTCCTCGAGTCTACGCATTTGTCTCCCACTGTGCAGATACACGCGTTATGGATTCACATCACGGCATTGGCAAGGCACGTACCTTTCTTTGACACAGGGACAGCGTGAAACAGTGCCACAGGGCAAGAAACTGGACTCTACGGGATACTAATTATTTTTATATGTCCTACTTATTTTAAAAAAACTTGTAAAAATGAATAAAATACCTTTGGCTACCACTCTGCTTGCCAGTCGCTGGGCTCGTTGCCTTCGTACTGATTGCTCTGGATACAAGCTTCTATGAAGAGCGGCTTCAGTTTCATAATGCCAGTCCAGTATCATTTTAATATCATGCTGTTACTGATATATTTTTCACATCAGGAAATGAAAATGATTTTGATGAAGAGCGGTGCTGGTTTTAGCTGTAAGATAGGATTAGTCTACTTTCCAATTCTTGTTTCTAAACAAAAGCTGTGCCAACTGGAAATTATCCAGTTAGTTGAAAAATGACATGGGAGCAGTTTGGTCAGGAATATTTGCTTTTTCACCCTGGGGTTTCTTCCATCTGCCTAATAAAACAATTCTGTCACTGTAAGACCAAAATTCCCTCGTCCATATCCTGACTGGTAGTGGACAGTACCAGCGGCTGTTGAGGCAGATAGAAACCATCGCTTCTTTTTCTGCCCTTGTGTACCTACTAGAGAGTCCGGGACTGTCATCTCCGTAACTCCTGGAAGCTGCTTACCAAGCCCACTCAAAACCTCTCTTCTGGCCTACGCAAGCCCAATTTTCTGAAATGTGCTAAATTCTTGATTTCATTAGGTACTATAACACTATAAAGTACTAGAAGCTAAGCATTACGGTATAGACTGGAAATGAAAATATGCTTTGCATTTTTTTTTAATTAGGCAGGTAGACCACTGTATGGCATTTCAGCATCTATGCAGCTTGGGATTCTGGAGTTCTCTAAACACTGTGACCTCTGGGAGAGAAAACAGCCTCTCAAAGTGCAAAAATATTTTAAGCACTTTTTTTTTTTTCCCACTGAAGTTTTTTTCAAACTGGAAAGCATCTTCATTTTTTCTGTAGGACAATGCTGAATCAGGTGTTACAGTGACAATATAGAAAAAGCATGGAGGGAAGAGTGTATCATCTCTGCTTATGCAGAAGCTTTCCATCCATTTTCTGCCATGATCTGCAAAATCAAATTCACAGGTAAACTTTTTGGAGCGATAACAGCACTAAGAGCGATTATAGCCAGCAGATGATAGCTCATCTGAGGCTCCTCTGTGGGCACCAAATCGGGACTGTGGAAGAATGATAAACTTGCAGTCTTCTATGGTTGCCTCTTTCAGTGCAATGTATAAATATAACCATTTTAGTCTATGGAAGTTCTGCCATTTGAAGTTAGGAGGAATAAACTGTTACCTGTAGTTATTTTTTTCAAATATATCTATCTATGTGTGTGTATATATATACACGCTACTGTCTTTCCAGTTTTGATAATATGATTTCTCTGGTGAGGAAAGTCTACTTCCTATGTAACAAAAAAAAAGATTTTTTCTCTTCAAATAAAAGCATCAAGCTCCAATGTTTTTTTATAAACCATTAGTGAAGGAAGGACTACAAAGAGCAAAATAGTAAACAAAATATACATAAAGAATTGGTGATGAAGATGGATTTTCACTGGCAAGCTACAGAAAGAGACTGTCATGAATCATAAAAGCCTTTTCTGGGAATAATTTTGCAGAAATTGCAGCAACTCAACATATTTTTTACAGATCTTTCAATTTAAAAGAGATGTCATAGTTGCTGAACTGTGCTTTAAGGCTGTTTATTTCACTTTATTTTCCTCTTCCATTATCCATTTTTTCCCACTTAGACCACTTCTCTGTTTTGAAGTGAAATTAGGAACTAGAACCAGTTAACGTATTTTAAGAAAACCGTATTGATCTCTGTTGTTCAGTGAGATGCGAAGGGGTTTGCTGTATTAACCAAGCACAAAACGGACAGCCGTGCTGTGGTGTAAGCTTCTCTCCTGGGTCCCTGGACCCTCAAATCCCTGTGAAGCCTATCCAGTAAAACGTGGTTGGGTTGTACGTGTCACCCATTCCGTTACGGTGTGTTGCTGTTATCAGTGTGCTCCTATTCCATCACCGCCACTGAGCTGGATGTACGAGAGACAGAACAGGTCAGAATATGTCTGAAATGGATCCTGGAGAGGGTTTCCGTATCTCTCTGTCACGTGTGGAAGCAGGTTTCCTCTGTGTACACCTTTGCTCCTTTCCAGCCCAAGGATGATTTTTTTTCTTAGTTTTCTGTTTACCTCTCGCTTAAATGTTTATTTCTGATACTTTTTTTGTTTGCCGTTAAGCTTCAAACACTGTTCACACCTAATTTATGTAGGTTTGCTGCAGACTCCATTCAGTTGCTCAACTGGAGATAGCGCAGTATGGTCCTTTCGGTATTTTTAACATACAAAGAGACTCCAGTCTTAGAGGCTGTAGCTTGTAGGAGCTGTTGAAACGCATACAGAGAACAGACCTGCTTGAGTAATTTGCAAATGAAGTGTAAGACGGCGAATGACAGATGGTCGAGACAGACTGGCAAGAATAAGAAACAGTCAAATAGTACAACCGGAGCGTTAGACGGTGGTCACGGTACTGCAGATTCCGCCCACTAACGTGGGCTGCGATGGCATGGAGAAGGGCAAGAGTTTTATCTTTTACTTCTGAGGATGTGTATTGGTGGGTCAGTACTCTTCCCTTGCACTTTTTTTTTCAACAGTAAAATAACATTTATGGATGAGCATAAGATTACATTCTCTTCCATTCTCTTGCTTGGGTGGGTTTTTTTTAATAGTCACTTTCAAAATTGTCAGTGTCCTTTCTAAATCCAGACAAGTTGAACTGTATTTTTAGTCACGTTAGTGCAGTTTGCAGTTGTTGGGGGAGAGGGAAGGGAAAAGCATTCCCCACGACTGTGGTGAGAAACAGCTGAACTGCTATAAATGTTGATTACTGTAGGTGAAATAGTAAATCAGGAATGGGCAAGGCAAGCATTTTATTTGTTTAAACTGTCCCATGGCTTTTTCTTCTTTATTTTTCTAGTTTAACTGGATTAACAGAGACAGGCAACGAATAGTATCTATTTTATGGTTGGTTTACAACATTACAGCTCCAAGAGTATAAATAAAGTTTCTCGGCTCTTAGTGTTCTCTTTATTATATTTCAATCTTGCATTTAGCATTCTGTCCAGTGAGGACCGGATTCTGCGTCGCTGACAGCAGCAGAGGTGTCCCCTGATGCTTCAACAGGCTCGGGAACAGATTTTTAAGAGGCTGAGCTGTCTAGATGCTCTGACTGGGTTTTTGTATGCTTGTAAAAGAAAGATGCTCCTGAATGAGTTATGGAAACACTGGCTCTACTCCCATAGTTGCCCAAAAGCAGGCACTGTGACTGTCAGTGAGTCTGTCCTCGCCTCAGTGCCACCCCACAGAAGAGCAGAGTGGTAAGCCTCAGGAGGGCTGAGGAGATGAAACTTAGGTTGTCGAAGATTGATGAAAAATGGTGTAATAAGAAGATGGATATTTCTGTAGCTTTTCTTACAGTCCCTAACTTTATACAGTCAGTATGAATATTTTTCACGCAGCTTCTCATAACTCATAACTTTAATCCTAGTTTCCTGCACAAGTTTGACTACCAGTCCCTTATTTATTATTGTCCCTAGCACTTCAGTTTGGGTTTGTTTGGGGTTTTTTTTCTTGGCTTTTGCAGGAGTGCCAGCTAACTATTCTTATGGGAGATACTGGCTTGCGTCTACATTAGCATTTTTAGTCTGAGCGGGGGATTCTCATGAGGCAACTTTCCTCTTGATCTTCATTAACTGCGCTTTTCGTTCACATCACAGAGCAGTTCGTGAACTGGATACCTTTCAGATTAAATTAATATAGAAGATGCACTCCAATAGTGTGCCCAATATGCTCCAACTGCTAATGGGCATTCAGTCCATGGCACCTGATCAGAAAGTCCTCAGCACCAACTGTTTTGCTGTAGAGATCTGCTCCTGTTGGAACACCCTTATTGATGTAAACATAGCAGATATTGGTAAAAACTAATTAAGGTTGTTCTTCTACCTTAGTTTTGCTTGCTAAATTAAGATAATAGGGACTTTAGGAATTATTGAAACCGGCTAAACGTATACACAGTAATTTGTTCCTTGTGCTACCAATTAATTGTTGTGCTTAAATGTTTGGAGCAACAAGACAAAATCAATAGCCAGTATTGTACTACGTACATTCTTAAATCCAATGCAGACGGGCTCCTTGGAGTTCACCACATACGTTATCTACTCAGTTATTGTTTGAATTCTTAAAATAAAACAAACAAAAGGGGTTTTTTTTTTCAGGTCAGTCTGAGTCTTTTCTTCATGTCTTTGTTCTTAACATTATTTTTATCATTCTCAAGCCAAAATGTAAGGCTGCTATTAGGAAAACAGAAATTGCATTAAATCCTCCACAAACCTTTCTTGCTTTTTTTTTCACTGCCAAATATGATGCAAAAGAGAAAAAAAAAAATAAAGTATCGAGTGATGTTGCACAAAATGGTAGCCAGAGCAGGAATCAAAAGTAGCTTCTCAGAGAACAAAGAATGATGTCTCTACAGAACTCTTCCTAGCCCTTGGGGCAAAACTAATAGACCTTGGCCAGCCGGTTTGGAAGAGCACTTCTAGCCTTTCAGGGAGCTAATACGGATCTGGAACTGGAGTACTTCAAATTTGGAGTGCTCAGAAAAGCTGTTGCTGGTGATACAGTAAAATAGCAGTTCTCGTTTAAAGAAGAAATGTAAAGTGTGGATTTTTCTTTTAGCTCAATCGTTGGGTGTGAAATTGAATTGAGAAGTCTCCAAACTATATTAAATCACCCCCTTGGCATTGCCACAGGAACAATTTATTTCGTCTTGAAGGAGCCTTTGCTTTCCAGATCAGTGGAGCTAAGCGGGAGGAATGTGCGTCACATTGAGGTAAACAGGGACATGAGCTGGTTAAAAACAGAAAAGGCAACGCAGCAAAATTCTGTGCCCCTGACATTTGTCAGCCTCTTCTGAAATGCGAATGCCATTTCCATTAAGCTTTGGGGCAGATATTATCTCTGTACCTTTTGTTGTGCTGATGAGTTGGAAGCTGAACATAAATTTATTTAGTTCAGCTGATTTTTCAAGAGGCAAGTCTGTCTTGTTTTGTTCACCGGGAGGTTTGCAGTACTATTGCAGTGCTGTCGTGCCTTTGAGGACTGTCCTCGTGCAGCAGGACTGGTGGTGAGGAATGGCCCTTCCTGCCTCAGTCCTGGTGTGAGGTGGAACTATCAGGCTTCTTCCAGTTTCCAACCTATTTTTGTCATCACCAGTTTTTGTGAGATGATGAGTTACGAATATCTACGTCACATTGTGTTATGTTTTGTCCGTTACACTTTTTTCAAAGTCTCTCTCCGGAACAAGACACTGAATCTGTAAGCGGTAAGCATTATATCAAATATTTCTGCTGTCAGAATGATTTTGGCACAAAATGAAGGCAAAACCCTGGACGCAGGATCTAAAAGTTCTATGCAGGCGCCTCCAAAACAGCCCTGGTGTGTCAGGGTAACGCGGCAGCATGTGAGAGCCACGGACCAGGGCTGCGTGCCGACGGCTTTGTTCACGGCAAAGAGCACAGCCAGAAGGTCACTCAGCATCACATCTGGAATCAAAACGTGCATCGTTTACATAGTAAAACTTAAAGGTACTAGGACCCTCCTGGAATTTTAACTGGGAATCAATAGTGCTTTTTCATATGCGCTTCCTAAGTTTCCTGGTAAGTTTTATCTTTTTAGAAGCAGAGAACTGATCACTGATGAGGCTGTTGTTTACACTGGCTACTTGCAGGAGTTCTTCCGTGGAAGAAATTTTCACATGTGAGTTATATCAAGCTGCTTGCTTGTTTTCTGTGGCTCATAAAATAATTGTTAAAAACGCTTGAGGTGAACTCAATTTTTTAAAGTTCTGATTAGACAGATCAGAGCCTTTTTCTCTTTCTCTTTCTCTTTTCCTCTTTCTCTTTCTCTTTTTCTCTTTCTCTTTTTCTCTTCCCTCTCAGAACTAAAGAAATGCATACTGCTGTACTGTAATCTTTTCTTCTTGTCCTTTTCATGAGAGTAATTAGCCTTTTTGCTACTTCTGGGCCAATGGCATTTTGAAATTTTATGGATCTAGTGCTAAATAACCTCCTCAATTTAATGGGCAGTCTTTCTTTCATACCAAAGCTGTTGGTTATTTTAATTCAGATAATCCCTTCCCCTTCACATCATTTACTGATTTCCTTATACTTAGATGTAGTAGGAAACACTTCATACCTTAATTTCTGTTTCTTGCTTGCGATTGCCCTGACCCATGTGCACTTGGCCTTGTTGAACTTCACGTGGTTCACATGGGCCCACCTCTCCAGCCTGTCCAGATCCCTCTGGATGGCATCCCTTCCCTCCAGCATGTCGACCACACCACACAGCTTGGTGTTGTCGGCAAACTTGCTGATGGTGCACTCAATTCCACTGTCCATGTCACTGACAAAGATGTTGAATGGTGCCAGTCCCAATACCGAACCCTGAGGAATGCCACTCATCACTGGTCTCCACTTGGACATCGAGCTGCTGGCCACAACTCTTTGAGGGCGACCATCCAGCCAGTTAATCTGTTGGTAGAATGTTTTTATTACAAGACTCTTTGGTGCACAGCCTCCTTATGTTCTATCAAATTCCATCTTTCTTCTTGTGCTGCACGAGATCTGCAGTGTTGAAACCAGCATGGCTGTGTGGAAACAGAAAGCATTTCACCCTGGGATATTAATTTATTTCTCACAGAAAAACTTATATCCGGTACAGAACTAATTTCAGGAAAAACATATTTCATAATTGTAAATTATGTCTGAGTTGCCCTATTGTGTACAGTTAGTTCATTGGATTATCTTTTATATAAATGAACAGGAAAAATTAAAATGGGAAAAATGCTTGCTTTATTTGCTTGCAAAACTCTAGGAAAAAGGATTAGACTAAAGTTTTAAATCACAGCCATCTCCTAAATCAAAAGTCTAACAAGGGTGATAATGAGCGTAAACACACTGAATAATAAAATGTAATTTGTGTTGTGAGTTCTAGGGCTCTAATCCAAAGCTCGCTGATGTCTGTGGAAAGACTTCCATTGATTTGAATTAGGCCTTGGCTTTTGTCCTGAATGAACACAATACCAGTGGAGCTATTCATGAAAGAAATGTTTGGAAATAAATCACAGGAACTTGCTGTGTCGGAACCCAATTCACTTGCTAATTCAGGCAGTCGTGTTTTACAATGCTTGTTGTGTCGATACTTTGTCATAGTCCCGTGCATGAACTAACTAAATTCAATCTTAAAAAAAATCATTTGCCGCTGCTGCTGTAATTGGAAGGTTGTTTCTGGATCATTACTCTGATGTTTGAAACCTTCTTTAACTTCTAGCCTAAACCTGTTTATGCCAATCGTTTCCACTTGTTTTATGCCAACAGAGTCGTCTAGTATTTTACTCTATATGGTATACTTCGTCTTTACTCCACACCGTTCTGGTAAACTACTGATGATTGTCCCATCTCCTCTCAGACTTCGCTTTCTTTTGCTAAATAAGCCAAGCATTTTCATTTCTTATTCAGGAAGTTGTTCATTCCCTGTAGCCTTTATCTGAATCTATTCCCATTTGGCTTAATCTATCTGGGATACAGGCAACGAAACCTGCATTTTTAATGAGGTGTATTAGTGCCGTATATCATGTTGTTAATACTTTCCTTGCTTCACTGGAAATACTTTTCCAGATACACCCAGTATTTTCTTTGCCTCCTTATGGCTGCATTTCCCGGATCACTTTTATCGTGTGACTGGCAGGATCTTGGTTCCCGGGTGAGCTCCCGTTTAGTAGTAGAAATAGTTTTTAGTCCAGGAGTGTATAGCTTTGCCCTTGTACTCTGAGGCTTTTAGCTCGTGTCTGTTACTCCGGTGCTCATTTCTTCTTTGGATGGTGCTGTTTGTCCTCTGCATTGGCTGTGGTAAGTGATAACAATCAAGCTTGAGTAATCAGCAGCCTTAATTAGTATGTTCCTACTAATTTTGTTAATTAAAAAAAAAAAACCAAAACCCTCACAAACTTTAGAAACTGCTAGAGGTGGTGAAGGATGGGTGATGGGAGCAGACGTAAGGTGACAGGAAAGAACCGGGGAAAGGTGCCCAGCGTTGGGCAAAGGAATAGGGAGGGGAAGAAGGCACGGAGCCCACAAGGGAGAAGTGAGAAGAACTTCTGCAGTGTTGGTCAAATGAAGGATACTCACGTTTGCCAGAGCATTAATTGGGTCTCACAGAGACATAATTGGGATGGATGAAAACATGCCAAAATCCCAGAAATATAAACGCATAACTCATGACTTTCTGCATTTAGACTTTTTAAGAGTGGCAACGCTGCTGCTTAACTTTGGATGTTCCTTTGCTTTTTTTCAGGGGTTTTCAAAGTATTGTGAAAGTTTAAAGACTTATTTTCCAAAAGCATTTTAAAAATACTGAATCCTAAAAGCACTTTAAAAGTCCTGAATTGAGAGGATTATGAGTCTTGAATAATTTATCCACAAAACTTGAAAGGGAGATAATTTGCTTGGGTCTTTAAAACATATATGATACATTTTCTTATAGATTGGAATGACTCTGAAAGACCTTTATCCAGATAAGTACATTCAGCAGATATTAGAAGTCACAGGCAATAGCAATTAAGCCATAAGGCGTTTCATGGGAATTAATATCAGGCTGGGAGGAGTTGGGATGGCTCAAGATGCAGCTGAGGGCCATTAACTGCAGTTGCTGATTAATGACCTTTGCTGAGGTCATTATTATTATCAGCTGAAAATGTATAAAAATTCAGATGTATGAATCTTTTTAATGGGAGATGCAGTTTCAGTCGGTGCAGTGGATATGTCCCCACTGTGGAGAGACTGCCCTGTACTAATATCAAATAGAGGGCTTGGTTTCCCTCCTCCCTTTGGCATTTTTGGGAGTGTTAATCAAAGCTTGATCTCTAAAGCTGTGCCAGTATCAAATTGAAAAGTAAGCAGAATAAAGTCCATAGCACTTTAATGTTCTCCCAGTATTACATTTGGCATCCAGTACTTAATCAGCTTTATTTAGAGATACTCCCATCTGTCCCTTTTGGTGCCTAATGAGAGTGCATCTCAGTTTTGTCCAGAAATGTGCCCAGAACATTCCTTGTGCTCACTGTTCTTGGACCCATGTTTGAAATCATAGAATCACAGAATGGTTTGGGTTGGAAGGGACCTCAAAGCCCATCTAGTTCCAACCCCCTGCCATGGGCAGGGACACCCTCCACTAGCCCAGGTTGCCCAAAGCCCCATCCAACCTGGCCTTGAACACTTCCAGGGAGGGGGCCTCCACAACCTCTCTGGGCAACCTGTGCAAGGGCCTCACCGCCCTCACAGGGAAGAATTTCTTCCTTATGTCCAATCTGTATCTCCCTTCCTTCAGCTTAAGGCCACTACCCCTTGTCCTATCACTCCATGCCCTTGTAAACAGTCCCTCTCCAGCTTTCCTGTAGGCCCCTTCAGGTACTGGAAGGCTGCTATAAGGTCTCCCCAGAGCCTTCTCTTCTCCAGGCTGAACAACTCCAACTGTCTCAGCCTGTCTTCATAGGAGAGGTGCTCCAGCCCTTTCATCATCTTCATGGCCTCCTCTGGACTCGCTCCAACAGCTCCATGTCCTTCTTATACTGGTGACCCCAGAGCTGGATGCAGTACTGCAGGTGGGGTCTCATGTCCTCCCTTCTTAACCAAGATCTAGGTTCTGGGTTGTCATATATGCTGTGCACAAAGAGGGCAGGCACACAGGACTGGCTGATGCAAAAAAAATGCTGTAATGTCGATACAGGCAGAGTCTGTTTCCTAGTAAATAGTCAGTCATAATACTTACTTCCCAGTGTCCAGACAAGTCCATGCATGGTTTCTTTCATGGTTGGTGAAATATGTATTTTTTTATATGATGTATGATTTCATTGTTGACTTGTGAAGAAACTGAGAGCTGCTACAGAGGACTAGGAAATATTCACCTTGCTGCTTATTTTTAGCTTCTGGGACTTCTGTTGTAAAAACTTGATCATCTCATATATATATATATAAAAAAGTAAATACCTTGATACGTCATATATATATGTATTTAAGTGTGTTTACTTCAAGGCGCTTTTTAAAAAAATACTGAAGAAGTCTGAAATAGGCAATATAGGTAACATAAGACATGAGCTTTAATTAGTCACTATTATCTTTTATTTAGATTATACACAGTACTGCATGTTTCTGAATGCTGCGTAAGTCCTACTTTACGTATACGATGGTCTCCTGTCCCTTTCTCTCCCTTCCCCCAGCCTGCTTCCCCTGGTCATCATGAAGCTCATAGCATCAAAATTCCAAGCAGGACAGGACTGAGATGACTGCTGCTTTTGGCTGACCTTTATACAAATGCCACTGGCTGTAGACTTCTGCTCAGGAAAATGGAATTTTGCAAAACTGTAAGCAAAGCAGTTAAAAAACATAACTCAGGTGTGAAATGTTGACAATTTGAACATTAGGTGGTATGACTAGACCCGCTTGTACAAACCTATCAACTTCACACTGTTTGTGGGATTTCTGCACGCCTCTATTCACCCTGAACCAAACCACTCAGCGCTCTCCTCTCTCTTTTTATTTTTTTTTTTCTTAATTCCTCCAAAGTATCTGCTGTGGTGAGAGGAGGAGGTGAGTGAGGTCAGGCGAAATGAAATGAAAATCATGAAAGCTTAATAGACCACAGGGAAGTTCCTTTGAAAGGGTGCCAGAGATGGAATATCAGTTATGGGGAAGAAGACCACAGAGTTGGCAGTGAATGAAAGGAGATCTGGTACATGCGCATTAGTGTTTCGTACTTCTTGCGATGACACTGGTCTCTTTTCCTAGTTAACTCTTTAACACATGTATCTGTGTGCTCCCTGGTGCAGCTTCACGATACATTTTTCTAAGAAGTTCTGGATTCTTTGTCTTGCTTGGTTGATCAGCTGATGAGAACTGAGGTATTCATGAGATTACATAAATTGCATTTTCTCTTTCATCTTCTGCAGCCTCTACCAGTTATCCAGTCTAAGGGATAAGAAATTCTTTTCCTGGATGAGAAGAAAAGAAGTTATATTTTAAAACATGTAAAAATGTCCTTACTTGCAGACGTATCAAAGAAAACATCAGGTTATTGTAATTATACAAACCTCTCCACCTGACATAGCCCTCAGTGTATGAAATGGTGTGGCCAATCATCTCAAACACTGGTTTTTTTCAGGAAAAAGAACTCTTAAAAGAAGGGGCTTTGATCTGGTTGATTCTCCATCTTCTAAGACATCAAGTCTTGGTTGCAGTAGTTGCAATGCTAAGGCTTTGAGAGACTCGCTGGATGGCAGTCTATAATCTGAGCGAACACAAAGGCTAGACTAAATGATAACTGCTCCCTTTCAGTCTTAACACTTTATAAATCTGTGCTTGTGTGAATGAAAAGACCTGTGCAAGTGTTTCAGAACTGATTTAAGGACTTTGGGTTTATTTGATGATGTGAAACTAGTCCTCTGTGCGAGCATAGCTTACATAGAAATTGCAGGGAGAGTCTGACCCTCCAGGGCTGCCAACGTATCTTGAATTTCTGTTGATCTCTAGGTCCATAGATGCGGTACATTTCAGACCCTTCTTTTGCAATATTAAAATATCCATATTTGTGTCATGTGCTCTTGAACGTAGACTTCTGCAGCTAAACATTTTTAAGCCTGACATTTATCTTTGGGACAGGTCACTGTTTGCAGTTATCTAATTTTTTTCTCTGCTGCTACAGGAACTCTCAAGGAATGAGTGTGTATCTGTGCTAAGTATGTAAATGACAACATCGAGAAAAAGATAACGTGCGATACAAAATGACCCTGCAGTGCTGATGTGAATGCAACCCTCAGTTACAGTGGCCCTGACTTTGTCTGCTGACTCCATTGTAACTCAGCCCAATGTTTGCTTTTGTACAGATGAGACCACAGCTGTCTGGTATTTTCAGTCACATGCCCTGTTCAGCTTCGTTTCAGAAGTCACTATCGCAATTTTGCTCAACTTTTACTAGAAGTTCAATAGCTGCTGGGTTCTCAACTTGAAGACTCCTTCCCCCAAACATTTCGCAGAGTTCAGCACTTCCAGACCAGTGCTTTCCTTAGTTTCTTTTCACAGACCCTTTCTCAGTCTATGGACGCCCACCCCAAAAGGCCACAGGCTGAAACCTCCCGGTTAGACAGTTGTCCTCAAGTTTCAGATTATCCTCTGACACAGGCCGATGTGAAAGCACAAAATTAATCTTCAGCATTATTTCTTTTTCATTTGCAGGAAAAATTTGAAGGCTTGTTCCGTGCCTATGATGACTGCGTGACATTCCAGCTGTTTAAAAGCTTCAGGCGTGTGCGGATAAATTTTAGCAGTCCCAAATCAGCTGCTCGTGCCAGAATAGAGCTGCATGAAACACAGTTCAGAGGGAAGAAGTTAAAGTTGTATTTTGCACAGGTAATGAAATCTGGTATCTGCTGCTATGTTAGTGCGTAGCTTTTATAGAAATACTGTGCAGCAGCACTGAATAAAAGTAATAAAGGTTTCTTGCATGCCCAATCTCTCTGCTAAAAGATCACTCAAACGTCCTTATGTTGCCTGAGCTGCACCTGCCCAGTGGGTCTGCAGTAAATTTAAAGGACTGCTTAGGACCCAAGTTGCTTATTGAACAC
Source organism: Grus americana (assembly GCF_028858705.1). NCBI lineage: Eukaryota > Metazoa > Chordata > Aves > Gruiformes > Gruidae > Grus > Grus americana. The sequence continues at coordinate 6,649,270 of NC_072854.1, read as the reverse complement.
ACAGAAGTTACATAGCTTAGAAGTGATTTACAACATCGGGTATTTTCTCTGGGTAGCTCTCTAAACTAACCATAAAAAAGCAGTAATGTAAAGTATTATAAGTTCATAAAAAAACATAGGGCTGAATTACTTCTTTGACTGCAACCCTGAGCCACAGTCAGGCTTCCTCCTGCTTTTTTTTTTTTTTTGTCTTACTGAATACATGTGTGGATTTTCTAAAAGGAATTTAATAAGATTAAGTAAGAGGAAGAAGGTAGGGGGAGAACAACACCGCCAGCCTGGGGCCATAGGTGATTATATCCATCTGTTGGAAGTGTCAGATGGGGGTTCAGCTCTTCTTGGCCGAGGGATAGAGAACCCAGATGTCCCACAGCCTGGGTGAGTACTGGGCCCCAGCCAGGACACAGAAAGCTGAGGGAGGTTGAGAACCTGACCACCACCTCTTCTGAATGTATGTTAATAAATTGCTGTGGCCACTTAGGCTTTGGGATTGGTCCTTCGGAGGCCTTAGGTTAAGGGCAGGCTCATCTGAAGGTGTCAGTCAGACTTAAGAGGCAGTTAACATTTTGAGTCTCTGCAGCCTGGGCAGAATAGCTCAATAGTTTTAAGCCTAGGCAGAAGCAGAACCTCAGGAGGACGAATGTGAAAAAAACAATATGCTTAATGGGTTAGAGGAGTTCCGAAGATCTTACAGTTGGATTTAGGTGTTGAAAATCTGCCTCAATCCCATTTTATATGCCTTAATCTCCTAGATCTGGCTCTGAATTTTTTCTGGAAGGTTTCAAAACCTGCTGTTAAGCAGATCTGAGAATCATTTCACTCCTAACTGCACAATCAGGAGGTTAATTGAAAGCTTAGGATAACGCAAGAAAAAGAAAAACGTGCATAATAGTGATTAGTCTCCACATCTAAGCTGATTTCCTGCAAAGCCATTTAGGTATCTGCACTATGCTTTCCAGTACGTGCAGTCTTAAAGGAGCTTATTAGTTGTGTCCAGGGGATGAATATGTGCAAGCAGCACGGTGTCTGGAGCAGTGTATGTTTATATGGGCCTGAGCCAGACTCAACAAGCACTTCCAGCACTAGAAGTTCTGGAGAACATGGAGTCGAGAGACCCAAACCGGCTCTTTGCAAACCCGTTCTGGTATAGCAGGATGCTGTCTCAGGCTTGCTGTCATGCAAACACACTTTATTGCTTCTGGGCTCGAGCTGGTTGTCAACTTGCTCAGGTACGGCTGTAGCATAATTAATTTATGTCGAGGCTTCTTTAATATACCAGAAAAGAGCGGGAATTAAACTAGATAATTTAAGAGGGAAATAAAATGAGAACAATTAGTTGCAAATGACTAAGGAACACAATAGATTCCTTTATCACTTCAACGAAAGAAACCTTTCTGAAGTTACTTATAAGGCCTTGGTGCAGGAGTCACTGGTTTCTTGTCTAATGTCTGTTTTTATGTAGGAGTTTAGACTGGTAGATCACAACAATATCTTTTCAGCCTCAAAAATCACTGAACTAGCAGCTGTGGATACCAAAGCTTTGCATTTATCCTCAGAGAACATACACGATAGGCACAAACATTGTAGCTTTGCTCATATAACAGCCCCCCACAGTGTATTTACTGTAGAGGAACCATCTGTAAGGTTGAGATGAAATTCATCTCCAGGCCTTCTCTGCTGAGACCGACGCTGAAACCCTGCCTGGGTGGCATTTGGTATGAGAAGTGTATGATTCGAGTAATCATTCCATTTACCCATCCTATACTAAACAATGTGTTTGTTATGCTTTAAAGATTCAGACCTCTGAGACAGATGGAGACAAGCTTCATTTGGCACCACCACAGCCTGCAAAACAGTTTCTCATCTCGCCTCCAGCCTCCCCACCTGTAGGGTGGCAACCAATAGATGATGCAACACCTGTCATCAACTATGACCTCCTTTATGCAGTTTCTAAGCTCGGACCAGGTAAGCTTGTGGTCCTTGTGTGAAAATGTGTCAGAAAATGCAGACGAGAAACAGCAGCAAGATGTGACTGTAGAGGAAGTTGGCATAAAGGCTCTAAGTTGCGTTAAAGCTTTGCATTTAGGTTGATCCATGTCACCTGATTCTTTGCTTAAGAATGAGTTTTGCCATATGCACATACAGATTTATCTCTTATCTGCAGCTCGTGAGTGCTGTTTGATTGAATAGCAGATCAAAGCTTGCTTACACATTTTTCGTGCTGGGGTTTGTGCTTAGGTGAGGCAACTGATGGTTTAGGTGGGGACTGGACAAATGCTTGTCCGTGAACTTGAGGAGTTCTTGCTTGAAATCACATCTGCTCGGTACTGCATTCCAAGATGCAGAATACTTCATCATTTAGGCATCACTGCATCTCCACCAGAGTGGAGAATCTCTCACATTAACAAGATTGTTGAGAGAGAACTACCATTCCTCAATCCCGGCCGGATTGCTCTGTTAGGGCTGCTCATTTTCTGTTGAAAACTGTATGCAGAAGAAATGGGATAAGTTGTAGCCGTGTCATCGTAGGATAGATGTCAATGAGTCGTGTGGATAGGCCTTCTTCTGACTTCCCGTCTTCAGCTAATGCCAGGAATTGAAGCTACCTGAGATTTTCAAAACAATGCTTTCCCTTAGAAAATGCTTATCTGATGAAACCAGAACTTTTCATAGGAGAGGATTACCTTGGATTTAATTAAGTCATCTTTACAAATAGTTTTCTTTCAAAGCTGTTAAAACATCCTCTTTTAAAATTTTCAAAATGGAAAAGGTTCCAGTTTCAGGTCTAAACAGTATCATTTAGAAATCAGTCTAATTCACATTCATAAACCACAAGGAAAAAATAGCTTATTAAATTATTCTCGTACCGAAATAAAACACTTCAGATCCAATCTAATAACAATTGTGGGGGGTGAACTCATGAAAATTTATCAGGTTATTTTTGAAATTCTTGTAGGATGAGAGAATTGTTTTCTCCCCAGCTGTACCGAAGATGCTGCTTGCTTGTTCTGAGAGTAGCTTCCAATTGCAGACATCTTATCACTGGGGCTTTTGTGTAATTGCACCAGAGTAACCCACAGCTGAAACACGTGGGGTGCAGGATGATGTTCCGTGATTCACAAGGTTTGCAGGATTAGCGTGTATCTCTTTCACATGGGATCTCCACAGCGGGGAAATATGTATCAGGACAACCTCAGAGATGCCCATGTTTATTGCCCTTCAGCAGGAAAGCCCATAGAAAAAGGCTGTCAGGTGTAACACTTCGTACTGTATTGCATAGTATTATTTCCAGAATTGATACTTTGCTTCTAAACTGCTGAATAAAAGAAAAACAAAAACCTCCTTTTTTTTTTTCCTTTGATGCAGCAGTGTTATAAATAGAAACATGTAAACGAATTCCCTAGCTAGCTGGGTAATAAATCAATTCCTGTTCTAGAGCAGTGGAATGTGAAATATCACTCATTGTCCCACACTCTGGGACAGCTTTGCGTGAAGGTCATATTCACTCATATTTAAGGAGCCTGCAGGGAGCAATATGAAAAGTCATTGTGTGCTCTCTTCTTTCTATTTTTAGCACTTGTTACAGAGATCAATTTTAGTTAACTGCAGCGGCGGTTTTAAAATAGTGTTGCAGTTCTCAGTTGTGCATTTACTATGTTTAGGATTTCATTGAAAAACAAATCCCACCAAAACTCATTTCGCGGTATCACATCAGTAAAACATGCTGCTGTACATCAAGTAACACTGTTAGCCTCAGCTAAGTTAGATTTATTTTTTTCTTCATTCAAACAATAAAAAATGTAACTGGCTTATCAGCTATCAAAAAATACTCACTGACACAGTTGTTCACAGAACTCTGAATGTTAGAGCTTGACTTCTGTGTCTTTAACTAGTGAGGAATCTTTGCTATATTAAATACACTAATTTGGTAAAATTAATATCTGAGGACCAGGAAACCTCATTTGAGCGTGTAAATAGTGAACAGTTTCTTTGTATGTCCTCAGTATATGATGAGTTTTACTGACCTACTTCGCTGGGGATTTAAGATACACTGCTTGGACGCAGACCCACGCTGCTTTCCCATTCCATGGATACAGGTCATCTCCTTTCACAGCACGTTGCCGTAATCATCATAGCCAAAAAACTGGAGACTCAAACTGTCCCTAGGGGCACAGGTTGAGAGATTTGCTCCAGAGTAAAATGAATAGGCTGGAAGCTAGTTAACAGATTTGCTGTGTGTTGTGCTTTTCCAAGCTCAGGTATGGTTTGTTGAGGGTTTTTTTGTAGCCTTGTGGCTGCAGCAATGACTGTCTGGCATCTCAGAGGTCTAATGGAAAAGATTTCTTTTTGCTGTGCACAAAAGGAGGTTGGCTTTTGGTCCTTCAACATTACATTGAGATTGGTGAGGGTGCATTTACTTCTTAGAGAAGACCATGGCATGTTTAATTAAGTTTCTGGCTGATTGATGTATATTCTCGCTCGCTGCAGATGCAGAAATGGAGCTTTAAACGAGGCATGAACAGATTGCCATAGACCACTCGGAGCCAGGAACCGTGCCTGTGCCTGGTTCTGACCACTGCCCTACAATTTTTTCAATATACTGCAAATAAAGAAGCGTGATCGTTAATCTCTTTGATGAAAAACACTTCCACTGTCCAGAGAACTTCCAGTAGTTTAAAATACTGATGAAGATAGAAAGGCATTGCACTGAACTAGGGTGGTAGTTTGGCTGTTTGCCTGTCGAGCCCGGGTCGTGTCTCTGCCTGGCCTGACTTGGACCTAACTCTTTCCTGCAGCAACGCTTGCAACCTGCCGAGCTGTTGGCTAAGTCTAGGCCCTCATGTCTTTTCCATAACATTTTGTAAGGTCTTAGTTTCACCCCACTGAGGAATACAGGCAATAATTTTATATGAGAAATGCTTGTAAGGGGGAGGGAAGTCTCCAGGTGTAGGCTGTGTACATACAGCAGAGCTACTCCTCTCAGAGAAGGCAGCTATGTTTGCTCTGCCATTTATTACTGCAGCGGTTTACAAACCATCCCCTTGGCATGAGAGTAAGTCCCTTCTTGTCTGGAAAGCAGTCCTACCCTCTCCCTGTCCACTCCCCAACCTGCATATTTCTTCCCTCCTTCCCCCGATGCCTCTTTCAAACCTGTTACCCCAATTTCTTCCCAACAGACTGCCCTGCACCCCCTCGCTTTCTAACTCCGCACTCCGGAGTGCCTCTCCCCAGGATCCCAGGTGCCACCCTGGCCCTCCCCTGCCACCTCCAACCCCTGCCTGCTGCCCACAGGGCGGTCACCCGGACAAGTTGCCTTTCTCCGAAGGCTTTGATTGATTCACAGGTCGTGGCTCTGCTGATGAGATCTGCACTAAACAACAACGTGCAATATGGGTCAGGGTCCTGACCTGCTCCGTGGGCTCCCCGGTGCAGTTTTGCCCTGTCAGTTAGCACTCACCTCCACAATTTCAGGCGCTGTTTGAAAACCAGTACAGGCTAGGCACCATCTCCAGTGGCCCATATAGACAAGTTTGTACCGGTTTTCACTTCTCTCCACGTTTCCCGGTCCCTCATAAGCATTCCAGCAGGCTTTGCACCTCCTAAATGCCCTCAGGCTACACTCCAGGTCGTGTAAAATACATTTTTCACATTAGGAAAGCACTGTTCTGAAGTGTTATGCGTGATGGGTCTTAGGTCGACGGTGACACCCCTTAGGACAGAAAGGAGACCCTGCAGCAGTCGGTGCCACTCGGCTGGTGGGTCTGCCAATGACTGGCGGTCAGAGGAGGGGTTGGGTCAGCGTTTCATTTTTGTCTCTGAGCGATTAAGATGTCCCTGCCATGCTCTAGCTGGGCTTCTTGAGGAGGATGCGTAGCTCTTGCCCCTGCTCGGCCCTGCGTTTGGCTCACCCTTGCACAGGGAAGGGCAGGACCCTGCCCAGTAAATGCCGCACACGGGGATTTCAAACCATGTCTCGCGCTGCAAGTTTTCTGTGCCCGGGGGTTTTCAAAGTCTCGTGTTTGTTCTCACTGATTCAAAGGAAATACTGAATACTTCATATAACTTCCAGGGAGGATTGAAAAGGGGATGGATGGGCAGGCAGATGGGTGATAGCTAAAATTTTCCATCTCTGTCGTTCTCCTCCCTTCTGTTCTGTGGCTGCTTCTGCCCTTCCCTCCCATTGCTGGGGCAGGGTGCGCAGAGCTGTGGGTGTCGAAAGCTTTCCCTCTGCCTTGTTCTGCTGGCCAGGAGAGGAGGGGACCCTTGTCCTGCAGCGTCAGTAACTTCAGGGCTTCCAGAGATCAACTCTTCCACCTTGCCTAAGGTAGATCCATGCAGAGGAGGTATCATACGGGATGGGTCGTTGTATCTCTTCTGGTGTAAATGTGCACCCGTACAAAGGACCACCCGTTGTTTGCACCATATTATTTGTAAAGTGCTTGGATGAAGGGACTATAAAAGGATGGTGTTTCTGTGATGTTAATGACACATTTAACATGGAATGGACAGCTCTGAACCCGTTAACCTTTGATCATGAGTCAGAATCAGGGATGAGGTAGCTGCATAGAATTGTTTCCGTTTCTTCATTATTAAGTAAGTATATGAACATACCCTTTGCTGGACAAAAGAGCCTCATTAGACAAGAGACGCACCATCAATGAAAGGTCATAGTACTGATTCACAAAGGGACAGAAAATCACATGCTGTTATTTTTAATTCTGAAATATCGTAAGTTGCTTTTGTGCTGTTCTTGTGGTCATCTTTCTTGCGTCACCTGAGGCTTGTGGTTAATGTGGCCACAAAAGATGCCAAGTGAGATAAAAGTGGCTAGGGCCATTGTTGAATAGTGAAACTTCCAATTCCTATTTTTTTTCTTATGCGAAGCAAAGGAATAGAGGAACATCACTGCTCTTTTCAGGGGTTTGTTAGGAACATTTACTGACAAATCTATATGGTGGAGGTGCCACAGGTTGATTCTTCCCTACGTTATATCCTGAAGGCTGGGTTTAGATGTTTGAGCATATATGATAAATTTTGTGATATTTTTCTCAGTAAATTTATGCAAGTTTCCACTGTTATCTCAGCTTACGTGAATATTTAAACAACTTATTATTAAGGGTTAGAGGTAGCCCAAAGACTGCTGCAGGAGAAAGACCCCTGTCCCCAGGTGTCCTTTGGCTCAACCTGTAGGAGTTCTCCAGGCAAGTGGGAGAAGGGGCAGTGGTGGGGCAGTGTAGGGCCTGAGAACGCAAAGGAGGCAGCGTCAGACAGCTCAAGGAGATGACTGGACAAGTGCTTGAGTGATATTAACTACACAAGTTGTGAGTCAACTACGCTAACTCCACTTCCTACCCTTAGCTTGGGACAGCCTGTATCTTGTAAGCATAACTTGATTGCAGTGATTCAACCATTACTCCGCTAGCCTAACTGCTAAGAATTTAGTTTTGGTGGTTTTTTTTTTTTAATATGCTGGAGGTATTGTTTAAGAGGAAAGAAAAAACACTGAAAAAAGCAGAAGGGAAGGAGTAACCAGGCTGTATCTACTGGGTTTTTACTTTGTACTTATTACCTTAGTATTTTTCCACAAACAACGGTTACATTCAGGACCGAGATACAGCTGCATAAAAGTCCCGTAGTTACTGTTGTCGTGTTCCTAGCTCAGCCATAAAAAGGTTTTCTGCAGTTTGAGCCACAGTTCTGCAGGCATGAATAATTGTGAGTACAGAACTGAGTCTGCAGCTCATTTATGCTCAGAAATAACTGTATGCCTTAAAAACCTAATTTATGAGTGCATCACATTTTGATTTGCAAAGTGACATTAATTGCTGTTGCAGTTACTTGTGCCAGAGGCATCTGAGTATTTTTCCTTGTGTCTGTACTTATTTCCACTGTTCTTTTTCAGTGGAAAGAGTCCTTCTGGGAAGGATTTGAACAGTAAAAGAATGTGGCATTTGAACTGGGATTATTACCTTTTAAGAAGGCAGTGAATCTGATTTACTTCACGGTGCTGGTGTACGAGGAAAGGGCCCAGGGTTGTGTGTGCACAGCACTGCAGAGCTGCTGGTAGCTGACAGTGACCAATGTAGCCTTCAGTGCTGGATGGCAGCATTGACGTCAGCCCATAGCTGAGAAATTAGCTGAAGCCCGCAGGGAAAATAGGCAAAGAAAAACCATATAATTTCTCAATGCAGCACAACCAAGCTATTTCTCTTTTTATATTTTAGCCTATCAGCAAGACCTGTAATGCTTTGCTCAATTTGGATTCAGAGGAAAGGTTGCCAAAAATAGAGCAGTTAAATGTCAACATTAATGGTATCACAGCAGTAAAATATTTCTCACAGCAAGATGCCTGACTTATAGCTATTATTCACTAGTTGCCTCCTATTTTTTAGGCAAAAGTGCAGCATGTCCTCTAGTCCCAAGCCACCCGGTCTTACCTGGACCAAGAATTTGTCAGCACAAATAGCGTGTGAGCACAGTCCCAGAACTGCATGTGCTAACGCAGGGCCAAACTTGCAGCTCCTTCCTCACGTGAATTACTCTGCCACAAAGTTGCTAATAAATAAAAATCTGAATTAGTAACATGAGCAAACTACAAGTGGTTTGAGGTAGGGACTGCCATTTCACCACTGCCAGGTTCTGCCTGTGTGCAGGTGTTTTCGGAGCTTCTGCACCACAAACGCAGGTCAGCTTAGGTGTATTGGGACCTCCTCTTCCTCAGAGTATTTTCCAGGCAATATGCAGTGATTCTGGAGCAATCTTATGAAAAAAAAATCCAAGCTATCAGGTGTGCGTGTGGTCACTGTAAGCCTATTTTAATTTAACTGCAGTTTGTGGGTCTTGGAGATGAGAGTGATGACAAATAGTGCAAAGGGGGCCAGCACATTATCTGGAATGGTTTCTAGTTTCTAGAGCTGCTAATGGGTGTTTGTCACTTCTGAAAGACCAAGTCATCGTGTCAGAACTGTCAGCATTAGGATTTTTTCTCTTTACAGTCTTAAATTAAATCCTTGTAATTTAATATCCAATAGCTACTTACATCCTGTGAACAATCCAAAACACATGTAGTGCCAACGGACTGGATGCAGGACTGAAAGTCCTATGTCTGATCCTGATCTTCCTTCATTTGTTGTGGACTCTTGCAGGTAACCACCTAAGTCATATTCATCTTCCTCGCAGGAGTACTTAAATAAGGAATGCACATAGTTAGAAAATCTGATGTACTCTTTAAGCATTTAGCCTGATAGTGAGCATTTCTAGACTGTACTATCTCATCTGTAGAGACAGAATTTGTTACAGCCCCAGCTAAAGAGCTTTGAATCTCAAAATCCGTCTGGAGGAGATACATGTATTTTTTTATTTCTGGAGCTATCAGACCAAGTATTGATGTCTGTCTGGAGGTGACAAGTTGCAGCAAAATCTAGTGGACTTTATATGGGACTGGAGCCATGCTAGACTGAAAGAAAACAACAAAAACAAAAGAATAGCGCCAGCCCAAGAGGTGTGACATGACCTCAGATCAAATGTTTGATAGATGACTTCCAGTCCCTCTTCTTAACCATAAACTTCTGTCTCCTTTATTTTTTTATCAGTGTTGTTGGCCACTAATACTGGTGCAAAGCACCATTATAGACACCAGGGTATTTTATTGTGCCTTACAGAGCAGTGATCAGTGCCCCTCGGGGGTAGGATCCCCAGAACCTGTTGTGACAGCTGATACAGTCTAGCCATGCTTGCCCTCACCTGTATTTCGGAGCAGCACACACTTATCTGCCCTATCCAGGTGCAGGAGTGTTCTGCAGACCAAGAGTGTGGCCTGCGCTGCCTCTCAGCCAGTTGTCCTTTGATCTAACCATATTTTCTGCTTCCAGGAGAGAAATATGAGCTGCACGCAGGAACGGAGTCCACTCCCAGTGTGGTAGTGCATGTCTGCGACAGCGACATGGAAGAAGACGAGGACCCAAAGAATTCTCCAAAGCCAAAAATCATTCAAACTCGGCGCCCTGGTCTGCCACCTCCTGTATCTAACTGAGCCTCTCGGCAGAAGCAGCACTTCTCTCCTCCAGCACAGCTCTTGGTTTTTGTTTGCTTTCTTTTGTTGAAAGGCAGCCATTGCCTTTTGAGTACGAGGACATTAAACTCATTGAAATCCCTTCACAGTAATCAAGCCTATGTAATAAAAGGGCTAGGAAAAAGATCTTTGTATGTGTAACCATATCACACACCAACTAATAGATTTTTCTGGAAAGGACAAATCAAGGCTGAAGAAACAAGGGGAGGGTTTCAGTCTGAGGATTTTTTCACAGCTATAATTTGCATGCTGAAACACCACTACCAGAGAGATCGTTCAGGGTGGGCGATTAGGCTGATATCAGGCTCCCAGAATACATGCTAGTGCTCTTCATCAAGCAGCCTGCTCCTCTGCCCTTAGTTCCCCAGCAGACCTTAGTCTTCCCCCCCCTTTTTGTTTTAAGGGGGTGCATGTGTGTTGGTTTTAATCTACTAGCAGCTTGGTGGCCTTTTCATCTCCCTGAAATCTTCTGTAAGGAATACTATCTTTGCAACATTTTTAGAAACAGCAGAAAAACACCCTCTTGCACCGACAGCTGTAGAGTACGCTGGTCCTTAATGGTGGCAGGGATGTGAGACGGAGCTCTCTGGGCTGAGGGCAGAGGCAGCAGCTGGCTGGAGGGTCCGGTGTCTTTTGGTCCTCCTCTCTGAGGAGCAGGGAGCCAGAATATCAACAGGGATTGTCATTTTATCTTCCATAAAGGTGTGAGTGGTACTTCTCTCTGAGTCTGAGGAAGGAAGAGAAGCTAAGTGACTGCTCGTTTAAGATGGGATTCATTGCTTTCTGTCATAGCTGTAAATTCTAGTATTGAATGGCTGAATGCTTTCCTAGTGGTGTGTTGAATAGCCCTGAAACTGTTAGTAATTACTTGTACATCCCTAATATTCAGACCTTTTCCCTCCCCACTTCCTGTGCTTTAAAGCCCTTTTTGAGCTGTATGCAGTTTGGGTTTGCGGAGGTGAGGAGACGTTAGTTGGTGTTCTTTTGTTGTTTTGGTTTTTTTTTCTTTTCTTTCTCTTTTTTTAGGCCAAAGAAAACAGGACCATAATTACACACTTGAAATTAGACTGCATGCAATTGAATCCCCTTTTTTCACTCTGTCCTGCATGTTTCTTTCACTTGCAATGTATACTGGGTTCCAAAAACTGTTCTGTGTTTTCATCATGGCTGACAGCAGGCAGATACTGGATTCCCTGTCTGACAGACCTTCCATGATGATTTTTTTTTATGCGTACTTGTCATTTTGAGAACATATTTTGTAGACATTTGAGCTCAGATTTTGCATATATTTAAGCATGCGCTTAATTTATGCACATGAGTAGTTCCACTGAAATCAATACTGCAGAAAACTGAGCATATGTGTAAGATACGGTGGGATTTTTAAGCTAATTAGCTGCAGCTGTACTCCCAAAAGTGACTATAAAATGGCACAGTGAGATTCCACAGTTTAAAATCCTTTGCAAGTTAAAATAAGTAAATACATCTTGGAAGCTCATTCTAGGATCTGAAGTCAGCTTAGGTTCTGTAATCAAGATTTTTATCATAAGACCTAATGAGCTGGTTTCTGAGGGAGGGTTCCATTCCACCCTTCATTAGCAGTGAAGCTACAAGCTTCAGCAGAGTCGAGTCCCACTTGCCAGGGTGTTGGCGCTGCGGTACTTCCAGGAAGAAATGTGGGTTGCTTTGTTGGTGGAGACAGGAGATGCCACGCTCAACATGCATGGTGAGGATGTTCTGAGAACGAGGACTTCTCACGTAGCTCATTCTCTGACCACCACAGCTCCCTAATACTCCTGTTGAGATGTAGTGCGTTACTTAGCGTTTATCTATAATGTGATTCTTGTTACTGCATTATGGACATTATTGTGCGTGTGTTACACTAATAGAAGCACATTAAATACAGCAGAGACTGAACAAGAAATGGGGCTTTAATATCCTCATGATATCTGTGTAAAGTTGTCTTAAAGTAATTCCGTAGATGTTGCACTTGAATTATTTTTTTCAATGATGCATTTAGAATTGATTTAAATAAATTGTGACTCACTGCCCTAGGACTATAACCTGATGTTCCTGGTAAAAACACCGTCATAGGCCACCTACAGTATTTCAGGAGTAACACCACTGTCTTTTTTGAGAAGATACAGACTGCTAAGGTCCACGGGGTTTAGACCAATACAAACAGGGAGAGTAAGAATTAAACACGTTAAGATTTTTTGGTTGATAAATGCTGTATGGGAGAAATTACTGGCCACATCCTAAACTGATGTAAGCAATCAGAGATCATCTCAATCAAAGTTGATACTCTGGATTTTTTTACATGCAAAAGTGTTGGAGGCTGAGTCTAGTCCTTGTATCCATGTACTTTGGAGAGACTTAGTTCTAACTACAGACTTTGGCCTCAAATGATGTAAAACTATCCTGCAAATTAAAGCATTGGATCTTAAGTGTTATTTCCTCAAAGTGCATTTTCAGACAGGTTTAAAACCAGGCCTCATTCAATGACTACTCTTTGTCTTTACAAATCTATGTAGTACTGCCCAGGAGGGAGTGCAACATGGCTCGTTGGTTAAAGCGCAGAAATAGAAACACAACTACAAACCTGAAAACTCAAGGAAGCCTGTTGTAACTATGGTCAAAGCTTATGTATCGCCTTTATATGATAAAATAATGGTCATCATAGAAAAATGTTTCAGGTATTATGGAATAATGTCCCTGTCATAAAAGTAACAGCATTTAAGAGAACCTGGTGTTTTGCTAAAGGCTGGTTCTTGCCTGGCATAGAAGAAGAGCTTCTTTCAAAAACTGCTGACCATCTGGAAGAGTAACTGCCCTATTTAATTCAGTAATTCACAGGCAGAGCCCCTACTTCAGTGGGAATTTTCTTTTGTGCAGCAGCTATGAGCTCAGTCCCTCTGACTTGCACTTTTCACAGGGTGTCCGCAGTGCGAAAGTAGATTCTCTCATGCCGTGATACTATAAAAAAGAACAAAACCTCTGTGTTACATTACAGCTTCTGATGCACAGTGACATAGACGACGTCCTTTTAATTCCCTTTCCAAAGCAGGAGCCTGTGGGAGCGGCTGGCAGCGATGGCCTGGGGCCCTCTGCTGAGCAGCCCTTGCTGCTGCTTGGAAATGAAAGGAGGAAATCAGGGGAGTACAGTTGCCATTTCTGCTGCCTGCTTGTCCTTTCTGACCTCTGCAGATGCAAAATCGAAATTTTAATGACTTCCTAAGTACAGTTAAAAGCATGAAAATATTTATAATGCACGGAGAAAGGGTATTTTTGAAATCTGCTCTTTTGGAACAAAAGAACAAAGAATTTCTGTGGCCTTGATTTTTGTAATTAAGGCAAGGACTGAGTCCCCCCTTCCTAGCATGTATATATACACACTGGAGTACACTTTGTTTTCATGCAAGAAAACATGGCAAGAGCATCCCTTCCTCAACCATAACAAGGCTACATAGTTATCATAAAGTGCTTTATACTATAAAAATGTGCCCCATGGATAAATTATTTAACATTTATCTGATCCTAAATTGGGTGGGAGGGGTGGGTTGTTTTTATTTTGGTCTTCCCCCCCTTCAGCAACAGCGAAAAAGCTTTCTGCAAAAAGAAAGACTGTTCTTTGTACAGAGTAACGGACTGAACTATCTTGCAAGACTTGATTACAGTGGTATGTCTGAGCACTGTGACAGATTATGTTAGCATTTCCATTATATTGTACATACTTTTGAAATACTCTATTTAGTCATATTTTATAGGAGTATTAAAAAGCTATGGGCTAATTAATCACTTTTACACTTGTATAATTCAGAGCTTAGTTTAAAAAATAAACATGGCAACCAATATTTTTGTGTTCTGCTTGCGTTGGCATTTTGAAAAGCAACATTTAAAGAGTTCAACTATATTAATAACCTGACTAGTGTGGTATATACCACTGCTCTCTTAACTGGTAGAACTGAAAACGCTTAAATGTGTGACATAGGCCAAACTCCGTTTCAATAGAAATTAGGGGGGAAAAAATAGCCCTCTTACTGGCAGGATATGCCATGTTCCATTTTAAACTGCTACCATTTCACAAAGTCGTGAACTTGCGCTGGTTTGCTGTGGATTTGGGTAGGTGTATGCAAAAAAAGCATACAGCGCAATCCCTGGTGAGCAAAAGCGCATCCCTGACAGCTGATGCAGTTCTTACTGTGCTTTTATGATAATGGTAAAATACAGTGGGCACAAGCGTTTGAATAAGGAAACATCCAGGCTGGGGAAAAAGTTCTATTAGCATTAATTATTATAAAAATCAAAAGAAATTGTTTGTAGTCTCTTGCATCAATTTGTACCGGATCTTCCAAAAGATCGGAAACCAGGTGATGAGTTTGCTGAGTAACTGTCTTGTGAAACTCTCATATTTGATCACTCAGATCTGCATTTGGAAAAATGATTTTTTTTTTTCTGGGTGCCTGGCATAAAAGACAGTTTCTCAAAGGGTGATTGTTCATGGTTCTGAAAATCAGATCCGCTTAAGAAGTCTCACTGGAAATGTAAGCTCTGAGCTCACCCATTCCTTTTGAATAGACAGGCCTTAACACCTGTGTTTTGATTAGGAAAAGTAGTAACAGGCATCTTCTTATGGGGTACTTTAGAGGTAAAATGCACTATAGGAGGCCTGATCTACTCTTCACTGCTGCGCAACAAATGAGCTTTCCCAACTACAGTAAGGTTCTTCATCTGATGCGATGGAAATGTCGCATTACCTACGTGCTGATTGCGGCTCTTCCCTCTTGCTTGGCACTGGACAATAAGCTTCGAGGCTTCAGGTGTAAATGGTAGAGAGCTGCACATCCCAGAGGATCTCAAACTGGTTCTTGGTTGAGGACATGACTGTTTGTAGGCATGCAACTTCAGTACACGCTGCGCTGTAGTTGTACGCACAAATAGGCAGTATTTATTTACGCTGGGCATTTGTGCAACCTAAGCCGAATAATGGGAGTTAGGAATATTTCTCCCAGCTGCAGTAGGGGCCTGAGGCTTCCGCAGCTCACGCCTGGGTTACTTAGAGCCAAAGCCCTCCATACGTCATCACTGACACTCTGGCTATTGCTGCTCCTTGTGCAACCTCGGCTTTTTGTCCAAAAGAGTTACAATCAAAGCAAGCGAGATGGTGATTTAAGAAGGATGTGTTGGAAGTGCAGAGCAGATTCCATCTCTGCAATTAGGTCTGTAGTTACCAACTCACTCCCTGATGATTGGCCCGGCTTCTTAAAATGGATTCAGCAGCTCACAGGGGTTGGGTCCTTCAGTGTTTTACTACTCAGTGATGAAATCTGTAGTCAGGTTGGTGATATTACACATAGACTTACGGGAACACCTTGCTTGAAGTGAAGGCAGTATCCGTCACGGATCTGGGGAGCTGTAACAAGCTTTCTATGGAAGAGGGGATGTAAGTAGGTTATTGTGGATATCCTGATTAAAGTTACAGTGCTTTCAGATCACATCCTCTAAAGAATCTTTACTAAATTTATTTTTGTTCCTTCTTTAGCGGTAAACATTTAGCCTCTTACTGCTTTCCCTCACATACTAGTATGAATTTAAGACCTTTGCACTTCTTTGATTCCTCTCTGCTCAAGAAATCGTATTTAGTTCTGTTTTACAAAAAAGCAAAACTAGGCATGGATTAAAGTCCCAGACAGACCCTCGCTTACACTCATCCTCCTGCAACGCTGTTGAATAACTAGTTATGCTAGCAAAAAGCCCCTAAACCACCAAACATTGCTTTTCCTGTTTTAGCACATCTTTGGGGGGAGTACAGCAGCTTAAAAGGAGATTTTTTTTTTTTCTGTGAGCTGTGCTCTTTTTTTAAATACACGTAGACTGCGGCATTCAGAGGTAAAATGACAAGGGACGAAGCATTGTAAAAGCTCTTTCCCATGTGCCTATTTGAAGTGTCAGGTACGTTTGCTTTGGCTTGGAGGGGAGGGGAGCCTGTGCTGTTAGAGGTAGAACAGCAGCAGCATTCCCGAGGGAAGGGCAAGAACTCCAAATGCCTCTGCTGCAGAGATGCTCAGAAAACATTTAAAAAAAGCTGTAATTCATCTCTCCCCTTTTGTCAATTTGTTCAGTCGCTACACAGAGCTTTTGGGGCTACAGTAAGGGTCATCCATGGATTCTTTTAACGCAGAATTGTGTACCGATGCAATAGCTACAAAGCCTAGAATCGGGGACTTTGTTAGTGAGATTCTTGCTGGAGTAAGGCTGGGAGAGCTGGAAGTGCTGAGGAGCCTCAAAGTTAATGAAAAATGAAGATATTCAGAACCTTAAGGCAGGCTTTAGGATTTAAATCCTTGTAATTGAGAGCTGTATTAAGAAGGGCCCATTTGCTGTCCCCGAGTCAGGGGCTTACTCACCTGAGTAAGAGTATCCAGCAAGCAGCATTAAACTTCTCTACAGCAGAAAATCAGCCTTGTTTTAACAAATTATTGTAATTGATCATTTATCTAGTACAAGAAAGTTGTGTCTACATTAGTGTCACAGAGATGTGTTACCTTCACTATTCGGTTAATGAAAGTAAATGTTTTGAATCCATTTTAGAGCAGAGTTCTTGTTCAGAAACTTCTGAAAGAAATGCTGTCTATAACAACTGACGGATCCTTAAGTGTCGATTTGGCAAGTTGTCCTGCTGTGGGTAGCTGCAGAAATATTTCATGTATGTTGTTGTAGATTTAAAAACATTACTCATGTTTTCATTCAAGTGTCTGCATTTCTGACACAGATGTGACATATCTGTATATATTATAAATCAATACTATTTTTAACCGCATATTTTGTACAAATATTCACATTAGCTCTGTACTTCAGTGAAAATCTATTATGGTATTAAACATTTTGGTGGAATTAGCAAACTCCTTGTCCATGCTTTGTTTTCATTTTCTAACAGTTTTAAGCAGCTGAGCCATGTCTTACGTCCAAGACAAGTAGTATCATTTCCAGCTAATCAGAACAGTACCTGAGATCCGTGTACACCTCTACCCTCTAGTGACTAATTCCAGCCACTGCAGAAGGACGCAGCTCACTACTGTAGTTCCCTAGACCTCTGGATCAAAGTGACTTGAGGCCAGAATTAAAGTTGACCCAACATTAAATGCGAGTGCTATTTTTCAGCAAGAATAACTACTAGTGCAAGACCGCACATTGCTGTTGAAGGGCACCCAACTAGAGATTTCAACACGCACAGATGCAAATTTATGCTGGCTTTTTCTTGTTACTTCTTTCTCCAAAGCTTCTGCTGTCAGTCACTGTCAGGAATCAGATGATGAATTTCATGCTGCTGGTGTGGTCTCTTTGAGTTTGCTGTGTACAAAAAGCCACATCCACGCAGCTTCTACCAATCACAACAGCACTATATATTTCCAGTTTTGTACTAGTCTCAGTCTCTTATCTCTAACAGAACAATGTTAATTAAGGAAAGAAAAAGAAGAAAAGACATTAAGAAAGCAATTTAAAGAGCCTTGTCCCCTACTACAATTCTTAGAGCAGGGGTGAGGGGGAAGAAGGTATCACCCTTGCTTAGAAAGTTTAGATATGATGACCAGACTTTGCCACTGTCCTTCAGAGCACAAGCCTGGCCAGCTCAGGGATCTCGAGTTCACGAAGCCAAGCTGTAACTTTACACAAAAGGGAGGCGAGGGACCCAGAATCTTACCTGGATTACAGCCTGTACGCAGGCTGTATGTAATCCTTTTCTATCTACTTACTAATAATGTACTATGTCAGAGATGTGAAGCCACCAGCAGGGTGCCATCAAGAAGAAAGCAGGTTCATCCTGTATGGCTTAGGAAAAAACCCCAAACCAAACTCAAACCTCCCAAGTTTTGTTTTCTTTGCATTGCAATTCTTGTTTGCACCAGAATAAGTTAGGCAGTGCCAGCTATAAAGCTGTAGCATGTTCCTACACAGCAGGGGATTTATAACGGTTTTGTACGCTGCCACGAAGTGGGGTAAGGTTTGTGTACATACACGAGGCACGGGCTTTGGACCCACACGTAGCACAGATCCTCAAGTAGTGACGGCGGGAAATGCAGCTCGGACTTCTGGCCCCTTCAGCAGTTCATTTTCTAGTGAGATGAGGAGGGATAAACTGATTTTCCTCGTCATTCCAGGGCATGGCTATGGGTCTTGAACATCACAACATGGGAAAAAGTATCTGCCAGGAAAAAAGTGGAACATTTAAGAGCCTCAGAACACAAGAGGAGAAAAAAAAGCAGATAGACACCTGAATCAAAATAGTTTTGGTGTTTTTGGGGGGGGTTTGGGGGTTTTGTTTGTTTCATTTTTCAAACTGAAGAAGCACTTGCAGATGTCCAGAAAGTGAATTTTGCTCCTTGTGTTCACAGTCAGGTCAGAGCACAGCTAGCCCAGCCTGGGCCCTACTTCTCGTCTGTTTAAAGCAACTCCACGACACGCAGCGATACCCTCCCAACCCGTCCTATTGCCAACCCCTGCTCTCGCCAAGCCGCTCTGCTCCTTGAAGCGACAGAAAACCGCCCCCGAGGCGGCTCCCTCCCCCTGTGCCGCCCCTCAGGAGCTGCCTGAGGGCACCTGGGCAGCGTTAACCGCCGCTCAGGGCGCTCCAACTGCCGACCGCAGCGACCGCGGCCTGAGGAGACTCCTCAACGGCCGCTCCTCACTGCGCCCTGACCGTTACCCGGCACTGACTGACAGCGCAACTGGCCACTCACAGAGCAGGACGGGGCGGGGTGGGCGTTCCGTGCGGGCGCGGCCGCAGACCAGCCTGGCGGTGTCGCTCCGCTTCCTCCCTGGGGCGGTCGGTAGGTAACGGCTGGGCCGGCTCCCTGTGGCCTCGCTCCTGGCTTACCCGCCCTCGGGCGGTGGGAGCTGGGGTAGCCCGGACAGAGGGCTCCGGGGGCGGGAGGACGGTTCGTTAGGCCAGAGTGGGCCTCGGTGAGGGCTGCCCTGGGTGTCGAGGTGGTTTCTCGCCTGTGGGAGCGTGTTGTCCGGCCGCGGTTAGAGGGTGCTGTGTAGGGGAATGCCGGCCTGGCCTTGTCATTCGGCTGTGTGCTGCGCTCCTCTGGCTGCTGGGCAGGTCGCTGGGCATTTCCGTGGCTGGCTGGCTGGCTGGGTGTGTGGCAGCTCCCTGCCCTGATCAGTCAGATGCCTTCATCCCCCCAGAGCCCCTTCAGGGCCCCAGAGCCGTGCTTTGTGGTGCTGGGTTTCTGCAGGGATCCACACTGGTAGATGTGCTCAGGTTGTATCCAGTGAAAACCAATATAGGAAGGCCCTGGGAGGAGAAAATAAATAAATAAAAATTATTATTTATTAAAAATATGCAATTACAGTTTTAGGTGGCATTGACATCATTAGCTGTGAAAATACAGAAGTGAGGACCTGATTTCACCTGAGAGGACTTAAATTCATCCTTGTTACTTCCCAGAAGGGGGAATTTATGACTTGGCCATGGGCTACGCTTAATTTAGTGGGTGGGATTCAGATGGACACAACTGCACGTTCTCCCGTTCTTCCTTCAGATTCAGCTGAAAGAAATCTCACCCGGGGTAGAACTGAGTGATTCTGCAGCCTTGGGGTCTGTGGTGTTCGCTGAAAGGGGATTTACGCCTCTGAAGTGTCAGTTAATTCGCAGCATGACTCTAGGCCTGGATTTTAATTTTGGAAGACACGTGAGTTGAGTGTAACATTTGACTGCCTGCAAGTCAGCAGTGCCAGCACTGTTTTCCAGTGTAAATATGAGAGATTCAGTTGGGGAATCAGAGTAGGAAAACTTCCCATGGAAAATAGCTTGTGTTTACCAAAATGACAAATGCTGTTCCATCATTGCAGTGATACTCAGATGCTTGTTATGCCATAACTTTTTATATTAACTAGGATATTTATGTACTCCAGATATTAATATGGATTTACTGGTTTTACAGTCACTGTTTTCCAGCCAAATTTCTGTATTAACTGGTTCTGGAGGATTGCTGAAAAATGGGAACCTAAAGGGAGCTGTGTGGTGTATCAGTGCAATCCACATGCAGGATTGGATTGAACAGTATATGGTCTTGTGATTAAATGATGCTGTTGAGCAAAAAGTGGGGAATATTAGCATGAAATTTTAGGTCAGTTACAGATAGAGAAATCCTATGTACAGGTTCTTACAGGGACCTTACTTTGAGTTAGATAACTGAGTTTTGAACAAGAAAGTGTTTGGGAAGGCAGAGGGAAACTGGTGCAGGGGAATACGACCCAATACAGCATGAAGTTGTGTCATATTATCTCATGCTGTTAGATAAGGAATGCCAGTCATAGCTTAGAACAGTCGCTCTCCTTGAGTCATATGATCGGAATTAGTGCTGAATGTTTATCTAGGGAGAAAAAAAATACTTTAAGGCACATGGTCTAGTGGTCACCATCTCATGCACTTCATGAGCAGGATTTGCATCCTATTTCTTGTTTCTTCCATACTTTTTGCTCCTTGCACTCAGGTAGCAGTAGTAGTTGACTGGAAAGGACAGATGATGGGGTTTATGCTTGCTTGAAAGATGTAGTACAGTTGTGAGCCACCAGAAATACTACTGATTTTTTCAGTCATAGAATGGTTTGGGTTGGAAAGGACCTCAAAGCCCATCTAGTTCCACCCCCCTGCCATGGGCAGGGACACCCTCCACTAGACCAGGGTGCCCAAAGCCCCATCCAACCTGGCCTTGAACACTTCCAGGGAGGGGGCACTGTGTTGGGTTTTGTGTGGCAAGGTTTTGGTAGCGGGAGGGGCTACAGGGGTGGCTTCTGTGAGAAGCTGCTAGAAGCTTCCCCTGTGTCTGATGGAGCCAATGCCAGCCGGCTCCAAGATGGATCCGCCCCTGGCCAAGGCCAAGCCAATCAGCGCCTCTGTGATAACATATTTAAGAAGGAAAACAAAGGAGTTAAAGGAAGTTTTTGCAACCAGAGAGAGGAGCGAGAAGATGTAAGAAACTCTGCAGACACTAAGGTCAGTGAGGAAGGAGGGGGAGGAGGTGCTCCAGACACCAGAGCAAAGATCCCCCTGCAGCCCGTGGTGAAAACCATGGTGAGGCAGGCTGTCCCCTGCAGCCCATGGAGGAAGGATGAGGGGGTGTAGAGATTCCACCTGCAGCCCGTGGAGGACCCCACGCTGGAGCAGGTGGAGGCACCTGAAGGAGGCTGTGGCCCGTGGGAAGCCCACGCTGGAGCAAGTCCGGGCCGGACCGGTAGACCCGCGAAGAGGGGAGCCCACGCCAGGGCAGGTTTGCTGGCAGGACTTGTGACCCTGTGGGAGGGACCCCACGCTGGAGCAGTCTGCTCCTGAAGGTCTGCACCCTGTGGGAGAGACCCAACGCTGGAGCAGTCTGCTCCTGAAGGTCTGCACCCTGTGGGAGAGACCCCACGCTGGAGCAGTCTGCTCCTGAAGGTCTGCACCCTGTGGGAGAGACTACGCTGGAGCAGTTCGTGAAGGACTGTAGCCCGTGGGAGAGACTCCATGTTGGAGCAGGGGAATGTTGAGAGGAGTCCTCCCTCTGAGGACAAAGAAGTGGCAGAGACAATGTGTGCTGAACTGGCCGCAACCCCCATTCCCTGCCCCCTTGTGCCGCTGAGGGGGGAGGAGGTTGAAGCCGGGAGTCAAGTTGAGCCCGAGAAGATGGGAGGGGTGGGGGGGAGGTGTTTTAAGACTTGATTGTATTTTCTCATTGCTCTACTCTGTTTTGCCTAGTAATAAATTAGATGAATCTCCTCTCTACATTCAGTCTGTTTTGCTCCTGACGGTAATTAGCGAGTGATCTCCCCCTGTCCTTATCTCGACCCAAGCCTTTTGTTAGACTTCTCCTCTTCCATCCCGCTGGGGGAGGGGTGAGTGAGCGGCCGCGTGGCACCCAGCTACCGGCTGGGCCTAAACCACGACAGTCCTTTTTTTGGCGCCCAATGTGGGGCTCGAGATAAGGATAGTAATTGGAAGAGGTAAGGAGCAAAACATGAACTGAATGTAGTTTGAGAATGAAATAGTGGTGAAGGGACGAGAGGTGGATTCCATGTTTTGATTTTGGTGTGGGGAATTTTTTTTTTCTTTGTAATGTGATTACTGTTTGTGAATTTTTTGTGTTGAATGTATATTTTAATGATAATTCTTAAATATGTGATTCACAGAGGCGAGGGGTGGAATGTGTTGGGTTTTGTGTGGCAAGGTTTTGGTAGCGGGAGGGGCTACAGGGGTGGCTTCTGTGAGAAGCTGCTAGAAGCTTCCCCTGTGTCTGATGGAGCCAATGCCAGCCGGCTCCAAGATGGATCCGCCCCTGGCCAAGGCCAAGCCAATCAGCGCCTCTGTGATAACATATTTAAGAAGGAAAACAAAGGAGTTAAAGGAAGTTTTTGCAACCAGAGAGAGGAGCGAGAAGATGTAAGAAACTCTGCAGACACTAAGGTCAGTGAGGAAGGAGGGGGAGGAGGTGCTCCAGACACCAGAGCAAAGATCCCCCTGCAGCCCGTGGTGAAAACCATGGTGAGGCAGGCTGTCCCCTGCAGCCCATGGAGGAAGGATGAGGGGGTGTAGAGATTCCACCTGCAGCCCGTGGAGGACCCCACGCTGGAGCAGGTGGAGGCACCTGAAGGAGGCTGTGGCCCGTGGGAAGCCCACGCTGGAGCAAGTCCGGGCCGGACCGGTAGACCCGCGAAGAGGGGAGCCCACGCCAGGGCAGGTTTGCTGGCAGGACTTGTGACCCTGTGGGAGGGACCCCACGCTGGAGCAGTCTGCTCCTGAAGGTCTGCACCCTGTGGGAGAGACCCAACGCTGGAGCAGTCTGCTCCTGAAGGTCTGCACCCTGTGGGAGAGACTACGCTGGAGCAGTTCGTGAAGGACTGTAGCCCGTGGGAGAGACTCCATGTTGGAGCAGGGGAATGTTGAGAGGAGTCCTCCCTCTGAGGACAAAGAAGTGGCAGAGACAATGTGTGCTGAACTGGCCGCAACCCCCATTCCCTGCCCCCTTGTGCCGCTGAGGGGGGAGGAGGTTGAAGCCGGGAGTCAAGTTGAGCCCGAGAAGATGGGAGGGGTGGGGGGGAGGTGTTTTAAGACTTGATTGTATTTTCTCATTGCTCTACTCTGTTTTGCCTAGTAATAAATTAGATGAATCTCCTCTCTACATTCAGTCTGTTTTGCTCCTGACGGTAATTAGCGAGTGATCTCCCCCTGTCCTTATCTCGACCCAAGCCTTTTGTTAGACTTCTCCTCTTCCATCCCGCTGGGGGAGGGGTGAGTGAGCGGCCGCGTGGCACCCAGCTACCGGCTGGGCCTAAACCACGACAGTCCTTTTTTTGGCGCCCAATGTGGGGCTCGAGATAAGGATAGTAATTGGAAGAGGTAAGGAGCAAAACATGAACTGAATGTAGTTTGAGAATGAAATAGTGGTGAAGGGACGAGAGGTGGATTCCATGTTTTGATTTTGGTGTGGGGAATTTTTTTTTTCTTTGTAATGTGATTACTGTTTGTGAATTTTTTGTGTTGAATGTATATTTTAATGATAATTCTTAAATATGTGATTCACAGAGGCGAGGGGTGGAATGTGTTGGGTTTTGTGTGGCAAGGTTTTGGTAGCGGGAGGGGCTACAGGGGTGGCTTCTGTGAGAAGCTGCTAGAAGCTTCCCCTGTGTCTGATGGAGCCAATGCCAGCCGGCTCCAAGATGGATCCGCCCCTGGCCAAGGCCAAGCCAATCAGCGCCTCTGTGATAACATATTTAAGAAGGAAAACAAAGGAGTTAAAGGAAGTTTTTGCAACCAGAGAGAGGAGCGAGAAGATGTAAGAAACTCTGCAGACACTAAGGTCAGTGAGGAAGGAGGGGGAGGAGGTGCTCCAGACACCAGAGCAAAGATCCCCCTGCAGCCCGTGGTGAAAACCATGGTGAGGCAGGCTGTCCCCTGCAGCCCATGGAGGAAGGATGAGGGGGTGTAGAGATTCCACCTGCAGCCCGTGGAGGACCCCACGCTGGAGCAGGTGGAGGCACCTGAAGGAGGCTGTGGCCCGTGGGAAGCCCACGCTGGAGCAAGTCCGGGCCGGACCGGTAGACCCGCGAAGAGGGGAGCCCACGCCAGGGCAGGTTTGCTGGCAGGACTTGTGACCCTGTGGGAGGGACCCCACGCTGGAGCAGTCTGCTCCTGAAGGTCTGCACCCTGTGGGAGAGACCCAACGCTGGAGCAGTCTGCTCCTGAAGGTCTGCACCCTGTGGGAGAGACTACGCTGGAGCAGTTCGTGAAGGACTGTAGCCCGTGGGAGAGACTCCATGTTGGAGCAGGGGAATGTTGAGAGGAGTCCTCCCTCTGAGGACAAAGAAGTGGCAGAGACAATGTGTGCTGAACTGGCCGCAACCCCCATTCCCTGCCCCCTTGTGCCGCTGAGGGGGGAGGAGGTTGAAGCCGGGAGTGAAGTTGAGCCCGAGAAGATGGGAGGGGTGGGGGGAGGTGTTTTAAGACTTGATTGTATTTTCTCATTGCTCTACTCTGTTTTGCCTAGTAATAAATTAGATGAATCTCCTCTCTACATTCAGTCTGTTTTGCTCCTGACGGTAATTAGCGAGTGATCTCCCCCTGTCCTTATCTCGACCCAAGCCTTTTGTTAGACTTCTCCTCTTCCATCCCGCTGGGGGAGGGGTGAGTGAGCGGCCGCGTGGCACCCAGCTACCGGCTGGGCCTAAACCACGACAGGCACCCACAGCTTCTCTGGGCAACCTGTGCCAGTGCCTCACCACCCTCACAGGGAAGAATTTCTTCCTTATGTCCAATCTGTATCTCCCTTCCTTCAGCTTAAGGCCATTCCCCCTTGTCCTATCACTCCATGCCCTTGTAAACAGCCCCTCTCCAGCTTTCCTGTAGCCCCTTCAGTTACTGGAAGGCTGCAATTAGATCTCCCCGGAGCCTTCTCTTCTCCAGGCTGAACAACCCCAACTCTCTCAGCTGTCTTCATAGGAGAAGTGCTCCAGCCCTTTCATCATCTTCGTGGCCTCCTCTGGACTCTCTCCAACAGCTCCATGTCCTTCTTGTACTGGGGCCCCCAGAGCTGGATGCAGTACTGCAGGTGGGGTCGGATGAGAGCAGAGTAGAGGCGGGGAATCCCCTCCCTCGACCTTCTGGTCACTCAATCACCTCTTTCCAATCCATTCAGAGACCTGAGCAGTTAGTTAGAAGAACTTAAACTGCACACTCATTACTTGCTTGTAAAAGCTGTCTGTACACTAGGAGTGACCCTTGGTAGTAAGCATCAGCATCAGTTGATCAACAAGAGCTTGGTTATGTAAGGGAGCTACGATCAGGTTAGAGACTAGACAAAATGTTGGGAAACATGTTCCTGCTCTTTGTTTGTCTCTTGATCTGACACCTTTTAAGCAGCAAAACCTTTTAATGGATATACTGCTGTATCTGAAATTCAAAGCTTATTTGCTAGTTTCTCTATCAGAAATTGTCCTCAGCACATTTAGTAATCCCATACTGAGTGTCAGGACTGAGAAGCTGTGATGATTTCTAGCTGGTACCCCCTTCCTGATGGGAGCTGTGCAGGCACTGAGTCCTCCAGTTCCAGTGTGTACTTCCTGCTCTCATCTGCTGCGCTGCTGTGTGATGCTAGTGTATCTGCTGCCATGCTTGCGCAGAAGAGGAGTAATGCTCCAGAGGTTTTAATGAGGGTTATAAAATTCTGGTGGAGATGGACCTTGTTATTCTCAAGGTGAGAACTGCCCCTGTTTATATCTTAACTCTTAACAAGCAGAAGCTTTTTCATAGGAAAGTTTCTTACAACTTTGAGTACACAAAATACTTGAAAACTTGTCAGATTGCAAGAGCAGGAGTTCCTGTATATTGGGAGCAGAGAAAAAAAAGGAAGAGTTTGGGCAGTGGTGTTGGATAAAGAAGTTGCTTTGCGAACTGTGTTTCATTCAACAACTTGTAGTTTCTCACTTCCCGTCTCTGAAATTGGGATATCAATATAACTGATAAGTAAAAGGTCTTGTTCCTGTTTGGAGTGCTCACTGTTAGTAAGGCAAGCCTGTATAAATACATAAGGAGTATTTTAGCTACTCATTCTTAAAACTAAATTATGACTTTGACAAATGGGTTAACACAAACAAATGTTCCGTCTCTGCTCAACAGATGCCATGTTGTCTCAGAAGAGGGGAAGAATACCTTCCAGAATGGCCATGAACTGTTATTGGAGAGTCCTGGCAATTTTCTCACTATTTTTTCCAAGCGCATTGTCTCTCCAGCCAGCCCAGCCTGCAGTGTTGCTAATATCTTTTGATGGATTTTGATGGGATTACATTATAAAGTCTCAACTCCAAATTTTCACTATGCCATGGAGAATGGTGTTGATGTCAAAGAGATCACTAATGTGTTTATAACAAAAACGTATCCTAATCATTGCACAATGATGACTGGTCTTTATGCAGAAAGCTGTGGTGTAGTTGCTAATGAGATGTATGATTCTATTCTGAATGAAACTTCCTCTCTGAACAAAATGAATATCCATAACTCCAAGTTCTGGGAAGAAGCCAGGCCAATATGGGTAACGAACCAGGGGGAAGGACATAAAACTGGAGCAGCTATGTGGCCTGGAACAGATGTGAAAATACATGGAGTCTTTCCTACATATGATATGCCTTACAATGAATCCGTTTCCTTTGAAGATAGAGTTGCTAGGCTTATTGACTGGTTTACATCAGAAGAACCCATAAACCTTGGTCTCCTATATTGGGAACAGCCTGATGAAATGGGCCATATTCTGGACCCACTTATGGGACAAAAAGCTGGGATATCTTATGTCTGAACTGAAGAAAGCGAAGCTGTGGTATGTGATAAATGTCATAATCAGAAGCGATCATGGATTGAAAGCAGTCCTGAGGAGAAGGACTTGGGGGTATTGATTGATGAAAAGGTGAACATGAGCTGGCAGCGTGTGCTTACAGCCCAGAAAGCCAACTGTGTCCTGGGCTGCATCAAAAGCAGTGTGACCAGCAGGTCGAGGGAGGGGATCATGCCCCTCTACTCTGCTCTTGTGAGACCCCACCTGCAGTACTGCGTCCAGCTCTGGGGGCCCCAGTACAAGAGAGACATGGAGCTGCTGGAGAGAGTCCAGAGGAGGCCATGAAGATGATGAGACGGCTGGAGCACTTCTCCTGTGAAGACAGGCTGAGACCGTTGGGATTGTTCAGCCTGGAGAAAAGAAGGCTCCGGGGAGATCTAGTTGTGGCCTTCCAGTACCTGAAGGGGCCTACAGGGAAGCTGGAGAGGGACTGTTTACAAGGGCATGGAGTGATAAGACAAGGGTTAATGGGTTTAAGCTAAAAGAGGGTAGATTTAGATTAGATATTGGGAAGAAATTCTTCCCTGTGAGGGTGGTGAGGCCCTGGCACAGGTTGCCCAGAGAAGCTGTGGAGGCCCCATCCCTGGCAGTGTTCAAGGCCAGGTTGGATGGGGCTTTGGGCACCCTGGTCTAGTGGAGGGTGTCCCTGCCCATGGCAGGGGGGTTGGAACTGGATGATCTTTGAGGTCCCTTCCAGCCCAAACCATTCTGTGATTCTAATGTCAGTCCTTCTTGGAAAGGCTCATTGAGCTTGATCAGTATGTGCATACAGAGTTCTCTACAGTCATTGACTGTTCTCGTGCAGTAGGTATTTTGCCAAAAAAAAAAGGGTAGGAACTATAGCCCTAAAATTCTCTGAAGAAAATACCTGAGTATCAAAACTTTATAGACTTTGTTCCTTAACTGAAGTGGTGGTAGCAGTACTGATGCCAGTAGGACATCAGCCTTGAACAAGGAATACTTGCAGGATCACTTCTTTGTTCTCTTTGCTAGCTCTGTCAAAAGCCTGGATTAACTTTCTGAAATGAAAAGTGAGCAAATCTGTCTGTTGTTGACTAATATTGCCAAGTATCCTTTAGTCCTTATGAGAAGTAAGGTAATCTAACAGCATTATCAAGGATGAATGGTGTTCTAGATAGAAATCTAATTCTTCCACTGTGGCTTTAGCATCTTGATGAAAGGCAAGATATGTAACATTCAATTATTATCTAACTCAAACAGTAAACTGAAACCAGATGGGGACCTTTGATAAAAAGAAAGCCTGTGTTGGCTATTTGATTAGCTGCCAGCTATTGTAGTTCACTTTAGCCTTTTTCCCCCATTGCGCTGAACAGCCAGCAGGTTATGTTCATACCATTTTTATTGTGGTAATGATGGGCAAGAATACTGTTGGAACTGAAATCTGAAGTCTGGTTGCAGTCACTGAAGAGTTGCTTAAGTGTCAGGTGTATGTTCAGTGTCACTGATGTAGAGGTGTTGATCTTTATATTGATGAGCAAAAGCTATAACTATTTGGTGGGAATGTGTTAACCTGGAAAATAGCATTTTTTTGTGTGGCAGGGGTGCTAATTTGGAAGTTGAGTTTTAAGATGGCCTTCTGAAAAGGTGTTTTTTTAGGATTTCAGTGTAACATTTGCATTGCTAATGGGTAGCACTCTGTATTTAATGCCCCAGCAGGGAGGGTATTTTGCAGACTTAAGTGCCCTTTAAATGTGTAAACAAATGTCTCTTGTCATTTCTGAGTTTGAAGAATACTCCTTTATTAACTAAACTAAAATGTTAGTATGTCCAAACTGAGATCCATTTGCTGCCTGAGCACCACTGGTTCTCATTACCAAATAAAGGAGCTGTAAAAGTGAACTTTAGTGCTGAAACATCCCTAATGCAGTAAATGAGAACCTGAAGATGCGTAACCTGATTCTTCTGGCTGCTAAATGCTGAAAAGAAATAGTATCTGCAGCAATTAGATGACAGAATAGTAAAAAAGCCATTTCAATAGATTTCAGAAATATCTTGGATAGCTGTAATTTTTATTATAAAACAATGGGCTTCATTCTCAGTTTAGCTATGAAATAACATACATTTCAGTACATAAGACTGATTCTTCAATAGTTGTTCCATTTCTCTTGCTTAAACCAAAGGAATGGTAAAACCTACTGAGACATTGAAAAACATTTTTAAAGCTTAAAAATGCAGCAATTCCTGCTACTTTAACTATTTGGCTGCATATTTATTCCCTGAGAGTCGGATTAAAGCCATGCTCGTGTATTAGTCTGGGTGGAAATAATTGTGTGTTCATGAAGATGGCATATGTAGCACAGCTGGTGATGCCGGTCTTTTTATTTCATTTAATATAAATATATTAATTTAATAATTAATTTGCTGTAAAATTGTATTTTGTTGTATTTGGGGCTTCTCCTCCCTGTTATCCCATGTAGAAAACTAGCATAACAAAATTAATTTTGTTAGCAATATAGCCCTAGATTGGAGTCCCTTTTCTTGTTGCTGTTACTATCTCTATCGTTTCTGGACTTTTGCTGTCTCATCTTGACCTTTCTTGTGTTTTTTAAGTTTAGTGATTCTTTTTTTTAATGGCAGTTTGAGATAAAGAACATTATACATTAAACTACTTCCAGTTTCCCTGCAGAATTTCTACACAGGATCCTAGGAACTGAGAGGGAAAGCAAAGAATATTTGGGCCCTTTCCCTCAAAATTTTGTTTTCCTGAGATACGTTCAAAACTCCATGCATGTTGTAAATGGAAGATGAGACTTTTTTCCTTGGTTTATTTCAGGAGGTGTGTCGGGTCATACTAAGCACTTGTTCTTGTGGTCATGAAGGTGGTCATTTCCTGGGACAGACAGTCGGAGAAGGGCTGAATCACAGCAACACCCACTCCAGGATGTACAGCTAGCTGTGAAGGCAGACCTAGCAAGAAATGGTAAGTCAAAATGACAGGATGTGCTTAAATCCCACTCGTCTGCTAAAAACAGCAGTGTTGGCCACAAAGAAAATGTAGACATCTTCTAACTGCGCTTAAGACCTTGTAGCGCTGAAACTGGCCTGCAGCCACTAGCTGTGAACTCAGCTGTCTGACTGAATTGTGCATGTGTGTAGCACAAAGTACTTGGAAAACTTCAGCTCCATGGTTATTTATTTGGCTGCAGTAGGGAGTCTGTTACGTAGCCCTCAATAGGAATCTGTGCTTAAATGGAGGGCAGGGGGAGGATTGAAGAAACTTGCTCAGATGTGGATTCCTGAACTTGCTTTTATGTTTATGTGTCCTGTTTCCTCCTTTCCATGCACTGGTGTTTCAGCTTGTCCAACTGCTTTCTGGCTGTTCAGTGACTTTTGCTGGAAATAAGCAAATAAAGAATTGGGAGTGGAAAATGCCTATTTATTTGATAGTGTTAGTACAGCTCTTGAGGGTTTATGCTTGCTATGCAGTAGAACACTAGGGAAGGGAAAGGACTAGACACAACACAAAGGAGTAGCTAGAGCTGTTAGTTGTCATTGAATATACAGAGTTGCTAACAGTTCTAGACCAAAAGTGCCATCTTCATCTGCCAGTCCAACCTGTCCCTGCTTAGGCCCCTGCAATCTTTGTACAACTCCTAGCAGGTTAGTGGCATCTGGACCGTGACCTGAGGGCTTCAGTTGAAAGATTAATGCAAGCTAGTTTTGCTTATCCCTAGGAAATGAATTACCAGTACTATGATGTTACATGGTGCACAGCCGCAAACTATCTACTCTTTTGAAATTGGGTAAACTTGTCATCAAAATGGTAGAAGATCAAAGCTAGGAATCAAATGAAGTTAAATATGTAGCTGTTTATTGAAGCATCTTGTAGAGGGAGGAGTAAATAGTTGGGTTCACTCAAAGTATTCAGAGATGCCAAGAAACAAAGTGGCTTCTCTCTTCAGCCTTTTAAAGGAAAACAATTAACAAGCTGCCTCAAAATAAATCAAAAGTGTCACTTATCATAGCTCACTGAGGAGAAGACAGAATACAGCCTTAATGCATACACTACTTCATAAGCAAGTTTAGGAGCTATCTTCTGGCTTGAGGGCTTTACATGGAGCTAGGAGGAGCTGATTTCTTTTCCAGGAGACCTAACTGAATGTCTTCTAACTCATTCTTGAGAGAAGTTTACATTCTGATAACTATGAAATGAGGGATTTTTCTAAAATTAGCAAGGCTCTTGCAGCTTGGGAATAGGCTGTGAAGTCTGATGCCAGGTGCGATCTGTGAATGACGCTCTGGATTTCTCACAGTAATTTCTCTACGCATTGTAATACGCTGTTGTCCCTTGCAGTTATAATTAGGGGGAGGTGCATTTTACCCTCTTCTTTCAATTGTATTTAAACTACTGATGAGTTTAGTAAACATATTGGTATGTTTAAGTTTTGTCTTTTTGTTTGTTTGTTTGAAGGCAAACTGGGTGAAGTATACGAAGCCCTGACCAATGCTGATCCCAACATGACTGTATATAAAAAGGAGCAGATTCCAGATAGATTACAGTGCAAACACAACAGGAAAATTCAACCAGTCTTAGCAGTGGAAGATAAAGGATAGGAAATTGTATATACTAAGTCTGACGGTTTTCAATGTAAGTATTCTGTCTTTACAGTGTTTTGCTGTATCCTTCTAGTCAGAGACCTTATGTGATACTTTCTCTCCCATCTCAATCAATATTAATTCTTATTTTATTTTGTTTTAAGACTGGGAGGGAAAACTCTGAAGCTAAGTGTGTAGAATTTACAGTATTTTTTTTCCCAATGGGATGGGAAGCACCCTGCTATTAGGGTTGTGGATTAGTTGTGGATGCCCCATCCCTGGAAGTGTTCAAGGCCAGGTTGGATGGGACTTTGGGCAGCCTCATCTAGTGCAGGGTGTCCCGGCCCATGGCAGGGGGGTTGCAACTAGATGATCTTTAAGGTCCCTTCCAACCCGAACCATTCTATGATTCTGTTAGGGGAGGGGGAACTGGACTTAACTGTTTCTAAAAATTAAACACTGAGATAAGATCACTCACATGTTTTAGTGGCTGCATACTTGAGGTCTTCTTGCGAGATCTACCAAACTGACAAGCACTTCCTGAAACATTTAAAAAACACCCAAACTTGTAACTGAACTTGTTGAGTAGAGGATGAATACTGTTGTTTTACCAAGTACTATTTATTTACTGGAGAAGGCATGGGTTGAAAATAAAAGAATGTTTTCTGAAAGTTCTCAACTTCTGTGGATGCCTACACTTACAGTAACCTTGTTCTATTGCTAGAAAGAGTCTTTGAATGTTGTGTTACTGTACACCAGTGCTTTTCGTTTGCCTTATAGAATAAGATGCATTCGAGGTGATTTGAAGGAAAAAACCCACTTTTAAGTTCCTCACCTTGGGGTTTTGAGATTTATTATAGGCAGAATGGAGACAGTAACTACCTTTTGGTTAGCTAGGAGGAAAAATACAGTGTCATATGGTAAGTTCTTAATTGAAAACCTTTTAAATTTTACTGCTGGTTATGAAGCTGAAGAGCGTTACCTGCAAGACTTAACAAGTTTTTCAGTTGTTGATAGCTGATGACAGCACCTTTTTGTGCCTGCAGGTTTATTCACTTGTTCAGAGTTTATAGTGCCCCAGTAAGGAAGGGGCACTGGAGAGCCAGTAGTAAGTTCTGTAAACTTTTTCCTTGTTGATAAGTAAATAGTGCACGAAATTGGACAAAGTGTCAAAGCAGTCAGAGCTGAAGTTCTGTCTGCTACTAGGAGTCAGACAGGCTGTCTCTACTTGGATTTCCTGCTCCCCCCCCCCCCACCGCCAGTCATCTGCTCCAGTTGCAAAGCTGGAGCTTTTCCTTGAGGAAAATCAAGGAAACTTGGGTGTAGCGTAGCATCCATTGACAGTGCTGCTACTTCTTTTTTCTTTTTCTTTTTTTTTTTTTTTTTTAAATAGTGCTCTGCATTCTTGTTTTAAGGCATCTTCTCTTTGTAGTTCTCAGACTCAAACTCAAACTAGTGTTTGCTAGGAGGCATTTGTACTGTTGATCAAAATGATTCTTGTAATCCTCTGCAAGAATAGATGATGGCTGTTCCTTTTCTACATGATGCTAATTCTAGGAAAAGGTTCAAAATGCTTGTTTTGCAACTTCAGAATATTGACCTTTATCTAACTTTTATTTCTAGTCAGTAATCATGGATATGACAACATCTTACCAGAAATGCATCCAATTTTTTTGGCAGTTGGGCCTGTTTTCAGAAAGAATGTCACCAAAGAAGTCATGAATGTTACAGACCTGTACTCCTTATTGTGCCATCTACTTGGTATTAATGCACTGCCAAACAATGGTTCATTCAAGTCTGTGAAAGATACACTTGCGGAAGAAGTTCCCATAGCCTTTGGAGCAGACACCTGTGCTACTGTTGTAGGAGGCTTTCTGAGTGACTTTCTTGTTATGGTTTTTATTGCAGTTTTTGTTAAGCGTTTTATCCTCCCCCAAGCAAATACCCTGCAAATGCAACATACTGAAGCTGCCCAGCCACTGTTACAAGATTAATAACACTTGGTACTATTTTCTGATTGATGCTTAAAAGAAGCTTATTCAAAAAATAATAGAAGTGCATCAGCTTAAGTACAGGGAGTAAAAGGAAATGAATGCTGATACGTTGTTACAGCGGAGTACATACATACCAGGTATGCAGAGAAAGAACATGTTCTGGTTCTACAACCACTTAATCTTTCACGGATTGAAAATACTCTAGGTAAACCTGGATGCAATGTTGTGCAACCTGCTCTAGGTGATCCTGCTTTAGCAGGAGGGTTGGACTAGATGATCTCCAGAGGTCCCTTCCAGCCTCTACCAATCTGTGAATCTGTGTATGTAGACATGTAGTGACAAGAGATGTAGAATACCTCATTCTGAGCTACTTTTAGGGAAATAACATCAACTGAGGTGCACTTCACAGACTATTACATGGTGATTTAATTCTTCCCCCCGCTCTTTTTTTTTTTAGAGGTTTTTTTAAGTCTCTTAGGTTCTGACAAGTCACTGAATGAGACTAGACTTCTTTGTTTTGTTTTGTTTTGGTTTTTTTTTTTCCCCCGTACCCAAGGAAGCTTTTGCATGCATCAGTATTATAGATAGCAGTGGATTAAATCCTGCAGGAAAAAACATTATTATTAAGGTAGGTCATGCAGTGCTAAGTGTCTAAGTTTAGGCATATTTCTTTAAACTACTGTATAAATTGTAGCCCCAAAATATTCATCTAGGCTAATTGCCTTTAGCAATCAGCATTAAACTAATTGATTTTTTTAATATTTTTTTTTTTAGGTAAATATAAGTCTTTGCAATTTTAGGTATGATTTTAGGCAGATATAGGTCTTTTCCTATACTTTCCTGTATGCTGGATGAAATTTTGTAGGAATTCCACGTGGCTGGCAGTTTAAAGACACATACAAGCACAACAGCTGTCTATCCAAATGGAGTGTTCTGTATTTCTGTTATAAGAGGGTTCTTTCTGAATAAGGCAGACAAATCAGTTAAGAAACATACATGTACAAGCTGGTTTCAGAGTGCTGCTGTCAAGCTTGTCACTGGGTGTAACATCTGATCCGTTACTGGAGACTCTTCTGTAGCACGAGTTTGAGTTTGGCTTGCTGTCTTGTGTTTTATCTGATATATCTGGGTGGACCTTAGAATTTGATGAGTAGGATTAGATACACAATTTAGGGAACAGCCATATAAATCTAAAGCTATGTATACTCTTAAATCTGTAAAAGCACACTGTAATATAAAAAAAGGTGTAAGACTGGAGTTTGTTCTTCCAGAGGAATGTCTCTGTCAGGGAAAATCATTAATTCTGAGTTAACAAAACTATATATTACTCAGATTCTTTTGTATGGGGCAATAAATCTTCTTGCTGTTGTAGCTGTGGGGTTTTTTTTGATGAGCTCACTTAAATGGTAGGTGAGAAACTGCTGACTAAAGTTTGTATGAAAAACGCAGTATGAAGTGAAAAAAGTTGTCTAGTTGTCAGACTTGTTTAAAAGCAGATTTTTCTTTTTCCCCTGCCTGTGTGAGTTAGTATTTCTCTCTTTGCTTCTGAGTACAATGCCTGAAGGAAAAAGAAACTCTTTCAAAATTTGCACAAATGCTCAGTCTGGTATTTCTGGAAGTGCAATCTATTGCTTTATCCACAGCACCCAGCAGAGGGCAAAGATGGGAATATCTTGGCCTTGGATGTGCTCTGGCAAACTAATGGTGTGACTAACAGGCTACTGTTGCAGTTGGGAGGGTGCTAGCAGACCGAGCAAGGAGCTGCAGCAAACTGAAGTACAAAATTTATTTTGCTAATCTTGATTCCAGACTTAATGAATGACATCTAGGCGAGTTCGGAAGTGAGCTTACTCCTTGCTGCCTCACTGATGACTCTACAGTGCCCTGTTACGAACTCTCTGGCACTCAGTGCATCAGAAGTAATCTGTCGGGTTCCTCCACGATGGCAGGGATGCTTCCTTAGCATTAAGCTGTCTTGCAAACAGATGTGGAAAGTTTCCTGAGACCGCAGCTAAGGGCAGTGAATGCTTAAGAGGGAAGGCTATGAAATATTCTGATTTAAGGTATACCCTGAAAGTCTAGCTGTAATAGTAGCTTTAGGAAGGCAGGAAACCAGCAGATCTGTTGGAGGACAGCCCCTTAATTTGGGGGATATGTATGAACTGTTGCGTAACTTAATCTGACTCATTGCTGCAATCTTGCTGTTACTGTTCTGTGAACTGCCTTGTTTTCCTACATTGCCATTTTCTTAAGGAAACACTGAAGGAAAATGCCTGGGTTAGGTCTGCCTGACACTGTAAAGCTGAATCTTAGTGGAGCTGACCATTAGGTATGTCTTAAGTTTAATTTGCTGATGCCAGCTAAAGCTGAATGCTGCAGGTGCTTTTCAAGCTGAAAGATGAAAGCAGTAAAGATGTGCACAGTAGTTTCTAGAGAGGCTGGGGAAGTCCAAGTAGAAAACCTAAACTCTAAATTACTAATCACTTCCCTAGCTACTTGCAAAAAGTGGGTGGCAGATAGCAGATTGATGCATTGAGTCCACCTTTTTATTCGCAAGTTAAAAATGAATTGTAGCACAAACTTACTGTGTGCTTAAAGATCTACAGGTTTGCTTAAGGGAATGGCAGTGAAAATTGGATATGCTGTAATCCTCACCTGTAGCTACTTGAGTTACACACTTTCTCACTTTGGAATATGCTGCTTTAATAGAAATTCTTGTTATTGCAGTAATTTCATAGCAATGTTTGTGGCAGATGTAAAAATAACAGGATCGTAATCTCAGATGTGTCCATTAAACTCCCACTTGTTTAATTGTGACAGGTGTAGTTTTGTCATCAGCCAAAGTGACCCTTGGCTTTAAGGAGGGGGCAAACTTGCTCAGTGTTGTTCAGTCACCTGGGACTTAGGCTTACCTGCCCAAACACGCAGCAAGGGAGGAGCAATAGGTTTCCCCTAACAAAGGGGTTCGGAACAATAATAGTCAAAATAGATTGGGAACATGAACATGAGAATTCTTCTCGCTGTCATTGCTCTGTATCACACTGTAAGGCTCTTTGAGAGGAGTAAAATGAAACTGTAGAAAACTGAAGGGAATCTTGCAGCATTCAGGTATTTCAGTTTAGGTTTCAACAGGTTTCCTTTATTGCTTAGCTGTATTTGCAGGTACCTCTCAGGTAGTTACCTTGTTAGGGTATTTGTCTAGCAAGCGTTAAACACCGTTTTAAGTTGTTGGGTGTATGCTTAATGAAACTGAAAGCACTTATGATGCCACTGGAGAAAAATACCTGCTTTTTCTCTGATGCGATACGAGATTTTTTTTTTTCAGTCTGCCTTTTTGGTTGGGGAGGATGTGGGATTTGGTTTCTGTGTATGTGATGCTTCTTATGATGTATGAACAAGTTTATTGGGAAATGGATTTGAGTACTGTATGCTACTTGTAACTTAAGCTTGGAAACTGAGAAGCGTGCATGATTTTGTCTGTCATTATTGACCTGTGGAGCTTGCTGTGAGATGTCAAACGTTTTCTTTGTTTCTTCCTGTTTGGAAATGTCAATGTTGAAATACATCTTTTCTAGAGTGCTTTCAGGTGTTGAGCGCTTGCTTCATTTAAAAACACTTCTGGAAAAAAAACTTGAATTGTGGGGGACGGCTGGGGGAGAATGGCTGTAACTCATATGCATCCCGAGTATTTCTTGTACTCTGCACAGTGTATGCCTTCATTAAAAATAACTGAAAAAGTGATAGAAATTAAGAATTTTAGGTCAAAGTTCTTTAATAAAAGACCTCCCGTTTCCCACCTTGCTACTGTATATGGAAATAACAGCTATCTGTTATCAACAATGGTAATACACTTTCTTTTATCAAAAAAATCTTCCAAGCTTTCTTGGTAAAGAGCTGCAGTTTACAGCTGTTTACAGCTGCAGTTAATGCTGTTTACAATAAATGTGGCCTCAAAAAAAAAAAAAAACCACCCAAGCACAAAAATTCCTATTATAAGGTGCAGGGTTGTGCAGCGTGACTTTCCAGAAGTGTGGAACAACACAATTGTGAACTGTGTGTGGGAAGAATGACAAACGTGCAGCTGTTGAGTCCTGCTGATTTGTAAAACACAATAGAGCAGGCTTACTTCCGAATTTTCCCTGCTTAAATAATGGCCATGGATGTAGTCTTTACTGTCTATGCTGCTGTACACAGCTTTCAAGAAATGTCATGTTTGTACTACAGTAATGTTAACGTAAGCATTTATTAGATGTTAGACAACAAAAATTGTTGCAAGCACTTGAAAAGGCTGAGTTCAATAGCAGTATCTGCAGCATTGCAAATAGACGGCCTTTCCTTAAGGAAATACTTATCTCAATCTTACTAAGTTAACAAATCTCTATTTACTGGGGGTTTTGTGATAAAAGGTGGTACCGTGCGTATTAAAGCAAACATCTGCCCCTGTGGTCTGATCCTTGGAGGTACATGATCTTGTTGGTTTATTTTCATAGGCAGTACACTCTTTTCAATTTATAGCAAGTGTTTTGGACCGATAGTTAGTTGAAATCAGCTCAATTCTGGAAGTGTTCCCTTGGTGCTGATGGACAAAAAGCATATAAAGCCAGAGGGGTAGATGTTTTAAGGCTTCTGTACCCAGTGTTGAGAGTTCCTTTATGGAGGCAGTCAGCATAATGAAACAGCAGTTTCTGTAGCACTGCTTCCCCTATTCCCTTCTAAACTTCAGTGCTAGTTTAGTTGTTAAGAACTTCCCCTAAATTAATATGCCCTGTCTGAACATTGCAGAGTTGCGTATATTTAGCAAGTCATTAAATATTGCCACAAACTATTGTAGGATGTCTCCTTTATCACAGCTTTGAGGAAGGGGGAAGCCACAGCTTCTCATGTTTTTGTTGAAGTTAGCTATTCAAAAGGAGATCAGCTGCTGACTTTCACAAGCAGTAATTCATACAAACTGTAATTAGGTAGTTGAAATATTTCATCATGTTTAAGGCACTAATGCTTTTAAAAATAATCATCTTTCTTTAGATATATTGACTTTGTCTGTAAAGAGAAAGAGGTGTTTTTCTAGGTTCTCTTCATTTATACATGATCTATATGAGATCTTGGATGTAGAAGAGCTACTTTAAAACCCTCCCTGCCCACAGCAAAGAATTGTGCCAGGAAGAATACTCAGCTCTCTTATAGACTGCACCACATGTTTGAAAGTAATCAGCAATGCAACTGGAATATAGTTTATCTTATTTCTTGATTAATACTTAAAACTTTCTCTTTAAACTCTTCCCACACTAGCACTGTTTAGTCTCAATGTTAAAGGGAGGAGGAGTAGAGGGCAATAAGGATTTTTGCTAGATACTACCGCTCGCCTTCTGGCTCCATAGGAGCTCAGTTGCCTGTAGCAATTGTTGGAGCTACCTGGAGCTAGGAGAAATGTGTTTAGACCTAGATTTCCCCATCTGTAACAGTATTTGTATTTCAGATTAGAGTGCTGCCATTGCACTTGAGTCAACATTTATATTTTTGGTAATTAAAATCTTGGTAGTAACCTTCACACCTGGCCTACGATGGTGAAGCACAGAGGAACTGAAAGCACATCACTCACGCTGTATGACAAGTCTGTGGGGGAAGGAGGAGGAAGGGAAGAACAGGGTGGAGCATATACTGCGCTAATCTGGTTTAGCATCTAGGAAAAAACCCCTCAAGGTAGAGGTCAGTACAGTTCAGCCTTACTAAGCGTGCCAGCAAGATAAAGATAACTCAGCTGAGTCAAGCCTCTCCACATAGAAATGATACAAAGCATTTCCCAGCAAGTCTCCCACCCTCTGAGGATGGCAGCGTTTATTAGCAAAATTACAAAAACCTAACAACTCCTTCCAATGTAGGAATTCAAGCATCTTCTCTTTTACAACATCTCTAAGCCTGGGTTCTACCCTGCAAAACATTCACATCACAGTTACTCATTAACCTGAGCTCTTACTGTATGTAATTATTTTAAGTCTTCCAGCAGGATGAAAAAGTGACTTCTGTGTTCAATCCTGTTATCGCTATATTATGTCAACAGTCTAAAATCCAGTATGCTGTCAGTAACAGTACAGATTTTTCAAGGGGCCTGAGCCTCCTTCAAATTCAAATTAATCCAGACAAACATTAGCCAGAAAGTAGAAACTAGTAGTTTAAGAAGGGGGGGGGAGGGAAATCAAACCAGAACAGGCTAGTTTTTTGTATTGTGTTTTTAATTAGTACAACAGAATCCTCAGAGAGGAAGATACAAATTCATAAAACTTCCACACATCATTTTAAAAACTCATTTCTAAATGTATTTTTTTCAGTGGGCAGTTAAAAGTAACCCTTCTCTCCAAAGTCCGTACTTCCTCCCACTTGGATCACTAAAAGGCAGTCTGTGGCTAATTGCATTGAATTTAAGCTTGTGAACAAGAAATCACATTGCATGCTACCAGGTACCTCGGCTCTCTTCACTTCAAATTACCAGTTCTTAAAACTATCAAACTTGTAGGAAAATGACTTTGTAACTGTAGTTCTCTTTTTGGGTTAGCATTAACAATTTAACCTCACATTCTTTCCTCACTAACAGATAAGGTACCACTAAGGCCTTCTAAATCAAATTAATTTTTTTTTTTATGGCAAGTTACTAGACTTGACCATTAACAGGGAATCAAGAGTTTCAATTAAGCGAAGCAGTAGCACTGGTCTTCAGAACTTTGCGTCTATACAACTTAGACACTACAGAGAACAGATCCTATCTCAAAAAGAAAATCAACTTTTCCCTTTAAATTTCCAGGGTTTAAAATAAAAGTTTGGAATCCTTGCTTGATGATTGCATGTCAGATTTTCAGTTGTTCCTTTTTAACACATGACAGGCTTCAAAAGATAATTACCAGCTAGCACACAGGGCAGAACCACTTTTATTACATAAACACCTTCAGCAGAGTTTACACCTGAAAACTTCTCACAGGGTTTAGAAGCAGTAGTTTTACTACTACAGCCCAAGAAACTGGGTAATCCAAGGATTCTCAGATTAAATCAACATTCTCAAGATAAGCAAATAGTACCACCCCAACTCTCCAAGTGCAGGAACTGTGGAACAAAGTCAGACACATATCTAGAAACGTCAGAGCCATCTGCCCAGTGTTATAACTGCTGAACTGCATGCTTTATTGCTCAGAATAGAGGTGAGATGCACCAATTCCTTCCTCATTGACTTCTGTTTTCCTTCTCACCAGTTTCTTGTCATATTGCTGGCTTCTGTGGTGGAAATAGAAGTACTGGATGTTCTCTACACCCTCTATCCCCAAATTTAAGAACAAATCAGAATATACTGTCCAAATAGAACTAACTTCAAACTCTCATGAAAAAGATCTTCTTTCCAATACAGGTACCAGAAAACTAAAAGAAGTCAACATTAATTTAAATTTAATACAAAAAAAAAATACCATTTACAAATGTTAAAATTCACTTAGTCTGTCCTGGCTAGTTCATACTCTGGAATTTCATTTTGAAAGTGTTCAAAGGCTTGAATGAAAAACTAAGCTTCCTTATTATGTTAAGCATCTCTTCCAGCAGAAAGCCACCCGTTCACCATTTTGTTCTGAAAATATTTTTACAGGACTACTAGTCAGGTAGCACACACAAACAAGTTAGCAAGATGTGGCTGTACAGTATTTTACACAAATACTGTTAAAGTGCATCAAAGAATGCCATCCAGTGCAAGTTCAATCTCTTTTCCTGAAATCACTATTTAGCAAGCGAGGCAAGGCTCCCTACATGCTATCCGATTAAAGGATCGTCATCATCAGATTGTAACTGAAGTCGGGAAAATGGCCGTTGGGGAACTACTTTATTCTTTGAGATTATTATAATGCAGGTGAAAGTAGTCAGTATCATAAAAGCCCCAATTACAATCCCAATAGCTTCTGGAAGATTTATGCACCACTGGTCAGCGAGCAAGCACTTGGTGTTACTGAAAGTGCCATTGTGCGGCTGTGGTGTCAGTCCCAGGATGTGGCACATCATTGGGTAAATATCAACGTTGTTCATTGTGCTCTGCTTGTAACCCCGATGAAAAGCAGGCCCGTGAGCAGCCAGGAATGGATGCATGCTTGGGAGAGCGTTGTCATAGCCATGGTCACCTACTGGAGAAACGCAAAGTTAAGAGTTAACATCACAGTTTCTGTTTGTGTATTGAGTATTATGGCGGGGGACTGTTTACAAGGGCATGGAGTGATAGGATGAGGGGTAATGGATTTAAACTAAAAGAGGGCAGATTTAGATTAGATATTAGGAAGAAATTCTTCCCTGTGAGGGTGGTGAGGCCCTGGCACAGGTTGCCCAGAGAAACTGTGGATGCCCCCTCCCTGGAAGTGTTCAAGGCCAGGTTGGATGGGGCTTTGGGCAACCTGGTCTAGCGGAGGGTGTCCCTGCCCAGGGCCGGGGGGTGGAACTAGATGGGCTTTGAGGTCCCTTCCAACCCAAACCATTCTATGATCTTAATTTGTCCTTAATTAAATACTAGTATCCCATACTGATTCTATGATTCTATTCCCCTCCCTATCTCTCCCCCACCCCAAGAAGGCATATATTTTAACCAAAGACTAATGCAGAACATAAAGCAGCTGTTGGATCAAACACTGAAGGGACCCAGAGTTCCTTCCCTCTTCCCCAGTCCCCAGAAGTCTTTTCCCTTACTGGTCTTCAGCCATGGATCCCACCCCCATTATCTCTTTCCCTTTTGGTCATCAACATTTCCAGTTTTCCCCTTCCCACACCTCATGCTTGAGTTGAAAAGGATGTTGCCACTCCACGAGTCGGTAGCTGGAATGCAAATTTGTACTTCTCAGATTTTGGAAAGACCTCTCCCACTTTCAAAGCAGACACTTTAATTACTTCGTAAAAGCCAAGCACTTTTCCCTTGATAGTGTTCAGTTCAAGCATATTAATTACCCTCAAATCATGCTTATCAGATTAGGTGCTTCAGGTGAAGGGATATCCAAATAGTCAAAACAAAAAAAAAAACCACCAAAACCCACAAAACAAACCCAAACAAAAAAAAAACCCCAAACAGTCAAAGGATCATGATGCCTGTGACAGGAATACAAGACAACATTTGTGGCTACAAGGTCACCAGTATTGGGACATTTGGTAGGTTTTTAAGAAATACTCACTCTCTTTTTTGGTGGAATATGTACAGCTAAAACCTAGCCAT
The DNA here is from genome assembly GCF_028858705.1 of Grus americana. NCBI lineage: Eukaryota > Metazoa > Chordata > Aves > Gruiformes > Gruidae > Grus > Grus americana. Next base: position 6,606,571 of record NC_072854.1, on the reverse strand, counting down.
AGTCCTAATAACATGCCTCAAAAATCTGTCTAAGATGCCAAAAATTTCTCATAGCACACATAGTACAGTATTTGAGTAACTGCATTTAAGTTTTGAGTTCATTTTTTAATAACAGTTTAACGAATCTGTCGCCAGAACTGTTTCCTTGGCAGCTTCATTGATGTTTCTGATGTGAAATTAAAGACGTCTGTTGATGAGGTGACAGTCACCACTTCAATAAACTTCCTTTTTAAGCTTCAATAAGCTTCCTTTTTAATGTTTTTCACCGTTATTGTTGTTACCACAAAGATACTACTGCTCCACATCTTGCTTGTTTGTTTTAATGCAGTCCTACATTTCTTGATTGCATTTTTTTCCTTCTACTACTTGCTTGTTTTGAACAGAGCTGTTCCAAATCCCTTCGCCAATGAAGTTCCCTATCTTTCCCCTCTGAAGTAGGAGGGCTGGTGTGTACTAACACTGCTAGACACGGTGTAGGTACTGGCACTCTTGCCAATCATGATGCTACCACTTGTCCACAAAGTGCAAGAAACACTGAAATAGCCTTTTAGCCTATAACCTCCCCTGCCTACTTTTGGGAACTCTCGGCTAGCAACATTGTTTTGAAAAGTGATTCGCTTCAACCAGTAAAATGCTGTTACTTCTAAATATATACTTATTAACTATTTCTAGGTGCGTGCAATTCAACTTAACCATAAACAAGAGACCTCTATTAGAGAGCGTGTGCTACGTGTTGTAAATTTGAAGATGACTGTAACAAATCGGTGGGAAAACTAAAACAAAAGCGTTATCTTACATTATAAGCAGTACTTTTGTAGAAATGAGAAAATTTGAACTTAAATATGCAAAGGGCAGACAGCAAGAACAGCCAAACTGGAGGAAACCAGAAGTTTACACCACCCAGTATCCTGTGTCTGACAGCAGTTGTAACAGCTCCTCTGCGAAGTATCCAGCAGCGTTAGCCCTGACATACCAACCAGCCTCAAGCTGTTAGCTGCCCACAGACTTCCTGGAAGTTGGTACCTTTGTATTTAATTTCTGTCGATGGATTTTTCAATGGATTTTTCTTTCAAGAATTTGTCCAGTCACTTTCTGACCACACACAGATACATATTTTTATAGATATATATAAAAATGCGCAGCCTTCATCTGCAATCAGAATTATGGGTTGAATTCTCTTACTATGACAATAATGAAATCTATCTGGAATTTCTTCTTTTAAGATATACTTTCATGAGATTGTTGCATTTTTTCAGTAATTTATACACACCTCTTTTGTCTGCCAAAAAAACCTAAACAACCTGCATGTGAAACACCCAGAAAGATGTATATATACACACATATATGTGTGTGTGTGTATATGTATGTATATATGTAATTTGACATTCATAGCATCTAGCAGGAAGAAAGTGCATAGCTTAGCGATGCACTGTGTGAAGTAGCATCTGTTTTGGTTTTTTTGTCTTTAAAACATGCTATGTGATGCCCCTAACAGGAAGAACTCTGGCTTCTTTCACCATTACTGTTGTGTTCCTATTATTTTTTCTTCCCCTTTATTTTTGTTTCCTAGTACATGTACTGCAACATTAAATGTTGTGTCTTGCATTCCTCAATTTATGCTCTCCTCTATATATACTATATACAAAAAGTTAAAAACCACACTCTGGTGGAACCTTGAGACAGACTGCTATCTTGCCTAAAGTAACTCTTACAAGCGTACCTCAGGCTATTAAGTTGAACATGACAAAGTGTTTTAGCCAACGGAATAACCCCCATCTCTTCCTCATCCTTTCAAACACTCCAAGCTCAGCCTGAGAATGTTCTAAAAAATGCTGAGCTGTTCCTAAAGATGCACAGTGCCAGGACTCCACTCGTTAAACTAGAACCGTTCTACAGACAGCTGGAATAAAGCCAAGACAGTTTACCAATATAAGCCACCAAGAGCACAAATGAGGAAAACACACTTACATTTTGAAAGAGACTCGTTTTGTACAATTGTCCAACCTTCATCTGCAACCAGAATTATGGGTTGAATTCTCTTATTATGACGATAATGAAATCTGTCTGGAATTTCTTCTTTGAGATACACTTTCATATGACTGTGGCATTTTTTCAGTAAGTTATACACGTCTCTCTTGTCTGCCAAGAAAAAAAACTGCATGTGAAACAGCTGGAAGTTATGTCCTGTTTACTGCAATTACTGTCATTAAACCCCAGATCCATTTTTTGAAAAACAATTATTTTTTAAGAGTCACATAGAAAAGGATTTTTTCACAACCCTAATGAAACACTATATCAAAGTGAATTTCACAATTTGGTCTCATTTTAAGTCAGGCATCTCACGGCTGATAGTTTTGGACCTACAATTCAACTTACCCTCTGGGCTTGCAAGGGAGGACAGCAAAATTCAAGCAGAGGAATCAAGAGAAAGCAATCACATACCAAAGTAGTCAGTATTTTATCCAAAGCAGTAACTATTAAATTTTGTGACTGTATAAATCACTTTGTTCATTAGAATGGCTTCAGTCTGGCCACAGTTGTGGAAACTGAGACCAGCAGCGTCATGATTTAAGACATGACTGTTAGTAACTACTCCAAGATATGAAAATTGAATTCACAGTATGAAAACTGAAGTTTCATTCACAGAAACAGCAGCGGTAAAGTGATCAAAGCTGGGTTTAGATTTTTACTTGGAAATTTAAACAATGACATTTTTATTCTGAATAAACGTGAGGGTTTATTTTATGCTCACTGTGAATTGCAACTGTATAGACTAAGTGAGCAACAAGAGAGCAGGCATACCAAGTGAGTATCTACTTTCTCAACAAGCAGTACCAGGACCATCTTTACCACCCACAGCAACTTGACAAGAAACTCTCCTTGGCTTATTGATCACCAAAACAAAGTAATTCTTAAGCAAACAAACATTCTTTAGCTTATTCATTAAATTATGTCAAAGTCCTGTAATATGAACTACACTGCTTTTGCAAAAGATGTGAATAGTCTACCATAGTGTGTACTTTTTAGTAGTAAGATAAACAAGATTTAATTCTCAGTGTATGACTTAAACAAACCAAACATACTCTGCCTTGGCAGCACTGCAGCAACTGGACTCTTGTCTATCAGAGTGTAGTTATTGCGACCAATACAGTCATCAAGGATAATCAGCTTCTTTGCAGAACAGGAGGCCATTCCATGATCGCTTGTTACAATGATATTAATAGTGTCCCACAAACCTAATGCTTTCAATTTATTAGTAAGGAAACCAATATGATTATCCACTTCTTCTAATACTTTGCGCATGTTCTTGGTGTCATCTGGTCCATACTTGTGCCCACTTGCATCTGGTTCTTCCCAATATAACGTAGCAAAACTGACTAGTGGATCAGAGCTGTTCAGCCATGCAACAATTTTCTCCACTCTCTCCTCAAACGTCACCGAAAAGTTATACTTCATAAAGAACTGAGGGGTCGTATCGTTAATTTTTACATCAGTACCAGGCCACATTGCAGCAGCACTTGCTCCTTTTCCCTGCTGTTGATTTGTTACCCAAATTGGAACTGCCTCATTCCACCAGAAGGGATCTGAATCATTGAATTGTGAAAACTTTTTCTTGGCGTCTGCATCGTACATGTCATTAGCCACGATGCCATGGCTTTCTTCATATAAACCTGTCACTATGGTATAATGGTTTGGGAATGTCTTGGTGATAAAAGCATTCTTAACTTGTTTTACAAGCACACCATCTTCAATGAACTCCCGAAGGTGAGGAAGTTTATAGGTTTCCAAGTAATCAGCCCTGAAGCCATCAAAAGACACGAGGAGTAACCTGGATACCGAATCACCGGTAGAGTGAGCACAACAGGCAACTATTCCAGAAAAAAATAATGTTAACATCGAGTTCATTGTTGATACTTCAAAGTGTTTCCAGCAGGTAATCAGATGCATCTGAAAAAATTTAAAAGATAAGACGGGTAACTCAAAATAATTGTACTGGAACCAGTTTAACTAGCTATACATTACGTGCATCTTCCTTATAGAGGTTAGCTGCAAAACAACTGGTGTAAACAACCACTGAAGTCCACAGTATATTTCCATACTGACTAAAGAAGTTTCTCATGTATTGTCATAGTTTCTCATATTAAAACAAATGTGCAATGAGGTGGGTTTTTTTCATTCCAGACTAAATGAAAGGAAGAATTGTTTTCTCTCTTTCAAGCAATTATTCCATTGTTCCTGTGTGTCTTACTACAATTCTGCATTCCAAGACAGATGACCAGTATTCTTTCTTATGTTCAAGCACAGGCACCTGAACAATTCTGCCCCCACATTTAAGAGTCCTGTGCAGGTCTAAATCCTACTTACACATTACTGTTCAGACCAGAAGTTTGTTTCCTACTGTAATTATGATTTTTCTTCTTCATCCACCTTTCCTTTTCCACAGTTTCCACCCTCTGGAGTTGCTGGAAGACTTTTGAGCCTTTCAACATTGCTTACTCTATACATGGAACTGCCAGGAGTAACTTCCACTTCTGTTTTCCTTCTAAGCTGTTGAATGTCTACCATAACAGCATTTAAATCTGTTATTTACGTATCATATTTCCTTCTATCTAAAAAAAAATTAAATCATTAGTAACCTCAGCTATAAGGCAAGTATTTCTTATCAAGGAATTCATTATTATTATGAATGCAAGCTATGATTTGTAAGCTTCCCCCCCCCAACTTATTATGTATGACAGGAGCACTTTGATCAGGAAGGTCCAGAATTATTCTAGAAGCCTTTTAAGAAAGAGGAAGTGAAGCTTCACGTTTCACAAAACCTTCTGCAATATTGTTAGATAATGTATTTACTTCTCAAGAAGAACCCCACTCCAGCAAACTTCTCCTTTATCACGCTTGCACAAAGTAGGGTGATTCTAGGAGGAAGAGCAGCTATCTTCCTAACTGTAGTACTATCTTCTGGCCTATCTCAACCCTTTTCCCCAAACTTTTTAAAACTGTGAGTGTATTACTTTAAAAGTATAAGTAGCTTTAATGTTAGCCAAAGCTTTAGCAGTGAGAGGAATTCAAAGCATGGGAAATCATCCCCCTCAGAACCAACAGTTAAAATTTCTTTAGAAGATACAAATGTTAGAAGAAAGCGTTGCCAAAACCAGCATTAGAGTATCTCCTAATACAGAAGACTTGTAACATGCAGCCTCTTTAAAAAGGAGAAAAAAAAGAAATGAGATGACATGAGCAATGGAGCAGAGAATCACTCGTTTCATGTTGTCAGGTGTTTTAAAAGGCAGAACCAGAGTTTTTCATAAGACCACAATATTAGCTTCAAAATACTCCAAAAATGCTAAGCATTTGTGTTTTTACACACTGTATCACAGCCAACTACAGAATGCCATCAGCACTACACCTTTCTGCTCTTGAACCTCTCCCACCTCTTAGCCAGTTGCTCCGTTCAGTACAAAACGAGTTATCCTGGCCTTGAAAGCTTACAGCAAGATGCCGCGCTGTCAGTACAAACTAACCCCGTGTCCGGGTCCGGCTGCCGCAGCGCTGTCGGGGAAACCAGCGCCGTCACCCGGCCCTCGGAGCAGCGCACCTGCACCGCCGGCCCCCGGCACCGCTGCGGGTCCCGGGTCCGGCTACCCAGCAAACGGACCGGCCTCGTCCGGGGCGGGGGGGGACTCCGGGGCAGACGGCCCGGCACCCCACCAGCCCCACGTAGCCTACCGATACTTTCTTCCCCTCACGTCAAAACCGAGGGGGGCGGTGGCGCAGCCACCCGCTTGTACGAAGGCCGAGCACAGTGGGGGTCCCGCGGCCCTGCCCCGGGCAGCACCAGTCACCACAGCCTCCCCAGGCGGGAGACGCCTCCCCACCCGCCACCGCCCCCCCCGCCCGCCGCGGTTCCGCCCCGACCCCACCGTGAGGGCCCGCTCCTGCGCGGCGCTGGAGGTGACCGGCTGCGGCAGGAGGTGGGACGAGAACGGTAGAGAGGGGAGAACAGCGCCTGCGCACCCGCCGCCCGCGCGGCCCCAACTGCTATTAGCGGCGCTGCCGTAGAGGGAGGAGGGGGGCCGCGGTAGCGGGGGGAGCTCGTCAGCGGGCCCGGCCTCCGCCGGATACGATTGGCTGGGGACCCGCTGGCGGAAGCTCCGATTGGCTCCAGCGGAGTGGGCGTCGCGCTGTGAGACGGGGGGGGGGAAGCTGGGGTGTCTGTGGGGAGTCATGGCGGGATGAGGGGCGATGAGGTGAGGGGGGTTGTGGGGAATCATGGGAGATTGAGGGGGGATGAGGTGAGGTGGGTTGCATGGAGCCATGGTGGATTAAGGGGAGCTGAAGGGAACTGGGCTGAGGGGAGCTGAGGTGAGGGGGAGCTGAAGGGAACTGAGCTGAGGGGGGCTGAGGTGAGGGGAGCTTTAGGGAGCCATGGGAGGCTGAGGGGGACTGAGGGCTGTGGGGAGGTGAGGTGGGCGCTGAAGGAGCCATGGGGGGGCTGAGGGGGGCTGAGGTGAGGGTTGCAGGGAGCCATAGGGGACTGAGAGGAGCAAGGCTGAGGGGAGTGGGGCTGAGGAGAGCTGTGGGAGGCAGCTATCAGAAGCAGGGAGATGTGGTGGGTTGCAGGGGAGCACAGGTTTTATGAGAGGCATAGTAGCCCCCCAGGTTGGGATGCGAGTGGGTTGCCCCTGAGGTGGGACAGTGAGGCCTGCTGGTAAGGGGTCAGAGCCTGCTTGGGGGATGGGCTGTTTGCTGGGTCCTGTGGCTGCAGAAGGATGCTGTGGGGTGAGGTGAGGCTGTGACGGGGTGTGTTACTGGGAGTTGTCCTGTTTCCCTGGGATGCCTATAACCTTCCTCCTTTGCAGGTGTTGCAGCAGCCCCAGGCTGTGGCCTTGGCAAGGCAGCGGTGGTTGTCAGCGTGACTACAAATCCCCTCTTCTCTGTGACTCCTGCTCCCTTTTGGCCACGCAACTCTGAAAGTTGATTGTTCATGTTCTTTCCTGTATGACCTTTTCATGCTCTCTTGTGACACTGGTTTACCCTAAAACTTAAGAGTGCAAGCAGGAAATTGTGTGTGGTGTTGAATGTAACTACTCCGAACACCAGTGCTGCTTTTAGGAAGGCAGTGTGTGGTATGATGGGTTGAGATCTGTTTTGGGTGCTGGTGTAGATTTGCTTCATAAGGCAAATAGTTTACACGCTCTTGCTTTTGCTTTTTATTATGCAAAAGCATTAGTAATTCTGCAAAACCTGTTAAGTTACTGGTGCTGAATAACAATGAAATCAGCTCTGTGTAAATAGAGAAAATAAGTGTCCTTTAACAGCACAGAGCGGAAATTGTCACTCCATTTTAAATTTAATCATGAAACCTGAGAAAAAGACATGTCTATAGCTTCATGATTGACTTAAGTAGAGGATCTGAATGTCATTCTGTGTATCTTGCTAGCGTGTTTGTTCTGAATGTCGCATAGATTTGAGCTTGTTTCTTTCTAATGGCTTTCACTTACGTATGAGTTTGGTGGGTTGTGCTACCTGTGCATGCCAGCTGTGGAGTGGCTCTAAAGATGTGGTACAATAGGCTGGGTAAAGTGTCATGTCTCCGATTCACCTTGATTTATGGAATGTAGCAGGTGTGGCAACGCACAGGATTGTAAAAGAGGCAAAAAAAAAAATCCAGGTGAGCTAGATAAGACTTCTTGCAGCTATTCACATGTTACATGTCAAGTTCAAGTGAAGGTCTTTTTGTCTTGTCTTTTTAATTTTTTTTTTGGTTACACTAATTTAGCTTTGTAAATATGCACATGGCAGTTGATCATGTGGAGGAGGGAAGTGTCCTTTATGAATTACTTCCTTGTATTTCCTTCACAATGTTTATTACACAGAGTGAATTAGAGGTCAAGAGAACACATAACAGGTGCAATCTTTTAGCCAATTTAATGAAATTACGATTGAGCTCTTCTACAAGCATCGAGGTGCTTTTGCTGACCTAGTTTGGCAACATACTTACTCAGCTATTCAGTCCTAAAAGGTGTGAGTAATTTCTTGTTTACCTTTACCCATGTGCTTTGACACCTATTTGCAGTATTCACCTATTCATGAGCCCAGCCTAATATAATGTTTCTAATTTGACACATCATAAAGGCAGCATACCATACCAACTCTGGACTTTGAACTGGGCTAGCCAACACGTATCATGTATTTAATACAGCTCTTGGTGCCATTTACAGTTTATGCCTACGTGAAATAGTTGAGTTGTGTATGCTTACATTAAGAGAAGTAAAACTGTGAACCACCAAGATGTTTGCCTTTCCTCATCTTAATCTCTCTGTGTTGTATTTCACCCTACAGTTGTCTGCATGGACTTCAGTTCTTCTGAGCAGTAGACTGCCCTAAATCCTGCCAGAAGCTGTACAGATTTATTGCCGTAGTAGGATTGAGCATTTGCAGCTCGAAAACCATTACGCACATTTGTTTGTGTGGAATCTAGTGATTACAGGAAATAAAGGGTAGGCATCCTCAAAATGTTTTCAGTGTTTGGCTAGGTTTAGTAAAACATTTAATTTCTAGATGGGAAACTATACCCTCCTGTTATCAGTGTTGTGGAGGGGGAGCAACTCCTTACAAGGAAGAAAACTAGATTTTGCCAATGAATAGTTCAGATAGTTGTCTTAAGCACCTTCTTAAGAAAAAACAGCACATTTTAATTACTTAGAGTTAAAATAACTGAATATTGAAAGAGAAATATTTTCCTGTATTTTTCCTTTTTTTTTCTCTCCATTTTATCCATGTGACAGTGATCTCTGTGATCATTTTTGCTGAGTCATGTGGTGGGTTGACCCTGGCTGGAGGCCAGGTGCCCACCCAAACTGCTCTATCACTGCCCTCCTCAGCTGGACAGGGGAGAGAAAATATAATGAAAGGCTCATGGGTCAAGATAAGGACAGGGAGAGATCATTCACTAATTACTTTCATGGACAAAACAGACTCAACTTAGGAAAATTAATTTAATTTATTACCAATCAACTCAGTGTAGGATAACGAGAAGTAAAGCCAAATCTTAAAACACCTCCCACCACCCCTCCCTTCTTCCAGGGCTCAACTTCACTCTGGATTTCTCTCCCTCCTCCCTGCCAGCAGCACAGGGGGACAGGGAATGGGGGTTGTGGTCAGTTCATCACACGGTGTCTCTGCCTCTCCTTCCTCCTCAGGGGAAGACTCCTCACACTCCTCCCCTGCGCCAGCGTGGGGTCCCTCCCACAGGAGACAGTCCTCCATGAACTCCAACATGAGTCCTTCCCACAGGCTGCAGTTCTTCATGAACTGCTCCAGTGTGGGTCTCTCCCACGGGGTGCAGACCTTCAGGACCAGACTGCTCCAGTGTGGGTCCACCACAGGGTCACAAGTCCTGCCAGCAAACCTGCTCTGGCATGGGTTCCTCCCTCCACGGGGCCCCAGGTCCTGCCAGCAAACCTGCTCCAGTGTGGGCTTCCCACGGAGCCACAGCCTCTTTCAGGTGCCTCCACCTGCTCTGATATGGAGTCTTCCATGGGCTGCAGGTGGATATCTGCTCTATCATCATCCTCCATGGACTGCAGGGGGACAGCCTGCCTCACCATGGTCTTCTCCATGGGCTGCAGGGCAATCTCTGCTCTGGAGCACCTCCTCCCCCTCCTTCTGCACTGACCTTGGTGTCTGCAGAGTTGTTCTCACATCTTCTCACTCCTCTGGCTGCATGTTGCTCATGGGGTTTTTTTTGTGGTTTCCCCCCCCACTCCCCTTCTTAACTCTGTTATCCCAGAGGTGCTACCACTGTTGCTGATGGGCTCGGCCTTGGCCAGTGGCGGGTCTGTCTTGGAGCTGGCTGGCATTGGCTCTGTCGGACATGGGGGAAGCTTCTAGCAGCTTCTCACAGAAGCCACCCCTGTAGCCCCCCCCCCGCTACCAAAACCTTGCCACATGAACCCAATACAAGTAGTTTTTTAATATGTCATTTACTGTGTTTTGATGCATTTTTATCTTGCTGAGATGAAGAAAAATAGGAAGACGTTTCATAAAACTGTAAAAGGGCTAGGTGAGTAACAGTGGTTAAACTGTATTAGACATTAAGCTTTTAGTGCCCATTTAATCTGAAGAATAGGTTGTATATGGAGGCTATAAACAAAACAGGGCTCTTAACCATGCTGTTTCTCAAACTCTATGGAATGACATCCCTCAGGCTGCATGACAGGGTGATAGAGTGTGATGTCTCTGCTTTCTCTGTTTCAGTTACCAGACCCTCCACTGTACATAAGCTTGAAGGTGGGACGCTGGGCTTTATAAGGGCTCTTAGTTTGAGGTAAACGAGGATGTTGAAATGATGCCAGATTTTAAAGGCCAACAAAAATGTTTTCCTTGGAGCAGCTGGGCAAATAAAAAGTCAGTATTTCTTAGGCTCTCAGGTATTCTACTGGAGTTTCCAACCATGGAGTTGGAGAGCAAAACAAACAAAGTTTTATAAAAGGAACTGGAAGACCACAAATAAAGGGCTTTGAAACATCTAAATCAGGAATAATTGTTTAGGCCCTGCAGCAGGTAAAGCAGGTTTTCAAAGATGTGTTGGCAATGACTGCTCTTGGTATTTTTAACAGCTAAAAGCTGTTGATAGTATGAGAGTTGAGTGTCCTGTGCAAAATAATTTCCTATTCTTTGTCTAGCTCCCAGTGGAGAAGTGTCTGTCTTATGCAGAGTCAAATTTACTGATGTGTTGGCTTTAAATATACCTTTTATGCAGTCGGTAGCAAAGCACAATCTGGGTGAAGGTGAATCACCATTCTAACAGTGGGGTCCTGAATCCATGGGCCAGCTTCTTGAGACTGTGGAATCCAGGTCAGTGATAGCTGAGCAGCAGATGGGTTTCTGGAGGCCTGCTTCAAGGGTGTGCTGACTCTTGTGAAACGGTGTGATGATCAAAATCTTCTACTAAACTGGGTTCTGAAATGTTTTTTCTCTGTGTTTTGTTTTCCTTACTACATCTTAAATAGAATACAGAAATTACTATAGCTGCACATGTCAACAGTTAATATGAAACAGCTGAAGCAAGTGTTTCAGAAGATGAACTCACTCCATATGCACACATACAATACAGATAAAACTGTCAGCATACCTATGCAACTTCTTGTCCTTCATAAGGTAGCACTTCATAGCAGCGTGGTTCCAGTGATCTTCTTGGGTGTCCAAAGGTGACCATCCAAAGGCTGGAGCAGAGCAGGGCCGTACTGAACAGTCTCGTTCCTCCTTCTCACCTCCCATTTTGAGAAATTGTGGGGAGCTGCAGATGCTCAGACCTCTAAAGAATGCTGGTTTTCACAGTCTGTTCCTATTATGCAGGTCTTTGAGTGTTAATATCTGTAGGAATAACTGGGTAGAGGAACTTAAGTCTCTCATTCTTGCAGAGAGCACAGAGCCAAAGTAAAAAAGTACCCTACACAGAGACTTCCTAAAAATCTGAGTGCGGGATAAAGGTCTTTTCCTCACATTGTTTAGCGTGAAATTGGTAGTGGATAAAGCATTACTGTTTGTGAACTGTGAAGTGATAAGGCACTGCTAATCATATAAGTAAAAGATCAGGCTGGAAATGATGCAAGAAAGTTTGTTTGCTGTTGATTTCATCCAGGTATTTAGTATAGCCAGGAGTGAGAACAAAATGGTATGATTTTATTGCAACTCCCTTGTAATGTGTCTGTAAACCATCAACAGTCTTTCGCCCAGAGCCCACAGTGTAGTCTTGATGAAGTACTTGAACTGCATGTTGCAAAGCAGTGGAAATGTTTGAGCTTTACAAAGAAAAAAAAAAGTTATTTTTGTAAAACCAGCATCCTGAATTGCCAGGAATATTCATGATTTTTGCAGTGAGTGCTCTCAAGTGCAAACAAAGAGCCTGACCCTATGGGATGCCAAGATCCCTCACATCAAACCCCGTTGTTTACCATGATTCAGTTTCAGGTTCAGCTGTTTCCAAGAACTCTTAGTGTTTTGTTTTAATTATTCAATTTTCTTGCTTCTGTTATGACTGGAAAAAGATACTTCAGAGCAAGCAACTGAAGGACCTCAAAAGGTGAGGTATGCTTTTTAGGGGTCTGACCTTTTTGTTACTCTTCCTTCTTTCTGCCCTTCTCTTCCGCTCCGGAGGTAGGGGATAACTGACTCTAGCAATGCAGGAATTTCTTTACAAGCCGGTCTTCTGCTCAACATTTTAAAAGAAGTCAAAGCTGGAAGTGCTGATTTCTGTTAGGGTGACAGGGTGAACAGATAAAGTTTCAGTAGCAGCTTCAGCGGTCTGATTTTAACATACTATTCTAAGTCTGTCAGGGCCCTTACTATGGTTGCTGTTCTTCAGATAAAATGAAGGTGGTCTAAGCAAACATCTTATATACCGATAAATATCCATGTGTGTTTGGGCTACTGAACTGAGCTCTGTGTATCTCTGTAGTGGACCAGGCAATTATCTAAGTTCCTAATGTGAGTTTTGATGTCCATTTGTAGGCTTCTAAATGTAGGTGAATTCCGACCTTGCTCTCTAAAAGACATCTATTTTAGGGAGTTCAGATGACTGAGTTTTGCAGTAATAAAGACCATCTCCAGAATATACTTCATCTCCTTCTGACGTAATTCTTTCAACCTCTTTTATCACATACTCTGAGATGCCTATCGCTGTCCATTGGACTGTGGAAAGAATCAGTGATTATCTTAATCTAGGTGCTCAATGATAGACAGCTAAAATTACTGTAAACAAAGTGTCTAAAAATGAGACCTAAGAGATCTTACTGGTTGATTGTCACTTGTGTCTTATGTATACTAACAGGAGTTACGGTCATGTTAATTCTGGTATTTCTTGCTTGAAAAAGAATAAGGTTAATGTAAAAAAGGAAATGCAGTCATGAAGTGAAAAATAAACCTTGAAAATAAGGACTTCTGTTACTCATATTCTGTCGTTATATGAATGTGGTGGGTTGACCCTGGCTGGGGGCCAGGTGCCCACCAGAGCTGCTCTATCACTGCCCTTCTTAACTAGACAGGGGAGAAAAGGTATAATGAGATGCTTGTGGGTTGAGATAAGGACAGGGAGAGATCACCCACTAATTATCGTCACGAGCAAAACAGACTGAACTTAGAGAGGGAATTCATCTAATTTATTACTAGGCAAAACAGAGTAGAGGAATGAGAAATAAAATCAACTCTTAAAACACCTCCCCCCACCCCTCCCATCTTCCCAGGCTCAACTTCACTCCCGGCTTCAACCTCCTCCCCCCTCAGCGGCACAGGGGGACGGGGAATGGGGGTTATGGTCAGTTCATCTCACGTTGTTTCTGCCGCTTCTTCATCCCCAGGGGGAGGACTCCTCTCATCGTTCCCCTGCTCCAGCATGGAGTCCCTCTCACGGGCTACAGTCCTTCACGAACTGCTCCAGCGTGGGTCTCTCCCACGGGGTGCAGACCTTCAGGAGCAAACTGCTCCAGCGTGGGTCCCCCACAGGGTCACAAGTCCTGCCAGCAAACCTGCTCCAGCCTGGGCTCCTCTCTCCATGGGTCCCCAGGTCCTGCCAGGAGCTTGCTCCAGTGTGGGCTTCCCACGGGCCACAGCCTCCTTCAGGTGCTTCCACCTGCTCCAGCATGGGGTCTTCCACAGGCTACAGGTGGAATCTCTACACCCCCTCATCCTTCCTCCATGGGCTGCAGGGGGACAGCCTGCTTCACCATGGCCTTCTCCACGGGCTGCAGGGGGATCTCTGCTCCGGCGCCTGGAGCACCTCCTCCCCCTCCTTCTGCACTGACCTTGGTGTCTGCAGAGTTGTTCTCACATCTTCTCACTCCTCTCTCCGGCTGCAAAAGCTCTCTCTAACTGTTGTTGTTTTTTTTTTTCCCCTTCTTAAATATGTTATCACAGAGGCGCTGATTGGCTCAGCCTTGGCCAGTGGCGGGTCCGTCTTGGAGCCGGCTGGCATTGGCTCTGTCAGACACAGGGGAAGCTTCTAGCAGCTTCTTGCAGAAGCCACCTCTTTAGCACCCCCCCCCCCCCCAACCTTGCCACGCAAACCCAACACAATGAGTTTTGCTGTTTATGGTTTATTTGTATTTCTGCAAAGCAAGTAACCAATGTTGTCAGGTGGCTCACATGGGTACAGATGGTACATGCAATGGTAAGTGACACAACTTGAGTTACAGAACAGTGGAAAGTATTGCTATAAATAAATACCACATCAATTCAACACCTTCTAGATATGGGAGCAGAGGAATTTAGAGAATGGATGAATTTGGTTATCTCTTTTTTTTTGGTAATGTTCCATTCTTGTGGCTGTGGGCTGGGACTGTTACTTGGAGGACTTCGTTCTCCAATGGAAATTGGAGCACAAAGTGATGCTGAGACCTTTTCCTGACCTTCTGCCTCATACAACCTCTTTCCTCTCACTTCCCTGCAGGAGAGAAGTCCCATTTCACTGGACGCACATGCACAGAGCTTCTCTGCCCTGTTCCTTTGCTGGAGCAGAGCATTTTTGGCTGGGGAATGAGAAAGGAGCAGCACAGGACACAGGAGAGCGGGCCGGGACACTAGTGTCCCAGGTCACAATGTGGGCATCTCAGTTTTGATCTTATTTGTTATCACAGAACTTTTGAACTGTGGCACGAAAATTATTTCTGTTTTCCCTGAAGATGAAATGTAAGGGTTGTAAACCAGTGGTGGGTTCATATAATGTGATTTGAAATACACCTGATATTCATCTGGATAAATTCTTAAGTGCGGTCAAGTTTACTCTGGAGCCTTATCACTCTGTCACGAGAGTGAAGGCTGGATCTTGGACCTGAATGGTCCTTTTCTTTGCTCTTGGAGAGGGGCAGAGGAAAGGAGAACTTAGGTAACTCACATTTCTGACTAATGAAATCCACATCAAATATATGTATGTATTTTGAAATAATACTCATATGTTATGCTCTTATTCTTTATTTTACCTGTGATATTTTATACCCTCCAGCAGGTGTTGCTGCATCCTGCTAATGTCTTCTTCGTGGATGAAAAAAAAAAATCAGTCATTTGATTTAATACTATGCAACTGGACTTTGCTCTTTGTTTCATGTCATGAATGTGCCTGTGTTCTCTTTTCTTCCTCAAGTTATTTGCCAGCAGAATGACTAAGGAGGGAATTTTTGTGATCCCAGCATATTTAATCCTGCTAGCGCTCTTTGTAAGGAGTTGAAGATCAGCGCGAGTTGCTTATCAAGGCCACGCTCAGAGCAAGTTGAACAGACACAGGTAGAAATACATTTGTATATCCACAAAATGTGAAGAAATGCAGGTGTTTTCTTAAAAGCAAAAAATAGTCATTTAAAATGTTGAAGTTATAAAAATTTTTAGTCGGCTCATTGGTTTTCTCTCTAACATCTCTTCTGTGTTTGTTTTAGAAATCCATCCTGTCTGTGGCAGTTACCTCTCAGGGAGGTTACAAGGATGGGGTCAGGAGGAAAACCTTTATTTTTTCTTTTGGCTCAAACCCAAAAGGTTAAATATAGTTAGATTCTAAAAATTCTCATAATAATCTACATAATCCAGATGCAGTAAACATATAGACTAAAAGTCTTTTGGTCAATGAAGTCTGAAGTTCTAATAACTTTGATAAATTCAGATTTGGATCTGTAACGAGTTTCAGCTCCATTGATTTCAAATGCTCTGGAATGTGTATCTGCCTTTAAGAGGGCAGTTCATTTTATGCTGAAGCTGGAAGTATTCATCTGCTTTAGGTTCTGTGGACTTTCGTGTGTCTCTCCTTTCTTTAGAGAAAAATAACTATATAGACAAGGTGGCTAACTAGATTGGTAAAGTCAAGTGGCATTAAGCCAACTTTGGAAACTTGGGTTGATGTCCTATGACATGAAGTTATATAACCTAAATGTGATTATAAGTAGTTGATATATTAAGTATATGTAATACTAGTTAACACTTATTCAGTGTTTTCTTTTCCTAAAGTCCAAGGCAGCTCACAAGACTTTTTACAGTTTTGGCCCTAGTTTATAGATGAGAGGATGAAGTTGCTAAATGTGAAGTGGGTGGTTCAAAGCCCTAAAGTGAACTGGTGGCAAAACTGGAAAGAGTTCAAGTTTGATGCCTTTTTCTCTTGGATATACCACTTCATAATTTCTTTATTTGTAGTTTTTTATAAATGATCATAATTTGTTGATGCTGTTGTAACCACTGAAATGTTGTGCATGATTGCTTGTATTGTTGAGGCAGTTTTGCCGTGCTTTTCCTTGAAGCTAGGCTTTTATGTGTTGCAAATGCGAGTAAATGGGTGAAGTCTGCATTTCTACCTCTTTACACAAAATGTACATAAGATTTCCAGTAAAACTATTTTTGACTTCCTGTGAAAGAATACATATTTTTTACCATAGCTTTCTAGTACTGATTGGTGCTTCAGCTGTTTTTCACTATACTTGGCCAGGCTATATCTGGAAGAACAAGTGATTACAGCTCCTAAGATACAATTACCAGCAGTCAGATCGACAAAGGGGTTAAAAGTGAGACAGCCCTATCTTTTACTTCAGTGGAAGTGTAGTTGTTGATTTAAAGCTCTCGGTAAATGATTGTTGGAGATCTGCCATGTGTAGCGGAGCATTCAGAAAGCATAGCGCAGACTCTGCGTTCCCCTGAAGAGCGCTTGTCTGTCAACATCTCACTTCAGTTGTGATCTTTTAAGGTACCAGGAGGCAGGCAAAACTCACCAGCCGGCAGTCATGGAAGATCAGGGCTTTACCAATGTTTATCAAAACGTTAACAACAACAATATCAATGAGATTCCAGACTCTGAGGAAGACAAAGAGGATAATCTTTTTGATGATGTCCATGAAGAGCCAGTATCTCCTTCTTCCATCACTACTATCCCAGAGAGCATGGACAGTGATCAAGAGAGCTCAGAAGATAGCTGTAGTAATTCTGTGGCCTCTCAGCATGGGGCTGATGGGGAGGATAGTTCTTCATCTCACCATGGTGCTGAAGAAGACCACCCATACCAGGAGATGGATCTGATGAGCCCAGCTCTGGAAGATAAACATGGAGAGGGCATGATGTTTGAAAGAAACATGCATTTTCCTCCGAATTTCCAGTTGCGGCGGAGCCAGAGCACTTCTTCCAACTCTTCGACTTCCCTCAGGTTCCCCCTTAACAATAACTTTGGAGAAACTGACAACTTTCAGGAAGAATATGACATTTTCCTGTTTGTAAAGGTAAGACTTTGGGTGCTCCTAAGAATACACTAGATTTAAACCTCAAATCAACCTATGTGTCTTCCAAATCAGTAAAATACAGTTAGCTGCCACTTTGTTCCAAACTCTGCTGCCTGGGGGCCAAGCCATTCGCTTGCCTCTTACATCTTAAGGCACAGAAAGAGAAGATTGGTGTTGTGTGGGCATACCTGGGATTTCTTCACTGCAAGTGGAACTATGGGTATTGTGGAAGTATTCTAATTGTTGCTGTAATTAATTTATTCTGTGAAATCTCCATGCTGTTACAGCTAGACTGTTACTACTTGAACTGGTTTAGTTAAGCTAGTTCAGCTATCCCTGTGTATCATTATCTATCTAGAAGCTAATAGCTCAAAAGTGATAGTTATTAATGCTATGAAGAAAACAAAATACATAGTTTAAATAATGGAAATAAAATTTCCACAAATGCTCATCCCTGAAAGAGATCTTTCTTTTATTTCTGTCAATATTTAGATTAATGTATTTCTGTGACAATTTTAACATGTATTTTTCATTAATTTCAAGTTAGGTATAGATTACTGAGGGGACTTTCACACTTTCTCTAACCTTGTAAAGTATTACTTGAATTTCTAAACCATAAACACCTGTGTTGTTAAATAACTGCTATACTTCCCTTCATAAAAACTGTTGCATTCAATCATTCCCCATATTTATTAGGTTGTAACACAGATGTGACAGTTCCTTCTTTTTAAGTACATAAGAGATAAATTTTCGAGCTCTTGTTTCCCTTGAATAGGACCGTACACCATGAGTGTAATACTCTGTTATTTCAACAGAAGTCTTGTGAACTTTGTCACTTTTCAACATAAATAAGATTATCAGAATCTGTTCCTAAGTTCCACAGGTGCTTTGTAAGCAGGATAACAGGTTTTGTTGCCACACATAGTGAGAAGTGTCTTCAGCAATGTCTGCATTTGGTTAATTTAGTTTATTTAAGCAAGAACACACTATAACCTTTGCATTGGTATGAGATGCTGATTACCTTGTATGAAATTGCGTGCAGATGCTCCCATTCAAGTGGAAATGATGGGGTTAATTTGGATTTCTGAAAAGTGAGAAGAGGGGCATTTTGAAAAGAACTATCACAGAGAAGGATTGAGGAAGTCTTTTTCCTTGCTTCTGTTGTGCAGAGTAGCTGAATATCCCATAAAGGGGCTTATCAGCTACTCTAGAGAGAAGCACAAACTTTGAACTCTATTCACTTGCCAAAACATAAGTGCCTTTGAGATGTCCTGGACCCCCAAGACATCCCTGCCTGGCTGGAAGATGAGATGTGAGGCTTTCAGGTGATCCATGCTGTGATCCTCCTCCAGCAGGAGCTGGAGGCCCGATGGACGGGGCACTGTGGGTGGCTGAACCAACTCCTATGGCAGCATTTTATTCCTTGAGAAATTGATGACACTTCATTTTTGGATTTTTGCTTTTCTTTCTTTCTGGTATCAAGGTAATAAAGCACTAACTCCATAGACTGCAAATCCAGCTTCAACTATCTTTAATTATCTAGATAGCAAAAGTCAGCCTATAAAATGGAAGGTCACAGAGTAATATGTAACAAGAATTGTTTAATACCTGAGGGCTATCACTTCTTGCATGTAGGAGCCAAATCTCTCAGTCATGTCAATGGCTGTTATGCATAGACAGTTCCCTTCTCGTATGGTCTCTAGTCCACCTGAGGCCAGTGTTGCTCTGAAATCAGGCTCATCTTCTGGATTTGCTCTTTTCTGCAGACATTAACAGTGACAGCAGGACCTTTTGCTATGAGGCAATAGTGGTAATGGCAATTCTGCCACTATTTATTCCTTCCTTTATTTGTAGCACTAATAAATCTCTGGCAGTGGCTGGAAAAGTGTCAGACGGAGGTCGCCGCAGAGAAAATCAGAGAAAGTGGGAAGATGAAATGGTATCTAACTTACAGTCTAGTTGGCTTAGTTGCAGTGCACTGCCTAGAACATAAATTTAACTTCATGTAACACCATTCCGTGTTATTAGACACCAAGGAAATCTTTAAAACACTTTAACTCATCTTTCACTGATTACTTGGTAACTGTGTCATCAGTGGGCTCTTTCAGGGTGTGCCATAAGGTAAAAAAAAAAATTGGCTTTCATCAAGGAATTCCCTGTACCTTTAATAGCAGAACATAGCATGTACCACCACGGAGATGTTTGTGTGAATCCAGCATGTCCAGGCTTGTCACAGCCACCTTAATGCCCTTTCAATAACATTGTGATTTCTTCAAACAAAAGCCTTTGAAAGTTGAACAGAAATATGACTGACATAGAGGCTATGTTACTGTGTGTGACTGTGTGTGTAGGACAGCTTGACCTAATTGTAGCTGTTGCTCAGAAGTCCAACCTTTTCACTTGTCTGCTGTATTTCCCTGTTTAGCACTGTGCACTGTTTGTTCTGAACGTTGAGTTTCTTTGAAAATTTTAACTTTTTGTTTTCCTGAAGCTTGAGTTGTTATTTAAAGAATTGTGCCTCTATTTTCTTTTCGGAAGAAAGTTATTGCCCTTCTGGATTATCGATGACTTGAGACTGGCTACAGGTTATACCCTCTCTGTACACATTTGTGCCATAGGAGCACAGATCCTAAAGAAGGAAGGTAATTCTTTACCCCGAGCAATAAACACCTTCTGTTATGCACACAATACAAATTTAATGCAGTGGTTTAGCACCGTGAACGTGCATGTTGAATCACTGCACTGAGTTATGGATGCTGGAAGGCACTTCTGGAGATCATCTAGTCCAACTCCTTACTCAGAGCAGGATCACCTACAGCAGACGTAGATGAACATTTGTAGCTTTCGATAGGAACGTGATATTTGGTCAGATTTTGAATATTTCCAAAGATGAAGAATCCACAGCTTCTCTGTGCAACTCTTCCAGTGTCCTACCCTCATGGTAAAAATGTGTTTTCCTGTGTTTAAATGGAATTTCATGTATCTCAATTTATGCCTGTTGCCTCCTGTCCTTTCACTGGATACCAGTGCTTGCATTTAAGAATGTTGTTTTAAGAAAGATACTGCTTTTATCTTCTCTGTGCATCAGAGCTTAAACTTTTAGCTGTTTCCATTAGGGTTATTGCATCCTTTAGTAAAATTTCTTGAAGTTATTAGCTGGTAAAGAAAGGACATTTCTGTTTTGTTTTTATTTTTTCCCCGTGAGACGCTTCCCACTCCCTTGTTTCCAAGTCAGGAAGGTCTGAGGGCTCCAACCTGATGGCACAACCTTGTGCTAGCTCCCTACTGCCTCCCAAAGTTGAGCTGAACTCTTATGAAAGACAGACCATGTTCTTAACAGGGACAGTGAGATTAATTGCTTGTATCACTGCAAAAATCATGCTCCTTGCCATCAAGTTGGCTTTTCTGTTGTTTTATGGAGCATATTGATATCTGTTGAGAAAGTTTTGTTTAAAAATGTGTATTAATGGTTTAGAACATGAAGTTACAGGACATAGCTAATTTTTAGCATGTTTTATTTGAAAAGAGCAGAATCAAATTGTAATGTTACCACATGGACGCCCAGTCTTAAGTTAGTGGTTAAGCTGGTGCTTTGCCGAGCGGAACTGAGTGTTTTGTAGAAGCAAATGAAAAATTACAGTATACCCAGAACAGATGAACATTTGCAGCTTTTTAGTAGGAAGTCCTGCAGGGGCTTTCAAATAAAGGGATGGATATCAACATTAATGAGAATATGTTTTTCAAATTTTCAACTACACAGATTTCTTACTGCACTCATAGTCTACAGAGTCAAACAACTGTACTTGCAATATTGGGGTGGTAGATATTTGCAAGCCTAATTGGATATCCAAATATCTTTTAGCAATGCAAGCCGGGTAGTCTTTTAATTGACTCCAGTACAGCACATAAGGCTGGTGTTAAACCATATCTTCTCCACTGAGGTTTGCAGGTAGTAAAAGGAGTTCTGACTGGAGCGAGATGGCAGGTGTACCTCTCTATATGTACATAAAATTATAGTAATTTGGCTTTTTATGACATTTTTGCTTTTAAAAATATTTTTATAATAAATGTAATGGAAGTAAGCTAATATTATTTTTGTCTTATGAATAAGCTTAGAAAAAGGTTAAATGATTCATAAATCACCTTTTAAATAGTGTTAACTGAGTAACCTGAGCAAGGAAAAGATCCCAGAACTATATTTAGCATTCTCCAGCTATGGCAGATTTACAGACCAAGGTGCAACATGCTGAAGCTAACGTGCACAACAAGAAATGTCTAATGGGGAGCCAATATCCTAAAGTGATACCTTTTTTGATCATTTTAATGAAATGGATAGAAGATTTTCACTGCAAATAGTCTTACTTAAGATAGTTTACACGTACAATTAAGTATAGAAATACAAGTCTGGAATATCAAGTGATAAGATGTGTCACCCAGCTCTCAGTCTGATCTAGACCATCCCTAACAGATGCAGTCATGCAGATTCAGCACATACACCAATTAATTTCTGTCAATGCTTAAAATTATTTTCCAGAGACAAAAATTTTTCTTTATTAAAATTCTTTTGCTTTGAATTGTGCTATTTTTCTTTTTAATAGATAGGTCCTTTGTGTATTAGAAGACAGATATCAAAATTCCTTCAGTTTTTGCTTTCCTAGACAAAACAAATTCAATTCCTTCAGCCTTCCTTCAAGCTTGAGTCATCATTTCTAAACTTGGTGTGGTTTGGTGTGTTGTGGGGTTTGGATTTCTTTTTTTTTTTTGGTTTAGGGTTTTTTTGACCTTTTCCAGGCTCTCTATAGTTAATTTATATATTTCTTAAGCTCCAGTTTTCATGTACAGGTAGTGTATTTGGCAACGCCAATAAAAATTACACTAGCAAGTGCCTCTTTAATTCATCAGCTGTCCAACTCTCTAGTCAGGGCACTTTATCTGCTGTATTTTAGCGTATTTGTGTATCCTTTAACATTTTGTTTAAGATTACAAAGTTCATCTTCTAGCCCTGGTATTTTCCCAATAAATGCTTCTGTAACGGTCTCAACCATGTATTACTCGCCCGTTTGCAAGCAGCTGTAACGCAGTCCTATTGCACAGTTTGCGCCTGCCATTTGACTTCAAGAGCGTTAGATTTCTCTTAGTGACGTGATCAGACTCTGATCACCCGTCACTGAAAACAGTATGGTTTTGAAGTCAGGGAATTGCTCCGATATAAATCTGGTGTGAAGGATACCATCACCAATGCTTTTGCTCTACTAACTCAGAGACTAGAGATACACCTGTAATACCTCCGCACCTTACTACGCAGCCACAACATGGGTTTATGTCTACCTCCTACACCCTGTTGGGGATAGGAGACTGGTTATCTCTTAAATCTTAACATGTAAACCTTATTTCTGAGGAGGAAAACTGTTGTGGGTCTCTTCATAGCTTGATTTATGCTTATCTGAATTACTCTGCGTGCGTGTGTGAAAAGATTAACGAATGGCAGTTCTCTTCCAGATAACGTCCAGTTCCCCAGCTATCAGTCATGAACAGAACACGTGCTTTAGCAGTGGGGCACTGCAGTTTGCTTAAGCCTTTGGATACAAAGGCTAAAAGGTCTTGCTTCTGACCTCTACCGAATCCGTGCCTTGCTCATGCACCTTTCCTGCCTCCGGAAAGGTCCGTGAATCAATTTTCATCTGACACTCCTGTGCCACCTCCAGCCTTTGGCTCCAGCGGCGACTGTGGCTGGGTATAGCACAGTAACGTAGCAACAGCTTCAAAATATGGACCTGTATTGTCTAGGAAATCATTACGGCACAGTGATTGCAGCGACAGCAAACACAATGTAAATATGTAGGTCATACTGAGGGAAAATTAAGATGGGATTTATTTTCTCCTCTCTTTTTCTTGTAATTTTCTTTTTGCGACTCCCTTTTTGATGTTCTGAAAATAAGACTGTTATCCCAGGCTCATTTGTTGTGTTCTTTTGTAACATCTCAGTTCCTTTTGTTACATTTTAGGAGACGAAAAGGTTTGAATTTGTAGATTGATTACTTTTTTTGCTGTCTCTGACAACTTATCTGTGTAGCAGGACTGTCAGCTGTTAAATGGTTTCTGTCCAGTATAGAGGGATTTGTATTATTTTTAATTGTTTATTGCAGAAGTACCTAAAGAGCAGCTCTTCTGAGGTTGATGTTTTACAAACACAAAGTAATAGATAGTCCCTGCAAAGCAACTGGTAATAATATATGTAAATTATTTTGGAATCTGCAAGAGGAAAGCTGCTTTTCTGCTCCTCTCTTTGTTTTCTTTATATACCAAGGGTTGGATTTGGCTCACGCGATTTAACGTGTGTCTGTAAGCTGTTAACTACATCTCTGCAGGATATCTAGGCTCCTTTTGCAGCAAAAAAAAAGCCATCTAAAATAGCGCAGTGGGGTGTTAATTCATGTGACAAAGTGTAGGCATCAGCTGTAGGGTGAGGTTAGTTGTTCTGTAGACTCCGTTTGTTGAATCAAGTAGGGCCTTGATTCAGGTTTCCAACCATAGGCATCCAGTGCTGCCTGACATGCTGTAGGGCTTCCCTCCTGGCCTCCAGCCGCCTCTGCAGAAGGCCACAGGTCTCCCATAGATCCTTTCTCATATATGTTTACAGATATCCTCAGCTATCCTAGGGCCTCTCAAACGCTGCTGGGTATCTAGGTTTAGGCAACTGAATCAAGCCATAAACTTTCACTGGATACAATGGCATAGTCACCTGAAGTTAAACTGAATGCCACCAGTGACAGTTTAAGTACAAAGTCTGGATTACTAGATTAGATTAGAAGCTAATTCTGATAATGAGTATCTAGAAACAAACTCCAGACTGATTAGTTTTTTTAGGCTATTTAATTTTCCTTTTTTTTCAGTGTCCACACTCAACAACAGTTGAAGTGCAACAGTGAACCAGCATTGCAATGTTGGACAGTCTAACTTAATCAGATAAAATCATCTGATACATTTTAGCATCTTTCCAAGAATGAGAACCAGCACTTTCTTTAATTTCAGTCAACCTTCATCCTTTCTTAACAGCAACCCCCATATATTTTTTTCTTTCAACTGTATTTGTTTTGTAGTTACTTTTTATTTTAGACACCATAGTAGAAGAGAAAAGCCAACTGAATTTACTAGGTTTTAGTTCAATCATAGAATCATACAATACCAGGTTGGAAGGGACCTCAAGGATCATCTTGGCAAAAGCACGGTCTAGACATGATGGCCCAGCACCCTGTCCAGCTGAATCTTAAAAGTGCCCAATGTTGGGGAATCCAGCACTTCCCTGGGGAGATTATTCCAATGGCCGACTGTTCTCATTGTGAACAATATTCCTCTTGTGTGCAATCGAAATCTCCCCAGGAGTACCTTGCACCCGTTACCCTCATCTTTTCCATGTGACTCCTTGTAAAAAGGGAGTCTCCATCTTCTTTGTAGCCAGCCTTTAAGTACTGGAACATGGTGATGAGGTCACTCCTAAGCCTTCTTTTTCAAGGCTGAACAAACCCAGTTCTCAGCCTTTCCTCATATAACAGGCTTCCCAGTCCTTTGGTCATCTTTGTGGCCCTCCTCTGGACCTTCTCCAGCCTGTCCACATCTTTTTGTATATCAGGGACCAAAACTGACACAGTATTTCAGGTGTGGCCTGACAAGCACTGAGTGGGATAATGACTTCTTTATTTCTGCTGGTGATGCCCTTGTCGATGTGACCCAGCATCCTGTTGGCTTTGGTTGCTGCTGCAGCACACTGTTCACTCATTGAGCTTGTTGTCCACCAGGACCCCCAGGTCCCTTTCCACTGAGCTGCTCTCCAGCCAGGCAGATCCCAGCCTGTGCTGCAGTCCTGGATTACATTTTCCCAGGTGCAAGACCTTTCACTTGCCCGTGTTGATCTTCATAAGGTTCTTGTTAGCCCACTCTTCCAGCCTGTCCAAGTCCAGCATTAATCCCTGGGGGACCCCATTTTTGGCAGTTGTCAGTTTGAAAAGGAGCAATGTACCACCACCCTCTGCATGCGTCCTGTCAGCCAGTTGCCCACCCACCGCTTGTGTAGACCGCAACGCATCGGTTTCTCTAGGAGGCGGCTGTGGGGGACTGTATCAAAAGCCTTGGAGAAATCCAGGTAGACAATGTCTACTGCTTGCCCCACATCAACTAAGCAGGTTACTTTGTCGTAGAAGGCGAACAGGTTTATTTTATCTTAGTACTAACCTTCGGTGTGCTCAGCAGGATCCCAAACTCACAATATAATTTCTAGGTACCAGTTCAAACACAGCTTAAGATTTTAATTGTGAAAAGAAAATCTGCTTTGTTTCTTTGGGTCATAAGACCCTGTATTTTCCACTCTTCTGCAACTGTATTTACTGGTCCATTAGAAATATTTTCAGTGTTCTCTCATACACTGTGATTGTGGCTGAAAAGGAACACTTGAATATTTTTCTGTACCAGTAGGAATTTTTTTTAATACTTACAAGTACTTAATGGTAAATGTTACAAACCTGTATGAAACTACTGTCTTTGGGAAAAAAAAATAGGAGTAACTCTAAAATAAGTCATTGATTTCTTATCTGCAGGTGTGAATTTTATATTTAGATCTCTAGATGATCCTTTTCACATCAATTAATGATACAATTATGGTTGACTTTTTACTGTCGGTACATCTCTGCTTATGTTGTAAGATGTCAGTGACCTTCATGAAGCTATAATGATACAATTAGGAATAGATGAGAAGTGAATCGGTTAGTGCACAGGTCTGGTTTCAGTACAGGCAAGCAGTGTTTGAAACCAGGATTTTGATTTGTGAATTAATTGATTTTCTGTTACAGCCTCCATGCAGTCACCTCAAAGCAGTCTACAGCTGTTCATGAAGTAAAACTTGAGAAAATATCTTCTGAGAGAAAGACATCATTTTCCTACTTATATATTTATAAAAAATGAGGCACAGAAAGGTAAAAATTTTTGCACACTCACCAAGATGAATTTTTTTTTTTCCTGGTAATCTAAAAAGAATTTCATGGGACAGGAGGTGACCTTTTGGGACATGAAACAGAGTCCTTTTCTGTCACAGACAGCTTCATCATATAATACATAATTCCTAAACTTATCAAGGTCGACCTGAAAACTAAGTGGCCATTATTATTCATTTTGGAAACCTGTTTCAAAACGTCACTGCTCTGATGGTTTGACACCTTACACTAATTTCCAAATGACATTTACTCATGTGCAGCTCACACATCCTTGTTCTTGTGCCATGGTTCATTAGCATTCATCCTTTCATTTAGTGCTTCTTTAAATCAGGTTAGGCCTAGACATCCTCAGATGTTTTTAGGCTAAACCAGCTGATCCTTTTGTCTCCATTTCTTCCAGCCGTCATAATAATTCCCTTCCGTACATATCTTCTTTTCACGAAGGTGCCTTTTTTTTTTTTTTTTTGCACAGCTGCATCCTGTCTCAGGTTGTTTCTACCTTTATAGCTAGACTAAACAAGCAGCAAAAAAGATTCTTTTAATAACCTCCTGGTTTAAGATACCTATGATTGTTTAAGTAAATACATCATTCTATTTGAGGTGAAATGACCTGATGTAAACACGTTAGAGACAGTCAGAAAAAGCTTCATTAATTTCTTGGTGCCTCACACAGTTTTTCACTTATCCTGATACCTGTTTTCCTTTCAGCAACAATCATATTTTTCTAACATCATTGTAAGGTTCCCTAGTCTGCCTGCAGAGCACCAGCGGGGCGTAATTCCCACTCTCCCATGGGCATTAAGAGTGCTCACAGGTTCCCGAATCTTAAATTCAACAGCTTCAAAGGGCTTCTCTCTGGATCCTTAATCGATATTTGAATGGGGTTGGTCCCTTGTCTGTGTTACTGCTCTTTGGGAAATCTTGGCATCTGAAGCTCGACACTGTATCCCTGTAGCTTGAGGACTGATTGAGAAGCAAATGGAAGGAGTGGAAGCTTTGCATCTGAATATATAGGTATTTAATCTCTCTTCTAACCTCTGCTCACATGTATTTGTACCATTTGATTAAAAATCTGGCCAGAAGAAGTGTTTTATACTTGTCCCACGTTTATACTTGCTCTATAAATATGTGCATCCTTATCTGTAACACTGATACTTTGGTGGCCCCTCATGGCAAGAGGGTCTCTGTTAGTCTGAAATGGCATGTGCCTGGTCAGTGAAGTGTCTAAATGATACTGGCAAGTCCTCAGTAAACAGGAATACCAGGAGAAATAATTTAAATTTTTAAAGTGGTGTCCCCCCCGCCCAAAGTCATTAGAAATTCTTCCTAATTTTAATGTCTATTAGCTAGGAACTTTCCAGATAAGTACTGTAGAAAATACTTCAGGAATCCTGAATTTCATAGAGTAGACTTGTTGACCTAAGAGTCCTTTTTTAAGCTTTTATAGCTATCTATCTATCTATCTATCTATCTATCTATCTATCTATCTATCTATCTATCTTATAGTGCAATTCAGGCATGGGAGGTATCCTTTCTTGCACATATCATGGGCTTTTTCACAGGCCATCAAGAAAGCCCATTAAGAATGAAGACTGCACACTCATATCCCAGTTGTTTAAAAAAAATAAAATTATCCAAGAGCTCAGTGCTGCAGCATGCTGATCTGATGCTTATCCATGAAAACTATAAACCGCATGCCTGATGTTTTAGCATATAAGAACTTTAATTCACATTTTTCTCAGTCATTTTAAATTAATAAAATTATGTTTCTACTTCAATACTTCAGTTCTTTGGGAAAAAGAAGAATAGAAAGCAGGATTTTTTTTAAAAAAAAAGGTGATGAACCTTTAGAGAAGAATCATAGTGTTTAAGTAAGAGGAGGTTCAGTGAACAACACAAAAATGCCATGCTTTGCTTTATGAAGATAGAGAGCTTAACTAATTTAACATGTTAGCATATAGAGAAATAGTGGATAAATTTAGAGGTAAGGTATGAAGCTATAAGAAATTAATTGCTATATTTTAATTTCATTATCTAATGTTTCAGTCTATGTGTTTGTCATTTTGGGGACTAAAGAAAATTAAATTTGTCAGAATATCATAAAGGGTTACAGGGCATGTATTTTAAATCAAGTGCTTCAATGTGGATCACGGTTAATATACTGTCTGCTCAGTGGGTCTCTGAGATTTCAGGCATATTTCCAAATAGTACCATGCTCAGGCTGAAAATGTAAGCTGTGCTGAAATGAATATGTGTTTTGCACTGATTCAGTGCAGACAGGATATTACTCAAGATGCTTTGATGCATACTCTGTATGTGCAGTTTGAAGATTGTTTGGATTTGGGGATTTATCTGTGTAAAATTTATCAAGCATGTTTTAATGATTGTCTGCCAGACAGAAAATTTCTTGAACACTCGTCTGAACTGCTTGGTTTTTTCTTTTGTTTCTACTTTGGGATAGGTGTTGAATATGAAGAAGGAGTAATTCTTACTTTGGCTAGAAATGTGTGTGCACAAACCTCAGAGAGAACCTATTTGAATTAAACCCCCAACATGGACTCTCTGGAAGAATTCATCCAGTCTAAATTTCTAGGAGGTCAGTGATTAAGTGGTATAATCAACTAACGGGGAAAGTCTGGTCACCTGGTAAATCCGACCAGGTGCCATGTGAGAAAGAGCAGTTTTCTCAGCTGGGGAAGTGATTCGAGTGCTTTTACATGTTCCCGTGAAAAGCAACTGCTGAAGGCTGGGCACGATACTCCAGGACATCTAACATGGCCCTGGAGGTCTATGTCTGAGCAGGCTAACCCCACCATCAATTTCTCAAAGCCTAAGGTTACTACAGGGTCATATTTCTATGGAAAGATACTACACAAATATACTGGACACAGGTCCACTATAAAAAACTTTGTTATACACCATGTGACCTATTTTGAAGAGCTCCACTCTTTCTTCCCTTCACTGAGGACATGGATTTGTAAATAATCAGCAATGAGTAGTTTCTAGTTACATAGTGCATAGTTCCAAGCTGATGTAAAAAAGAATACCTATGTAAAAAACGCACAGTGTGGTTTTTTTTTTATATATATGTATATCATACTGCAGGATTGCATAGTTTATTAGACTTTATGAGGCACTTTAAATTTACTTATTTTCGCCAAATGTAGGCAGAGCGCTTATCTGTTGAATCAGTAATTTCATCATGGTCCTAACTATTCGTGTACTTTGTGCTAATGCCTTGCCATGTGTTAATGAGCCCGTATAACGAACAGCAGAAGTTTAGAGCAGCAAATTCACAGTCATTTGGCTCCTCCCTGTGAGATTGCAGAGAATGAAGTTTGGACTAGAGCAGAGTTTCTTGCAGGCATCGGGCGAGGATTGGCCCTGCACACCGCGGCTGATAACAGCTAAAAATAGCACCGGTATAAAAGCCCAGCGAGCAGCACAGCTGCCCTGGCATTCCCTCCTCAACTGCCAGCGAGGGAGGAGATGGTGTTCTCCAAGTCCCTGCAAATATGCAACCAAAGAACATTCTGCTGCTGAATTCCACTTAACAATTAACTCGTCAAGTAAAGACACACACTGGACTGTGTGACTCATGGCTCATGGGGAAGTAACCAAGTTCTAACCAAGTTCTACTTTAAGAAAAAAAAAAAAAACAAAAAACCAAAAAACCTAAAAAACAAAGACACAAACGGAAGGCCAGATTTTTCAAGCAGGTTTTCCGAGGAGAGCGTGACAGGTGGGCTGGTGGAATGTCTTTGGAAGTGTGCCTGCAGAATATCTGTATTTTTGTGTACAAGAATGTTGTACTTGTGTGTATATACTCACAAAATCACCCGTATAGGGAGTGTACTGTGCGACGATGGAATTCTGAATGCTTGGAAAAACAAACGTGGTTTTATTTGACAATGGTTTGACTAAGCTGGCGTTGAGGAGTTCAGGAGTCCATTCTTAGGCTTGCTGTTGGTTTTGGGGAAACCAGGTCACTCCCCTGCATTTCGCTTCCTTTTAAAGCTCTGCCTGTCTTCTGTTTTGAACTGTAGACTTTGGGGGAACAGTGACTTCAGTGGCTGATTGCATTGGAAGATAAGCCTTTGGATGTCTGAAGTGCTTTGGCAGCAGACACCTCTGCTGAAGAGTTCCTCTTTTAAAGTCTGGCAAAAGTTACATTGAATTGAAAATAGGGTGTAATCAGGGAAAGCATTAGGAAGTCTTAAAAATAGGTGGCAGTATCAGCCCTATCAATAGTAAACTATTCCCTCATGTATTAATTCTAGTTACTCTAAGTCCTCCTCTTTGATTTAGGAAGCATTTCACTATGGAATTTGTATGACTGGATTTCCTTTCAGTTTAGTTATAGTGTTTTTTTTTTCCTGGTTTGTAATAATCATAGAATCATAGAATGGTTTTGGTTTGAAGGGACCTCAAAGCCCATCTAGTCCAACCCCCTGCCATGGGCAGGGACACCCTCCACTAGCCCAGGTTGCCCAAAGCCCCATCCAACCTGGCCTTGAACACTGCCAGGGAGGGGGCCTCCACAGCTTCTCTGGGCAACCTGTTCCAGTGCCTCACCACCCTCACAGTAAAGAATTTCTTCCTTATATCTAATCTAAATCGACCCTCCTTCAGCTTAAACCCATTACCCCTTGTCCTGTCACTACACTCCCTGATAAACAGTCCCTCACCATCTTTCCTGTAGGCCCCTTCAGGTACTGGAAGGCCGCAATTAGATCTCCCCAGAGCCTTCTCTTCTCCAGGCTGAACAATCCCAACTCTCTCAGCCTGTCCTCATAGGAGAGGTGCTCCAGCCCTCTGATCAGCTTTGTGGCCTCCTCTGGACTCGCTCCAACAGCTCGATGTCTCTCCTGTACTGGGGCCCCCAGAGCTGGATGCAGTATTGCAGGTGGGGTCTCACAAGAGCAGAGTAGAGAGGCAGGATCACCTCCCTCGACCTGCTGGTCACGCTGCTTTTGATGCAGCCCAGGACACGGTTGGCTTTCTGGGCTGCAAGTGCACACTGCCAGCTCATGTTGAGCTTCTCATCAATCAATACCCCCACGTCCTTCTCCTCAGGGCTGCTTTCAATCCATTCCTCGCCCAGCCTAGAGTCGTGCTTGGGATTGCACCAACCCACGTGTAGGACCTTGCACTTGGCCTTGTTGAACTTCATGCAGTTCGCATGGGCCCACCTTTCCAGCCCGTCAAGGTCCCTCTGGATGGCATCCCTTCCCTCCAGCGTGTCAACCACACCACACAGCTTGGTGTCGTCAGCAAACTTGCTGAGGGTGCACTCGATCCCACTGTCCGTGTCGCCAACAAAGATGTTGAACAGTGCCGGTCCCAGTACCGACCCCTGAGGGACGCCACTCGTCACTGTTCTCCACTTGGACACTGAGCCGTTGACCATAAGTCTTTGAGTGCGACCATCCAGCCAATTCCTTATCCACTGCATGGTCCATCCATCGAATCCATGTCTCTCCAATTTAGAGACAAGGATGTCACGTGGGATAGTGTCAAATGCCTTGCACAAGTCCAGGTAGATGACGTCAGTTGCCCTTCCCTTATCCACCGATGCTGTAACCCCATCATAGAAGGCCACCAAGTTTGTCAGGCATGATTTGCCTTTAGTGAAGCCGTGTTGGCTGTCACCAATCACCTCCTTATTTTCCATGTGCCTGAGCATAGTCTCCAGGAGGGTCTGCTCCATAATCTTGCAAGGCACGGAGGTGAGACTGACCGGCCTGTAGTTCCCTCGGTCTTCCTTTTTACCCTTCTTAAAAATGGGGGTTATGTTCCCCCTCTTCCAGTCAGCGGGAACTTTGCCGGACTGCCAGGAGTTCTCAAATATGATGGAGAGTGGCCTGGCCACTTCATCTGCCAGTTCCCTCAAGACCCACGGATGCAACTCATCAGGTCCCATGGACCTGTGCACCTTCAGGTTCCTTAGATATTCTTGAACCTGATCTTCTCCTACAGTGGGCCGTTCTGCATTCTCCCAGTCCTTGCCTTCTGCGACCTGGGCAGTGTGGCTCAAGCACTTGCCAGTGAAGACTGAGGCAAAGAAGTCATTGAGTACCTCAGCCTTCTCCATATCCTGGGTAACCAGGTCACCCGTTTCATTCCGGAGGGGAACCACATTTTCCCTTGTCCTCCTCTTATCACTGACATACCTATAGAAGCTTTTCTTGTTGTCCTTGACATCCCTGGCCAGACTAATTTCTATCAGGGCTTTGGCTATAATATACTGCAAGGTTTACAATATCTGCAAGATTGACAGATGACCCGGCTAAGTTGCCTCCAGTTTTGATTTGATATACTTGATTTTCTGAAAAGGTCACTTAGAACTGCTTAGCCATTTTCCCTTTCATATGAACATTCAATTACCTTTTAATTTATTTTTTAACTAACTGAGATATTTCTCATGGCAAATGAGATAATTGCAGAGAATGTTGGTTTGGTAGCTCTGTAGACTGAAGTCATGTTTTTCTGGTCAGGAGACCCAGCATGAGCAGTGGTGGTAGAAACTCCGGCACAGTGGCTTCCATCTAGCTGAGAGGAGTCAATCCTTACAGCACACCTGACATCACCCTGTGGAGCTCTTTGCCTTGCCTCTCTGAAAGTCAATTTTCTGTGTTAACATGTAACCAAGAGATAACCTGAGAGTCTCTTATTGGTGCCAGCCTCCGCAGGGGGATTTAGGTTTCTCCCAACATCATGAGATACTGTTATATGTATTTATGAACTAGTCTGGCATCAACTCTCACTTGCTGCTTGGCTAGGAATGGGTAGAAATTGCTAATAATGAGTAAAGGGTTCCATATCTCATTAGCACTTTTCTAACTGATGTAGGTCTCCCAGGAAAACCTAGTTCATTTTCCGGAGTTGTATCATAGTTGTCACCAACATCATAGGAGTGAGACTGCAAAAACAACTGAGCTTTGACATTTTGGTGATCTATGAGGTTGCTTCCAGGTATTGCAGTGGGTGACCAAGGGCCCACGCCTTCCTCATAAAAGTGATACCTGCTATGTGCTCTATGAAAATTTTGTGATTTTGGGAAAAGTTGATAAAATCTTTGGAAAATCTTCCATTTAAGAGGAAAAATCTTACATCTTTCTAGTTAAACTACCCAGTATTCCCAATTCTGAAAGACTTAAACAAGACCCCATCGCTATTCAGACTGTGCTCAGAGCTGAATTTCACGCAAAGATTTGCTTTCAGTCTTAAGCTAAGCTCTTCTGGAAGAGTTGTCACCACCGTCTTTCACATAAGGATGTGGGGTGTGGACTCTGAAGTCCTAATAACCTGTGCATGGTGGTCACCAGTGAAAATCTACTAACTTGAAAGTATAGTTGCAGCAGAGGGGTTCAGATCTGTGATTAACTAACCACGTTGCTCCAATTCATCCTGGTCATCTGCATTATCTCTACAGTGAAAAGGGTCCTCAAGCAAAGAAAAACTAAAATGAGATATCACCAAGTCAACATCAGGTGCTTCAAGACATTGGAACTATCACATTGAAGAAAGAAGGGAAAAAAAACCCAAACAACCCACCGTTCATTTAGTAACAGCTTGAGGTGATGCACTAAGGAAAATGAGCTTGTTCACTGGCAATCTTTGTGGAAACTTTATCACAGACGTACCAAAAGGTGAAATGAAAAATGAATGAGGGCGATTTTCTAAGGGGAATGGAAGAGTTCTACAGTTCACTGTAAGGCTCAAGGTCAGCCAGCTGCATTAACGCAGGCGTACAGCGCTGCCATTGATGAGGTGGACCATAATGTCTGCAGAGGTTAAACTTCACTGTCATAAAGAGAGATGGAAGGATGTTGATCCCTGCTATTTCATACTGAACAAGTGTGGGTTTATCAGGGAGCCAAAAGCCAGAAGCTCTTTTCTTAAGCCAGATAGTATGATCCTGTGATCTGCTGTGCAGATCCACGCACGTCACCTGCTGTGCAGGTACTTTATGGCTTCATCTGGCACAGCTAAATGTCACCAATGGCAACATTTGAACCCATGGGAACTAGTCTGAGTCACGAGTAATTTCAAACTGAGTTGTTGAAGGCTTCATCTTTTAGAAATACTGTGCCTCAGAATATAGGAAGTAATTTCTGCTTTCAGCCAAATTGCTTGCCAAACAACAGAGTGAAACACGAATGTATCCAACAAAATCAGCAGCAATTGTGCATTCTTTAGGCCTTATTTACTGGGAAGAATTGAAGCCTAGCCTGAGATCTGCATGAGTTGTACATGCCATTTTGAACACTTTCTGAAAATAATAATTCATAAATTGGGATTGGAGTAGTGTGTCATGTGCTGGTCTTTTGCTTGGGGGGATTTAATCCTAATTTATATGTACATGTTTTAAATACTAATTAATTTAGACTTAATTTATGACAAGAAGCATACCAAGAAATGAACAGAAATAACCTAAATAGGGACTTGCACTAAGAACACTTGTAAATTCAGACAGGGCTATGCATTACTTACGCCGTTGCAGATTTGTAAGTAAAATCATGTCATTTTAGTTCTATCACAGTAGTGAGTCAACAATAACAGGTACATCACACTTACCTGGCGGTGTTTTTTCTTCATCGCACTTAACAGTATGGAGGATTTATTTTGAAAAGCAAGGCCTGACGATATCTACATTCCTCCTTTCATCAGCTACACTATCGATGTAGCCCGCAGTTTGGGACAATCTGTAATGCTCTCCATTGTATCCCCTACAATACCACTTTCCAGAGCAGTCTCAGTCCTTTTTGGAAGTATCTTTTGTTTTTAATTGAAATGACAGTTTTGGAATGATAGTAAAATAAAGAAATAAAGGAATAAACTGCTGTCCTCTAGAAGCCTCTCTAGTGAATGAAGCATTAGGAGATGATTTTGTACCTTTGAAGTGCCACTTCCCCGTGAATGGTTAGCTGTGACTGTCTCAACGCGAGCGCTGAGGATAATTATCCATAATGAAATCCCTCTTCTCACTGAACAGCAGTGGGTTTTTCTCTTGAAGTTGGTAATGTTTATTAATGTTACGGCAAAGTTTGGTACTGCATCCATGTGAAAACATAATTATATATAAAAATAATTTCATGCTTTTGGACTAGAACTTACTTTGCAGAACTCCTGTCTGAGCTAATTCTAGTGATTTACCATTCGATTAAACAGCCTAGTTTCATCCAGAGACCTTTAGAGCTAAAATAATGCGTTTTCATAATAAGGAAAAGGAGAGCTGTGTAGCTCATGGCTCTGATGGATTCATACTGCCTGGGGGATGGATGTAGAGCAAGCTATCTAAAATTTGCCAGTCAAGGGGAATGTCAAGTTTTCTGGTCC
The DNA here is from genome assembly GCF_028858705.1 of Grus americana. NCBI lineage: Eukaryota > Metazoa > Chordata > Aves > Gruiformes > Gruidae > Grus > Grus americana. The sequence continues at coordinate 6,571,002 of NC_072854.1, read as the reverse complement.
CGGCTTTGCCGTCCCCTCCTGTTTCTTGGGACATTCAGGCTGCATGCCTGTTGTATCACTTGATGTCTTTTGTTCCATGCCCTTGAGTGTGGGACAATTTATGAGAAGGAACAAAATCACGGTTCCTCCATCAAACCACCGGGTTTTGGGGCACTGTACCTCTCTGGAGTTGAGGGAAAATACCTGCTCACCCAGCCTTGGCATGAGGCTAATGAGAAGAGCTTTGTACATCCTTGCACATCTTGTACATCTGGGGAGGGGAACGTGCAGTCTGACTCCAAATATCTGAGACAAATCCCTTATGATTTTTCTGAAGATCAAACAAGAACTTGGTAATGACACACTGTAATTCAAAAGGAAATTTAAATTATTGGATTGATTTCTTGCATTTGTTAACTTGTTAAATAAGTAGCACGTCAAAGTTTCTAGCATGCAATAAATGCAGTTGCAAATTACCAGTAATTCAGAACTGTCCCCTGAAGATAGACTTCCATAACCCGTTCAATCGTGCTGGTTTAGTACATGGTTGCTGCTTAGTTGTGGGGGTTTTTTTAGGCAACTAAGCAGTTAAATAACTCCCAGGTAAAATCATAGCCCTAAATACCATTTACTGCAGCTGCACCAAGATTTTACTTCTTTTGTTTGTCCATAATGGAAGTTTATTCACAACATGGAAGACGTTACCTCTGTTGTATAAAACTTGTAATGCCCCGCTCTCACAGAATGAGCTGGGTGGCAGCACCAAGAGAGCACCGGGGGATTTGATGCGCTACGTGCCCTGATCCTTCTTGGTAACTTAGCGGTCTGCTGGAGAACTCCACGATAGAATTACATTCTGGATGCTTGGCCTCTGATTCACCCCCTCGGGACAAATCTTTGCTGGAAGTGAAGCTTGGATCAGGCTTGTGAAAGCTGATAGTGCGTCAGAGTTCACCTACAATAGAGGTCTTGTGTGGAGATGTGGCTGTTCCTTTTCTGAAGCTGTCCTCTTCTTTTATTAATGGGATGACGTGCGCAGATTCATTTATATATCTCATAAGCCTCACACTATAATGACTTGGCTTATGAAGAGTTCATAATTCAGTGTCTAATGTTCTTGTACGTAACTCAAAGCCTCTGCTACTTCTGACTTGTAAGAAAATGATAGGCCAAACTAAGCGACTCATTCTTTTCAGTAAAATGAGAGTGTACTAATTATTTATCAGTTTCTTACCCTTAATTTGGCTAAAGAAAGAGCTGATTTCATAACACAAAACAGAGCTGTGGAGGCAATAATAACCATTATAGTCAAAAAGGTTCCACCCAGATGTAAGTGATAAGTCAGTTTTATATGACAGCAAAGCAGTAAATGCATGAATAGATTCCTGAAGTAGTGCATATATTTTTATATTTCCTCATATATAGAGATATATTTCCTCCTACTCACTGCCTCCTACAATGTTTATCTTAAATCCAGCTTTCAGAATCTATTTAAAAAACCACAGCATTTATATGAACAAGGACTCTGTTTTGCTTGGTCTCTTCTAGGGGTTCCGCAGGGAGATTTTTGAAAATCAGAGTTGTTTTGAGGTGGGCTGGCTTATTTTCTCCGTGGATACCTAAAAGCACAGCTGGAATACCAGATGTGTGGTATTTGCATTACAGCTTCTGTAGCCTCTGAGCACCCCATATCAAGTCCTGGGGCAGGGGATGAGTGCAAGGTGGTGCCTCATGGGTGAAGGAACCTTCCAAGGGCACTGCTGCCCAGAAACATCTTGAACCAGATGGGGTCTGGCCCATTCCTGTGGTAGTTTATATCTGGGTCAGGATGGAGATGGCTTCACGGCATCTTAGCTCCCTTTCTCTGTATTGCACAGTTTCCCTTCTGCTTTGTTGAGCCTCAGCACAATAATCTTCGTCTTGCAAACTGATTATAATACACCACTAAACCCAGACAGTAATTGGGAAGGAAGGATTTAAATGTTTTGACACGTTAAGTCTCTACCAAAATTGCTACATCTAGAGTTTAACTTTCAGAAGCGCGAGGCATGCACAACTTCTGAAGTGGGAGATGACACGTGTGTAGAAATCAGGCACTAAAGCCACAGATTTCTTTTACTTAATAATTACAGCAGGATTTGTCTGACCATTATAATGTCTTTATCTGAGCTTGTTACCCTGGGCTGCCTTTATTACCAGTGGAAAAAAGTAGCACTTCTAGGGCGCATTTTTTCATTTGAAAATAGACATCTAAATAGGTCACGTGCATCAGGTCTTATAGGTGCTGATATCTTGAATGTTGATTTTATTTAAACATTTTGGTTTAGCATTAGTGGTATTACCTCCTTACTGTTCTCATAGCTGGCAGGATTTTCTCTTCCAGAGCTGATTTATATATATATATATATATATATATATGCTCCTGTGATATAAATTATTCAAAGCACTTGTCTATATCAAAACAGCGTTTTCACTGAGGTACTACAGGTAACCTCGCTCAAGATGACCCATTTCCCGTTGTTTCCAGCAGCCCTCATTAAAGGGAAATTATGTCGTCACATGAGGTGCTCAAGCAAAACAATTTTTCACCAAAGACAAAAGCTTATAATCATGTAGTTGATAATATGTTATTTAGGGATGCATTTTAGCGATATGGTGGCTATACTTATGTTTTTGGCAGACTTTTATAACTGTAATCTATAATTACAAAGCAATGATTCTTTTTGCTACATGTAAGTACACTTAGCCCATGTCCTTGGAAGTTTGCCTGTGGGCCTAAGAATAATTATACTATAAATGTTTGGTAATTAATGTACCTAGTCCAAAAATTACGTGTAAAAAATTTGAAATCAAAGGAGTAATAACACTTAATTCTCTTATAGTTAACCTTCCAGTTATTTGAACGAGTGCTAATTAGATCTAAAAACCATAAGCGCACTTTTACACTAATTATAATGTTGATTATGTTGTAATTACAGTTGCAACAGCATAATGAGATTTACTGATTAACCATTTCGGTGCTTCATGGAGTGCGCGCGAAGCGGCCGCTGTGGGAAATCCCTGCAGAGCTTACGCCACGAGCCACGGAGATGGTGGCTGCCACTGCCCTCGACCCGTGTCAGATGCCTACGGGTCACGGGAGGGAATCGGAGATCATCACGAAAGCACGCAGCTAAGAGCACTTTTGGGAAAGGCGAGGGTTTGGTTGTGTCAAAACCATACCCGAAAGACCTCTCTGTGTCAGAAGGGGAAGGTAAAATTGCTCGTGCGAGCTGCCGACAGCCGTTCCGAAGCAGGAGCAGAGGGCAGGGGGAGCAGAGGTGAGGGAAGGGACTTTCCACGGGCAGGAGGGCACGACGGTGGCCATTCCCTGCAGGCCATGATGGCAATGAGGAGTTGACCCCTTAGCCTTTCCGGCTCTCCCCTCCTGTGCGGTCGCTCCCTTCCTCCACGCCTTTGAGCCCTGTCAGGCCTTTCTGCCGTGTGCCACCTCTCGCTGAGGGCTGCTGTGTGGTGACCTCTGAGTCACGCGAGGAATGCAGCACGAAGGAAGGGAGTAGAGATGACGACGGTGTGTCAACAGCAGGCCGAGGCCCTGGAGTTCTCTTCCATGCTCCACCCCAGCATGTCATCACCCTCCTGTCTGCCCTCTACAACCAGCACCCCGAGGGACACGCTGAGAAATATGGGACCCAAATATTTTATTTTCCCGGGGCCCTGAAGCTCTTCGTTCTCCCGCGTAAGCCCATTCCCGCTCCTCTGCTCCTGAATCCATCAGGAGTGGTGGCACCACGGGTGCTTTTCTCACCTAGGAGCATTCAGTTTTGGCTTCTGTGCGCTCTGTACCACACAGGAGTTTTCCCCGAGGCAAAGCTCTGCTTTCCCGCACTCTCCTTTCCCCAACATAGCAGCCAACGCACAGGGTGAAGAAATTAGGCTCTTTTTTTTCCTTACCATTGTTAGCAAGAACAATATTAGGATTTTGAACAGGTAGAAGCAGGACAAACACCCTTCAGAAAAGAAGGGTAAAAACCCATCCCTGTTGCTTAAAGCAATGGAACCAGCCTGCTGCAGACCTTCCCCTTCCCCTGTCACTGGTGCTCCCAGCCGCAGGGTACGGGAGGGAACGACAGAAACGCTGGAAACGGGGAAGAGCAGAACTATTTGCTCAGAGACTGATCCTGCCGTAGGTACCAGGAGCTTGTCTCCTCCCCTGTGAGTTAACCCCACCCTCTTTTTTTATGCTCTGGGCTATTTTGGGCAGGCAGTGAGAACTGCAGCTCTGACAGATGAGGATACTGTACCAGAGCACAGCAGCACTTGTTGCTCTGCAGAACTACACAGCCGTAACAGGGACTGCTTCTCTGCTGCCTGCTTTTTTGGTTTGGTTTGGGTTTTAAATTATTATTTATTTATTTATTAGGCTGCAAACTTGTTTTCTCCACTGGTTTCCAGCTTCATCATTACAAATGATATTTTAAGAGCTTTGCGAGAGCTGTTCGGAAGGGAAACCTACCCGCTACTGTGCGGTTGAAACCCCCTTTTTGCCACTTAATAGCAGGAGATCAGCTGGTAGCCTTGGGGGTGAAAAATGACAGACTCTGTTCCTGCTAACGGGGAAGGAAAGGACCCTGAAATTGAGCTCTTTGTGAAGGTAAGTTGCACGGTGAACTGGACACTGGCGCGGCTCTCGGATCAGCTCGGCTTCTATTGTATAATCAAACTTTAATTTTCTGGCGCTGAGCGGGAGCGGTGCTTTGACAGCCTGTTATCTCTTGCACGCACGTTCACACTGCTTTCTTCTTCGTGACATTAGAATTAGGTAATCTTGCAGCGGGCGAGTCAGAGTTCCTGTATTTTATTGTTATTTCTCTCCTTGTGAGTTTGTCCTGGTATTCTTAGCCTGCTGCCTGCAATGTGCTGTACCCTAACTTCAGATTGCCAGGTTTTTCACTAAGAATCCTGACTTCTCCATTTTTGGGAAGAGAGCACGAAGAGCTGAGGGGTACCAGGATTCAGTACCTTGGCAGAGGCTGTCAGGTCTGAAACACTACCAGCCTGTAAAACAAAAGGGATTGAGCTCAGCTGGCAGTCTTCTGATTATTTCCTGCAATACTTTTTGTTTTCTTAAAAAAAAAAAAGAGAAGAAAACTAAATCAGTTTTTAATCTCGGTTTCTTCAGCCCAAATCCTGTTCTGATTTTATACAAGGGTAACTGAGAACAGAAGCCAATTTAATGAAAATATAGAAAAATAAGTATACCTGTTATATAGTAGGATTTCAGACCGTTTCAAGTTAACTATGAAAATCTTACCATTAAAATCAGTGGCACAGCTCAAACCCATTATACTTACAACCTTGTTAATAGCAAACTTCATGCAAACTCTGTCCCAGTGAAGAGCTCAGATTTTTTGATGTTCAGAGCATGTTTCAAAGCCTCAATGTACATCGAGGCTAAAATCCTCTATGCCCATATAAAATGCAGGTGTTGAGTCTCTCTGAGCCTAAACCATCACTGTAAATCAGTCCGATTATTAGTAATACGTAGGAGTTATATCAGGCCCTTTGCAAACAGAGTACTGAATGATTGGGAAAGCAAATTCCAGCCTCTCCCTTTGTCAAGTTGAGAGTGTATAATTGCTTTGTACTCCCTGATGGATATTTTGGGCTGTAAGTTGAAATGTCAGCCACGTCCATGATGTGTATATATGGCCTCTTCAAGCCTCTTCCAAAACCAGTCAGTTCAGGGGCAGCCTTTCTGACTGAGCCAGCACCAAGGTCTTTTTCTGATTTTACAAGAATTCCTGGTCCATAACTGTCCAGTAGAACTTAATATATTAAAAGGGACCTGCATGTGTCCGTGCATCCTCCTGATACCTTTCCTCTACAAGCTGATTCTAGCAAAGTGAGTTTAATGGAAGTGTTTGTGGGCTAAAAAGTAGGTTAGTGGGATTTTTTTGGTGTTCTGTCATCAGAAATGACACATACAGCGCAACTACAGGCAGGGCAGAGAATGGATTGAAAGCAGCCCGAAGGAGAAGGACTTGGGGATATTGGTGGATGAGAAGCTCAACATGAGCCAGCAATGTGCACTTGCAGCCCAGAAAGCCAACCGTGTCCTGGGCTGCATCAAAAGCAGCGTGACCAGCACGTTGAGGGAGGGGATCATGCCCCTCTACTCTACTCTTGTGAGACCCCACCTGCAGTACTGCATCCAGCTCTGGGGGCCCCAGTACAAGAAGGACATGGAGCTGTTGGAGGGAGTCCAGAGGAGGCCACGAAGATGATGAGAGGGCTGGAGCACCTCTCCTATGAAGACAGCTGAGAGAGTTGGGGTGGTTCAGCCTCGAGAAAAGAAGGCTCTGGGGAGACCTTATAGCAGCCTTCCAGTACCTGAAGGGGCTATAGGAAAGCTGGAGAGGGACTGGTGACAAGGGCATGGAGTGATAGGGTGAGGGGTAATGGGTTTAAACTGAAGGAGTGGAGATTTAGATTGGATGTTAGAAAGAAATTCTTCCCTGTGAGGGTGGTGAGGCACTGGCACAGGTTGCCCAGAGAAGCTGTGGGTGCCCCATCCCTGGAAGTGTTCAAGGCCAGGTTGGATGGGGCTTTGGGCAACCTGGGCTAGTGGAGGGTGTCCCTGCCCATGGCAGGGGGGTTGGAACTAGATGGGCTTTGAGGTCCCTTCCAACTCAAACCATTCTATGATTCTATGAAACGTATTCTGGCATGCAAACCTTCAACTACTGATATGTTTTAGTGCCTACACTATTTTATTGAGGCTGATATGGATGTTTGTGATATATGTTTCTTTGACTGCATCAGCTGTTAAAGTGAAGGTCATAGCCCAGATTCTGTGTGTGTGAAGTTCGGAGCCATAAGTTACTGGAAAAAATTTGCATTGCATTCAATTGAGCCATGCCATCACCTGAAGATTTATAACTCCAGAAAGAACATTTTTAGTAATGCGAGCTCCTGCATAATGCATGTGACAGAATTGCACAGAGATTCTCACATAAAACTCATAATTTGCAGAGCTGGAGCAAAAGAATTAATTGGTATCTTCCTAGAGACTTTCCACTTAGGTTGAAAAATTGTAATTCTTGATGTTTTGGAAAGTTGCCATTAATTTAATTAAAAGTCTAAAAAATTGTATAGAAAAGCATGTAACCAGAGTCTTAAATTATACTGTTCAGAAGTTGAAAATAAAAAAAGAGAGAACATCCAAACAAGAGATGAGCTCAAAGTTGAAAAATAGGAGCATGTAAGAGAAATATGCACAGATGAAAACTTGTCTGGAGCATGAAATTTAAAACAAAGGGATATTAGTAAGGGGAGATAAACGGGAGGGCTGATCCAGGAGACAATCTGGAAAGGAGAAGTCACTTGCTCTGTTTTAAGGCTGGAAAGAACAGAAAGGTGGCAACTGCTGGATGAGTATGAGATGCTGGAACAAGAGGCAAATCTAAATATACTGGACTACACTTGAGGAAAGTTCTAATAACAGGTGATGTTGGGGTCAAGGAGCAATTTCAGCATTTGATTTTTGTGGTGTTAATATTTCACTTGAGGAAAAAAGTTCTGCTCTGCATCCTTGAATGAAGACACAGCCAGAAAATGCAGAGATCAGTGAGAAAAATGTAGGGCAGTAGATATGGCCTGGAGAAAACTTCCACAAGCACAAATAAACCAGAAAGGGCTGTTTTTCACCAGGCATAGAATCTCTAATAAAAGCAGTTTCTGTCTCAGGTTAAAAAAGGAAAGGTGTTACACAATTGCTCTATTTCCCTTTTTCTATTTAACAAGCAGGAGCCTTAGAAAGCCAAGCGGCGAGCTGATTGCAAACAGAAGAGCCGTGCTGTAACCTAATGCAGGTTAGCGATCTCCTGCGCTGTGCAGATAGGCTGGGCATCACCAGGCCACCTGACTGCGACGGCACAGACAGGTTAAGCGGTTATCACACCGATTTGTTATCATCCCCATTGACTCTACTCTTTCTCTAATGGTGCCCTAACCTGGATCCGTGAGATATTTTCTTGTGAACGAGTGTTTGTTCTTGCAAGACGCTTGCTTGAGGGTAACCCTCCCCCGGCGAATCTGGGGCAGGACGCAAGCAGACCGACGGGGAGAACGGGGAGAGCTGAGGAGCGCAGAGGTCTGCTGGGGAGATGGTGCTGCCTTCATCAGATCTGCAGTTTGTGTAAGCAGGCCTTTGGTGAACGCTGAAACTCTCCAGTAGCAATTCCCTCTCTAAACTTGTTTGACAAGGAATTGGAAGAGGCTGCCAGAGAAAAAGGCTCAATACGCGGTGGCGCGAGACGCTGGCAGCAGCAGCTTTGGGGAAGCGAGTGTCGGGAGGCAGCGCTTGCTCTGTGCTTAACCCAGCTTGTTGTAACTCAGGTTAATTTTAATTCTTTGTGTGCTGGAGAAGCGAAGTGCTTCTGTATAAATGACACCCTGATGGAAGGTATATTTAGCTTTTCCCGGCAGTCTTGCACCTGTATACTTGAACATAATGACTGAGCTGAAATGGTGCTTTTTTATGTACAGACTATTAAAATCCATATGGGAGGATCACAAAACCTTTATGGTTTCTTTCTGTTTGCAGTGGAAACAGGTGTTTGGATGTACATTCCTTGCATTTCAAAATTAGAGTGGTGCCTAATATCTAGAAAGTTAATTTGCAGGGGGTACATTGTATACATGGCACACAAAGCCTGATACAAACAAGACTTGAGACTACAACTGTCTATTTGCATTGCTCAGAATGAGTGCAGTCTGGAAAGCAAACAAACCACGCAAATGGTCCAAAGTACATTTGATTAAAAAAAAAATAATCTTCCTGCTTTAGAAATACTCTATAACAAGATATATAATATTCCAAGTTTCTGACAACCAAAAGACGGTAGTATCGTCATGGTAGTAGGAGAAAGAGTAGTGAGCTGGCAGACAGCTATTTCTGCAGGGAGTCACTGTGGTATTGAGTGATTAATATTCTGGATATGTTCATCAGCTCAGATGTGCAAGAGCTTTTGCTTAAAAGGTCAACCACAGTCACACCGAGCACCCATCTGGAGAAAACACGAAGGTGCTTGCAAATGTACGAAGCAAGAGAGACCTCTCAAAGGCCGTGATCTTCCACGCTCACTGACTCCTACACTGAACAGGTTCCCGCCTGCCAGCTGCGGGCATAAAGGCAGAAGACGCTCGCAGCCCATTCTTCCCGTTGGGAGCTGAGCGTTGTGCGTGACCAGGCACAGTGACGGTGTATTTGCGACGTCTCAGGGATACGGTACCAGCCGTGGTAAGGTTCAAGGACTAACAGCATGGAAGTATTTGTAGGGCCCCTTGCAGTCATTTCTCGTTAGAGGATTATCACAAAGAAAAGAGGGTAGTCCTGCTACGCTCACAGCTCCCGGAGCAGCAAACACACATGCAAGGAACCTGTGAGCCCTTTGTCATCTCCAACGGTTTCATTTTGAAGAGTTTTCGGTGTCTGTTAGGAGTACGTTTGAAAGCAATGGCAAGATTTGGCACCAGACTTGCTATACCTGAATGAATCGGTCGGTTGGAGAGCCTGGCTGTCCAGGACAAAGCAGTCATCCTGCGGGTTTCGTGTGCTCCATCAAAAGCCCAGGAGTCGCTGCTCTCGAGAGGGTGTAGCTGTCCTTATCCTCTCCTTTAAAGGAAGATGTAAATAAAAATATTACTCCTGTTGCAAACAATCATTCCCTGCTATTAAGGCTTCTGTGGTTTTAAGCTAAGAGAGTCGCTCTGATAAGAAAACTGATTTCAGTTTCAGAATTTTGGGGTTATCAAAACCTGTAATGGCTTTACAAACTGGGAGAGACAACTTGAAAGGGACCTTTTAACCCATTATAACAATACAAGCTCTGCAATTTATTTGATTCATAGACTGCCCTCGAGAAGTATTTTGATGATGAGTAGAAAGCACAATCAGATCTGGAAGGTACAAAGTTCGTTTCTGTTTCTGGAGAAGTGTGGGTATTTTACTGGCTATTACAAACTCAGCTTTTGGTTTCCATACAAAATCATTCCTATGTTCAGCAAAACTTTCTAGGTAAGGAGGAAATAATAAAGAGAGAAAAGCAGAAAGAAGAATAATGATACTGAAAGATCTGGTTCAACCTGTCTGGTGGTCCAAGACTCACAGTAACATTTTTTTGGTTCCTTGGTCATGAGGTTGGCCAAGCCTTTCACGTTTCAAGAGAGACTTAGCCAAGAAAGCAGACACATACAGTGCGTGCGGTCTCTGACGCTTCGCGGCTATCACTCTGGATCTTGTCTTTATTAAGGATCTTGCCTTTTTCATCCATTCAGAGCTGCCGAGCAGATGACGGGCACCATGGTTCATGTCTCTTCCAGACTTCTTGTGGTGAGGCAGTGCACGATCAGCAGCCTAAGTCTCTCTTCCAGTACGCTGGCCTTGTGCATCAGTATTACAGTTACCAAACTTACCAGGTTTACTGGTGGTCTGAACACCAGCGTGTATACTGGGGGGAAAACAGTTTTACAAGCTTTATTTAAACATCTATAAACATGTTTCATAAGCTCCATGCAGGGGACCTCAGGTGTTTCATTGTAATTCTGGCTCGGTTCCTATCTTGCTTAGTTCTTTTCAAGTCAGGAGCGATTCCGTTGAAGCTCGTAGAGTTTATACGTATATAAAATGGGCACAAGAACAGAGTCAGGCCTCCTAAATGGGAATCACACTGTTTAAACAAGAAACTTAATAGTAATCCACTGCAGACCCAGTTAAATCAGAGAAACGCTACCTGGGCTGACAGTTACTTCTCTGGTCTTATTATAAAGCCTTTTCAATAAGATAATAAAAAGAATAGTTGAGGGAAAAACATCCATCTTGGCAGGATCTAATTTTGCTTCAACCCTTTCTTGTTAAAAGAAAATAATTCAATAAATTAACAAATAGCTGCCTAGCAAATATTTTAAAATTACAAGTTGCTTGTTTTTCCTTGTGATGAAGAAAACCAATACTTTAAAGAAGCTTTTGCCTGAGTTATACAACCCAGAGTCTGTACGTCTGCGTGTCTGTTTTCTCTCCGAGCATTTGCAGATTTTGTTTTGCGTCAGGACAAGTGCCTCATTGGTGGGAATATTAGAGGCGGGCAGTGAATAGTTTAGGCAGGCCAAATTTATAAAAGGACTTGGCAGGGATATAATCACTATCCCTGCCACTTTGAACCTGGTTTGGAATGGTTTGAGGATTGATTGGGAAACTGGATCTCAAGTTAAGGAAGAATTTTCAACTATGTCTCCTGCTTAAGTTCACGATCTAATCATTAGTTTCTGGCTAAAGCTGAATGACACCCTTATCTGCCATGGTTTGGGGTTTTTTTCCCACATATAAATGACTGTGACTACTTGCTTTTTATTGAACTTGATGGCATCAAAATATATGCTAATTGTGACCAAAACATCTGATTAAAATTAAACATATTCAAATGCTTTGTTGAATATGCATAGACTTTATTTCTTAAAATGCCTTTATAAATCGGATCCATAATTTGAATAGATGAGATTTCAGAAACATTTAGGATGGCTCATATCCCATGGCCGTAACAGCCAGTGAGGTTTGTGCTGCTGACTTCAGCGGCAGCAGAGTTAGACCAGCTTAAATGTATCTGAGAACTTGTTTGAACTCCACCTACTAGTGCCATCCTTTATTCCAGCATTTCTGAGCCGCAGAGACGAATCAGGTAAATACGGTGTTTTAAATCTACTGTGAAGAACTGGTGGTATTCATAATTATTATTGCTTGTAGTTAGCGATAGCCACCGGTATGCTTTGGGTGCTCTATGTTTAGCTGCAGATAGCTCTTTTTCCATCTCTGGCAGCACACGTCTCATCAGGCTCACAGGTTGTTGTGTCATGGTTCAGCGATGACAGTGAAGCTCCAGTAAGTGTCCCCGGGAAACTTTTATCGGCAATATATGGCTCTGCTGCGGCTATTCCAGAACAGCAAATGTCACAGAGATCATTTGACATAACGTCCCAAAAATATACAGGGATCCTTTCCAAGAGAGACAGTAGGAAGTACATCTGCCTCTGCCCTGGAGTCTAATGTTAGTATCAGTTCACCTGGCTACGTCAAATATATTTTGATGGAAGGCTGTGTAAAGATTATTTAGGATAACATATTGATCATTACAGCAACAATATTGCTTGGTTCTTGTATGACATAATTCTACAGAATCTGGCAGATATCAGCAAACTAATCCCCAGCAAAGAGGTAACATAAACACTAACATTTCCATTTTGCAGCTAAGAGCTCTGGTAGAAGACTTTTCAAATTACTCTCTTTTAACAGAGTTGGATGTTAAAGGGCTGTAAGTTTGTGTGTTAGTTTTATACATGAATAAAAGAAAGTTTCGATTACACTTTTTTTTTTTTTCCCCAGCAAAGGCTGAGTCAAAGTCATAGGGAGAATCAGTTGGCGTAAGGAAAGGTTTGGTTTTGTACTGGATTCATACTGTATTCAAATCTATAAATCTTATTTGAACTAGGAAATCAGAGCAGGTACCTAAAGTGCTGTAGTAGGTACTTTGAAAATAGCTTCAAGTGGTTTGTTTGACACAGTAGAGTTTAATACTGACAAAGTCCAGAGCAGATTCTTATTCCCTTTCCTACCTTGCCCCTTGCTCTCCCTATTTGTTTGCACTTCTGTGTTGCTGACACGCAGTAAAACTCATCTAGGTGCGATAACGGTGATTTGTATGTACATCTGGAGCTATGAGTTAAAAAACCTTTGATTTCTGTAGGTCTGATGTGTTTAATCAGCATCATGTATTCCTGGCATGATTTTTATATTAGACTTAAGAATTGGAAATTATTACAGTGGAATGAAAGTAATTCAAAAGGTATTCAGTTGTGTTTTGAAAATCCAAAGCTGGTAATTTTATCTAGTAACGCTAAGGGCAAAACTTTCTCTGATTATATTTACAGCATGTCATTGCTGTTTGCTACGCAACTTGATCGCAAAGTTCACACGTAAATGTAGAACCGGTCCATAGGATATTTTCTTTGACTCTGTTAAATTAAATGATTCTTTGTAAATGAGCATTATTCTGTCCCTCTCAATAATCATTCCATAACTTATCTTTCCGAGTATTTATGATTTTACCCTTCTGTATGTATCCTTTTTTAATGGCGGTGTTCAGTGGCTGAAGTAGATCATTCATGATATAACACAGGTTCTTCTTTGATTCAGCGACCCTGGTGCACCACAGAAATTGTGTGGCTACAGTGTCATAAGAGAAGATGTGCTAGGAAAGAGACTGGGACACAAAGCACCCAAGATACAGTTCCGTAACACGCCTTAGCAAAGTTCTGCCATGTTTCAATGGCCCAAGTGGTGTCAAAATCCAGATCAACACATTTTTTATTTTCTGTTCAGTGTTTCAGCACTTTATCTTAATACAGAGCAACAGCCACAGTTCCCACCAGGCGGAAGCTCTGATTATTTATTTTTCTGTCTGGCTCTAATCAAAATATGAAAAGGTCCTGCCCAGGTAGCGATTGTTTGCTCTTCTAAATCTTCATTCTTAATAGTCACTAACTTTGTGTGCAGAGCAGATGACAGAGGCCCGTGACATTGACCTGTATGTGCTTGATGCAAAATGTAATAAGAATGTTCAAAGCCTAGTATTCAAGGCCAAAGCTGATTTTCATTTACTTTAAATTCTATAGAACTTGAATTTCACACATTTAAAACTTTCAAATATTATATGTAGGAATAGTATTTTTTCCCTTCCCTATGCAAGTCAGGCTGTAAAAAAGCCATTTCTTGACTTGGCCCATCCCTGGCAGTGTTCAAGGCCAGGTTGGATGGGGCTTTGGGCACCCTGGTCTAGTGGGGGGTGTCCCTGCCCATGGCAGGGGGGTTGGAACTAGATGACTTTTAAGGTCCCTTCCAACCCAAACCATTCTATGATTCTATGATTATTTTTGTTGCTTCTCTTGCCTTTGTTGGTTTCCTCCGGACTAAGAAAAAAATGTCATGACTCAGTTCTCCATTCACCAATATTTCAGGTGTTAATACCTGCTCATGATACTGGGAATGAAGTTTACACACAGAGGAAGTTTGCTTGGTTTAGGTATGGCTTTAGTTTCCCGTTCTGTTAACCATGAAGATGCCAAAGAAGATATAAAATTTTCTAACTTGTGCTGCTAATAAAGACGTATAATGCTCTACTGTTTGGAAAAGGGCTAATCACCTCCAAAGAGTGTGAGCTGCTGCAGGCTAGCAGTGGAGTTCAAAGTATGATGATCTAGTCCATGGAGATGTATGCCTTATCTCAAAAAACATTTGACGGCTAAGCTCAACAAATGTCTGCAATTCAGAAAAGATAGTTCAGCATAGGTTTTAAATGTTCAGCAGTTGCTTTTTAAAAAACTCAACACCTTACTAATGAAACACTGGGTGATAATGGAAGATCTGTAACCTTCCTGGATGCTGATACCTATTAAGCATATTTACACCCCCAGTTCTGCAAAGGAGGCTGTGCAGGGTGCTCCATGCTTTAGCAGCCACCGATGAACATGATTCTCTTTGCAAAACCCAGTCCCTGAAACAAAAAATGCAAGGCCTTTTTAGAGCGATTCCAAAGCACTTTACAGGTGCAGAAGCTGAGAAATGGTGGTCTTGTGCAAGGAGGTCCAGCAAGAAGACTGCTCTGGTCTTCTGCTCCACCCTTTAGGTGTAGCTCTTGTGTTTTGTTTTTGGGTTTTGTACAGCACTTAGCACCACTGAGTCTGTGTTCATATGCCACACCTGCTGAGTAATTCACAGTAAATATTCCAATAATAACCACGTAAATTATACTAGTCACAATGATGCTTTTTAAATTTTTTTTTTTTCCCTTTGCTAGTCACCGGGAGGGGTCAAGTTTTAGATTATCTTTTGGCTGGCTGTTTTAAATGCACACAAAGCTAACATGTGTTATGACATTGGAAAAGATGTAGAGAAAAATAATTGTAAGGCTTAAAAAATACTTAAGATTGCCATCCTTAAGGCACTCTTTGAGTAAAGGACCAAATATCACTTGACTGCAATATTAAATGTACCTGTAGGGGGGCTTTTTAATAGAGTGGTAACAAGTATAACAAGAAATAGTAACAGTTAGTTAAGGTCAGATATAGTCAAGTTAGAAATAAGCTTAATAGTAACTGTAAAGGTGATTAACCGTTGGAATGAACCACCAAAGAAGTCATGCCCTTTCTTCTTCTGGTTCAGATCAAGATTAGATATGCTGTAATGAAACACATATAGTTAGAGTCAATAAAGGGATAAATAAGCCATAAAATCTACAAACCAGGAAGGCATTGCAGTGGAGGATATCTTGGCAAACCAGAACAGGGTTTGGTTCAAACACAGAAGAAATCTTTGATTTCTAAATCTCTGAAAGAAAGCACAAATTTGGTCAAAGCCAGTCTGATAGAAATGATGTTGAGGGGCTGCTTACATGTCTTAAAATGTCTCTTGGTGTCCTGGGTGTGATAATGAGATGGGATTAGTTCAGGTACTGGTTGAATATGTAATTGCTTATCTTGGTCTGGATACGCAAGGGCCAGACTTTGGAAGAGCTTCCAAAGGCTGAAGCAGATGCTGGCTTGGCCAGTGCTCTGCATGCTGTGTCAGTACGGTCAGACCTTGTGGCCGAGATGAAGGAAGAGTTAAATTGGGAGATACGACAGCTGAATTCCCTTTCTGTCTGTCATGAAGCCATACCCTAAGCCATGCCACATCCCTGTGCCTTGGCTTCATTTCCTATGAAACATTTGCACCAACATTCATTTTCATCTCTCTGCAGCCCAGTAGCTTGTCCAACTAAAATTGCATTCCTTCTTTCCTCTTTAGGTAGACAAACGAATGTAAAAGCTACTCAGGCATTGTGGTTTAACTCCTCACTAAATCCTGAGTTAATTCTCAGGTTGGGCAGGTGTTTCTCTGTATCACTTGCCAAGCTTGTCCTCCCCATAACATTTCAACCCCCAAATAAACATCCTGAACCTTGCCACCCACCACATATAGCTATCATTTTTTTGGGTGCTGGTGCCTGTCTGTACCTGTGTATTGTCCGAAACGAGTAGAAATCAGAGAAACCGGCCCCGATGGATCATTGCTATTGTTGCCGGTGTTTTTCTAGATTGTGATTCAATTTGTGTGGGTGAACAGGCGCGTTGTGTTACTGCTTTCCTTTTGCTTTTAGCTGCTGAATGGGCAGCTTCAAACACATACGAACGCATATCATGGGAGGAAATAATTTTCTTTCACTGCCCTGTGTTTTGTGATGAGCCATTGCTGCTGATTCAGTGTGCAACTGCAGACCTGTTTCATTTGTTTATTTTATTTATAGTATTTATTAAAAAGCTGTTCCTGGATGAAGAGGGGTTGAATGGAACATTCTTGCAGGTTATAGGTTCTCTCAGAATGGCAGTTTTAGTTGTTTATCTGTGCCCTGTTTTTTTAAATGTTCAGGACATTTAATGCCAAGAGGAGCCCTTCATAATTAAGCCTTTTTTTTTTTTCTTTTCAGGATTCCACTAGCATTTGTATAATTTTAATTTTCTTTTCTCCTCTGACTGTTGACTTGCACATGCAGTTTGGCAAGGAACGATATTTTTGCCTTGATTTACTGGGTTGCCCTTTCTTGTGTTGAAGTGCTCTAACTGCGGATTTTTGGTTTTGTTTTCTTTTTAATGTCAGTAGATCTGACTCCAGTTAAACTCTAGATCCTGTTCTAGAGCTGGGTCTTTTTTGAGGTTCAAAAGTGATCTGTTGCTTCCTCTGCATTAAGCACTCACCCTGCTCCAAGATGGAGCCACGAGGATCTCCTCAGAGTGCACGAATGTAATCTTTTGGGGTTTAATTCATCTCCAAGTACCTATTTCTCTAAATACCCTGTAAGTCTTACTTCTCACTATTCAGTCTAATAAAGGCAGTTGAACATGCATACAGGAAGACTTGTTTCAGATTGGGAAGTATCTATGTGCCCATCCTGGTATGCTGAAACCAGCAGCCCTATGGTATGTGTCCATGGGGACACCTCATCCTCTTACCGGGCTGCACAGGACCTCTGCCTGATGGCTTGATGGTCTGATGTTTATCTCAAAAGAGATGATTCTGCAAGAATAATAATAATTTTTAAAAGTGCTGATTCTAGACAGCTACTCAGATCCAACCTTGGAGAGCCTGGGAAGGATGTGACCAGGAGGGGAACTTAGAGGAAGCGTTGTCCCACTCCCCTGGCAAAGAGACAAACCTTGAAAAGGCGATTTTCTTCTCCAGGGGAAGGAAACACCTCTCTCCCCTGACCTAGGCCACTGCTCCCAGCCCCGTCTGCATGTGTGGCAGCGCCTTGCTGCAGCTCCCATGGGCAAGAGGGGTCTTCCATAATTAGCCCCTGGACATCTCTTCCACACTGGGCACCAAGGGTTTATTTAAAAAAAAAAAATAAATAAAAAAATTTAAATATTTTATTTATTTGCATTTATTTATTGAAATATTTATTTTAAATTTATTTAATTTAAAGCCATATCCAGCACAGTGAGTGCAGTTAGTAGTAATCACACTGTGCCCCGTGGTCAGTCAGAGGGTTTTTGTACTGACTCATGTTTGCCTATTCATTACAAATGTGAATTGATAGGATTTCACAGAATCACAGAATCCCAGAACGGTAGGGGTTGGAAGGGACCTCTAGAGATCATCTAGTCCAACCCCCCTGCTAAAGCAGGATCACCTAGAGCAGGTTGCACAGGATGGCGTCCAGGTGGGTTTTGAATCTCTCCAGAGAAGGAGACTCCACAGCCTCTCTGGGCAGCCTGTTCCAGTGCTCGGTCACCCTCAGAGTCAAGAAGTTTTTCCTCAATATATTGAGATGGACCTTCCCGTGTTCCAGTTTGTGCCCGTTGCCCCTTGTCCTGTCACTGGGCACCCCAACCAGTCCTTCTTTGTTAGTACAAGGTCCTATATTTTCTCTGTATTTATTATTTTTCAAGAAACAGCTGTGCACTTGGCACTTCAGAATAATTAAAACCCCCCTCTTTTTCACAGAGAATTGTAAGTAAACATGAAAAAATAGCTAATTCTTAGGATCCTGTTCAGGTACTTGAGTGAATTGGGCCTAGATGTACACAAATGTATATAGAATATTTAGACATTCTCTTGCTAAATGCCAATTTCTCAATTACCTCATTAACCTGGATGTTCCAACAAGCTTTTTCCGGCGGGTGGCTGGCGTATGGAGTTCAAATGGCGTTCTGCAGATTGCAGTTGTTCAGGCTAACGGCAAATGGGAACTGCTGCCTTCGCTGAGCAGGAGCATAAGATAAAACAAAAAAGCTGCCAGAGAAACTTCTTAAACAAAGCAGGGTGAGATTCAACCCTTCTCTAGATACGATGGTTAGACCCAATTACCTGTCTAAGAGTATAACACCAGAAAGTGGTAAGGTATGAATTACAATTGATTAACCCTACTGGGAAGCAGATTAACCATGCCTTTTAACAGACTGCACAACAAACTTTAAACATAAAATATAAAATAAATAATATAATAAACATAGGTAATATAAAAGGTATACTATAAAATAAATATAAAATATAGATTATAATAATGTATATAAAATACAAAATACAAAACTGTAAATATAAAATATATAGAAGTGGTGTAAAAGGCAAGAAAGATTGTAGATTGATAGCATGAAATCTCTGTCTAATCAATCTAGAATGAAATCTAGGTCCGAAGCACAAGCAAAGCATAGGAAGTACGATGTCCCTCTTGCGCTGCTTTAAATATCCAGCTCTATCAGCCCAAGCCTGAGTATTCAGGTTCAGTTGTAGTGACAAATTTTATTGAATCTTTTCCTGTAGAATTGACAATAGGAAGAAGGTGCAGATGAGATTTTTCCCGAGAGAGGAAAAAACTGTGAGAAAGAACTCGTTTGTAAGAGTGCCAAACAGTGATCAGATCTGCAGTGTTGTACATCAGGAAAGGATCATAAAAATGAGGCAACCAGAGGAAAACAGAATGAAGATGTGAATTACAGAGTATGGTTGGAGACTATCTTAAGAGGAGGAGAAGGTGGCACTTAATGATAAATGGTTGAGGAGATTTACAGGGCATGATCCCTGTGTCATGCTCCATTATTTCCACCATATCAAATGGGATTTGTTTAATTTGAATGAGGTGACTGGGTGACAGTGTCAGAGAAATAGAGTGGCCAGGCAGGGAAGGGACGGGAGGTGGGGGCAGATTTTGGCATTGCTGTCACTAATTTGGTTGGTGAAGCCAATGAACAGAGTATATGGCTGAAAGGTGAGGGGTGTAAAATGAAAAAAAAAAAAAAATCAAGAAAGTGATTTTTTTGTTGGGGTAAGAGCGTGAGCAAAAGAGAATTGGGGAGGAGGAGGGTACTGATTACTTCTGAGACAGGCATGATAGGAAAGGATGGGCTGGAGAACGGGTTTGCTGCATGACCATGCTGGGGTCACTGCTGGTCCTCTTGGAGAGTGGTCCACTTGGAGCATGAGAGGCCTGGGTGGGAGAGGAACTCAGGAGTGATGAGAATAAGAATCAAAAAAAGATAATATTGGGAACAGAGAGCATGGTCAAGGATCCCATAAGCAAGAGGACAGTAAGAAATGAAGAGGTGCTAGGAAAATCACAATGGCATAATTAAGATTTTGTATAAAAGGGAAGAAAAGTAAGAATTATTTTAATAAATAGCATTGAATTAAACTTAATTAAGGGTTTTTTTTAATGCTGGATAAGAGGATAGAATTAAATTAGAGGAAATTCAGTCTGAGCATCAAGTCAAAATATGTTTTGAGAAAATTGTCAAAACCATTTCCTATGGGAAGTTTGTGAAGCAGCATCAGTGGAGCATTTCAAACTGGCCCAAACAGTATAGACACAGAGATTTAAGAAATTTTCCTGCACTGAGATGGCAAGTAGACAAGAAATGTGATCCAAACTCCACTCACGGATCCACCTAGGTTTTTCTATTTACATTTATCATACATTAGTTTCAGAAGTCTATACTGTAAAATACTTGTAAATTGTACTTCAATTAGTATACACACTTATTCAAAATTTCTCAGTGGCTGTTGGAAAGCATCACTGGGGTTTTTTTTGAGCATCTGATATTGAAAACACAAGTTGTTTTGCTTTTAGATGAGTCACAAGCAATGTTTGCTTGCTGTTAGGGTGTAGGTCTTAGACTCTCATTTTCGTTGCAGGTATTTGCATCTACAAACTCAGAACTTTCTGTTTCTCGTGTAATGAAATATTCAGAGAGTTGCATTCCATTCTTTCTAGATGGCTATCAGAAAAGACTACCTTGTAACACCCCCTTTAATGGCTAAATTTGACTATGTGCGTGTAAATGATCAGATGAACAAATACAGCAATTTTGGCAGGTACGAAAATATTAAAGGTGAAAAAATATCCCCTAAGCACTAAACTCTGTAGTGATTTCTGTGTGAGTAGCTGGGGAACCAGGGAATTTGTTTATATTGCATTTGTATTCTCGTGGCAGTAAGGCTTGGTTCAAATGCTGGTCATATTTATTGATAAATAATTAGTTTACTGACGGTACTGTGGGTTGCACTGGGAAGTCATACCGAGATGCAAACATCAAACCAAAGACTAGTTTGAGCCTGCGATGCGCTGCTCCTTTGCAATGCAACTTGATCTGCTTTCAGTGAAAGTCATAAACATTCATCGCACCTCGGGGTGAAGCTCCTCGGATACCCTCCGCAGCGCTGGTTAACTTTGGAGATGCAAAAGGAGGCAGAGAGACAACGTCCTGCCCGCTGCGGGATACCTCCTGAGAGCCGCTGATTGCTCTTTCATCTTAAATCAATACAAGTCACTGATGGACAGTATTTGCACGATGTTAAATAAGATACAAAATGAGGCCATGGAGGGCAGATTATGGCCTGCGCTGGGGTCAGCTGATGCGGTGGAAAAGGCCCTCACCGGTGACACCCCCTATTCAGACCTTTATTTGCAGTGCCTGCAAGTGACTCTTCTAATAGTGCAAATAAAGTCATGGAATTTCAATAAATAATTCAGCCCCGGATCTGATTTCAGGTTCAGCATTGACTTTCAGCACCTGGCTGCTGTTATTATTTGTTAGTCTGATACGCTGCTTAGAGGCATGGAAATTTGGCTGCAAGTCGTCAACATTTGCAGAATATACTGTGGGACCAGGTTACTGTCCCTGGCCCAGAGATTTTTAACAGACGTTCAGATTCCAGATGTGCACAGATTTAAGTCTTACAACAAAAAACTGCTTGCAGGCTTCTGGTACTGTAATGGGAACTGGAGCTCTGCGTGGAGCTTGCTTTGGAGAAACGACTCCTTTATTTGCACCTGATCTCTACTAGAAACAGGAATAATTTGACTGTAATTTGCATTGCCTGTGACACCTTTTGACAGTGATCTAGCTCTCATTTTATTTTCTGCAGCTTTCCCGGGGGAATGAACTTTTTACATATCTAATCAGCTCTCAGGATATAGAATCATCAATATTTGAAAATACTATAATTGGTACTTTGTGAATAGCTAAAACAGATTAATTTCCAGATTCTTTCTCCAGAGCCCATAAAACCACTTGTGGTTTTAATCACTTATTAGAAAGACACTAGCGAATCCAAAATATGACTCTGTTCTCACTGAAGTCGGTGGAATATTTTGTACGAATATCGACTGTTATAGAAGCAGAACTAGATCAAGTGTATTAGAGTATAATCCATTAATAGCTGTGGCACCAAAAGGCCAAAACCAGAATATGACCCTACAGGCATAAGTTTCCAGAACGTAGGAGCTGCATTCATCCAGGATGAATATGTTGCAGAACAAGTTTATTTGTCTTAAAAAAGGATTTGTGGCTTTCTTGTTCAAAGTCCTTACCTCTTCCTATGAGATACACCGTAGTAGCCAAGATAACGAAGCAGCAGCTGATGCTTGAGCATCTCTACTGACTTCTACTCAAATTGTGACGATTTTCTGAGTACTGCTGTGGCCTGACTCCCCAAATCCTGTGACTAAGGTTCCTTCCAGCACTTAAACCCATATACAGCAATGCAACTGATATAGATAAGAAAAAAAATAAATAAATTACATATATAAGTGATGGGGCAAGTTAGCTACCTGTAGCAAAATCCTACAAATGGGATGTTTGTGGTCGACTTCCATGGGAGTAAGAACTTCACCCTGCAATGCAAACATACACCACTAGAGGGGATTTTACTACCACTCTATGTCTGGCGTAAGTCTATCCTGAAAAGCCTTTCAAAACATATGTTCGAGTTCAACCACAAGATGTTGGCTACAGGCTGAGTGAAATCTATGGTTTGTATTATGCAAAAGGTCAGGAAAGATTATTATAATTGTCCCTTCTGGCCATTAAACCTGTGAGTGAAATTCTGGTCCCGTCAAAGTTATGAACAAAATTCCCGTTGACTTCACTGGGGCCAGACTTCATCCTGTGCAGGTCAGAGCAAAGCGAAAGTCTGTGCCACCAAGCGTCTAGCACTGAGAGCAAGAACAGCTTTTTTGTCAGAGTCACTAATACATATGTTTGGAAAGGAGTTTGAAACATCCTATGCACCCTCTCTGCTCTGCAGCAGGATGAAATAAAATGAGACCAGTTTTACCAACCTTTTTTTTGTGTGATTTCTTCAAAGCCTCCACTAATGCAGATTAGACAACCTCCTTGGAAAGCCTGCTTTGTGTTTCGTTATTCCTATAATTACACTGGGTTTCCTCCCCCCTTCCCCCCCCCCCCCGCCCCCGCCCCAAGCTTTATCGTTGCAAATTAAGCAAAATACTTAATCCTATCCTCTGTGGGCGCAAACAACAATGGATCATCATCCGCTTTGTAAAACAGTCTTCTACATGCTTGAGGACTGTTATTTAGCGGTAGAACATCGCATCATCTTGTTGCTGTTGCTTGTAGACGCATATGCTGATGATTCATGTTTGTGATTTACGTAAAACCTCCTTCACTTCATCCTCGCAGCCTCACCATCTATCCCCTGTCCTTCATTTGTACATTAGATTTTGTTCTTCTTACGTCTTAAACCTTGAGGTTTACTTTCCTAAATTCCATTTAAGTGATTTCAGACACTTTGTTCCAACTTCTTAGCATCACTTCGGAGTCTGTTCCTCTCCTGGGAAATACTGTGCTTGCAACAACCTCTCCATGCTCGTTGCTGTCAGGAAGTTTTGGAGGGTTCTGTCTATTCCTTCTTCCATTTTGCTAACGGAAACATTAAATATGACTCATCGTCTTGTAGATTGTTATGGTACCTCTATTTGTTATGTGTTTCTAGACTAACAGAAAACTTGATTATTACTACTCCATAAGTATTTTTTCGACCACTGATATAAGCACATTGCAGAGATTTCATACAGATCCCATGTCCCTACTTCGTTTATGAAAATACGGTCTGGAGCTTAAGTCAGAAACCTTACAGAAGTCAGATACCTGCTGCTTCTTCCTCCCTGCTGTGCTGGGTACCCCATCAGAGAACACAATTTCCTTGGTTTAATGTCATTTGTTCCTGATAAGTCTATATTGTCTTTTCTTACCAACTTTACATCTTCACATATACTTCTGAACTTACTGTTTAATCGTTTGTTCCAGTATCTTTCTATATGTTAAGCTTATTTATCCATAATTTCTTGAGTTCTTTTTTTCTTCCTATGATGTCTCACTCTCAAGGAATTATTGATGGGTCCCCAAAAGCAAAGTTTTTAAAGGCTGCTCTCTGTGGTTCCATCCAGTGGCTAATGTGGGTACACAGGATCCTGTGCCACGACACTGGTAAGTGATGGAAGCACAGTAACTTTATCAGGTTGGAAAAGGCTCAGAAAGAAGTGTAAGGGAAGATTGTTATTTGTCCATCAAGCCAAGAAAGAAACATATATATTTCCAATCTACTATGTCAAGAAACACAAGAAGTTTGTGCGTAATCTGCTAATGAGACCTGTGATGAGAATGGCAATTTTGGGCTTTGAAGAATTTCAAGATTTTGCTCTAAGTTGCTCTAAGTCTAAAACACACCTTTTAAAACATTCACAGTGTTATTGAACAGAAGCTGTGGGTATCCACGAGGAGGGAAACTGAAACAGTCTCAGTAATTTCGAAAGGAAATTTTGGCTGGTGGGTGGGCTGCCGGGCAGCCAGGAGCCCCGTGAGTCCTGGCCACACTGCAAGTGGTGACCCTGTGCTCTTATGGCTTCGCGTGGTCCCAGCACCCTGCCCGTCCTCCGGCTGGACAGCGGGGGGGAGCCACTGACCAGGACACCAGGTGTATTTCCCAAGTGGCATGGCCAAAGCCTTTGCACATCTCCTCCAGGTATTTGTCAAATTCCAGATGTGGTCCTCAAAAGAATATTGTTCCAATGGAGATATTTTTTTGAACACTCTCATATTAATTTTTTGCCTAGTTGGTCAAGAAGTTCACAGTCAGGAATACTCCCAGCACAGATCTAGAAAATTCTTACTGAGACTTTTAAAACCTGCTATTTCTGCTGGGTGGCTCAAGGCCTCATTTTCCATGCATGGAGAGTTGATACTTGTGAGAAATCAGCTGCCTTCAAATTGTGTCACAGATTCTAAAACTGCTAGCCACTTTGAAAACATCAGCCTGCATTTACCACCCATCCTTTAGCCAGTATTCTGCTGACATTAAAAGAATCCTTATAAATGAAAGATGTGATTTGTCTCTGTGATACTACTGACGTTACTTAATGACTCTAACTCTTCTAGGGGCTTTTCCCCTATGTATCACCATGTGAAAGCCAGATTTGGTATTCAGAAATTCCTCACAGCAAAGTATGATGGAACATGGTCTCCTCGAAAAAAAATATTTTGGTCTCATCCTTAATTCAGGAATTGCTGGTGTAGAAAGTTTCATTATAGTTCCTACTTCCTTTGATTATTTACTATCAATTTCTCATTAAATTGAACAGGTGTAGTGGTAAGTAAGGGATCTACAAATATAATTGAGAACAAAATCATTTCTTGGTCCAGGGTGTCAGACCAGCCTGTGCTTTTCTACTCTGTTGATACTCATCAAGTCATGGGCCTTTAGCTCTTTAAGAAAGCAGAAGAGGTGATGGAATAGCATGAATCATTTTCACACGCTGAGTCTGTCTACCTGTGACTAGGCTGTAATTTCCTAAATCCAAACTGTGCATGACTGATGGGAGTTCTCAGGCATCACAAAGTTTATTTCAAAGGAAAATATGTTTCATGCAGAACATATACAGGGGCCAGTGGCTCTAGCAAAGCCCTTGAGGAAAACCAGGACTTGTACAAGATGATGCATGTAGCTATTCTGCCACCAGGACCTCAGCTGATATGGCAGATGGATCTGCTCTGCACCAGGGGAATGGACCAGCTTGAGTCAATGGATCTTTAGCTGCAAACATATCCCAAGCCATCATGAAAGGATCCTTAGGAAGAAGCTGACCTCTATGACTGATCTCTTCCTGCCCGTGCTGCCATTCATGTGGATATAAAAGTTGGAAAATAATGATTTACAAAACCCAAAGAAAATATTTATCATGCCTTAACTACTGATGCCCACAGGGTCTCCAACCTGCAATTCCATCTCCTGAAAATCCTGAATGTCTCAAGAGAACAAATGCATCTCAAAATTACGGAGATCCGAGAAGTGCAAGGGCAGCTTCTTGGAGATCCTCAACTCTACTGACGTGCTGCTCAGCCGGTTTGAACCGAGTGTAACGAGCCAGCTCCCTTCAAATTGGCTGGCAGCGCAAGACCAAGTTTAGCTTATGTGCATCTATAATATACGTCTGTACGTATGCCAAGTTTGGACAACATTTTGGCTAGCTTTTGGGGAGCTGGCTAAAGAATTTCACCACTTCCTTTCTGTTTTGTTACTACCCTGACAGCCTTTCTAGCAAATGCTCTATTTTTATTTGACATATATGCATATGGTCCATTTCCGTGTGTGTGCTTAGGAATATAGTCCTGCTCGATCTTGCCCTCCCTTGGAAGGCTGCTGCTAAGAGTTTCTCCTAAAAAACGAAATCTCGGAAGAAGTCCAATGAAGTTAAAATGCCGCACAGCAAATTTATTATTGTTGTTATAGGCCCCCATTCAGGAAAGTACTTAAGTATATGCTTAAGTCCCATTGAAATCGTCAGGACTTAAGAACATGCTTAAAGTCAAGCATATACTTCCTCTGAATTGGGATGTATTTCAGCACATGCTTAAATGCTTTCCTGAACCGGAGCCACAGTCAACAAGAGTGTCCTGTGGTACACAGGACTTGTGCTACAAGATTTACTTCTTACTTGAGACCTACCGGTGCTGCTCTATGAATACACACTTCTTAGCTTGCCTCTCCGTTGGTGGCACTCCAAATAGCTTACTGGCTTTTACATTTGGACGAGAAGTTGTGAAAGAAAAGAGATGAGAAACTGGAAAAAAATGATCCTTACTAAAGCAATACCTTGGCATGCCTGATGTCATGTTGCAGCCAATGATTCTTCCCTACAATGGAGATTTGTGCTATTGTGTGTGTGGTATAATTACTAAGACAGATTTTTTTTTTTTTTAATGGTACAATAAATAGGATATTTCCTGGCCTGCTTTGCATTTCGAATAGGATTTTCACTTCCCCTTTGGGTTCTGAGCGTAAGGAGAGTAAGTGTCAAAAGGCAGGAGCTTTCCCAATTTTAAAACAGAGAGGGTGTAACCATGTGTAATGTGAGTCTAGATTTTGATTGTAGGGATGATGAAATGAAATCCCTCCTTAATCGTTACTGGGAAACACTGAAGTAAATTAGCCTGCCTGCTTTTGCTAACTTCTTAAAATCCTTTTGAAAACGAAATGTGTTTTAGTGTCATCAAAAATATCTCCCTACTTTACCCCACAGTCTAAGAGAACAGTGGACCATTGTGCAGAGTGACCTCAATGCAATGAAAAATGAAAGAAGGAGAATAGATAAAACCAAATATATTATTTTCCTGGAAAAAACCACAGTGCTTTCCGATATACAACTCTTTCCAGCACTGCCATTTTTAAGCTAGATGCTTAGTCATTATTAATGATGGTATATTTCTTTAAAGCTGCTATATTTTGGGAATAACTGGAAATGAAACTTGCTTTTTTTTCCCCCCCTTAAGGTTAGTTAAAATAATATACAGTTGTGTGCATTGCAGTCACTGTGCATGTACCAGTTGGAGTATTTTTGGAACAAGTAAGGAAGCTTATTCCAGTTATTTCATTTATAGCAAAGTAGTAGCTTGAACTTGAGAAGAGCTCCCTGTTCGCGTTGTTCAGCTGTGCTGTGCAGTGGTTGGAGGCTCTCAGTGCTACCGCTACTTTACAAAAATATTTGGCACAAGCTTATAAAATCATGGAAATTTTTTTTCTCCACCCCCCCCCCGCCCCGAAACCCTCTTAATTTTGTTCCTTGGTAATGTGTCAGTACTTCCCCCACTTGTGCACACAAATATCTTTAAGGTTTAATTATTTCATTAAAAATAGCTGAAGTATTTAAGGAGGAGCGCCTTATAAATAATAAAGGAGAACATCTTGTTCATTCTTGCCATCGCTCAGATAGAGGCAAGCAGCTGTTATCACAGTGGGGTTTCCTGATGTGATTATACCAAGTTCCAGGGCAGGACCCTGCATCAGTTGGTGTGAAATACCTAAACAGCTGGAGATTAAGTAGAAAAGCATCTTTTTTTTTTTTTTTTTTTTTTTGTAGCTAAAGTAATAAGAATAAGTTTGTGTGAAGCAATGGGAGCAGAAAGCGATGTTTCAAAGATGGAGCAAAATAATTCTCTAGCGATTAGGCCTCCACAGATTCCAGGCTTTTCTGTTGCTGGGGTCCACATTCATCCCACCTAAATTCTGACACTCATTGAATTCAGTCGAAGTGAAAGGTGGCCAGATTCATCTTTTGGATGTGCATCCTGGCCTTGCCCGCGCAGGAGACCTTCCCTTAGGCTTCTCAGTTAAACTTCAGTGGGTCGAGCATCAGCTGAAGTGTCTCACCCAGCAAATCTTCCAATCCGTTTTACTCTTCCACAGTCGCTCTGGGAATTTGCCTTTTCAGGTGACATCCCTATCCATAGGGAACAGGAGGGACTGCTCATCTGCAGGAGAAGGCAGCTCTGAAACCCTTTCACAGCTTTGGGAGTTACAGGGCGCTATAAAAACTCGGTTTCCTTGATCCTAGTGCCCACAAAGCCTCAAGTCTAACCCTAGTTGCAATCATTAAATCAGGAATATCCAGCGTTACTGGCAGGAAGAGCACATATATCCCCAGCTTGCTCCTTTTTGTAAGTGGTTGATCACTTTTGCTGTGCTTCAGGGAAGCTACGTGAGAAAGCTTTTGTGCTCGTTTGTGAATAGCAGCAGGGATAAATGGTGTTTCTCCAGCTTGTCAATTATGTGTGCTTTTCTTTCCATCCACTGTTTGAGTCTTGATCTTGATGAAGGTATTATTTAATTCCTGCATTTCTGAGCCCTTAACCTTGGACAAACACACAATAGGCTTGTATTTAGGCACTACCAGGGTGCTTTAAGCAAGCTGTTTTTCTTTGAAGCTAAGAGTGACTAAGCCTGGGAGGTTCTCTGTTCTTCCTCATCTCCTCCTGGTAGTTAATAGACTTCACAAGGGATCTTGAGACACTCTGATAAGCCTTTGAAGTTATTACCTACTAAGGTTTTGCTCTTTCTGAGTGCTGAACACTGAATTACTGACTGCTGTTAGAAGCAATGAGAAAGGATTCATAAAACTGACAGAGCCTTGCCTATAATTTCTGCAGAAAAAGAGCTGAATTTAATGGATAAATTGTGTTGCTGGGGAGATTTTGATTCTGTTCCCTCCTCTGTCACCACTTCGCCTTGTGATTTGTGGTAGCGTTTTCAGTTATACCAGTCACATGAGATCAAAACCCATGAATCAGACTCCACCCAAATCATGAGCCTGGCTTCCAGATTCAGGAGCATTGAACAGAGATCATACCATATTTTTTCTTTAGTTTATCTTTCGTTTCTGGAATTTCCTCTGTCTATTCTCAATGTGTCTCTAGCAATTAATGTTTCCCACTCTTTTGGAAATATCGGGAAGATATTTTGACCATTTGGGGCTGTTGGAGGCCTCGATTGACCTCCACAATTAATTTTAATTTTGACGTCTAAGTGAATCTTATTTCTTCCATACTCTGCATCTTTTTGCTGTCCCAAATGACTTCTGCATCCCTTAACCTCACATGACCCATCACTTCTGTGTCTTCATTGCCATTCATCTGTTTTGTTCCCCCAACAATCCTCTCTGGTCTTGAGGATTGCCTTGCAGGATGGAGAACATGTAAAAAGATGCAGATCTGGCTAAACCTTAACCTTCATATGGGAATATATAATTAGAGAGCAGGCAAATGGTCTCCCTGAGTCTCTTTCCTGAAAAAGGTGACATTGTTAACTTGCAGCACAAGAAGTGGGTGATGAGGACATGCAGGAGATTGCCTCCATGCAGGATGGAGACCTGCAGGAAGGCTGGAGCTTTGCACATTATTGTGAGACAAGACGCCTCTCGCAAAGTATTTGCAGAACTTGGCAAACCAAGGTTTTACACTCACTTTGAAGGGAGTCAGGTGAAGAGTGAATCAGACTCAATGGAGTTATAAGCCAAAGTAAATCCAGAGGAGGTAAGATGAGAGTCAGTCCTTCTGTCTGCAGGTTTTTTTGCCCTCTAATTCAGTCATCAATCTGTTTTTCTTCAAATTTTAGGTTTGTAATATATGGTTTGTAGACTCAGTTGGCCAACTCCATTATGAAGGATATCATTATGATTGAGATGGTGAAAAAGCCAAGGGGAAATTTGGTGTCATATCGCTGTTTTCTCTTATAGCATTTGCCTCTTTTCAGGAAGGGTAAGAAGTTAAAAGTTCTTGGCAACAAGCCAAAGCCAAAACAACAAATGTGACTTTGCAGTAGTTATTGCATGCAATATGGTGGTGCTTGGTATTCCTATGATCACATTGTCATTGGTTTGCCCTGAAACTTGCAGAAAAGAGCTAACTATTTAATTAAAAGAATTTTGCAAAACTAGTCCGCTCACATCTCAGGCAGATGGGAAAAATGCATCTTCTCTTGCTCATCCTCATGCCATACCACTCTTCCACCCACTTTATCTGCTGGTTCTTGCATATGCCATGTGCCAGGCATGTTGCAGATCCATAATTTCAGGTAAAAGTGCAGCCAAACTATACCACCGTATACAAATACCTCTAGATTCTGAGTGTTTGTTCTGTGTCTTTACATAGCCCTAAACTTTACAACACGTTGTCTTCAAGTCTTGAATCCACACTCTCTCCATATTTTGGTGGATGGGA
Source organism: Grus americana (assembly GCF_028858705.1). NCBI lineage: Eukaryota > Metazoa > Chordata > Aves > Gruiformes > Gruidae > Grus > Grus americana. The sequence continues at coordinate 6,540,588 of NC_072854.1, read as the reverse complement.
AATCTTGAATTTGTTTTTAAACCCAGAATCACCAAAAGCTGTGTTCAAGACATGAGAAAGATTCATGACGCCCACCAGAAAATCCTTCCGCTAAATATTTCACATGCAAGGCCTGAATGTATAGCAACTGGACACGTCTCAAAATGTTTCTAGTTGTGTTGTGAACGTTTCATAGAACTGCAATAAATAGAAGTGATTCCTTCTTCAAGATGGAGAAATGCTACCTCACAGCTTCAATATTAATAAGATAAAATTTATGAGAACAAACAGAATAATATAATATTTTTCTCCAAAGGAAAAGGGCATGTATTTGCTTAGCTCTTTCATCAGTCTTTTTTGGACACACACTGTGTGCATAAAATAGTTATGCAACCCATGTGGGTCAACACCGGAAGGTTGGTTGCTTCACCAGGATTATAAGAATCTTTTAAACACAATGGTACCACAAATTAAAATGGAAATCTATCAAAACCATTATCGTCCTGAAAGCTTTGGCCGCAAGCATAATTATTGTAGAAGGATGTTGTCCTTGGATGCAGCTTTGGCTCAGTTCAGCTGGTGTTATTTGTATCCCTCCATGGCTCAAAGTCAGAATTTGCATGACCATAAATTTTTAGAGGAAAAAACAGGCTGTTTCCTCAATGCTAACACTAGCAGGTTTTTATTGTTTTGTAGTGGTTTGTAGGCAACTCATTAGGTACTAGTGATAGGAACAGACTGAATGCGGTGGCTGAAATCTGCCTTGAACTTTGGAAGGATTCCGATGGAGATTTCTGTCTGGATCTGGTTGTTTGTGTCTGAGGCTGTTGCTTTACTGGATGTGAACAAGAATGAGTGAATGTCTGGAGTGCTTGGGTTTAAATCTAGATCTGAAAATCCACATTTTGGCTGGTAAAACGGTGAAGCAGATCTTGAGCTGATACAAGCTGCAGTTCATTGGCTTAAATGGAGCAGAAAACCTGTCCTGAGTGTTATAGTACGTCCATAAAGCAGGCAGTCCTATAGGGATGAAAGTAATTGAAAGAATATATAGTCTCCTGGATGGTGCAGCAAGGGACACATCTCCTTTACCCAGAGCTGCCATCTAGAGAGGCACCAGGTTGCTTCCTCAAGCTCCTGATGAAGGCTGCATCCTGGAGTAGCTCTATTCTTGTGTGGATGATAAACTATATTAAATAACAGGCACTGACGGTTATTTTTGAACTAGTTATTTTTATTTCAGCATCCACTTTTCCATCTTGAGGGAGGTGACTAATGTGTCTGAACTCTATTTTTCCTCTCTTTCTACCCCTCAGGCTGGTATAGATGGAGAAAGCATTGGGAACTGCCCATTCTCCCAGCGTCTCTTCATGATCCTGTGGCTCAAAGGAGTTGTGTTCAACGTCACCACTGTTGACCTGAAAAGGTAAAAATTGTTCAGTTTAATTCAAAATAGTTATATGATCCAATGTTTGCCCTATAGAAAGGCCCTCCCAAGATCAATCAGATTTGAATCTGGCCTAAAGAGTCTGTGGTGCACACCAAAATAGTTGGGATTCAGGTTTGGGGTTTTTTTTCCACTGGTGGAATGTTTTTATATTAAACAGGGTGCTTGGGGTAGTTTCAAAGTCTTCTAACCACAAGCTACAGAAAAAAAAAAAAGAGAGGGGAAACTGATTTTGTAGGAACTATAAATATCTGTGCAACTCCCTGATTATAAAGATTAGTGATTTCATGACTTTTTCTCTCTCTGCAGAAAGCCAGCTGACCTACACAATCTGGCTCCTGGGACCCACCCACCTTTCTTGACTTTTAATGGAGAAGTTAAGACAGATGTTAACAAGATTGAGGAATTCTTGGAAGAGATTCTTGCACCTCCAAAGTAAGAACTTGGGATTTTTTCAGTCAATATTCCATTTCCTAGGAATGAAAGATGTCCTAAGAGGAGTTCCTAAAAAGCACTCCCTCCTACAATCTTTACTTACAGGAGTAATATTTATTTATGAAACTTGCTGGCTTCAGTGAGATGACTTCCATGTGTGAAGGTTACTTGTATGACTAATAACTGCAGAATGTTTTCTCTGTACACATTTCAGGATGCCCTTGTATGCAGAATTAAGGAGACCAACAGTAGAAAAATTTTGCAGGGGTCTGGTGTCCACAATTTACAAAGCTAAAAATAACTTGGAATAGATGCCGAGAATTGCCACACAAAACATCTGTGCCAGAAAAAGCATTTCACAGCGAATAACTGGAGGTTTCTGAACTGTATGGTGCATTAGAAAGGTTGGAAGGGGAACTGATTACAGAGTACGAGAGGCCCTGGAGGCAGAAAAGTGCTCATTATTCTAGTCAAGAAATGACAAGAGCCCATGACTAGAAGTTATAACCAAACTAATTCAGATTAGAAACAAGGCATAGATTTTTTCAGTATGGATGATTAACCATTGGATCAAGCTACCACGGAAAGCTTCAGATTCACCAGATATGCCTTAGTTAGTCAAACATTTTGGACTTAATACAAGGATAATGGGGAAAAAATTGTTGGCTTGTGTTTTGGACCTTAAAATCTAAGAATCAATGAAAATTGACTCGGTTCCTTGTGGAGTATTTTACCTCCAACTGAATCAGCACCTATAGGCTAGTCCTAAGGTGAGGGATCAGATATTTAAATTTTCTGTACTCTGGTCCAAGACCACTGAAATCAGCAGGAATCATTAGTTTGTGTTGGTCTTTCAAATCGATATATCCCTTTGCACCAGATGTCTATAAAAAACAATTCAGAGACTGAAAACTTTATGTTCCTTCACCTGGGTATTGCTAACATGCCTTGCTATTACATCCTGGAGTACATTTTCAGCGTAAGGAATTAGCCACGACTGCCATTCATAATAGAGGGAGCTGGCTGCCAAACTCCCCTGCACCTTTCTGGAAATTTAGGCTTCTTTCTTATTCAAGGCCACTGTATCTTGGATCATGGTCACATGAAGCACCAGTGCAATTACCTTTGTCACGAAGCCATCCTTGTGTAACTATCCAAATGCCTGCCTTGACAGACACAGATATTATTAAGAGGGACTTGCCAAGCTGTTGTTTTGAGATAAACGGCAGTGTTAATTGCAGCTCCTTGTACAGGGCTTTTTTCTTTCTTCTTGTAAATCGTATTTGTAATCCACCGCTATGTTGCTGGTAACAAGATGTTACTCTCCACGCTGCTTCTCCCTTTTCAGGTACCCCAAGCTGGCTGCTAAACACCGGGAATCAAACACTGCTGGAATCGATATCTTCTCCAAATTTTCTGCATACATCAAAAATACCAAACAGCAGGATAATGCTGGTGAGTAGGATCATTACCAAATGTGCCAGGGAGTTTGTGTGCTTAGAAAGGGAATCATTTTGCCATTCTCCCATCATTTTATTGTAAACTCTGTTCATATGACATCAGGTACCATTGCTGATCAACCTGAGACGGTAGGTTCAGTGGACTCAATTCACATGTCCACAGTTGAATTAACTACATCTATGCTAGTAAATAAAACAGGCAACAGAGCATTCAGTAGCCCTGTTACCAACTGCCATGACATGGCGCCCTGTCCATACAGCCCAGCTCCCTCACCAGAACAGCATCCCATACTGCTTACTGGAAGTGACTGGTGGCCTGTGCTATCGCCTCCACTCTGCCCAGGCACTGCTTAGAGAAGTGTGTGTTGACTGGACCCAAAACCGTGCTAGTACTAAAAATTTAGTAGTGAATGACTGCGTGAGAGCAAGCCATGCCCTGACCCTTCATAATTTGCTAGGAGTGGCCATCAGACTCTTGGCCCACTTATCTCATGATTATGTTACGCTGTTATAGCTAATTTAACTCATATAAACTGAGTTATGTCAAGACATTAAACATAAAGTAATTAAATGAAAGAAATGGCTTTAAGAAATTTAATTGCACTCTGTAACCTCCAGACTTCCCCTCACATTTGTGTGTCAAAAGAAATACCCTCCTGAAGCTGGATGCCGTGCGTATTTACACGCATCCTACATTGTCTTTGTAATGAAATTGCTTTTCTCCCCATTCCTTTCCCCTCAGAGAGGCAAGACTTCAGCCAGTCTGAGCTCCTGTTGCTCCATGAAAGTTAATGGATTTACACTGCCATATCCCTTGAAATGATCAAGTAGAAGATTGCAGTCACTCACTGATGTACATCTTACCTCATATCACTAGTTTCACAGACAGAGACCTAAGGCATGTTAAACACCACGCGCTCATATTGTATCATTCAGAAAAGACTAGATTTTTTTCAGGTTCCAGCTCTGCCACAGATTTCATCTGTGTGATTATATTTCATTGCCTGGGGCTGACCCATGAGATGAAAATGGGTAAATGATGATTTATGTCAGATAACAATCTGCTCTGTAATATTTCTGTGTTGTTAACAGAAGGAAATAATTACAGTGCTTCACTTCTCAGGGATGCTAAAAAGTTATTTTTTTTGTCTAATGCTAATGGGATGCTCAGCTAACCTCTGTAGGAAGTTGTAAAAGGAAGATAAATTAAGAGTTAGACTGAATAGATGTTACGGTGAAAATATCTTGGCCATTTACAAGGAATTTTTATGGTCTGCTCCACAACTGTAAATCTTAAATTCAACTGTGCTGCCCCTTGCATTCTAAAAGAGCCACGGGTATATGCCCACATGCATAATCCCAGCGCGTCGCTTCTCAGTGACTCTGCAGTATGCGAATCCCTGGACTCATAAGGGCTGGCAGCTCTACCCGTAATAAATGGCTGCACTAGAGGTGTCTGCATCTGGCCATAACCAGAGCTGGAATTCAAGGTCGGATATCCGCTACTGTGAGATAACGAAGCTAACCCCGCAAAGTGCTCGTGACCGTGTCTCCACAGTTTTACTAGCTGCAGTGTGATTAATGGGAGCTTTCCCTAGCTCTGCCTAACAAACTCTTGGTTTAGGTACTCTTGATAATAAAAGGAAAATCCTTCTCAACGGCAATTGAGCACACCAAGGTTATAGAGAAAAGAGATGTTAAATTGCAGGAGAACAAAAAACTTTGTTCCGTGCAAGTCCTCACTCCGTTTAGTTCGCTGGTTCATGCTCTTGTGATATGCAGACACGTTGGAATGTCTGAACATACTGCTACTCAACTTTCCCCTTTGAAGTAGAGAAAAGCTTTTAGCTTAATTTCTTACAGCTGGAGTGCTGCAGTGCAAGGAGAACAAAGCAGAGATGAGCAGAGTATCAGTAGTACCTACATGTTCTTTCTATCAGCAGAGTAAAGCATCTGAGGACCTCGGAGTCCTTGGGACTATCAGTGCAGACTTATGCCATGTGGGAAGTAGACCTCAATTTCAGCAGAGTAATTGACTTTCAGTTTTCAAGGGCTGAGCAAGAATAGCTTTTCCCTTATCCCAGGGACATTTTACCCACTTTCCTATCCAGTTAATCTGAATCTACAGCAGTTATTCTGAAGGCTGATTTGGATGGCAGATAATGCATTAATTAAAAGGTAGTTGTGCTAGATCGCTTGAGCAGTGAAAAGACTATGTGCAAAAAGGAAAGGACAGCACCACTGTATACGTATTTCCTAATTAACTTCTTTCTTTTTGATTGGTATTTTTAAAAATTGCAACACTAATCGGAAAGGGATCTGGTGCTCTAACCCTGATGCTATACATGCTGCTTTGCAAGCAGGTTCTGATGCCTTTTCCTCCCTGTACAACAGCAGAAGTAGTTGTGTATAGTTCTGTAGTAATAAAAAATATTTTTTAAATTAAAATGTAATTACTTAGGAGAATATGCCTTTCCCTGTCTCCGTGTGAGCAGGTAAGATCCAGAAAAAACAGCGATTGCTGCTTGTGGTTATCTTAAGCAGTTTCTATACACCCCAGCTCTCAAATAAAGGTGTCTCATAGTCATCCTCTATGTTGGCTCTTAGTTCCAGCTGACTCAAGTGCTTGGGTTAATCTGGAAAGCCACACCAGAGATAACATTAACCAGCACATCAGATGCACATAATCAAAATACACAAATAGAAAAAGACTTGTTAATAAATCAAAAACAGAACAGGGAACCCAGACCAGTATATAAAAATACTTTTAATTTCTTTTGATTGGGAATAGGAGATTGTTGAATACCGAGTAAGCTAAAGCACCAAGTATCAGGTCGTTTAAATTATTTTCCCTGAACTTGGGAGTCAGGGAGGTGAACTCATTAATGTGTGGGATATCAGGCTGGGAATTTGTAGCATCAGCCTATCTCTATCTGCGAGAAGTGTGGGTTAGGTGTAATTATATATGATCATTCTTCGTAGCGTACTGGTGTAGCAGAGATCATGCGGTCTACGTAACATGAGCTCTTACTACAGCCTGTGGCTATTACATTGTTGCAGAAAAGTGGCGTGAAGTGGTTGGGATAATTAATGAGATTTATGCAGTATGAGGATACTGGATATGAGAATTAATGAGAACCTAATGCACACCAAAGATAAACCCAAGCTGGAGTTCCTTCTGGGAGGGTTTACAGCCAGGGTCATGCAACAATTTCAGGCTTCAAGTGATGCCATCACTTGGCTGTATCATTGCAACATTTCCTATCCTGAGAGAGGTGGATGGAAGGCACTGATAACAGAATCTGTAGCCTTTAAATAGCTAAACAGTTATTTTTTTCTGATAGTGGAAAAGTTACTGAAGAAAACAAGATTTGTAATTTCCTGGTTTACCGTGTGTCTGAATTCTTGCATGTAAATGAATAGACACAATGATACATATGGCTGTTTGTTTCTAAGATTGTGATACCCTCTGCTGGCAAATATGTGAATATATAAAGCAAGCAGCTTTACAATCGGGGCTGAAACATCCCCTTAACAAAGTAGGTTTCCTTCTATCAAGACAGTTTCCTCCTACAAATGCACCATTGTCAAAAGAGAAGTGTTTCATAGTAACCTATTGATTTTGACAAAATTTTCATGGAAAAAATAATGTTTTTTCTGGATGAGTTAAAATTACTTTGAAGTAAAATGCTTTAACATTACAGAGAAAAATAGTACTTTTTTTCTGGATTCATTCAATACTTCATTAGCCACACACCGTTATGTTTTATGCCTGGCGCAGAAGCAGGTGATAACCTTCTTCTTTAAGTCTGTATGGCAATGTGTTATTGATTGTGATTCATTTACTTACCAAAGGCATTTGGCAGCTAGACTGCCCTGATTTAATAGTTCCCTGAATTTCTGATTCTTTTTTTCCATCTTTGTTTTCCTAACTTTTCTGTCTTATAATATAAAAACGTTGAAAGGTTTGGAACGGGCTGGCGAGGGCTGTAAGCCCAGAAGCAAACATGCTTATGCCATATCAAAGTCCCACCACTTTTAAGCTTCTTGAAAGGGAAGGAATTGATTCCAGATCCTCAGGATGTGGCAAGCTGTGTTTAAAGAAAGTGTGTGCATTTATTATTTCAAGTCAGTTCAATTACAACGGGCTTGATTCCTTCCACCCCCCGTGTCACTCGATAATTTTATAACGGGCCTTTCTGAAGGAGTCATGTCCTCATCGCGGGATTAGATGCGCGTCTCGCTTTGATAGCACGACTGGGTTATTCAGGCCTCCGGCCGTTGCCACCAGGCCTCACCGCTCGTACTTGCCATGACAAGTGCTCATTCACACCAGAACAGGAGTCCTTGGGAGAGTTCAGTGGCGGTAGTCTTAAAATTATTTCCTGGATGCTCTTGCTCAAGTTTTCATGGTCACTATGAGAGTTTTTGGTTGCTTAGCGATTGTTTAATATCTAGAAGGGGGTCTTGTCGGAGCATAGGAAAGTAAACCAAGATCTTGTGAGTTTACTTTTGGTTCCTTTGGTTGATGCTGAGCAAGTCACTCAAACTCTGTACAGTAACCAGCGTAGCAACAGTTTATGTATTCATTGTTGGAGGATAAAATTTAATTAATTGGAATGCTGTGTACGTATTTGGTATCCTGCTTATTAGTTTTTCTTGTGAGACTCTATACTGCAAACCAAGGGGACAACCTATAGTAACCACCCATTAACTGTCCTGCCTAAAATTATAAGCTCTTTGGCTCATAGAATGAGCCCTTTGATTTCATTTATGAGTTTAAAAAGTTGTTCTTGAATTGAGTTCTTAGGGGGCACCAGCTCCAGTGTGGGTGGGCGCATTCATTAGTGGTACGGAAGGATATTTCACTGTACGGCTCTTCAGAATGCGCTGAGCCGGGAGACCACCAACATGATTTCATGCAGAGGAATTTCCAGCCGTCTGACCAGAGGACTCCGCTTGTCTGGTTTGGATTTACATCAAGAGGCCAAAAATAAAAGCACATTTAAATTATTAACTTACATGTGATTAAATGCCGTCCACCTCTTTCAGTAGCTACATCACACTTTGTGGTTAAGTGCGTGAGGTGGGAAATGTCTCTCTTCGTGTGCTGTGTACGTATGTATACAGCAGATATGCACGCACACATACAGGGCTGGAATTAAAACTGGCCTACATCAGTTTTACACTGTGGAGTTACTCCTGCTGAGAAGAGAATCAGACCCATAGTGTAGGTACGTGCGGAAGCTGGATGGTGTGCTCTGATCCTTTCTAGAAGCCGTTGAGTATCTCCTGAAATACGCGGAAAATCAGTTTGCTCCAAACCCCTACATGGAATATTTACAGTAACAGCAGCTCTGTGGTGCAGACCCTCCGTGGCACCCGAGCTGAGCTACGTAGCCAGGGTGGGAGCGTCCTGATGCTGCGGGTCAGCTCCGCTTGACTTTAACGGAGCAAGTTAAAAAGCTGTTTGAACGCCCTTGTATCGATAGGGAGTTTCCCGTGACAGGGATCTTGGATCAGGCTCTAATTAATGCTTTACGCTTTCTGCACAGATTTTCAAGGTGCCATATAAATATATGGGGGTGTGTATACATATTTATGTTAGTGGGTGTATGTCTGTGTATCAGCTTGCCATTAAAATTTTTCCTTCTTCCTCTTTAGCTGCAGAATTTCCCTTTTCCACTACAAAACCCCACACCTGTCCGAGGCCCAGCATGAGGCACGATTTGTCCTGTGCTGCGACGATATTAAGTTTTCTCTGTCATGCAACAAGGAAGGACTAGAAATAGCTTTTAAATTTGTTTAAAAAAAAAAAAAAAAAGACTTGCTTTGTGATGGAACATATCAGGATGACAGCTCTTTAACTTTTGCAATTTGAAGCACAAAAAAGCCATTTCAGAACATTTTAAACAAGTTTTTATGGCTCCCTCTGAGCTGAGTACTGTTGGGCTCGCGGTAGCTGAAGTGCCTGGCAGCTTTACAAAACCAGCCCTAATATAAAAAATAACCAGTCTTTAAAACATATGTAAAATAGCTTTTCTGCAACATTTGTGGCACATAAAGTACCAAATACATGTTGGTGAGTGTGATATAAAGCTTTTATTGCCATTCATTTGGGATGACCCATATAACTCACTCATGATACGTTAATAAAACAGTTCTCCACTCTGTCTCTTTATAAAAACACACATATAAAGACCGCTAAACCAGTGCTGATAGCTGTGTGCTAACTTGTTAAGTAGTGCTGCAAGTTGCATTTATCATCTGTGCTAAATTGCTTTATCTGCTTTCTCCCCGGTAATCAAAGACTGATTCTAAAATGCTCAGAAACAGCAGTTTGCAAAATAAGTTTGAGAAATAACTTTTTGAAAGTTCTCCTCAAAATCACGCTGGCCGGAGGCCCAGAGCCATCAATATTCTGTCTGGTACCAGTGACAGCTTTAAGGACCAATATCTTTTGACCTGCCAAAACTAAGAACTGAAATTTTATGTCATTGGAAGGAAGAAGTTTTCAGTTCCCTAAAATGATAACAAACCATCATCTTAACCTCAGAAATGTGTACCTTACTGGGGAATGTTTCTGAACTTTGCTATCATTTTGGTTTTTTCCTTCTTCTAAGGCCTCACTAGTTAAGATATGAATATGTCCTGATGGAAATGTGAAAAAATACTCTTTGAAAACAATATAAAACTAAACCTCTGTGTAAGTCCAGATGTGATCAGACTGCAAGCCCTTCAAGGCAGGGACTTGGTATGCCTGATCAGCACACTTAGATGCAGCCATTCTGGGAACAATAAATAATCACAATTAATGTACTAGCAGAGATGGTTTTCTGACACATCTGTGCTGACGTAGCTTTGAAACCATAGCATAACACAGAGAGGGAGAGAAAAAAAATGAAAGAATATATATTTGTATAAGTTCAAGACACAGAATATGCAAAATGCTAAAAACCAGTTGACAATATGTACTGAAGTCAACGAGGTTAATGATATGCTCAAATTAAGGCACGTTCTCAAGCCTTTGCTGAATCAGAGCCTATACGCACAGGCCAGGCCTAGACTAAAATACTTGCAACGGGAACAGTAGTTGGCAGACGCTCTTCTTTAAGAGGGAATTATTTCCCCTGTGTGTTTGAATATTCCTCCAAGTGCTGCTGGCTTTACTGGGATGCTTTGTTCTGCTTCCCAGCCCAGCTCCCATGCTCGCACACAGGAGCAGTAGCACAGCTGGAAGTGGATTAGAGCAATCTGGCGGCAGCAGTCCTGGGAGGAATTAAGTGCCTCGCTGCTGGAATGGGAGGCCTAAATTACATTATTATTTAGAATTGAGTTTTAACTTCATTGCTCTATGGTTTCGCACTGGTGGGTAACTCCCTTCGTTGCAATGTACTTGGTGCATCTGAAGTATGTTCCCCACAGCAAGGACTTAGATGAAGTTACGGTCTTACTCAGTAAAGTGTCCAAATCTTATATGAGCAAATGTCCAGATTTAAGCACCCAGCTTTTCTTATTGTCCTGAGAGCATTGTTCACAGGCTTATATTTAGCAATTGTAGAGCAAGCTATCACATGATAGAGAACCCAGTGACTGGCTCCTGGAAGTCAGTTTGCAAAACTGTTGGTGACTTCAAAGGGAGAAGGATTGGCCCAGAATCTGTTTTTCCCAAAACAGATTTTTTTTTGTTTTATGCATGCAAATGTTCTTCATAAAATAACAGGGAAGAGGAGAATGAGACCTAACTGAAATTCAGTGTTGCTAATTTTCTTTATTAGATCAGATCTTAAATAGTTGACCTTTAGCGTCAAAACAGTGCTGGGAATAAGGTGACTAAATGGGAGCTGGAGACATAATTATTTTCTAAGTATCCTGATTCTTCTGATTGCAGAAAAAAAAATCAGAATTTCACGGAGTTTCAGGCTAGAAGTAACTTTGGGTTATTTACTGTGATCTCCTGCAAATCACATCCCAGTCAGTTTTGCCCATTGAGCAAACGTGTTAGTATTTCATCCTTTAGAGTACAATTTGTTTTGCATCAGAACAGAGAGTAGGAGAAACTGAAGGGTCTTTGATGCATGTTACGCCTCTACGTGGGGTTGGGAATTTACTGGATGATAGGCACCTGGCTGATGGCAATAGCTGGTCCATATTATGCACTGCAGAGAGAAGTGAATCCCTGGTGATTTGGCCAGTCAAAGCTGAAAAACAAATATTTCCTGGACCTTAACCTGGAATCAGGATGACTTTGAACTTGTGAGGAAGGCATCTACTCAGCAAGACTTTCTGCACCACTCCAAGGTATTGGTCCAACCATTCCCATCTCTAGCAGAGAATGACCTTCCGGCCATGGATAAGCCCCACAACATATCTGATTAATTGCATACTGGGAGAAAAGATACTGTGATCTTTGCAAGCATCTGAAGTCTTGAAACATGAGATTTAATTATAGTCATTGTCTTAATGACTAGTAGTCATTAGTAGTAAATTCCCTGTGACATTAAGGATGGTATGGTCATAGTCATATACAACCTCGGTCGTTGTTCCAAGACCTAAAAGATGATATTGGGGATTTTAAAGTGCCATGACCTGCTCATGCGAGTCTATCCCCCTCCAGCCCGGTTTCTCCTATTTCTGCCAGAACTGGATTTAAACCTGCCTTTTCTTAGTTGCATTATAAACACCCCAAGAAGTAAGTCCACCTCCCCTCCCTCCTTGTTTGTTCCTTAAACATTGGTTTGGCAATGTGGAGAGTGAATTTGTCCAACTTCCAACCATTAGACCTTTTCACATCTTTGTGAGCAAGGCTGAAGAACTCTTTCACACTTCCCAGATGTTTTGTGCATGAGTGAGCATCTGTGCACGTTGGCCTCTCGGCCTTCTCGCCGATAAGCTGAACAAATAAACTCTTCAAACCTAACATTTTGAGGCTCGTTTCCAGTCCTTGAGCACCGTATTATTGTTCTCCTTTGACCTCTTTCTTGCACAAATTTTCAAAGCCTTTTTTAACTGGGGACACCAGAACTGTGAAAAATGTTCTTAATACTTGTTGCAACAGTACAGTTGCAACAGAGGGAATATGATCTCCCTACTACTACTTGAAAATTTTTCATACATCCAGGCATAATTATAACTTTATTTGATTCTGCTTCTTTCAGAGAGGTTAAGTTGAGGCATAATCACAATGGTCCCTAAGTAATTTCATGGAGCTTGAAACAAAAAATCTCAAAAGCAGAGAAACAATGGAAAAGAATTAAGATGTGAGTCATTTGTAAATCTCATCATCTCATGTTTTTTTTTTTAATATCTGAGTAACAATTTTTGAACACAAAGGACAGAAAATGCTAGAAACATTAAAATAAAACTAATTGAGATTTGCTAAGTGAACTAAGGGAACTGAATCAGCTTTAAAACTTCATCCTCAGGTGCTGCTAGCTAGGCATTGCTGTGTTTCCCTCTCCCGTGTCTTCATTCCACCACTGCTGGAGTGCAATAACTAGCTGAAATCAGTGGCGTGCAATTGGGATTATCCTGGTGTAAACAAAAGCAGACTTTATTCCCCTACACGCCAGGGACTGAAAGAAGTTGATGTTAAAGATGCAAGCGCCAACAGCCTGTGGAGGAGCAATGTTCTCTGCTTAAATATTAGAACACAAGGGGTCCCCACAGCACTGCCACTAAAGCCCAGCCGCACTCTCTACCAGGAGCTAACTTTACTCTTATTTTAATGCAGAAACACGTAGTCAGTTTTTCTTTGTTAGTCACAGAATCATCTTGTTTGTTCTTTGGTAGTAAAGCAAAACTTTACACTCTGAGTAAACACACAGCATCTTAAAAATCAAGATACCAGAATGATAATCTCATCCTATAAATATGTGGTTTTATAATCTGCAGGGCCTGATGGTTTGGGTTTTTTTCAGGTTTCTGATGCAAATCAGCTGCTGCTTGTCTGCAGTTGGTTTAGGGACACCTGCACAAGACTAGCATCGCAGAGGTCAGGATTAGGCCCTCAGGGACATGCTCTAGAAATGATGCTTGTCACTTACGTGCTGCTACAGAGTTACGATGATTTGTGAAATGCAAGTTAGGTACTGTTCTTCCAGGGGCACTTGCAGGCCAGTAGTTTTACAGTCACTTGCTTCCTGCCCTCAGGGTCGCTTGGACTCCTAAGAGACTTGGAAATGAACCCTTCTTTTGGTGTCATTTAAACACCCGGGGTTTCTTCTTAAAAAAAAAACCCACATTTGAAGGTGTTCCAGTTGCATTCTTCATGATAACATTACAAGTATTACATTTATTTCTTTCCTCCATTGTAAAACCAAATAAGAAAAGGGAAGAAAGAAACCCGAGTTTTCAGTCTAGAACTAGAAACAAGTCAAACCAAACTTTCTAGATGCTTGAAAAATATGTGTTTAATTTTCTTTTTAAAGACATTATTGATTCACCTGTTTCACTAGGTTTAATTTGGGAGTAGGACAGATGGTATCACAGAAATAGGAAGATGCCTCTTCTTTTTTGTTGTATTTACTATTTGTCCTCCTCTAACCTGAAACATAAGTCCATGGCTGGTGCATTACTGCTTTTACCAATGTAAAGTTTGTGACTGAAAAGTGCTATTATCCTTATTTTGTATATAGGAAGTCGGAAGGCAGAGAATTTAAATCATTTATACGAGGTCATGTAGAAAAGCGTGAGAAGAAGAGAATCAGGTCTCCTAAATCCTAAACCCTTGGGTCATTGTGCTCTGTCTTAGGAAAGGGTACCTGGGGAATCAAGGTCTCAGTCTCTCTTGAGACAGGTCTGTCAAAATATCCCAGACTTTTGGGATGAAGATCTAATCAATCAGTCCACATCATCAAAGGTTTGTAGATGTGGTGGGGGGAGGAAGAAGGATGATAAGGGAGAGATCATCTCACTTAAGTCTGGCTAAAAGTTATACTTAGTTGTTCAATAATCCTGGCTTCTTTTGTCATCAATGGAGAGGCACAGAGATCCATTTCTAAAGGGCAGTTTGAATTGTCTTAAAATATGGATCTAAAGCTGGGAGAACTTGTCCTCTGACTGATCTGGAGGATGAAAATGAACCCCTAAGAAACCCCTAACCAGGAAAGTAGAGTTGAGGAATAAGAGACACTAATCTATTTCTCTTCCGTGTACACAACTTGTTGATTCATTAAGTGAGTATAAACAGACAGATCACAACTTTTCAGCATGGTTGTACAGGCATTTACCTTCATTGTGGGAACATGCTCAAGTCTCTGTTCCAGTGAATATCGAATTATTTATCTACAGTTGAACGTCTTTAATAGGAGAAGTGACTCATCCCAGAAACTCCCTTTGGCACCAAGTTAGGCATCCAAATGCCCTGGATGCATGGGAGCATACAACCTCCATACTTCTCTGCATTTCCAATGGCTCTCAGTGACTGCCCACTCATTTTGCCTCTCAATACACACGCTGCTCAGAGCTGGGGATTTTACAAGGCAGAAACATGCCTGGAAAGGATGTTGCAATGCTCAAATTGGCAATCTACTTGCCCTTTGGGGAGTAAGCCCTAATATTTAAGTAACTTTTTTAAAAAAAAAAGAAAAAAAAAAGGAGGTATTATCCTACATCACATAGGTGAACTGTGAAATTATATTCAAAAGGTAGGATTCATCTCGCCTAACTTCACCTCCCTGTAAGTTAGGTGTCTAGTCTGAGCTAGTCCTTTAGGCTCTGTCTGTAATTCATGCAGTGAGAAGGGCATGTGTGGCATGAGTCACACCAAGTTTAAATCAAGTGTCTCAGGCAGTTGGAAGGAATTGCCCTCTGGAGATGTTTAGTACCTCTGAGCAGAGAGGGAACCTACATAACCAGCTTAGACAAGACACCTGACTTTTAAATGGCTAAACAGAAAAAAAATCAAGGCAGCACTCAAATCTCGAGGGTTATATTGAAATCATAGGAGGGGGGGAAGATAAACTGTTCAATATGTAATACAGTGGCGCACATATTGCAGTCACAGCTCCTCCATGTGAGAAGGATTAATCTATACAGATTAAAGTTACAATATTCTGTTGAGCCTGCCTGAACAAAATGAGCAGGACGGAGAAAACAGAGAGTAAAAATATGAATCCTCGGTCTTTAATCAGACTGTCAGACTAGTAGAATGATATTATTTTCTTACCTTAAATTGCTGTTTCTTAGCTGGTTTCCCTCTCCTACCAGAGAACAGTATTGGGTCTCATATAATATCAAACTCTGTGAATCTGGAAGTGATCAGGAAAGGTGGTTTGTTTTTTTAAAGGAAAAATAAATCTCAGATTGTTTGTGTGAGACAGTGAATATTTATGTACTGTTCCCCCTTTTCCCTCATTGCGTATTTCACCAAGTTCATTTGCGTGTGTTACAGGATAAATCTTACTGGAGGGCAGTGGAAGAAAGCAGTAAAAAGGAAAAGCATCAATCAGTGATCCAGGGTAGCGGCAGGATTCGTTGTTCATTTTTGTACATGGATCATTGTTTGTTGAACTTGCCTGGGCTTGACAATTAAGAAACTTGCAGTTCTGCCGAGGTCAGTCTCAGGTGGTTTCAGATGATGGCTACGAAAGCCATTATGTTGCTGGGATTCGATAACTTTGCAACCTTGTTGTTACTGTGCTTTCAGTGGTATTCACTTACGAAAAGGGCCACATATATCTTACTTTGGCTTGGAGAAAATATTTTGTGACAAAATGTTTATTTGACAAAAAATGCCATGGGTGGTGGGAGTAACCTGAATTATTGGCAAATGTGGGTTGAATTCGGTGAACAATGACGTGTTTTGAAAAGTAGGAGCATTTTCTCTTAAACTTTTTGAAACAAAAGGTTATTCTCTTTTTAATTTGAAAATGGCATGTTAATTTTGAAGATTACCAACATTTTAAAAGTGATGTGAAAATGATTGAATATCTAGGTATGACTGACTTAACCAACCATCCCAAAACACGGCTTTCTTTTTGCTTTCGTGTTTGTTTGGAAATCTCATGTTATCTTGCTTTAAGTTTGTTTAAAAAAATTGAACTAGTTTTGTTCTCTTTTAATGTTAATCAAATAGTTTTTATGTTCAATTTGGCTAAAGAATCAATTGTTCTTATTGCTCTTATTGTGCTCCCTGTGCTTTGCAGCTCTTCCCATAATAACTATCAAGTAAAATCCTCCTCCTGCAAAAGATTCCACTCAGACACATAAAATAGGAGTCATCTCACCTAATTTTAGCTATTTTAAATTTAGGTAGTCAGTCTGCCCATTCTCAAGAAAAAGAGAGAGGCTTCTCTGATGGTAATTCAGCTTTTCCTAGGCTACTATTTTAGGATGGAATGATTTGCCTTCCAGTGGCTCCTTCAGGCCACAGAGATTGGCGTTTATGTGCTTTGTCTGCTTTGCTATTTCTCCTCATCCCAGCATTAAACAAGGAAGGAAATATTTGGAGTTCAAGGAAGGGGAAGAAGAGTCCTTGTCTGACCTCTGCAAATGCCGTGGGTGTGGGCAGTCTGAATCAGTTCTACTTTTTCCGAACCATTTTTCTTTTACTACTTTCTAGTTACTTTCCATTTTGCTTCAGCCTTATTTGACCCACAGAAAATAGAGATGGAAATGACCGATGACGCTGGAAGTTTTATGGCCGGTATTATTTAGGAGGTCAGACTAACTGATTGTAATAGTCTCTTTTGGCTTTAAAAGCTGCTGGAGAAATCCTAACCCCACTGAAGTCAACAGCAAAACTTCCACAGGCTTTGATATGGCCAAAATTTCACCCTGAGTACCTAGTAATGAATCTTTGTCATCTAGCCCTCCCCTTGACTTGCAGGACTGCTCCATGCATTACATTTTCCAATGTTTTGTTCAGTTTGGGTATAAGTACTTCAAGACACAAGGATTTCTCTTTGTCCCCTGGAAATAGTTGCACAGGCTAATAGTTTAAGGAAGTTTTTGCTTGAAAAGTTGAGTAACAGAGCCAAAGTCTGTTCTTGGTTGAACTGGAGTAAACATGGAAAAGCTTGTTGACAATGCGGAGTTACTCCTCTTTTATGTCGGTGTAACCGAGAGCACAATTTTGCCAATTATTAACTTTTGTTACATTATTTGTATTTCTGTGCGTGTCAGGATTTGTTAATCTCATTGTTCAACATCAAGTAACCTTTTGCTGAAAACAGAGCGTCATTGTGAATTAGGTATCATCAGCTAAATTGAACCTCACCCTGTGCATTTGACAGATGGTAATATATTCATTAAGTGTTCTGTGGTTGCTTTGAGGTTGGAAAGTGCTATTTTTCTGGCTTCTAACTCAGAATTCTTGAGTAAAGTTGTATAAAAGCATAGTTTTGAAGGAAGAAGGAAAATCACAAAGAGCTTGTGAGCTTTTTTTTACTAATATCGTTGTTTACTACTGGGCGGATGGCACGGCAGGACTGCGATTGCTGCATGTTGCCTTTGGCTGCATAAGTAGCCCAGAGTGGAGTAGTGAAGGGTGAGGGAGATAGTTCCGCCATGGATTCTGTATATGTGCAGGTAGAACTTCTTGGAATTTGAAGTTATATTAAATACATCACTGTGGAGGCAGTACAATGCTGGTGCTTTGCGCTCGGATTTCACTGTCCAGAAAGATGATTTCCAGGAGTTCATAGAAACATAGAATGGTTTGGGTTGGAAGGGACCTCAAAGACCATCTAGTTCCAACCCCCTGCCATGGGCAGGGACACCCTCCACTAGACCAGGTTGCCCAAAGCCCCATCCAACCTGGCCTTGAACACTTCCAGGGAGCCAGGGGCAGCCACAGCTTCTCTGGGCAACCTGTGCCAGGGCCTCACCACCCTCACAGTGAAGAATTTCTTCCTTATGTCCAATCTGTATCTCCCTTCCTTCAGCTTAAGGCCATTCCCCCTTGTCCTATCACTCCATGCCCTTGTAAACAGTCCCTCTCCAGCTTTCCTGTAGCCCCTTCAGGTACTGGAAGTCTGCTTTAAGGTCCTCCCGAGCCTTCTCTTCTCCAGGCTGAACAACCCCAACTCTCTCAGCCTGTCCTCATAGGAGAGGTGCTCCAGCCCTCTGATCATCTTCGTGGCCTCCTCTGAACTCTCTCCAACAGCTCCATGTCTGTCTTGTACTGGGGCCCCCAGAGCTGGATGCTCTGCAGGTGGGGTCTCATGAGAGCGGAGTAAAAGGGCAGACATTGCAGTTGTTGCAAGAATAATCTGATGACAGGGCTCCTCTTGCAGAGCTGGTCATGTTTGGGGTCTCTAAGTTCATACTGAAAGTCTGCAGGGTGGGGAAGCAATTGGAGGTAGAAATTTCAAAAGCAGAACTGAGCCACATTCTCAGACATAGTTCCTCTTGGTCTCGTAATACTGAATCCTCCACACTGACATTCCCAAGACCATGCGAGGCTGAGATTAGATGCTTCAGGAGAAGTTCTCCACACAGCTGATTTAGGAGTCACCTAAACCAAGTATAGAAGAGACTACAGAGGAAGATCAGGGTGTTTAACTCAAACTTTTTAATTTAATTTACTCCCTTCAGGGAAGATTAATCCCACTGATTGACTTGCAATGGAACCTCAGCTGTTATCAGCAGACCTATTTAGTTATTTAATGATGTTACTAAGAGGATAAGTTGCCAAGGGAATTTGCTGCTTGGCCATTTCTGAAATTCATTGTGGGTAGCAGGTTCACCAATGGCGAATTAGTCACTTTTTAGTTAGTCACATCTTTTAAAATGTCTTTATTCAGTCTAGTGCTGTGACTGGTATTCACCAGAACCCTGCCCTGGTGAGTGCCTGCTGTCCCCTATGTTCTCAGTGGAGACAACATGTAGAGATGTCCAGATTTTCCCAAAATAGTCACAGTATGAGAGGTTTAAAATGAAATCTTTCTTTCTTCTGCTGGGTTTACTCAGTAATATGAAATATGACAACTTTTTCTGCAGCAAGAGTCCCAAAACTTTCAGAAGCTACAGCTTCTGAGGAGGTTATTTCTTGGTCTCTGCTTACATATTGATCAGATAAGAGAGAAAATGAGAGAGAGAATTTTCCTGACTTTTACATGTGGTGTCAGTCTTCAGTTGTGATCCACTGAATGATGAGTTATTTATCAAAAGTGAAACAGTTCAACAGGAGAGCTGTACAGATTACCTGATATTCCACAAGTGGGGTCTCATCTGGCAGATCTGGGCTGACATCACGTTGAAAAGGCATTTGAAACTCAGTCTTCCACTTTCCAGGAAAATGCTCTCCTTGTACCACTGGTAAAATCACTGCACTTCCCCAAAAAGTTTTGTGAGAAGGAAAAAATCTGATCTGACCTGCTTTTGATACCTCTCTCTTCTGTGAGGTCACTGGTGAATTCAAACATAAGGTGGGTTCTCCCACCTATACCAGCATTAGACACTTGTCTTTCTCTGATGTGGGGGGCTTAGAAGCCTCTTGCTTCAGTATTTTTGAGATTCTTTTACATATCCTCCTACTTTGAGTGGAGATTTCTCTGAGCACATTCTCAAGGAACCTAAGACTTCCTATTGCATAGTTAAAACTGAATGTTACAGGGCACTTAGAAATTAGGATTTTCAACATGAATATTTGCATATGGATTTAAAAAAACCCCTTGAAAACCATTGACAGGTTTTAAAAATCTGACCCTGTGCACCTAAACTCCATTTGAAATGGCAATTTTAGGATCTTAATTCTCTTAGCTTTTTGAAATTCTGTCACTATTCAGTTGGAAGAAAGACAGTTCTCCCTTGTTCACTACTCTTCCATTTTCATGGCTGTTCTGAGAGTTTTACTAGGATTAGAAGAGTTTCGATTACTTAAACAGGGTCATTGGAGTCACAAGTAGTGGTCCAGTTCTTGACTATCAGGATATGAGATGGTCCTGACCATGTGGTGAATTCACTGGGAGAACTCAGGATCCTGTGGGTTCCAGCAGAGCCTGTGAATTAGGTCACAGATGCGTTGAACCCTGAACATATGCTTATTTCTGGCCTAAAGCTGTTGTACGCAAGCACCAAGTATGAATTCAGATAGATGTTTTTCCCACTGTCACAAATAGGCTTCACTCCAGGCATTGTTTTTGAGACAGCCATGACGCACTTTGATATATCAATAAGAGCACAAAAAAAAAGCCCCAACTCTAATAAGTTCCAGAAAAGTTACATAAACACATATCACCTGATGCTCCTGTCTTCGTACACACACCTAACACACCCCATGAGCTAGCACGAAGCATCTACTGTAGTACTGATACTGGAAATATTGCACAGATGACTCAGAGAACCAACGATGTTATTGGTGAAGGGCATACTGGAAAATGCTCAGCGTTAAGCCAGTTATCTAAAATCTGAATGTGTAAAATTCAATTAAATCACAGTAATTCGATTCCATTGTCTCTAAATGAATTCATTGTAAGAGGACATAGTCTGAGGCTGACCAAGAGAAGGAGAACTATCTATTCAACAGGTGTTATGGGTCAAACCAAATAGAGATTGCTAAATCTTTTGAGTGTTGCCACATGGGGGTATATTACATGCTGTGCAGTTATTACCCTTCAGTAGAAGTTGTGCGGCGAAGCACAGCTGCAGGCGATTAAAGACACCACTGCCAGCATCTGACAGCAGAATGTCAGTGTCAAAATTCAATTTGATTAAATAAGGGATGGCAACACTTTTGTTTTATGGATGGCAGCACTTCAGTCGCTTTAGATGCTCTGCTTTCAGAAATAAAATTCTTTCTCTCCCTGCTATGTTTGTTGGGGTGTTTTCAGTTGGATCGCAGTCATTTTTCTAGTCAATCAATTAAGCCAGGATTTGCCACTGTGCCTAAGAGTCAGCCACAAAAGAGCTGGTATGGTTCCCTGGTGCTCGGCCAAGAGGCTTCAGTGGGAGCAAGACATCAGGCAGCTTAATCTGACTTCCACCGCTGGCACAAGGTTTAATGGATGTTAGGGCAGCAGAGAAATCATGTTCTGTGGTGTTCAGCTCCCGCTCTCTCAATGGCCCTGTATGCGCCGCCTTTCTCTCCATGCCAAAAACACGGGGCGGCTGACAGCAGAGCCAGCGGAGCTACCTGTGCCAGCAAGCTGCTCCACGCAGGGCGATCGCCGCAGCCCTTTGAAGCTTGCGTTGTGCTCTGCAAATATATTTATCTCCATAGGCCTTGTAGTGCTACACCAACTAAGTAACTTGACGCATTGAGTAGTCTCCCCTAAGTTAAATGGCAGTAAGTTACTCAGAGATATAAGATTTTACAGGATTAGGCCTTAAATGCTGACTCCGGGCCAGATCTGCAGCAGGTATAAATCACTGCAGGTAATTTTCACCAGCTGAAATTCTGGCCCTAAGCCCATGAGTCATGTTGTTATTTTTTCACATTGTAAATTCTTGCTGTTTCTTATTTATATTGCTTTAGCACTTTGGGGCGCTTGTCAGGGGCCAGGATCCCATCGTGCTTGTCACCCTTGAAACAGAGATGCAAAAGACCCTTTTTGCCCCGGACTGCAGTTTAAATAACATGCAAACCTGTGCAGTCATTCAGCTTTCTCTAAGTGCATTACTACAATCAAGTTTATCTATTATCCTTCTGGTAAAGCATAAGAACATAAATTCTGCACCTGGGTTCATATTTTTAATTAAAAAAATGACACTCTACATTATGTCTAAGTGGCATTTTAAGTCTGGAATTTGTTGGAGCCAGCAACAGTGTGGGACATGGTCTTTAGTAATTGAAGTGAGAGGTCCAAAGTCTCTTCTTGATTACGATACCTGATTTGAGACGTTATCAAAAGGAGAATTTGCACCTAAGTTGAGGGGAATCTTAACAGTGGCTATCTCATCTCTTTTGTGT
Source organism: Grus americana (assembly GCF_028858705.1). Taxonomy (NCBI): domain Eukaryota; kingdom Metazoa; phylum Chordata; class Aves; order Gruiformes; family Gruidae; genus Grus; species Grus americana. Next base: position 6,518,411 of record NC_072854.1, on the reverse strand, counting down.
AGCATTGTATTTAATTATTGTTATATTACTTTCATGTCAGTTGTAGTGTATCTTCCAGCTCTGTAGAGCTCTGGTTAGCATCTCTGGAATTATTGTTATTGCCTTTAATTACTCTGATGGGGGTCTAAAAGTAGTAAAAGTACAACTTTTTAGAGCTGAAGTAATGCTGGAAAATTCCTCTTCATTACAGTCCTACCTGGTTGCTTAGAAAAATAATGTAGCAGTGTATAGACTTTTTTTTTTTTTTTTTTTTGCTAGTCAGGAGAAGACATGGCACAACAGTTTCCTGTGTCCCCTTTTCCCATTGTACTTTGTCATTGGATTGTGTAGGTTCGGGAGCACAAATTAACAACAAAGAAATGGTTCTTGGCTTTTTTTCTAGATACTACCATAGCCATTGACAATGAGTGTTTCTAAATAATTCTTAGTGTGCCCTACTCACTTATTCACTGCTTTTTTGGCAAAGCCCTTGAAAGAGGCTTGGTGAAGGCTCTGAAGAAGCTGGATGACTACCTGAGAACCCCTCTGCCAGAGGAGATTGATGCAAACAGCACTGAAGAAGAGAAAGTGTCTAAACGCAAGTTTCTGGATGGAGATGACCTGACTCTTGCTGACTGCAACCTTCTGCCCAAACTCCATGTTGTCAAGGTAAAAGATGTCATGTGAATGTCACAGAAGCCTTTTTTGACAATGAAGTGCCCTGCTCCGACAGCCGTGGCCTAAATCCAACATGTATTTCAGCAGAGGCATCTTAAGTCCCAGAAGAGCAGAGTCTCAAACACACTTTTGCTCCTCAGTATTTCCTATAGGTTAACAAGCAATTTTGTATGTTGTACATGGGGAAACTGTCCCATCACTAATTAGCGGCAAAGCCAATATTACTATCTAGGTATCCGGTCTCTATTTTTACCCTACTGCAAGTAACAGCATATTTCATATTAATTATTTCCCATTATTCTAAAAAGAGAGGTGTCAAAAATGTAGTCGGTTCCCACCCATTTGTAACTTAAGAGCAGCAGTTCATCTTTTGGGGGAATATTTGTTCCAGCTGGTATTTCACACAGAGAGGTCAGCAAATCAAAGTCACTGCTGAGGTCCAGGATTTAAGATGTACAATGGTGGCTGGTATAGTGCAAATGGTGTACATCATCTTGACTTCTAAATGTTGCATTTATTTAATTTATCAGATTACATGTTTCTTTAGAATAAAGCAAGTACCTGGCAGACCTTGGCAGCAAGAAAGCTAGGAATTAAGGCCAAGTCATGTAACTAATTTGGCTCCATGAGCCAAAACATAAACTGAGCCTGGAAGCTGACTGCACACATGCAAAAAAATAGAAAAAAAATAGGAAAAAAAAGTGCATAAGTCACCAGGTAAGAAATGTGATAATATCCTCACAGGTCTAGCTCTTTTTTTGGCTCATTTTCATTGGTGACGTTGGATTCAGACAATGTGAAATGAATGTGTGGCCCCTTACTGGTTCCTGTCTCCTTGGGATGAAATGAAAGATGTCTAAAGAGAATTAAAATCTTTCTCAGACAAGCATAGCCATAGGATATTGCCTGAAAAGCATTTTACGGATGGAAGAAAAGGGTAAATTATTAAGACTTTTTCATTTGATGGAAGATGTGTGCTGGAAATTGTGAAAATCTTGACTTTAGTTGCCCAGCAGGTTTTATCTTCCCCATGTGTGTGTGAAGCATCATTGAAGGCAAGAATGCTTAGTAAAATGCAGTTTAGCACAGGATTTGGACTTGCATATACCAAGTGGATCCTGGTAATAAAAACAAATCTCAGTCATTTCTGAGAACATGACTGTCCTAAGAAATCTGAGATGGAAAACAGCTCTACCATGTGCTTTAAAAATAAAGGGGAACTCTGTGGCACATATGTATGTAATTTATGCCCAGGAACAATTTTATAATGTCAGAAAAATTAGAGATTGGAAGCACTCATTAAATCAGCTAATCCATCCCTTCCTATCAGCTAGTTCATTCTGTCACCACAGGATTATTCTATATGGTATATTCTTACAGGAAAACTGAAATATCCCAATCCAGCAAGCTACTTACCAACCAACTAGCTTTAAGCACAGATTAGTCCCATTGACTTCAACGGGACTATACAGGTGCTTAAAATTAAGTATGCACTTAACTACTTTCCTGAATAAGGGCCTGAGTGTTTATAGAAATCAAAAATTTCCCTTGATAGACAATTTCCTAGTCTAAAAAGTCTTGAAATATCCATTTTCTCCCCAGTTTATCCTAACACTCCTGTTTCTAATGCCTGCTAAATCATCTTGGTTTCTCAATCATGGTACCCATACCACCCTGAAATTTTCCTTTGCATGAACACAGATACAGCCTTCCAACAGCTGTAGGTGGTTACATCCTCTGACACCACTGGCCAGGCAAAATATATTATACATATTAAAAATAGTATATATAAAATAAAATATGTTAAATATAATAGTTATTATGAAAACATTGTATCTAGTTGTTACTAATGCCTTTCTCTAAAATCTATCTTCCTTTTTTTGATTCAGCTAATCAGCTCTTATGTGGTGTCTCAGCTTTAAGTGATGTACTTCAGACTGGTAAAAAACACCAAAAACCAATATGGTGAAATTAATGAAGTTCGGGTACTATAAAAGTCATAATTTGGTGACAGTAGCCAGGCCATTGATTTAGAGTGTCCTTAGGCCAAGTAGCATCCTTGCAAGATGGGGGACAGCCAACAGTCACTTTTCAGACTTTTCTATTATAAGTCTCTGAGTCTCCAAATATTTTTTCTCCTTTGTTACTTATTATATGACAAGAAAGAGTAAGAAGCTCTCTAAAAAGTAATCTGGAGATACATCACTAGCAATATGCTTTTTTCCTTCTTTTATCTTCGGTTTAGATCGTTGCAAAGAAATACCGCAACTTTGAGTTCCCGACGGAGATGACGGGGTTGTGGCGGTACCTGAAGAACGCGTATGCCAGGGATGAATTCACCAACACCTGTGCGGCAGACAAAGAAATTGAGCAAGCCTACGCAGACGTGGCCAAGCGGCTCAGCAAGTCCTAACTGACCTCAGCGGTGGCTCAGTATCCGCTTTTACAGACTCTTCTCCTTGTTGCCTTAAGATATATTTTATCATTATGCTGTCTGGTTGGCATCTCTATGACTTCACCTGTTCAAGTGTATTGGTCAGGGACAAATCTGCTTCTCCCTGGAGAAAAGAGAAGGCAGCTCTAGTGTGGGGGCTGGAGACCCTTTGAAATCTGAACCTAAGATCCAGCTCAGCTAATATTATTTCTAATCAGTATTGGAAATAAGTCTACTTTACTAGTTTCTTGTTTCATGGTGGAGGTATATAACCACCTGTATTCTATGGAATTTTTAAAATCACATATTAACTGAAATTTCAAGTAAGCGAGTTAGGAACACATAGAACTGATTCTTCTGCAGGTTATTTCAAAGACGCTTTTTCCCCCAGTGCTATTGAGATCCTTGAGGCAGGAGCAAAATATGAGAGAGAGAGAGGGGAAAAAAAATAGTTTGACCCTAATGAAGAGATGCTCTTAGCAGTTATATTTAAAAAACTCTCTGAATGCATATTCTGTCTTAGCAGGCCCAAGAGTTTATAGAGTATTTATTTTTAACTTGGCGCAAGAGGGGGAAGCCTGAGTGAATATGTCAGACTTGCAGATGCTACTTTGCATAAAATTTGCATGATGCTGTTGGATCTGAATGTTTAAAACGAAGGAGAGTGAATGCGCAATTGAGCAGGCCGCCCTTGGAAGAGTGGGGTAGTGCCAAAATGCCCAGTGGATCTGCTAGTTGGTAGAGACACGCAGACGTTAGCAATAATGGCGGCAGCATATTGACTCCCGCGAGTAGAGGTGATTGGCACAGCTAACCAAACCACGTAGGATATTGTCGTCTTGACTGTAGGGTTGCCAGTTCTTTTATAATTACTCTCTTGGGAAACTTGGACAGGCAGGAGAAAGCTGTCGTTGCACACAAATTCCAGGCAGGGGAAGAGCTTTCTTCACGTTGGGCTCCAGATGGGTCACTTTCAAGCACTCATCATCTCACCCCAGGAGAAGTTTGCTCTGAGAGCCTCAAAGAGGGCAGGATAAAACAGACAGGCACATTTCCAGACAGATATTTCAGCAAATATGCTAGCAGAAATCCCTGTGTGATGCCTTAGTCCCGCTCCTCCAGGGTTTACCGATCCAGATTATACGATTCTGAATCAGGATTGTTTTCTAAAACTGATTATTTTGTTCTATCTGTAGCCTCTGCCTGAGACAATCTGCTTTATACTAGTGATTATTTGCACATTACTTTAGCAAATTCAAAATGACAGCTCTTTTGCATGAAACTCACTGTACAACAGTGCACATTGCTCTTGATTTTCAGTTTGGGGGGATTTATCATTGTTTTCAAGGATAAAATAAAGCTGAGCTGTAACCCAATGTGGCTCCCCTTCTGATCAGAGCTGCAGAAAGCTGCACTGATTTGAGGAGAACCCCAAGCTGGTGAGCTGTGACCAAGGGGGACCTTGCAGCAAGCTCGTTTGCAGCCAGAGAGCTGGAAGACTGGAGACAGCATCGAAAGCCAGCCTCTGCCGTGTGATGCTGATGACAATCTGAAGCCATCCTGTTGCTTTGGTGTGATTATTCCACTGTTCAGACAAACCCAGCTGGGAGCAGAATGTTACTTGTTGACTGTGAAGATAGTTTGTGGTTGACTATTGTTTCACATGCAATGGTCAATTTGTTCTGAACTTTCCAAAGCCTTAGAAGAAAATCCATGAACTCCCAAGTGTTCCCCTAGAATGGGCTATTTTAACAATGGCTAGACTGGAGGGCAAAGGCTCGCACTCTTTAAAATATTGCTGAGAAATCAGCTGGCTCAGAGAACACTAGTAGCAGCCAGAAAAAATCTAATGAGATTAGAAGTGTCTGCACAAGCACATGTGGCTTGTTAAAAACATTTCTTCATGAGATTGGAATTATTTGTGATTTTTTTTTTTTTTAAATTAAGGCAATTATTTATTTATTTATTTTAATTGACTCAGTCCTTTCCATCTGTCTTTCTCGTTTTGTTTTCACTCAGCATGCTGGTCAAGATGGCTCTGTCTGTTTTGAAAAGTATTAGCAATGCTCTGCAAATTCATTTCTAATGAAAAGTCTTCTATCTAATTAATGGTCACTGGGACTTTTTAACTTTCAGTATGATTTGGCTAGGAGCATACCGATCAACAGAATCTACATTTTTCTTAGTTGTCTTTTTCCAGGTTTGTACTTCAATTAGTGGGTTTGCTTAATCACAGTTGCAGTGGATCTTTGAATGAAGGCACAGAGGCAGATGCAGGTTCTTGCTCTGTGCTTATTATGTTTAGCTCCTTAAAGAAGATTGTCCAAACATGCAGCAGATCTCAGGCAGAGTAAGTGAACCAGTTTCAGGGTCTCTCCGGATTTCTTCTGTCTCTGTGAATCTTCACCAATTTGCTGAATCATGTGGTTCTGAAATGTTGTAATATGTCTTACTTTTGCTAGAAAAGGGCCAAAACACAGTTGATCTCAGTGACTTCAAATTGCATCTGTTTTTAAAAAAATTATGTTTAAAAATGGTTCCGCTTATACCAAAAAGAAAACAAGCTTTTTGTAAGATGATTTGCATGTTCTTAAAATCTTTTTAGGATTTCATTATAAAACCTGAAAATCCCCAAGGCACCTTCCTTTTAATTAATAATAAAAAAATCTTAAATATCTTCATCTTTCTAACAACACTCCCAAAAAATTTCAATATAATGTACTGATGGATATGAGAAAGAATAAGAGGAAAATTAAACAGTTTTCAACTACCGCACCCGTTCCGTGTGAATTCAAGTCTCATTCTGCATCCTAACTTTGCATCTTACTCATAGCTCTATTATAGGCTGATCTAAGATTATGGACAGGTTCAGGCATTCCTTGACCTTTGTTTGGGTTAGAAATCCAAGCTCATGTTTTCAGACCTGTAACTTTTGCTCAACCTTTGTGCTTTTTGGCTTTAGCCATAGTCAGAAGAAGGAAATACTGGAAATCCTACATAGAAAAGTGTTTTGCTAAGATTTTTGAGCTCAGTTCTCTAGACTCAGGATCCATCACCAGTGAGATTTTAAAGGGCTCCAGACTCCTTTAGGCAGGGTATTTTTGGTGACCTTCCATTGTATTTAGAATTATAAGTAATAAATATTAATCATACAGGATTGCATATCTACATTGGCAAGGCAGCATTTCTGAAAAAGAATCTAAGTGACAAGACAGACATTGCAGATTTACAATAACTTTGTTCATAAATTTTTTGCAAGATGTAAAGAAAGACATAGTGCAGAGGGGGAAGAAGCCAACAATGTGGATTTAATCATCTGCATTTCAGAAATGCAGACCAAATGTCTGTAAAGATGTCCATTTCATCCAAACATTTCTTAGATATTTGTTTCAAAGCTCCCTGTTCAGTCAATCCAACAGTCCATTCATATTGGAACTAATATTGATTTTTCTTCTATTAGCGGTGCTATGGGAGTGCTAGAGGATCCCATATATTACCTACTCTTATTTTCTGTTAGACTAGTGTGGAATACAGAGCTACAGGTCTTCTATGTTTGCATCAGCTTAAAAGCCACTGCCATGGAGGAATGACAGTCTATATCACAGAGAAACTAGACGTCTTTGTTTCCTACAAGAAAGTTCAGTTGAATTGCGTACAGCGATTTAAGTATGTATTTATTTTATTCTAACCCCAATCCACCTTTCCTCTTCTCTCACCCATGCTCAAAGTCCCCCCCAAGTCAGCCATAACCATTCTGTCGTTTCCTCAGTGCTAAGTAGCAGACTTGCTCGTGGATGGGCACATGGGGAAGCGTGTTTTAGCGTAACCCATCTGTCATGTGGGATGAAATCCAAAGGCCACGGCTTGCGGCACTGCTCCCACTACTGTGCCAGCAGCGAAGGTGAGAAGCAAAGAGAGCTCCCTTTCTGCATTGACTGAATTTGGCTAATTAGCTGAGTTCAAGGTATTGCAAAAATTTAGGCAGTGGAAATCCCACTGATGTAAAGCCCCAGAAGTACATGGAAACATTTATTTTTTTAAAATTAATTGGTGTTTTAAAGAAAAAAAACCAACCCCAAAGTCTTGTATCCTCCTTCATGTGTATTCTTTTAAGCATCAGAAAGTTCGCGTTTATTATACTGCTAAATATATTAATTGTTCTTGAATTACTTTTGATATTAAGCAATATTTTTCCAGTAGAATTTGCCTTTCTGCTGAATCTTTCATCTTTTCATTAATTTTGATGCCTGCAATGACCTAGTAATTCCAGAGGAGGCAGGAAAGCTGTGAGACTTATACTTGTTGAGAAGTTGAAGGAGGTAATGATTTTTTTGCAGAAAACAGCATTAAAAGCATTTTTTAGAAACGTGTCTTCTCATCTGCGCTGCTTCAGCCAAGAGTGATAGACTGTTTAGTCTGGACTGTGATTTTTAGCACAGACCTCAGCAAGCGACCATGTTTAAGAAGGCTTTGCCTAGCGATTTTCCCGGGATACATAGAAATGTCCCCTCTGAGTCACAAAATTTCCCATTTCCTTGGTCAGGAGAGATCTGCTGGTTTGTACTGGCACTGAACTATGACAGCCCACCAACTCAGTGTTAGGCAGTGAAAAAAGTTCCCTCCTCTCCCCTTATAGCTCACGTGCAGGGAAAGCAGAAAGCATTAATCTGTTTTATTTCCTTCTCCCACATCCCAAGCACCACTCCAGCCCTAGCAAAGCACAGAAACCCCATCCAACGCTGGTTTTCAAAGCTTGATCAGTCCGTGTTTTAACGTGTGACATAAAGGTCTGAAGATCCTCAGGCACTCACCACGCAGCATTACAGTACTCAGCAACGTCTCAGAGACCGCAGCAATCCTTATTCCCCTGGTACCCCAAATCATTTCCCTTTCACTGTTTATTGGAGAGATGCTAAAGCTGAAAATACTCCAGAGGATGCACTTGAATGTGGTGTATTTTGAGCTGCGCTCATCAACTAACCAGCTCTGAATGATGACACTGTCACAGCTCAACAGGTCGTTCCTCTGCTGCCAAACGGACGACCCGTCACCCGTTGGAGTGGCAGCGCTCGGGTGGGAAACACCGAAGCTGCTCAGCCAGCCATGGTGCAACCACGGTGAAAGGTCTCAGTGCCACCTTTTCCCCAGCCAGTCTCTCTCGCTGAAGTGTGTTAGCAGCTCAGCTGGGGCCATGATCCAGCGCTAATGAGCATTTCTAGCTTGCAGCATGTGAATAGAGACTACTCATGTGTTTAATGTTAAACATGTGCTTGCCTGCTTGCCTGGATAGGGGCCTAAAAGTCATGACAGAAAAGCCTATATTAATGAAGAGCATTATTATTCTTTTTCCTTTGAAATCCAGTGGCAGAATTCCCAGTGGGGGAATTCCCAATAGGAATTCCCAGTAGAGCCCAAGGCTACATAAGCACAAAGGTGTTTCAAGTGTGAAGATGTCCTTAGAGAACAGAAAACACTCAAGGAGAAATGGAAGCAGCAGTGATATATGGGGTCTTACTACAGAAGCAGGACAGGGGACGCAGCTCTGTCCTGGTGGTAGCTGGAAGGCCACCACCGGTGCTGTCAGGCTCCATCCTGGTTTATCATGGGGAGGTTCAGAGCGGAGCTGGGACCAGACCAGGCTGCCAAGGCATGTTCTGCTGTATCTCCAACCACAGTTCCTATGGTGGTATCCCACAGTATAACGATGCCTCCATTGTGTCTGCCTCACTCTTATTATGAAGTGGCTTGTCTAAAGAAAGCTAAGAAGGGTGGGGGAATTTTTTTTTTATATATATATACATGGAGAAAAAACAATCCAAATATGCTTTAATGGTTCTCAACATGATACTGTCAATTCTCACCACAGGGTGGAATTTGTTGGTGGAAATTAAATTAAATTAAATTAAAACAGAAAAGCTTGGCTATTGCTAATGGGTACTACTGGGAGCCCTAAAAGCAGTTTGCAGTGTAGAACCATAACAGGAGTGAACATCCTTTAATTCCCAGAATCACTTGGGTTTCACAGGATCATTTCAACTTATTCTGCTGCACTGCTGAGCAGTTGCTCTTTCCCTGTCTCCCAAGGTCTATAAACTCTGAAGAATTTGGGAAATGGCAATGGGCACCACATTAATCTTTTTCTTTTTCACTTCCCCCCCTTCATTAAATTAACTACTTCAGTTTGGAAGTAAGCGATAAGTACATAGAATTTGCAAACAGCAAATTTCTCTACTTTTTCATTAAGGAAGGAAGTTTTTAAGAGCTTTCAGGAAATGAGAGGTTATCCCCAGCTTTGGGAATAAACTGTGGTATAAAATATATATAGAAGTGTGATTCTGATTAAATAATTTAAGCAAGAAGATTATAGGGTTTTTTAAGGAGCATGCTTAGGACTAAACGAACAGAATACTCCAGAGATTGCAATAGGGATTTAGGATTCAGTTCTAATCTCCATTGGGTTTTTTTTAATTGCTTATTGTACAACATAGAAACTATATATATATATATATATTCACTTTATTTCCCAGCATTATTTAATTCAATAATGCTGTAAAGTGTGTTGGGACAGAAGGTGACATAAAGAGGAAAACTTATACTTTTGAAACAACACTACTGTTACTGAGTCTTTGATTTGGTTCCCACTGGAATAAACAAGAGCTGCACCATTTAGGTGTAGAAGCAGGATCTCAACTTCACAGATCCAGATAGTTTGGCAGTCTCTGTGGAGGACAGGATAATTTTCTGTTTAGCAATCCGAGTCTTGCAGTGAGCACAGTGCGTTTCGGAAGGCATCCAGGACCGTCCTTGGGTGAACGGATAGCGTTGCTTGCGAAGGACCGCAGTGAATCCCCTGCTGTTATAAAATGAGATTAAGCCGTCATGAGATGCGGACTGGCTAACCCCGAACCAGACACATTTGCCTGCAGCGCAGCCGCTAAATTGGTCTGACATCAGGAACCGCAGTGTAAGAGCTTGGCCTCAGACGTGAGTCAAAGCAGCATCTTTGTCACCAGTCATTTTCTATTTATAACGACACAGATCTATTTTATAATCACGGGGAGGCACAACAGGAGTGGGCTTTGTTCTGCCTAAATCGCGTTTCTCGTGCGGGTGCATTTAACCGCAGCCGCTGGCCCCTTGCCGCACACCACACACACCCAAGGCGGGCGCGTCTGGCACAACAATGCACACCCTGTCGTGCTCGAATGCTCAAAGACTCCTGCGCTGGAGCAATAAACTCCTGCTAAATGGCTTCAAAACGCTCCCTTAAGCGTGCTGAGCTGCCACCCTGCCTCGCTTTTCCTTTCCAATGCCGTTTTGTGTCTAAGCCCTCGGTTTCAAATAAACCAGGAGTACATTGCGTTGTTTAGTGCTGGAAATTACTGGGCGCTATTAACCTTGAGAAATTGGGGTGAAAACCCCCAAATCCCAACCCAACCCTCTTTCCTAGTGCAAAAACTGATGGCTTGTGCATGTGACTGTATGTTCAGAGGCTGTGAATCCTTTCCCAATAGCTGCTTGGTTTGGTTTCTGAAGAATGGGTCCTCGTCTGTGTAAATCCTCATAGCTATGATGGTAACTCCTTTTTTTTTTTTTCTTAAATTAAAGGGGTTTCGCTTTGTATTGTCCAGAAATTTATGATCCAGTGATCGATAGATGTATTTTTGTAGTCTGACTGTTTTCAGTTCTAAAGCCTGAAGATCAAAACCAAGTCACATTGTGAGATTTAGGGGTGAATACTTTTTTTTCCTCAAAACCCACTCATTTTCAAATCCTGACTGATTTGAGGCAAAATCCTGGTTACTTTGAGGGGGATCTGAGGTTGAAAGAGAGGAAGGGGAGCCCACTGTACATGCTACTGTCCTTCCACTGAGAGGGAATAGCAGGAACCAGCCTGGAAGTCCTAAGAAGTATATGGACCACCTTTCCATCTTCAGTGTGACAGCAACCAGTACAGAGACCTGAATGGCCCTAAACTGACCCACAGTTGCTTAAAAATTGCAATGATGACGTTAAAAAGCAAAATTTGGGATGTGAATAGTGACATGACTATCAGGAATGGTACCTCTTCGGGGCATTATGCAGGCAAAAAAATAACTCATTTGAAAGGACACTAAAATTTTTAGATAGTGGCCTAGATCCAAGTTCAGAACTGGATTTTCTCCTCCAAAATGTTATTAATCTCAGAAACACCTAACGGCTGTTGGGATTATCACCAGCTGATCTGCTGGGATAAAGCAAAATCAGAAACTCGTAAGGAGAAAGCAGGAATGATCTTTAAATTGCAACCTGGTAAGCTTCAAAGAAAAATCATTTATTTGTAAAGAACTTTTTTACAGTGGTCGACTGCGAGAAGTAACTGTGCATCTACGGGTCTCCATCAGATAAGACAGAGAGACAGGATAAATCCCTTCGCATACTTGTGATTTTTTAATTGAGGCGCATCTTCTGCTAATGGGTAATTTTAGATTAGACTGTAAGCTTTTGAGGTAGGAACTGTATATTTGTCCTCTGTATGTGCAGCTCCTAACACAATAGGAGCCTGATTAGAGCCTTTGTGTGCTGCTCTAACACTCGTAATATATAACAATAGGAATAATATAATTTAAATGTCATTGCAGTTCACCTTTAATATTATGATTGTGTGGCTATACTCTGTCACCTGTGAATAAAATCAATGTCCTTTTTGTATAATAGGTAGTATATTTTGTTATTGAAGAAATAGTTAAATTTAGTTTTTAAAAGCAAAAAATATCTGCTCATTGTTTCATTTTAAGCTTTTGGATAAATAAGCAAACATTTCTTTTGTATCCTTCAAATGAGTATGTGTTAAATGAAGCAATCCACCTTCCTGAGTTGGAGCTGTTTATAATCTTATATTTCAAGAGTGATTAACACCTGATAATTTGAATAAAAGTAGTTTATTTTCTCATTGGGTTATTCCTGAATTGTTGTTTAATTTGTTAATTGTTTTTTTTTTAAAAAACAGGCGACATTCCCTTGGCTGCAAGAAAAAAAGTGCACTCACGGCCTGCATACAGCTATACTCATCACTGTATCTGAAAATGGATTTAATAGAAAAAAAGGAAAAGACAGCAAGGACAAGCTACATCTGTGCTAGAAGAAGAAATGTGGCCAGGGTATAACTCATGTCCTGTCCTCTATATGTTGGTACCTTATAGTTAGTGCAGCTGGTGGTACCATGTTGGACCAGAGCACTCTCCAAGGCAGTGTCCAAGCATAGCAGACCGATATGAGAACTGGTGAGGTTATAAAACAGGTCTATAAAATAATGGATGGGGTGAAATGATTATTCAGTATTTCTCATATCAAAGGTTGCATGTTCCTAATGAAATAATCAAGCAGCAAGTTTAAAGCAAACAGAAAGAAGTGTCTTTTTGCACAGTGTATAATTAAACTTTGGAGCCCTTTACCAGTGGATGATGTGCAGATCAAAATGAATATGGGGTTCAAATATGGATATGATAACTTCATGAAGAACAGATTCATTAATGCTGTTAAACATGAAAATTTGGATGCAATTTCCAGGTCAAGAAGTCCCTAAATATCAGGGCTGGGAGACAGTGCAGGGAGAAGTAGGTTTCCACTTGCTTTATTTCTTATATTGCTTCTGCTGCGAAAGATTAGACACAGCTGAGGTAGGGCAGGGTGGCTTGGCTCCGGGATGGACTTTCTGATATCATGATACACAAGTGTGGAGTATTGTAAAATTTATTGCAGCACAAAACTTTGTATTTAGCTTCCCCAGAGCAAACCACTTCCAAAGAGGCTTTAGAGATCGAGGCTCGGACTCCTCACAGCAAATGACGGGGAATCACCATCCATCTGCAATAACAAGACTTCATCATCCAACAGCTGCAACTGGAGAGGAACAAATAGGATTCCTCTCTTTACATTTCAACTTTTCTTATGGTCATCAAAGACTGTACCCTTTGGGCCACATCTCTTTAGTACCAGATCTCTCTTGATGCAATGTGTGTGTTCAGCCTGGAGAAGAGAAAGGTCCGGGGAGACCTTATAGCACCTTCCAGTACCTGAAGGGGGACTACAGGAAAGATGGTGAGGGACTGTTTACAAGGGCAAGTAGTGACAGCACAAGGGGTAATGGCTTTAAACTAAAAGTGGGTCGATTTAGATTAGATATTAGGAAGAAATTCTTCCCTGTGGGGGTGGTGAGGCACTGGCACAGGTTGCCCAGAGAAGCTGTGGAGGCCCCATCCCTGGAAGTGTTCAAGGCCAGGTTGGATGGGGCTTTGGGCAACCTGGTCTAGTGGAGGGTGTCCCTGCCCATGGCATAGGGGTTGGAACTAGATGGTCTTTAAGGTCCCTTCCAACCCAAACCATTCTATGATTATATGATTCTCTATAAAAATGAGAATTTGTTTCAAGTCTTCAAACCCAAGATGGTAAGTGTCAGCCTAAAGTTTCGCTTTAACTAGTGCTGAAGTAGCTATTCAATTGTGCAGAATTGTAGGAGTCCAGGGCCTTGGCTCACTGGATTAAGCTCTCAATGGGCAAGGACTGAGGTGCACCTTCACAGCAGACATGGTCCTTCCCTTCTCTCTGGTCCTGGCAGCATGGAGGAAAACCAGGACACCTGCAAAACTCACCATCAGGCATATCACAGACTGAATAAATAGGGTAGTACAATACCGTTTTCGCCTTGTTTGTAACCAGTCCTGAATGGAAGTACAGATTTGCTGTTTGGTCATTCACTGCATGAAGGTTGACTATGGCCAGCACTGCTGTTGGTGATTGGCAACACTGCCTTGCATTTTCTCATAGAAACACACACCTTGCACAATTCCATCATGTCACTGCATTGCCAGAACCACACGCATGAGACCGCACCACCCAGATGAGCATCTCTGAGAGTGGCCAGTCCTGACTGCTTCAAAGCATGGTGCCAGGAGCCCCAGCACTTGGGGTTTAACATACTGATCAGACGCAAAACATGTTCCACACTGGTGGTTTTTTGTGTTCATTTCATAAAAAATAATTACCTATAGCTCTGGCTCCTCTCATTGTACAAACAAACCTGACACAGGTCTCAGCCTCTCTGGACACTGGCCTAGGTGATGTTTTGCAGTAGTGAGTCCATCAGGTCATTAGGCACTGTGTAAAATAAGAGATTTCTGTGCGTGAGTGATTGTGATTGCAGACCCGAATGATGAAAAATGGGGTGAGTAACAACCTGGATCACTCATTATTTTTCCTGTCATTATTTTATCATTCCTTATGCATCTGCTCTGAACAAGCCAAAGCTTTCCCCTTTCCACAGCCATGTCTCTATGCTGCTGGTCATTTTTTTGGTCATTTGGTCTCTGAAGGATCGTTTCTACTCAGCTAATCGCTCTATCTGATGGGGATTTGTACTGCTGTCTCTCCCTGCTTGCCACGTGAAAAAAAGAGTCCTTAGTGGGCTCACAGAGCTTCTGGCACCTCTTCCTTCAGGGATGGGGTGTGTGGGGGAGAGCTTTGTCTAGGAGGGTTTCATCTGTTTTTTCTTTTTTATCTCAATACCTGCTGTAACACTCTGCACATCCTGCTAGACGCACTGCAATCAGTCCAGTCTGCGCCAGGCAAGAGTTTAGACATTTCAGGTGTCATCCATCCTTCATATCTCGTGCATGCCTTTGCTTTCATGAGCCCAGCAGATGCCTTTAATTGCCAGCCACTGTTCTTGGCTTTTCAAGAAGTAGCAGAGGAACTATGGAGTCCCTCTGGCGAAGGATGAAACAAAGGGGCCCAGCAGTGTTATGACATTTTCTAGCACTGAATTGGCTTTGGGAAGAATGGGCTCTTTCCTCCCCTTAGATAAGCACAGAAATCTTAAGCAGATGCTTGCAAAACATCAAACAAATATATACTTTAAAAAAATAAATATGGGCTATACCCACATGCCCCATAATCTGGCCAATATTCAGCCACCGCTAACAGTATCTAGCTTTTCTCTGGTGAAGCCTGGAGGGAAAGGAAAAACCCGCAGTCTAGTCACTCTGCAGCAAAACTGCAACCGGCTCCTCCGGTACCGTCATCCCAGGGCTGAACGTGGCAATGCCAGTGGCTGGTGGCCAGTCTCCAACCCACCCTGTTTTCAGCAACTGGAGGGCAACACAGCCCTTCCCTCCCGTGTGCTGTGTGTACACTCCAGGGACTTCAATCTGTTTAAGTTTCACTTTAAATCGACATTGCAGAATGCAAAGGGAAATTTCATGCCATAGGGAAGAAGGTGCAGCAGTCTGGAAACCCTAAATTGCCAAAAACGAAGAGAAAGGGTGTTTTCTTTAGTGCTTAAGTAACCCTTATGCTCCTGATTTCTAGGGCAGAGATAATAGGGGGGATTTCTTCTAGTTCCCTTGCATTGAAAGCCACAGGTTTTGGGAAAAGTTGGATGGAAGTATATTCATTGAGAAGTGTGAGAAAGAATTTATTGCAAAGAGTCCCCCCTCCCTCAACCCTTTGTTAAAACAATATTAAGGAACATTACCGGTGCCAAGAGAAGGACTTTTAAAAACCTGCTGGAGTTCAGGTCACCCATGTAATCCTCACTCACCTCCTCGTGTGGATGGGTTGTGGTACCAGCTTTCATCAGCTCGTGTACCACATCCTGCACAGGTCCTGCCTCGTTCAGCACCCTGAATGGGTGATGCAATTTGTTTTCTCTGTGATGTGTGGTGCTGGGCCTTCTTTATTCCTTATTACTCATCCTGTTAGGAAGCTCTTTAAGTCGTGGTATCACGTGTTTTGTACAGCAGCGTTGTTTGTAACCGCCTCACAAACATTCAGTAGGTCATTTCATATATCCCTAAGGGGTAAAAGATGATGTTTCACAGCATGGGAACCAGGACTGAGAAATTCAGATATGAGTTTTCACTTCAGAGGTTTGGTTTCACCTATTTAAGACATGAATTATCACAGTAAGTTGCACTGCACAGCAATTTCAGGTTACTACTGTACCAGCAAATTTAATGTGCTGGGAAAACTCCCAGTCTCCAGGATGAACTGGCACAAAATGGCTCTTGTCCATACTGGTTTTACCCTCCCAAACTGGATGGCTGCCTGCAAACTGCTTGTTAGAAACAGGTCCTGGACAAATGAGCTTCCAAACGATGTTGGGGACAGATTAGTTTGGGAGGGTGCTAGGTGGCCTAAGCCAAGAGGGTTCTCACAGTCTAGACATACATACATATATATATATATGGTGTATATATACGTATATACACTAAGTAGTAAAGGCAGGTATTTGGGTTGCATTCCTACTTGCTCTCAAGTGCAGCTGGGAGTGCTCATAGATCCTGCACCTCAGCTGTTGCCACCTCAGGTCCCAGTGCCGCCATAAAAAGTAGCAAATTTGGCTCAGATGAGCAGTATTTGGTCGTTCTTAAGTTTGGAATGTTTGACTTTGCAAGTATAGTAATGTTTTAGTGTAGTTTTTCTTTATGTAATGTTTTGTGTGTGTGTGCATATGTATACATGCGCACATACATACATCTATTTATACACGCGCTTATAGATGTACGGTGGCATCCTTCCCTCCAAGCAGCATTTTAATTCTGGGTATCTGTAGTGATCACAGAAAATCAGTGCAGTTTGTATTCGAACAGCCACAGGGAACCGGCTGGCTTTTGCACTGCGTGTCCGCTGAAGCCCGAGTCCTCGGGAGGTTATTTATCACACTGCAGCGAGAGTCGTGATGCCGTGCCCGTTGGGCCAGGAAAATTCACTACCCCCTGCCATGGGGCACGATTCCCCAGGGAAAGCCCCGTGGCCGTCAGAGCCAGTTGCATGCCTTGCTCTGCATCCAGCCAGCGTAGCACTCATATTTATGGTGTATGGGCTTAAATCTTTATTCATAAAGCAGCAGCTTTAGCTTTTCATTGTCAACGTGGATGCTGAACTAATCAGAAAGGGGAGCAGGGGAAGGGTGGGGACCGGAAAAGAGGAGTTTGAGGGAACATAACAATGTTAAAGAAAAAACTCTGCTTGCTGTCAGTTAAGTCTCTCCATTAGTTACCTCTACCATTATGGATTCATTTTAAGATCCAGACTTCAATATACATAACTTTAAATCACTAACATCCTTCATGGCTCTGTGATTTGCTGGTTCCATATGTAGCCTCTTGGCCCATTGTGTTGGCACAGGTTCAATTCTTGTTCTTCCTTTGGGTTACGGTTTCCTTGCTTTGATGAGGGGGGGGGGTCGGGAGGGGAAGAAGAGGGAAAGAGCAAGAAAGGGGTGGTGAGATGGAAGGCAAGTGATGGGGGAGAGGGAAAGAATGGGAGGAAAAGAGAGGAGCAAAAGGAAAAGTAGAAATAATAATGGAAATAATAATGGAAACTGCTTAAAATAAATAGGAAGAAGTAAAGCAACAGTGCAAAAAAAGCAGAAAGAGGAAGAGTAAGAAATGTTGTCGTTAGCAGCCATCCCCCTCCTGCTGCTTGTGGCAGCACTGAGATCCTGAGGAGCAGGAGGAGAGGGCTGATACAGCCTTTCCCGAGTGCCTGAAATGGCAGTGCCATGCTGCTGCTCGTCCCCTCACAACCAGGCTCAGTCCCAGCCTGAACTTGATAATTAAGCTCACTGAGATTTTGCTTGGGGTCTGGGCTGACAGCTGTATTGAATTTTGGTTTATTGTGTGATTTATCAGGGCTGTCGATGGGCGTTTGGATGATTTAGTGCTGCAAAAATACCATGGAATGCAACGCACAGCAATATCTGCATTATTAATAACAATAATAATAAAGATAAATGTCCCTCCCCAGAGCTTTCGATGACCGTGCCACTCAATTTAACATTTTAACAGTGGCATGTGGCCTCTCCGTGGCACCTGGTAACGTCTGATGGATTCGAGCAGGCAAAGAAAAGGTTATTTGTCAAATGCTCAGCCTCAACTATACGGTATTTTGAAAGCTCCAGGTCAGAGCAGCCTGAGCCACATTCCTGTCCCTGACATCCAGCGAGACTGAACTTTGTCATGTTATTAAGCTGTCAGCAGCGCTGGGGCGTTATTTAGATTTCTGGTGGGAACTCCTTGCACATGCTTGGGGTGCTCTAGTGGGATTATATCAACACCATTGTAAAACACACACAAATGAGCTGTGCTGTAATTACCACATGAAGACCCCGCTTGGCTGGGTTAATCAGCAGAGAATGGAAATACCAGATAAACACAAATGGGCCACCAGGATGTTTATTCCAGTGGCAACAATGCCATTGTTTCCTACTGAGACCAGCCTGATTCTGGGGCTCCTCTGGCAGCTAAACCACCACTGCCGAGCATCTGTGCCATACACGGAGGAGCAACATGGGGCTCTGTTCCTCCCCTGCACCAGGGTCCTACAGGCATGACCAGCAGGACTGGGGCTGGGAAGATGCAGAGGGACCAAGGGATATAGATGATGAGATATTTGCTGAAAATTAAAAAAAAAAAAAAAGTTTTCTCTACATCCCCGCACCAGTTCCACTCGAAGGTCTGCTTTGCATAAGACTTTTGTGCCTACCAGGTAGGACAGGGGCTGCTTTCTGTGCACCCCTCCCCACGATGCTCTCTGAAGTGGAAGGGGCAATTATGGCTTTATCAGTTCCAGCTGCCTGTCGGAAAGGCTGCGCTGGGGAAAAGCGGCTGTCTGGGGAGTTTTGTTCTGTTGGTTGCCATTCAACAAATCACATTTTAACGTGCTTTTACCATTTGCTTTCTGGGGAGAGACATAACCTGATTTAAAGTGACTGCACAGCCCAGTAGCCACAAGCCACAGTGGCCAAGTGGGACCATGGTGGCATCAACTACCTCGGGCAGAGCAGAGGGCTGAGATCCTCCTTCACAAATCCTCCTTTCTCTGCCCAGTACCTCAGACCTGGTTGATCTACATAGCACCTGGGTGCTGTAAATAATGTCATGGATGGCGGTTTGCTAAGCAAACCATTGAGCCCCTTGAAGATGTGTTTGTCTCTGGTGTTTGCTACAACCTCCACAACTCTGCCCACGGGCAATGGGTTGCCTCAGCACTCCTTAAGTCAATGATGGTGGTTGTCTGGAGTAGTTTGAATGAGCAGTGAGGATGGTTGTGCACAAGCCTGCCTGGCTCTTTCAGGAGCTGATGGCAGAGCACTGGTTAATCCCTTCCTCTGGAAAAACTACAGGGAAGCATAAGGGATGGTGACAGCTAGTGAATGGGCAACACCAGCATCGTTTGGCACAGAAAGCTTTGAAAGAGGTTTTCCACACATCCTGACATCCTATTATAGTAATGTAGCAATATAATAATGAAAACATATAACACTCTATGTCAATAATATAATAAGTGCTTGAAGTTACTGTGCTACTCCCATGAATTTGCAATCCAAATAGGATAAAGATGTCTTACTGGAGCCTCCATTTGCAGAGAGAGGATTGCCCAAAGATGTTCACTCATCACTCAAATGGCCAGGTTAGTAGTTCAGCCCTCATCTCCTGGACAGCACTGTATGAAGCACAGGATGATCAGTGCCTTCCATTCCCAGCATAAATAGAGGGGCTTGCAGGAGGCTTTTCTCCTCCATGGAAAGGAAGGAGAGAGGAAAAGTGTGGTGGTGAGTTACAAGAAAAACCTAGAGACAGTAGGTTGGGGAGAGAAAGCCAGAACCGAGAAGGAATGGTGTTTCCTTAGGGCCTTTTTGCCATATGCTGGGTACACAGAAAAGTATAGCCAGACCGTGCTCTGAAAGACTCCTCTATGAATCCCCAAGTGTCCCTGTCTTCACTTATTTCTGGGACCATGTAGGACACCAGAGACTGTAACCATGACAATGTCATTGCCATTTCTTCCTTCCTGCTCTGTTTGCTGCATCTATCCGTGCCATGCCCCGTGTTAGCTCTTGACCTCCCATGTCATGTAGCGGGCTGAGGTCCACCACGCTCAGCATTTGGGCTAAAAATGCAATTGATAAATTGACCAAAATCCCCTTATCTCCTCAGTGTCACCATCACTACGGCAGACAAAGCAATGAACATCACAGATCTGCTCCTCTCCTTCCTTTATCCACTCCTTAGCGAGACCAGTGAAATGCCGACATCTCCCAGGAGCCCCCTGAGAGACGTGAGGGTGGCTCATCACCTGCAGGGACCCGAGCAGGAACCTCTTGCTGCACTGGTGACTTGGGGTCCCAAGGGCACAGTTCATTTTTATCATCAGTTTTGGAAAATTTGAATGCACAGCTCATGTATCTTCTGCATGTGACTCCTCAGTTAGTGGCTCTTCTGAGCAATGTCTATCCCAGATGAAAAACATTTTTCAGCCAAAAGGAAATTCTCATTAAAAAATGTAATCTAGTAAAAAATTTCCATATAAAATTTCTGGTTTGGACACACACTCAAATCCCCACCAAAACAATTAATCTTCATTTACTAACCAGGATACGAAATCTAAATATCTGATCTAAAGTCAGTATTTGGAAATGAAATTACATTTTTAAGTCAGATGGCAGCTCAAAAGAAATTGTTGCTTCCAGTGCACTGAAACTGGCAATTTTTGGCTGACATTGTCACCTTGTGCTCCGCCTGATTACCTTACTCATTTGCTGTCCTCTGACACGTGGGCTGGGCGAATGTCTTCATTTGTGTGTACCATGGCACATAACGCAGTGGACCTACGATTTACTACTAATGTGATAGGAATGAAGACAATGAAGAAATTATTTCTGCCTCAGTCTCAGAGGGGTGGGCGCAGGCAGCTCCTGGCTTCTTATTTTCAGTACTCAAAGCTGGCCAGATGCATCTTGGATGGGATCTTTTATTTCTTTGACTCCCACTTGAAAAAATGCACAGTCACATACTTATCCTTAAATCCAGGGTTGAAGTCAAAGGGATTATATGGTCTGTTGATCTGGGATAGAGTTTAGCGTGTGCTTGAAGACAAGCTCATTTGGTTTACTGAATGGGAGCATTTCCACCCAGTTTAAAGAGAGTGTGATTGATTAAAAAAAAAAAAAACAAAAAACCAAGATAAGGGAGAAGGTCAATGTCACTGGATGGGGGTGACATAGCAAGAGAAGCACCTTCAGATGGCTCCAGCCTCTGAACAGCGGTGATCAGCAACTTTAAAAGTCAGGTCTTCATTTAAGTGTCCACAGCCAGGCATTAAAACTAGTGAAACATAAATCATTAGGGATATCTGAAACATAAAGATATGTAGACAATAGAATTTGGAGGAGTTATGTAGTGAAGAATTATTCACTGTGTAGCCCGCATTTTCCTTCTGGTATTATGAAATGTCTTAAGCAGGAAAATAAGAAAATAAACACCTTTTCTCCCAGTATGCTTAAGCATTGCTTGTTTCATATTCTGCAGTACCAAGGTATCTTGCCTTGGTACTTGCTTTCTCTTTGCCATGCTTTCTCTTTGCCATCAGTCAAGATCTTCTGCAGCTCCAGAAGAAAAGGCATCGTATATTATTTTCCTCCTAGCTGCAAACCCAAAGTATTTAAGAGAAAATGTAAAGCTCACTTGAAAAAGAGGGTTAAAAATGTTCCCCTGCAAAAGGAAAAGCATTGTGACATTTGAAAGATTATTCTTCCTGGGACTCAAGGTTTTTACCAGTGATCTGCATCTGTAGCCTTTCCCAAAACACTCTATCATCAAATGATTCAATGTCATCATCAGAGAATTTTTGGCTACTGACTGTTCTTTAATAATAGTTGAGAAGTTTAATGAAAGGAGAGATCTGCATAGATTTCTTCCTAAATTGGATGAAATCCTGCTTTTTTTCTTTTTTCTTTTTTTTTTTTTTTTTTGGTAATACTTCTGCTCCGAGAAAATTATAGCCTCGGGAGCCAGTGATGTGCTCTGTATGTTTTGTTTATTGCAGCGGTTTTAACTGGAACCATGGGTGAGGGAGTATCATTATAAAATTCTTGATACCCCTGATATATTTATGCAAACATAGTTGTGGGCACCGAAGGCAGTGGAGGACATGACATTTTCAAAGTGTTTTCTCCTTATTTTAAGCATCTGCTCAGTCACTCGAATGTGGCACATGCCCACATGCTCTCTAGGCAGAGAGAGACCAAGGTCCTGGTTCAGACCAGATTTCTGACCTCGCATGTCTGACCCCACCTGAGCTGAAGCTGGTCTTCTGCAGCCACCTCTCCAGCCAAGCCATGGCTTAGTGGTGGTACCCTGGGTGGTCAACCCCTTCCTGGTGTTTGCTGTCACCGCAGCAGAAGCCTTGTGAGTAGTTGTGTGGCTTCTCAAAGGAGGACAGTCTGAAGTTGAACAAACCAGGAGCGATTGCAATTTGTACTAAAAAGCCTCCTGGGCACGTAGGTTACACACATGCAGTGGTTGGGGGGATCAGGTGGTTGCCCCACATTTGTGAACAGCAAGTGCTGGGTCCCAGAGAACTGCAAATTCATGCCATGTCTGCAGTACCCGTGAATATGAGATGTGGAAATCAGGCCTGCTGGCGCTCTCTTTGCAATTCTCTGTATTTCTTTGGTTACTTTTTTCTACAGCTAAATTGCTTCTGTGTTCTTGTAGGACTGCAAGGGGTGACACCTCTGGAGGAGATAACCAAGGTATTGTTTGAAATGCAAGAGGTCAGATTTTCTAAAGAGAAAATTTGTATAACCCTGAAGCATGAGGATCAATTAGCTGATGGCAATGTGGCACGGGAGGGAGCTGAGATTTTTATTTATCTTCAGGAACTGCTCTATCAGTAAGGGCTGCGTGTTGCCTCCACAGAGCCCAGTGCACCTTGGTGTGAAGCTGCAAAGCTGAGGGCTCACACCAGACCCTTCAGGTGGGCTTGTCCTCACCTCATGTTGGCCACTTGAGACCAAGATGTCTCTGCCACTAGTGATGCGAGATGAGCACTCCCACAAAGCTGTTTACCTTGCTGGTTGTAGACACCGCTATTAGCATGGGAGGAACAACCTTCTTTTCCAGAGGACCACCTTAGACTGCACATTTAGGTTTAGGATGGCTGAAGACAGGTGAGAATAATCTCATGTGGAGATGAATGTGACTACGAATGACCTAAACTGAAGCACTGGGCTTGCACAGTTTGTTGGATCAGGGCCTGGGCAATCAGCAGCTGCTGTAACCAACCCCCAAGATTGCCTGTGATTGCAACCCCCTCTGAAAGGAACAAATTCTGCTCCAACCCCAGAAGGGCTCCTCTCATTGCAGTGCCATAGGTCAGCAATCAGGAGATATATAACTGAGAACACATTTGTCCCTCCAATGGTACATTAGCTGCCAGCAAAATGTGATGAGTAGGAAGCAAACCAGGCAAGAGCTGTAGACATCCACCGTTGGAGCCAGGGGAAAAGCTCCTATTGACATCTCTGCAAATCAGGGCTGTGAAGAAAGAGCCCTGTGAGCCATAAGGTTGTGTTGGTCTACAACCAAGGAGGGGAATATTCTGTAGCTGACAAGATCCCTGCTGGGCAGCACAAAGACAAATTTCTCTTTCATCAGCACAACTGGAATTAATCTGGATTTGTTCTAGTGCAAAAAAGAACTAATTTCCCTCTGCACATTTCCCCTCCTCTCCCCATCCCCTCAATGTGCACACAAAAGAGTCCTGAGCCCTGCTCTGAAGAAGTGACAGCTTGAGGTCCATACACCGGGAGTGTTTGGGAAACATTTATATGGCAACATCATCATCTGAGGCAGAGAAGAGGAGGTGGAGAGGGAGGAACAAAATTCTCAAGAAAGGAAGGAAATCTGTAAAAGGTTGGTTACTCAACCCTGGGATAAATTTAGAATAAACAGGTAAGTAAATACCTTGTTGACTCAAGGCATCTTGTTAGGAGGGGCTCTGAAAGTGAAATGTGAATGCAGAACACAGTGAGTTGGGAGAACAATAGTGTTTTTGACTATTTCAGCTGAACCATGTCTTTATGTTGCTGTTGTTATGTTGGGTTTTTTGGTTTGGTTTTTTTTTTTTTTGACCAGAGACACCATGTCTTCATGCTGATAGACTAAACAATGCCAAGGAGCATTTTCAGGTGCAGCCCCTTGGTTGTCTCTGCTGTTAAATTGCCTGAATTTTCCCCAGCATGTTCTGGCCTGATCTCAGCAGGGCCCAGCTGAGAGCTGGGAGCTATCAGAGAATGGGGACCATTCCTAGTAGCAGTTTGGATGCAGCTGCCCACTTTTGGGAGAGTAGTTAGCAAGTGTGGACATGGACATCCAGCAAAGGACTGCTCCCATGTTTAATGTACTGGTATAGATGCAGTCTGTGTGTTTATGGTTAAAGTAAAATATTTAAATATATATCCATCATAAACAACTGGAGGCAGATTTCTGGAAGGTGTTGGGGTGGGAATTCATTGGACAGCTGAGCACCAGGGTCCTGCAGTCCTGCCTCTCCTCTGGGCTGTCTCTACTGTGTGTCTGACCCCTTTGTGAGCTGAGTCATCTCTGTAAAATGGCAGCAAAAGTCACACTTGCACACTTTTTATATTGGATAAATGTTCTGTCACTTTAATGAGCTGAATTAACTCATAAAATGTCAACAAAGAAGGCCTGAGGCAAGAGCTGCAAGGCTGGGGCAGAGGGAGAAGGACTGGGGATCCAGCACCACAAAGGGTAATGGAAGGGATCTCCAAGGGTCTCAGCGGGACTTGAGCCTGGGCCATGAATATCCCATTGATGCTGGTGAGATCTCACACACAGGCTTACACACCTTCCTCACCTGGCACTCCCCATTCAGCAGGTTAATTTTGTTGTGTATTGCCTTTTCTCTTTCCTCTCACAGCCTATAAAGTATTCCCATCTCCCCTTTCTCTCCTCTATTGTATCTTGGCCTGTGTTTTCATAGGGAACGTGTATTTCATGAATGTGCAGTCTTGCACGTGTGTTGCTCATGCCAAGTATGAGCCCATTCTGTATCAGAGGAGCAGGGAGCAGTCAAAAGCTTATTATTCATAGTAACTCCTGGCAGTGAGTGTTCGAAATCTTTGGATGCTGGGAACATATAATTCATTGCAACAGCCTCAGACTAGCCCACATGAAGAAATCAAGTTTTAATACAATACAAGAAACCTATTTTGAGGTTGCATCCTATTTATTTTGAGGAATTTTCTGTTCCAAAAGTCTAATTATGAAAAGAGATAGGAAAAATGCCTCTATTCAGTTGTCTTGTTGCCATTTCTTATCACAATGAGGATAGGGGAAGATCAGCGCTTCCCATGAGAAGTTATCAATTCGACAAAAAAATAGAAAGGGAAAACCAAAACAAAACAAGTCAACCCAACATGAAGGCATTATTCAACACAAAAAAACCAGGAGTTAACAAAATCAGGAAAATTACTAGAAAATTCAAAAAGGCTGGAAAAAGATGGTCAAAAATCAAAGGAAGAAGAAGAAAATAGTTTATTTCCCTTTTGAGCAACCTCCAGTCAATGATTTTGCAGAGCTTTAGTCTTTTGGGGCATTCTTGAAAACTAAAATTAGACTTACATGCATATTTACTAATATTGCATATAATTTCTATTATAGATCTTCTTAAATAAGCAGGACTGTTTAGTTTTACTGTACTACCTTTTATTAATCATACTTTAGGATATGTTAATGCTCTTTTAAGGGTAAAGGAACTGAGGCACAGAGAGACACTAATAAGAAAAGTACTAGAATACAGAATATCTGGAAAATATCTCCAGCTTCTTCACTAATGACTTATCCATGGGACAATACCACCTACTTACATTTAGTCTGTGTTTAAAGATACATCATGCAAATGGAAGTAGATTGAAAGTCACTGGTGTCCTGCTGTGCAGTGGTGTTAAGGATTTTACTACTGGCACAAGCTGAACAAGTTTAAGTAAACTAGTACAACTGTGCACAGTGGGAAGAGCAAAGCAATGCATTTGTTTCCATAATCCATGTATTGTTGTCACTTATGGATTCAGCTGGAAAAGAGATATTTTTCTTTCCCCAAGATTTAACGGAAAATGACTATTATTCCAGATTTTTTTAAAAATTTGAAATGTCAAAAGTGTCAGCCAGTCAAATGTGGAGAAGGAGCTTAGGGGACTTGGTGGCTTAGGAAGCCCAAAATGACATTCAGCCTTTCACTGTCCCTTGGCAGGTCTTACTCTACACCAGGTTAATAGTTTCTATCACACCAGGCATGTTTATCTGATTTTTATGAAATAAATGCTTTTCATTAGCTTAGTGCCTTTACACCATGGACCTTCCAAAAGAAGATTGCGTGTTGTGATTTTCTCTGTGTGTTTTGAGGGAAATGAGAACCATGAATTGATGTTCATGCTTGGAACAAATGTGCTGGCCCCGTATGCTACTTCATATCCTCCTCTCTCTACTCCTGCTGCTGTTCCTGAGCGCGGTCACTTTAGCAGGTATGGTAATGCTCCTTGGACTTGTTTGGGTAAAATAAGCCCTCATTTTGAATTGGCCTTTAGAAATCCCTTCTTGAGATACGATTTCAAGGGCTTTCCGGTTTCCTTTGTGTGTCATATCTGTAAAAGTTTCTCTTCAGGGTACATCTTTGCTGGGAGCAGTTCTTTCGACTGCTTTCTTCTTGTAGAAAGGAAACATTTCATTGGCAAGATCTGAGTTAAAAAGGACATTTTTTTCACCCTGCTGGTATCAGGGAGTTGATTGGAATAAACATGTTCTGCCTTGAAAGCCAAACCACGTGAAAAAGGGGGCAGCACGGGGAGGCAGGAGTTCAACAAACAGCGCTGGTGGAACTGGCAGTGGTGGGTCCAGGTGAAATCATTCCCAGCTGCCCACCCTGCCTCTTTGTTGGGGGTCACCACCCTGCTCTTTAACTCGGTCTGGTGTCTTCACACAAACCCACCTTCACCAGCATCAGTTTATAAATGGGATGCAATAGGGCTGGGGATGCAATAGGGCTGAGAATGCAGAAAATTCATTGCACGCTAGCTGTTAGGTGGAGGCTAAGGTGGAGGTGATACAGACCACAGGAGGTGGCATTGCCACTGGTATGTCTCTAGAGCCTTAGTTTTTCAGCTCTATGTGCCTTGCCACTTGCACCAGTCAAGAGTCCAAACATACCCAAATCATGCATTCAGCTCAGGAGGACATACCACACTACGTGCAACTGTGCTGATTGCCTCTTGGCCATATTTATGTACTACATTTATGTAGTGTTAAAGCTATCTATGAACATGCCATAACAATTTGGCTCCGATCCTTGACAGATCAGGAGCAGCAGAGAAGTGTACGGTCCAACCCCACCCACCGTCTCAGTGGCTCCATATTCACACTCCTCAAAAAAAGTGGGGAACTAAAAAATTAGGGAGGCTTCTTGTCTCCAGAGAGAACGCGCGACGCTCTAGCAATGCCTAGCGCCTGTGGTTCTGGCACTGGCGGAGCTGACTGCCGCACTTTCACCAGCGGATCACTCAGGGCAATGGAGAATTCAATTCAGGGAGAATTCAGGGAAATTGCTCTTTTAATAACAGGGCAGGAGTTTTCACCCACCTCTTTCACCCTAGCCTGAATGCTACAGAGAGTAGTTATCTGTATGAATTGGCTTCCTTAGCCAGTCTGAGTCATTTTTCTAAGTCTTAAGTTTTAAGGGATTTTTTGTGGCTACACATTGACTCTGGTTTTGTCCCTGGCATCCCTACAGGAAATCCAGCTCCACAGCTTTGGTGTCAGACTCAGCAAAACAGCCCTAGACTGAGTGGGAAGAGTTAGACCCTCTGGGCGAACAGAGACAGTGTGAAGAGGCAGGGTGAGGAGAGGTTGCCCTGTTGCCCTTGTTATTCTAGTTTTGTGGATAACCAGAAGGTTACAGCCTTCAGCACTTCTGCCAGTCAGAGCTATTTTTAATTAAAAATAAAACCAGGAAGTTTTTAATACGGACAAACCAGTAACGGGTTGTGTCACTGGCAAGTTCTAAAAATTATACTGCTGAGTCTTTATTAAAAGACAAAACAATTTTGCCTACTTTATTTTTTTTTGTGTAGTTTTTTTTTTTTTTTAGGTTCAACCATAGGCCCAAATATTAAAAAGTATTTTTATTGCTAAAGACCATACCTATCAACTGGTGTAGAAGCTGACAACCCAGTCTGGGGCACTGGTACAATAGAGCCTTTCATGTATAAACTGAGAAGGGTATAGTCAGCAGTATGTTCTACACTAAGTGACATTGCCCCGTTATTATAGTGTATTAATATCTTGCTCTGCCCTCCAAAATCCCCACAAGATAACAGAATATATGTGGTAGTCCATCAGTGATCAAATATGCATTAACTGGAAGATGTGTAAGGAATCAGCTCAATAGAAAATAAAAATGCATGTGATGAAAGAAATTATGTAGTTGGCTGGAAGGAGGTTACTAGATTAGTTTTTTTCAAGAATTATGCTTGTCATTAACCATTTCTTAAGAATGAGCATATTTTATATGGTCATTAGTCACTTTAGCACAACAGGCTGTTGAGATTTGCTGATGACGCAAAAAGAAGGACTTGGGTATCGTGCAGGCAGAACTGATGTCCTGAGGGTGAGAAAAGCAGAAATAGGATGATATTCAATGGAGAAAAATACAAGGATTTAACTTTAGAATTAATAATTGGATTTTTTTCTGGAATATCAGAGCCATCAACTGGAAGCAACTGAGATAGAAAAGGCATTACCTGGTAACACATTTATTCAGAGCCACCAATGTAATGGAACCAGAATAACACAAAAGTCTTCCCAGCATGGAAGATGTTCACAGCAAGGAAGATGTTTTAACACTGTTGTAAAAGATCTGCAATATCGCCTACTTTCTGGGTACCCATTGTTGCGCCTGAGCAAATCAACCCTGTGGGAGCAGACTAAGGGGTACCACTTAATGGGCTAGGTTGGGGTGCAGAAACAGCCTTACCACATTTGCAGAAAACTTTCTTCAAACCAAATTAGCTTTCACCTGGCAGATGACTGGATCTGAAATATCTCCTGCAGACCTGTGAAAACAAATCTCCTTGTAGGCTCCTCTCCGTTAACACCCTTTGCTGGAAATGCAACAGCACCTTTCCAGTGCTGCTCCCCTACAGTTGTCCACTTCAATGTGCCAGCAACTCTTCTGAAGCATCTGATACCAGTCACGCTCAGAGACGTGACCATGGTAAGATGAGCAGCTATTTCCAGTTTGGCAGCCTGGCAATTTTTGTTTCCCTGGGAACTGGCAACTGCCCACATACACTCAGCCACCATGTAGGAATCCATAATTAATGTCACATTTGCTCTACCATCAGTCTAGACACATTTGTCTAAACTATTGTTTTTAAAAAAGAAATAAAAATATAAAAAATGTCAATCCCCAACAGACAGGGAGTAGAGAGTAAATAAAGCCTGTCAGGCTCTTGTGCCTTTGATCACTTTTGCTGCATTCCTAGTTGTCTTTTGAAAGGGTCTGGCACAGATTTGCAACAGCTGATTTCCTTTACCCTCTTTGGCTTTAGAGTTGCCCTGCATTAGTTGGCATCGCACAACAGAAATGCTGTTAGAGTTAAATAAAGTAGCCACCATGTTTAGTGTTTGGCAGAGCTATGTTGTACAGTACTTGGGCACCTTTTGCTGTTGTGGTATTCTGATGTAATTTTCTTCAGCCTGCAAATGTCCAGAAGGTTCAGAAATAGCTTCACTTACCTTTGAAGTTTAGTCACTTGTGAAGTGTCATACTGAAGAAATAATATTATAGAGGCTTTTCGATCAGAAGATTATCATTAAACATCAGATGAAAGCACAGGGAAAATTTCAGTTGGTAGGATCCTGACTGACACCTTGCTTTAAAGCAAGTCAGGATTTGTCCTTTAAAAATGCCAGTAAAGGCCACCTAATTTCTCAATAAATGATGCTACTCTCTAACAAAAAAGAGAAAACACCCTTCTTTCTCTTTCCTTCCTTCCTTCCTTCCTTCCTTCCTTCCTTCCTTCCTTCCTTCCTTCCTTTCTTCTTTCCTTCTTTCCTTCTTTCCTTCTTCTTGTAGTGACAGGACAAGGGGTAACGGGTTTAAGCTGAAGGAGGGTCGATTTAGATTAGGTGTTAGAAAGAAATTCTTTACTGTGAGAGTGGTGAGGCACTGGAACAGGTTGCCCAGAGAAGTTGTGGAGGCCCCATCCCTGGAAGTGTTTAAGACCAGGTTGGATGGGGCTTTGGGCAATGTGGTCTAGTGGAAGGTGTCTCTGCCCATGGCAGGGGGGTTGGAACTAGATGATCTTTGAGATCCCTTCCAACCCCAACCATTCTATGATTCTATGATTCTATGATTCTTTCCTTCTTTCTATCCTTCTTTCTTTCCTTCTTTTTCTTTCTTTCTCTCTCTTTCCCCTACCCTTCTCCCCTCTCTCCTTCTCTCTCTTTCTCTCTCACTCATGTCATTGAATTTCAGTCCTCTACAGCTGTGTGGGTAGCTTAAATCACTCATCAAGGGTTCCTTAGAAGCTACTGGAGCATGACATCCTACCCATTACTTTACAGTTGTCTGTTAGGATGGAATAAGGTGAGGTTCCCACTCTTCCCCATGATTTATACAGGGAAGCTAGGCAAGTAACTTAGATGTCACCATAATTCATAACTTCAGGTGTTTAGAGACATCTACCTGTGAACTAGTTGTCTTGACTCCCATTATAGTTTAAATCTTACTGGCACCATTAGTGGAACCTGGGGCACAGATCATCTGACCAGACATAGGTGTCTACAGCAAGATGAACCTCAGTCTAAATGTCATTGGCTGTTGGGATTAAACCTTCGCTCATTATAATGTATAACAGGGGTTTGGATGCCCAGCACACATGTAGACATGTCCTGAAAGCACCTTGGGCATGATTCATCCCACCCTTCATGTCTAACTTACAAATAAACTGTTTTGGTGAGGACTCCCAACAGTAATGCTGATCTGTAAGCTACCACATTACTCTGGAGAAATGACCATCTCTCACTGTTACAATTGACTACCAAACTATGTAATCTGCAAAAGTTGCCAGCAGTAAAGTTTTTCTTGAGATGGATGAGTTAGAATGACCTCAAACACATGCTTTAGAGAGCATATCTACCTATTTATAACATTTCAAAGTTATTATCAACGTGATATCACCACAAAAGTCTTGTAACTGGAGACAGAGAAGACCTGGCTTTAGGGTTTAATGTATCCAAGCATTTATGCCACCCTCATTCACATAGTTTCTGAGTATTTTACAAAGGAAGCAAACAATGAGCTATGATAGTCTGTGTATTTACTTTCTCTAATTTTTACTTTCTCTGATAAGGAATATAGGTCTAGGAAGCTCTCCACCAACTCTTCTAACTATATTCTTGTAAATAAATGGTAAAATTATTATTGGATTTAAGAAGAAAGACACACCAACATCAAGTGTCTTGCAAAAACCTGTCCTGAAGTGACTATAATGCAAATAGTGTAAAATCAGGGGGAAATCTATCATAAGCAAAGCTTGTGCACAGTTTGCATGAGCAATTTTTTTAAATTTTGTTAGGTGATGACAGCCTGTATATATTTCTGAGTGCATGGGATTTTAGAAAATAAGTGAGTGTAAGAGAAAATTTAATGAATGGATAGGTTAAGGAAGAAAGTCAGAAGAGCGAGGGAATGGCAAGAAGCACAGCATGCAAAGATAACATTTTCTGAGTGCAAATAGCCTAGACCACACCTAAAAATGAGGCTCAGTTGGAACAAATTAAGCTTTTCCTATTAAAGTAGACATTTTAATAAAAGTAGTGATTCAGTTCTGTTCAAAATTTATATTTTGACTGAAGAGTTCAGAATATTTCTTTAAGGACTGTTTTTAGATTTTGGGGGCATTTTTGGGGGGGAAAACCACCCTCAGTGTGGGCTCAATTTTGTATAACTGTTGGAAGCATTTGGCATCCCTTTCATACCATTTCTCCAAGAATAAAGCTGAGGGAGCGTGCTGAAAGACCAGGGTGTATCTTCTGAAGTTCAGTACAACACAGGCCTACAAATGTACACAACTTTCATCCAGGCATTTAAACATTTCCCCACTCTTCTACCTCACGCACATATGTGTGCGCTGCACTCCCATTCCCATTCCCTGGGTGAACATCAGCAAGGAAACGATGACCTGCAAGTTGGTTGAGGAATGAGACATACAATTAGCAGTGAAATAAAAAACAGCTGGTGGAACTGAATAGCTGTTATTCTGAGCACATGAACCTGAAAAGATACTGTTTAGTTTATAAGACAAACAAAATTTCCCTTCTGTTTGATCTAGGACAACATCTACTACTGGGAGCCGTCCATTTTCATTTAGTCTTCCCAGTGCCAGGGCCAACTGTGCAGAGTTATAAACAAAGAGCAGAAAGTATCACTTTCCTTGTTAATTTGACAGTAAACAGTACTAATTTGACTATGCAGCTGTTTATTGATACCACCCCCCCAAGAATTTAATATACAAAACAGTAGCCAGTGTACTGGGACTGCACTGTTTATAAAATTCAAGGGCCAGAGTGGCCACAGTCTCATTGTAAAGCTGACATCAGGAGGTACTGTGATTTGTGCCTTTGACTTGCACCAGGGCAAGCTGTGGAAACGCATTACTGAGATCAAGATGAGCAATTTTTTCTTCATGGTTTCTTCAAGAGGGTGTTTCCAGAACCATTTCTTAATAGCCTTTCTCTGATTTCTGTGAGGTCAATGAGAGCATTACCACCTACTTCCGTAGCATCTGCTCAACTAGCTTGCAATGTCTTGACACTGAAAATAGGTCTTATGTGTTTAATTACAACACATTCTTAGTACTGAAGTAGATGAAATGCTGTATTGTATAAAACAGTGAATGGCAATATTTGTGCTGGAAAAAAATGAAGCTGACTTTGAAGTTGCTCCAATGTTGTGAGATAAAAATGGAGGAGAGGAATCATGCAGAGGCACATTGATTTGCTTATATAAACATGTACCTCTGGGTTGACAGGAGCCAGACTACAGTCTTCACCATCAGCTCCTAGGATGAATATCCTTAAACAATCTATCAATAGGGGACCATGAAGGCAATCCCTTCAATCATCAGTCATTTTCTTGCGAAAACCCTTCTGTTTAACAACCACCTTTTGGTAAAATTTTAATTTTGTGCTGAGATGCTGAATCTTTTGCTCCATACAATATTCCCAGGTTTCTCATCTGAAATCTAATAAAATGGTGGAATTAAACTTGCAATCAGTAAATACTTTTATTTTTTCGATATTTCTCCAGGGATTTATTACATTACACTTCACACCTGCCAAGTCCAAAGGGTTGTCTGAAAGGTGCTGAAAGATGGATTTGGTAGCCAGCACTATGCTAGCTACTACTACTCTGATACTTTATCTACATTACATTACCACTTCCCTGAGCCTATCAATTTATAAACAACTCTACATGCTCTTGTGTACTAGTAAAAGCTGAGTGCTCTTTGCAACCTCTCTTCTGTATTTTTTAAGGGTAAAAATAAGAGAATCACAGAAAGATTTATAGTTCCACAAATTTGTAGAGAACAAATAGTGGTGAATGGTTGTGCCGTCTGCCTTTGTTCCAGACTGGTGAGGGACATTGGTCATTATTCCCAGTTGTGCTTGTAATCTGTGGACTTGGTTGGAAGATATGGATCATATAAGAGAACAAGTAGTTACTCCCATGAAGTTTCAAGAGGTCAAGCTCTGCAGGTTTAATTCAGATGACAGAGATAGTGAATACAGCAGAGAAGTCCTAAAGCAGCAGCTGACCTCTAATTCTGTGCCTCACTTTCTGGTTTTGAAGATATGAGTGGATCAAGCTATGAAAGGAGGTTGTGATGAGGTGGGCGTTGGTCTCTTCTCCCAAGCAACAAGTGATCTGACAAGAGGAAATGGCCTCAAATTGCTCCAGGGGAGGTTTAGTTTGGATATTAGGAAAAATTTCTTCACTGAAAGGGTGGTCAGACATTGGAACAGGCTCCCCAGCGAGGTGGTGGAGTCACCATCCCTGGAGATGTTCGAAAAGCGTGTAGACATGGCACTTTGGGACATGGTCTAGTAGACATGGTGATGCTGGGTTGATGGTTGGACTTGATGATCCTAGAAGTCTTTTCCAACCTTAAAGATTCTATGATTCTATGATTCTAAGCTGGACTCAGAGGGCAGTCTTGGATGTAATGCTTTGGATCTTGTCATCAACAGCAATGGTTCTGGGGCCCTTAGTTCACTCCAGCCATCTCTCTTTCCCAGTAAAGTAAGGCTGACTATGTTACAGTGTCTTCTTCATAGAGGGTGTTTTGGTCCTTGAAGACTGTGGAGAGAGTACAGGGGATCACAGTGTATTGTGCCAGGGTTGCACCATCATGACAGACTGGTGGGGCAGAAGAAGTGTGTCTTGGAGAAAGAAAGGAGGCTGCAAGCATCTATTTGTGTTCTAGGAGAAGACCCAGGCAGCTTGCTCTGCTTGGGGTATTGTGAGTAGGTCAAGGCTCACTTTTCTGTCAATACCAGTGGCCATATTAACCACAGGGCCAAGCTGCCACCAAAGGGGGTGATGGGAAGGTGGCTGGTCTTGCAGAAAGACATGTTGGGAGGGTGGGGCTGGCACCAAAGATGCCTTTCTGTCACAGTAGTGGGGGCTGCAGAGGCTTTCGCCAGCCAAGGATAACTTCCACCTTTTCTTCGTTTGTGCTTGTGGTTTTGGCCTAAAGCTACCAGATGCTGGCAGAGATTTGCAGCCTCCTTGGGGCAGTAAGGGAGAAATTATACAGAGATGCCATCTTGCTGGCTTTATTTCCTCAAGAATAATGTAGACATGGCCTTTTTTTTTGTGGCCATAGGCCTGTGACACACTGCTAGGATGCAAAGTGTTCTGCAGAAAAGTTGATGTCCCCATCCAGAGAATATTCAACCTACACAGATGATATGCAAAAGTAAACAGTATGGGCTTTCATATTTGAGAAGTGAGTGTAATAAAAACAAACTTAAGACATTCCTTGCCCGATTTGCATGATTTTTAATAAGACCATTTTGCTTTTGCCTTTTCTTTTCTCTTACCTATTTTATTAATGCTTCCTTGGAGTGATGACTGATGCTGTATCAGCCTTTTGGATGAAAGATTGTTTTAAAAATTGTAATGAATGCTTGGAAGAATTCATACCACTTGATTATGCCAAGTTTTGATTGGATCACTCTCACTTGGCAGAGATGGTAATATCAACTTTGATTTTTTTTTTAAATCACTGCTTTCCAATTTTCAAAGTCAACAGTTTGATAATTAAAAATATATGTATGGTTTTCATTGGGTTGAAAGGGAATTTAAGTGTTCGCATAATACCCTTATGTGCATTGACAATTTAAGGTGTAGCAGAGATAGTAAGCTGAAAGCTGCTTGCTACCAAATACACAGAACTCAGAACAGCATGGGTATACCAGCAGAAATGTTATTACTCCATTTGCTTTGAGATTTTTTCAAAGAAATTTGGAAGAAAAAGATATTTAAGGTCCATATTTTCCCCAAAAAATATCAATAAAGGGCCAAGTATTTGAAATAACACCCTGACACTCTTCTTGATTCTCGCTGCGTGCAAAACCAAGAACTGCACAAATCTGATCTGTGGTGTTCATGATTGCCTCATGACAGGTAGCTGCTGAGATGGTGCTGAGTTCTGTCGGGTCAGGGTATCAAAATGCCACCCCTTGTCATACAGATGAGGAACACTGCCAGTTGTCAGGATGGTGGCATGTTTGCAAATACATAAGGATGTACCTCGTATTATACACATCCTGGTTATGGTTGCAATAGTGGTTTAAAATCTACAAGCGCTGCTGAGAATTGTTTTTCCAAGTGAGTCTGAAAGCTATCGTCTCCTCATTGAGCTTGGTCAAGCTTAGCTTAACTGGAAAATGTACTTTCCCTCCTCTTCTGGGGTTTGTATTTGGGTGGCATCAACAGTAGATGTGCCCCATGATGGATACTCTGTCCAGCTGGCAGCACAGAGTTAATTTTGTATTTTTGTGTTTTCCATACATCATACCACCTTCAACAAGGGAGCTTATGTCTGAAAGGCAGAAAGTTGCCTACAGCCAAAAGCTAACTCCATACTGCTTACTTGCTCTTTCCTACTACTTTGCATATTGTTTCATATCTGCTGCACTAAGGTAATGACCAGTAGCAGGAAAGCCAACGAGTGGCTGTAGTAGTGGTCTAGTAGTGCATTGGACTAAACACTTGTGGAGCCCAATTAATAACAGCAGGCCAGAAAGAGCAGTCTAGCCCTTCTCTTCAGCAGTTGCAGAGCAGCCCTCACACATCCCTTTCCACTTGCTTTTCTTCGGTGTGTGTTGGCCTGTCCGTTGGCTCCAGATACAAAGACCAGTGCTTGGACTTGGTGAACCTGGCTTGAGTTTGGCTCTCTCTCCAAGCTTTCGTAGGAGCCAAGGCCTGTTGAACATTTACATGACCAGGGTCTTAAAGATCTTTGCAAATGATAAATTACATACTTTTCAATACTTTTCTTTTGTTGTCTTGGCCTCAGAAAACAGTTTGCAGGTTTCTTGATTTCCTGAAGATGGCAACTGCAGGAGAGTTGTCCCTGACTCTAAATTAACATCTGAACTGTGAGATTTAAGATTCAGGGAGCCAGGAACAGGAAGGGTCCTCCCACTAGAAACTAATTGGATCCATGCTCTGATATCCGTGCCTGTTTCCAAAAGGGTATAATGATTCCAGCCAGACTGTTTGCTCAGTGTCAGTCTGAATTTAACTTCATGCTACTTTGCTTTATTTTAATTTGACATTATTTTGATGTTTATTTTACCTAATAAGTGAATCATTTAACTATAAAAGGCTCATTTTGGAGGGTTAAGGGTGGAATCTGGAATGGGTGAAGCTTGGAATAACCACTGACCTGCTCGATTATGCTGGAGTAGGGCATGAGCAATGATGTCACATAGGGAGGCAAGCCAGACACGTAGGGGTGAACAGGCCTGCCATTCTCCCTTGCCCATTACTGGAAATGTCAGTAGGCTTTCTTGAAGGACAGATGCGGTTGAGTTTGTGATAACAGCACTCCGAAGTCTTCACCAATCAGAATGCATTGAGGTTATTGCTGAATTTCATTTTGAAGAATGGATTTTAAGAGAAAACTAATGACATTAATACAACAAAACCACTGTTTCACTCAATCTGCGATATCGTGATATAAATGAAAGATAAGACTTTGAAGGTGGCTACTGATTAAGTAAGCCTCACCTGCGGGGTATACAGTCTGTGACTGAAAAAGTAATCTGTGAAACTGGGACAAACTGTTTCTGAACACTGGGCACTGTCATAATTTCTCAGACTATCTTCCACAATAAGTTGTGAGTTGAGTTTGAGATTCTTTAAAAATTAATTGAATTATTCCTGATTTATGCTGTTCCGAAGGTATAATTTAGTAAGACTTATGCTGATGTCTCCTGACTTCAAGGGAATTTGTTTTCTTTGTTGAGGTGGCAATCACCTTGTACAACTTTAGAAAGCTACAGTGAGGATATCTACATCTAGGATAGTCACTCCAGGCATTGTTTCATCTTGCTTATTTCTTATTTCTCTTCTTACAGAAGAGAGATAACGTGACTTTAAAATGCATCTCTCCTTATTGACTGTTGAGAGAGTTGGGGTTGTTCAGCTGGGAGAAGAGAAGCCTCCAGGCAGACCTTATTGTGGCCTTTCAATATATAAAGAGGGCTTATGAGAAAGGTGGAGTAAGACTTTTTACCGGTGCCTGCAGTGACAGGACGTCAATGGTTTTAAACTGAAAGAGGTTAGATTTAGATTAGATATAAGGAAAAAATTCTTCACTGTGAGGGTGGTGAGGCACTGGAACAGGTTGCCCAGAGAAGTTGTGGATGCCCCATCCCTGGAAGTGTTCAAGGCCAGGTTGGATGGGGCTTTGGGCAATCTAATGTAGTGGAAGATGTCACAGCTGACAGCAGGGGGCTTGGTGTGGATGATCTTTGAAGGTCCCTTCCAGCCCAAATCATTCCGTGATTCTATGATTCTGTGACTATAAAAAGAGGCCAGAGTGACTATTTCTATGTAGAGGTCTATATTTTCAGTGTATACCTATGGTCAGGTGAACTTGGTCCTTGTGGTCTAAACCAGAAAACTTTGAAATAATGTGATCTGACCCACTATATATAACAGACTGCCACAGTTTACTCCATTACTTGTCCTGGGTCATGTCTTGCCTGGCCAAAGCATAACTTTCATGTGCCTGTCCACACTTTCCAGAAAAGCATTTGTTGCTGGTCTGAAGATCTTGTGCACAGTCAGTACTACTTATTTCTAGAGCTATACTTACATCTGTATCTGCTAAAAAATCCCTTTTTTTGACTGGGATGAGGTTACTGAATGATTCAAATCTCTCTGTATTAAGGCTCTGTCTTTCTTTTTTACTTAGCCACCTGGAGAACTTTGTGTAATCTGAAAATTTTACAAGCAGTAATTTTTATACTTGTTTTCAGAACAATGATCAAAGCACTGAATGACATGACACATTATACCAATCCCTGCAGGAGCCCAGTGGATGCATCATATTCAAAATTAATTTCCTGTTGACATTTCTATTTCTGAGATCTGATAGCTAATAATTTCTTAATCCATTTAACATATGTGCCATTGAGACTGTGCAGTGCTCATGGTTGAAGGAGAATGACGGCACAGTCAATTGACCTTACAAAAGACTATATACCTCATATATATCAGAAATTATTATAGATCAAATATATTGTTTCAAAATAAAATGAAGTTAATTTGAACTTACTGAGCCACAATTATACCTTATTTCTAAATTATTTACTTATTGAATCACTTTTCTGCATTCCTTTAATTTTGCTGTGAATTGAAATCATATCAGTCTTAGCTACCTGGTTAGCTATCTATCTGCATCATCTCACTTTTCTGCCTTGAAAAAGTGGACATCAATTTTGATTTTACTTCTGGAATTCTCCTGAGTTTGTATGGTTATTAAAAATAGATATCAACTCACCAAAATCTCTTTCAGGTAGTTCTTAGGTGAAAATTACCAAGATTTGTTGAATTAAAAATTGTTCATTCTTCATAGATTGCCACATCATGTTTCCTGAAGGCAGTTAGGCTGGAAGCCAGACTCCTACAGACCACTGTCACCTGAGTGCAAGGAGAACCTCTTTATATGGACTTCATGCAGACGTTGACTGAAACATATGACTACATACGAATTGCTGTTAACAATATGCAGCACTTATGCTGAAAAATATTGATGCAAGATCAATATATTTGAGGAATGACTGACCATGAGATTTTACCACCTAAAAAACCCAAACCAAACCAAACCAAAACAAAAAGACCAAGTTGCTCACTTGCACAAATCCATACCTTGACCATCCTTCTCCCTTTACCCATGCCTCCCAAGGACTGAATGCTGAAATCCTGTTACAGGCCAAGTAATAGAAGGATAAATCCTGTCCTCGTTAATAACAATTCAAACCCACAGAAGCCATTAGGATTGGAGTAGTCCAGCTAACTGCCACTTTTAGCCCAATGCTGGTGCTTTGCTGCTTATGCAAAGCCTCGTCAATGAGATTTTGGATAATCAAAACCAAATATGACTGATTTAAGAGAAGGATGGTGTTGTGGTCAAGGCACTGCAGTTGGACATAGGATACATAAACTCAATTTCTGGTCAGCTCATAGTCTTCCCGTCTGACCATGGGTAAGTAGCACTGTAAGTGTAATACAATAATGGATGGTACGCGGGGGGTTTGGCTAGCTCTGGATCATAATTTTAGTTGAGACAATGAGGATCTAAGAGAGCTAATTTTTGTTCTACAGCCATAACCAATCATGAAAGAGTCTTTCTTTCTACAGTAAGGGAGTTAGTCAAAGGATAAAGAGGTTAAAGAGATAAAGGATAAAAAGCATTAGAGCACAAGCCGCCATGTCTTTTCAGGACATGATATCTGAATTATAAATAGTTGATGAACATTTAGTCATTCATAGAACATCATTCCTACAAAGATTTTTTTTTACATTGTACCTTAATATTCATAGAAAGTTACTATCTTAAAGAAACAAAATTATTTTGCTACAAGGTCCATTCTGTTGAGGCAGAATACAGCCTTATCATTGCCTTTCTATTAAGCAGCAATACTTTCTTATTGATATGGAAATAAGGCTTTGTACAATCAGACAACCTGTAACAAATAAACTGAGTTAGATAGATTTGTCTAAAGTTGTCTTTGACTCTCACCCTCTCTCCACCACAGTAATCTGATCCTGCAAGCTTTCACAATGAGTTTTTGGCAGTTGTTCCCCTAAGGTCCGTGACTCTTCCGATAAAATCCTAGAGACTGATCGGAAAAAATCTTCAAAGCTAGAGAGAGCACACATTATTACAGTGGTTGACATAATGACATGTGGAGGAAGACATTACCACTCAAAAATTGACCATGGCAGTGTGGTGAGCATTGTGGCTTCTCCTAACTTCAAAGCTCAACATGGTAGTTAAAAGATGACAATACCCACTTCCTTGGGCCTTACTGAATTTACTTACTATGCTTCTTGAAAATTATCTTCTCTACCACATGAGTGACCAACAAGAAAACCTCTACAGAAAAAAAGTCATTAGCATCTGCACTATGGAATCAAATGTGCCCATGTTTATTCGGGGCTTTGATGTGTGTGAACAAGTGCTGACTCCACATTTTGTAAATTTGGTGTAACTTGTCACTAAATATTTTTTATGTAGTTTTTTAACTGAGTGAGAATATGAAATCTGTTATCAGATATTTAGCAGGTCAAAGAAAAGCATATCTCTGTGCTAGTCCACCTATTTAGGAGCTTCTCTCTGTCTGTCTGTCTGTCTTGCTGTTCTTCAGTCTGTCCATCTAGGGAGTTATTAAATGCCCACAAGCATAATTTGACATCAGATATTTTTCTGCTCTGTGTTGAGCAGCTGTATTCAAGACTGTCGAGGGGAGAAGGGTGGGATTAGGTAAATTTTCAGAAGTAGGAAAGAGACTGGGAGAAGTCAGAGGAAGGGGAAGAAGGAATGAGCCCTGGTTTTGTGCCCATTGCAGTCTGGATGACTCCCAGCATTTCTATTCCTCATTATTCCTTTGAAGTCAGTAAATGTCTGTGAAAATTACTGGTGAAGTTTTCTCACCTCTACCTAGCTCTGGTAGAAGATGACAGTTTACTCCCACTGCTACTTTCTCTTTTAGCTTTAATAGTGGTTGCTCCATAGTCTGCCCAGTCCTTCCCCTGACCCAGGTGAATGTCAGCATGGTCGTACCTGATGAACCATGGAGGGGGAAGGGACAGTAGGGTTTTACTGAGACCTAGGATATTACGTTTAAAAATAAATAAATAAATAATCCAACCAACCTGAAAGAACATTTTATAGTTGTAGAATAAAGCACTTAAAAGCTGATAAATGCCAGAATTAAGGATGTCAATCAACTTCAAAACATTACCTTCTGGCACTGTAAAGTACGATATAGTCTTTAGTTATCTCTTCATATACAGTCTTTTCCTCAAGGCTCCTGTCTCTATTAATGCACATGTAACAATGAGGAGCAGAAAAATAAATGGAAGAGTTGCTTATTAAGTTTGCACCAAATAAAGCAGAGCTGAGTGTAAAAATGGAGCTGCAAAAAAGGAACAAATAGCTGCAAAAGGGGAGTTAAACCACTAATTTTGAGATCATAAATTTTTGGCACTTATTGTAGTGTCTTCATCTCTGTATCTGGGGAAGTGTTGACTCAGATTATAACTGATCATCTAAGCAGTCGTCGCTTTGACAAAGTGGTTCCTCTGAGGCATTGCAGATTCTAGCTGGTTGTGAAACCATAGATACAATCTTCACACCCATACAAATTTAGAAAATCTACAGAGATGTGCCA
Source organism: Grus americana (assembly GCF_028858705.1). Lineage (NCBI taxonomy): Eukaryota > Metazoa > Chordata > Aves > Gruiformes > Gruidae > Grus > Grus americana. The sequence continues at coordinate 6,476,438 of NC_072854.1, read as the reverse complement.
GAATGTGTATTGCACCTTTGCTGTTTTGACTGAAACAATACTGATACATGATTAAATCTTGCAAAGATTTTGCCCAGCAAACTGGACAGTCCTTCTACTTTCTGTAATCTCATTCATTCCTCTTTTGCTGGTAGAAAAGTAAATTAAAAGTTCTTCTATTTCAGAGGGCATTTTTGTTACAATCAAGCAAAGCTGTGTGCTTACACATACCAGTCATGGACATATGCAGTCTTCTTGACCTGTCACAAGGCAAGCACCTTCATGGTAGATTTGATGGTCTTTGAGCTCTGCAGAAGGAGGCCCAAATCAAAGATCACCACAGCAAAAGGCCAACATCATCTCTTCAGTCTTTTTGTATCATTCAAACACCTTTAGTCTCACCATTAGCAGCAAGGCAGTGAAACATAATTACATTTGTATTTACTCCAAAAGTGGTCTTAGATCCCTCCCACCATAACAGCTAGCAGAACAAGCCTGAGACTGATGGACAAACTTATCCGTTTTGGAACCAGATCCAGACCAGTCATTGACAATGCATTGCAAAGGTCAGTCTTCCCTTTGATCATCACTTAGGTCTGGAGTAGAAAGGATTTAAAGTATTTAATTCCCATGTCTGTACACTGTGCTATTGTAGTTCCTCCTCTCCCTGTGTGGATCTCAATTTCAGACACTCACATATTACCAAAGACAGACAGCGTGGATATTCTCACCGCTGTTACCTATACCAGATTCTGGGTGTGGATTTGTAGTTCTGTATAGAAAAGCTCAAGCTGTATCCTGCAGCAGCCTCCCCAACTCTGAAGTCCTACTGGTAGTTCTCCTCTGTGTCAGACACACTGCTTGCATGGGTGATGTTGGGGTGTCGAAGGGGGTCTGCTTCCCACAGGAGAATGTCTGAGGCCAAAATATGAACATTCAGGACAAGCTGAGTCCCTCCTTGTAAGTCCGTCTGATGAATATTAGTAAAGGGCAGAAAAAAGAACTTAGGAGTGAAACATCTGGGTACAAGCCAGCCCCGATGCTACTGCTACTACTGAAAATGGCAGACAGGCAATAATAGTGCTGCTGGCTGTCTCATCACGCACGTGTGCAGGGGGATAAAGAAAGGAAAATTACACAGAGAAGCATAAAGTCTAGTTTTTATGAACATTTTGAAGCCCGCTTTGTAATCTTACTGATGTCTTTCTGATGTAGTTTTACATGTGTACATGAGACAACTCAGAATTAGAGGACTATAAGTCTGGAAGTCTGGAAAAGACTTCAAGAAGACATTGAAGACAAGGCTGAAAGTCATCCATGTTGTTCCTGACATGTTTGCCTGTTCTAGAAAATACCCCATGATCACGAACTCAAATTCCCAAGTAATATGTTGTCTTAGCTTTAAAAAGTTTGTCCCCTTATCAAACCTAAATTATTCTTATTGAATTTTAAACTCATTACTTCTTCTTTATCTTCCCTTGCTCTTTGTGTGCACCTTGTGTATCTACGGCCATAGAAATTCTGAACTATCCAAAGCAGAATTTTTAATCCCTCTGTCTCCCAAAGGAAGATTTAACTTCACTTAGATGTTACTGTCTAGGAAGACACGGTTAAAGGAATAGGATTTTCACTTTGATCTTTCAGTACTTTTTTTAACCTGGTTTTCTTGGTTTGAGCCAGCTCTAGAGGAAGGTCTGGTATTCGCCAGCTCTGGAGGAGCTTGTCCTCCCCAGCACCTCAAAGAGCAGCCACCCGCAGCGCAGTGAAGGTCACTTTTGTGGTGAGGGAACAGTGCTTTAGCCCTCTCCAATTTACAAGGTGAAATTTCTGAACACCTTTCACCAAGGATCTCAACAGGCAAGTCTTTCTCACACAGCGTCCAGAATAAAAGCTTTTGTCTTTACAATTAGAAAGGACTTCAGACATTGAGTACTTCTTGTGGTGAGAGACACTTACCTAGAAAACCACTGTAGTGAAATTCAAAGTGAATATCCAGTTGCCTACCACCCTCTGTCACAACTGTATGTAATAATTGTGTTCCCTTCCATATTCACTGGGAAATTTCAAATATGTCGGTATCAAATTTGATGCCATCTCACAGACAGTTATTTTCAGTTCTGTCTGCTGTCTCAATTTCTAAAAATGCTTTTCTATTACTTGATGGGTTTTCATTTTTTTTTCATTTTCCATCTAATAACATTACTGAAAAGTGATGTGAAATAGATAAATCCGTCAGTTTCCTCTTTCATTCTCAGACTCACACACATACAAACCAGAGGGTGTGCATGAAGTGCAGGAGACAGAAATAAAATTAAAAAATCAGGCACATGACTTTTTTGCTTCTGCGGTGAATGAAAACTGAAGGTCCTGAAGTACCAGAGTCCTACAAGACTTGCAAAGCCGGCATGCTGCTGCCAAGAACATGGTGTCATTTGTGGCTCCTCACACTTCCTTCACCACAAGAGAGCCTGGAGACAGGAATCCACCACTGAGGCTTTAAAAAAGCTGCATTAGTTTATTGAGCAACTGGATTCATGAAACTCTCCTTGTTATCCTATTTGTGGTGTCGCTCAGCTTTGCAACCCATAGCAAAATGGCAGTTTCTGATTGCATTTTTACCTAGTATATTGTATATTTTCACACTAGACAGTCTGATGTCTGTGTTAACCCAGACACAAATTAGCTGGGAAAAAAAGTATATTACATATATGTACCTGCACACACCCTTCTATGCTTCAAGAGCTTTAGGTCACAAAGTCAAGCAAGAAATTAGGAAAAGCCACAGTTTAGGTAGCCTTTGCAACCTCAGTTTTCCTTCCATGTGCAGAAGATTCATGATAACATCTCAAATGAAATGATCGCAGCCTATCTCTTCCACACAATCTCTGTCTCAGTGCTCAGGGTCATTAGTCTCAGGGGCGAACAAGAAGTGTAGAGACCCAGGATCTGCCATATGGCAATACCCTACCTCATGTGAGGATGTGGGAAAATGGAGTAGGGGTCTGCAGGGGGAGAAAAGTGGTGTAACAGGCCCCGTCTGCTTTCTTGCTGTGATTGCCGCTCTTGGTGCGTTTAAAAATTATATCAAATTCCAACTCCAGTAATTGTGGGAAAAGCCTTAACTGAGAACCCCAGCAGCAACGACTGGGTCAAAACCCATATCTGAGGGTTTCTTTCCCCTTTCTCTGCTTATACGCATCTCCCACCCCGCTGCAGGGTTGTCCACCTCCCTCCTCAGCAGCCTCCCTCATGCTGCTCGACTCCAGCAGGAGGAGCAATGGGAGCACACGAGAGGCGTCCCCCATCTCTCAGCTCCCCCACCATTACCAGCACCCCTTCCACAGCCAAGAGCAGCAAATTATCTGGAAAGTCATATTTGGCTCAGGGCTGGAGGAAACTCCAAAGCTGTTAAACTTGAAGAAAAAAAAAAAAAAAGAAAAAAGAAAAAAAAAGTCTCTGTGGAGTGTGTGCGACCTCAGAGTTCCCAAAGGCTCATTTCGTAGGATAATTTCACCAGGTAATTTCACAGGAGAAGGTTTTCGCAGGAAAAGGCATGTCTCTGACAGTAGGGTAAGCCCCTTGCTGAATTCCAAATCTCTGCTCCAGAGAAGAGGGATAGTATAATTTTTTAATGAAACACCTATTTGGGTTTTGGTGTGTTTTATACTGTAAAACAATGGATTTTTTTTTCCTGGGCTCTGTTTTGGAAACAGGTGAACCACATTTGTAAAATTTCAGCTCAAATGGTTAAATTTACAAAGTTATGAAGAGCTATAAAAAGAGTGTCATAGTGGGAGGAAGTACAGGCTTCCTTTACTATAGGCCAGGATATGAAAGCCACACATGTGCTATAGGACAATGTCCTCTAAATAATGGCATGGAGCTAAGTGCTCATGCATTTCTTCTGCAGGTGAGGATCTGTGCTCCTGCCAGCTTCTTCCCAGTTCTGTCACAGCGGGTATGGGCCGCATTAAGTGGTGTTGAATGAGGGCTAGATCTTCCTTAATCTCCTCTCCTACCCACTGGTAAGTGTATTAGTGGGTAGATACAGGCATACACTTAAAAGAGGGTTGGAAGGATTTAAAGATGCAGCATGGGTTAGGTTCTTTGCTCTTTAGCAGTGTCAGGAGCAAGGATTTGTGGCAAAGAGGGAATACAGCTGATGGTGCCTTGGAGGCATCTCTAGGGTTATGTGGGAGGTAGGGCAGGAATGTGGATTTCATAGGAGCTTACAGGGACAGTGAAGACAAGTTGGCACCCAAGGTCTTTTGTGGCTCTTGCCCTTCCTGTCTGATCTCCACTAATCCCCCAACAGCTGTGCAGTGAAGGATATTGTTAAAAATGGGATGTTTGAACTGGAAACCACTTTTAACAAATCCAAGAGAAAGGTCTTGAAAAACTCTAGAGAAAGCCAAGGTGTCAGAAAGGAAGAACAAACACCGGTATAGTCCTCCTAGTGGTGCATTTCAAAGATGGAGCAGTGCCATGCAGATGACATGTCCACCTGCAAACTCGGCACCAAGAACTCCAAGAGATCCATTCATCTGTGACGGAGGGTGATCCAAAGTGCATGGCTCTCACCCTTTAGCAAGTCCCCTCTGGTACACTGCTAATTACCTAGATGGCCACAGAGGCAGAGGGCAGCTGGTCATAAATTACCCTGAGATTCCTGAGACTGGAAAGGCTTGATGGGGCTGAGGTCGAAGTGCAGCACGCTGCGACTCTTCTCCTCCGCTCCACTGGGAAAGTGGCGAGACTGGCTTGGTACAAGCCACCGTGAAATGGCAGGACATTCTTGTGGTTGGCTCCATTATAATTTGCTTTGGAAATATTTTGGATGTCTCTCTTCTTTGTTGGGCAGGGAAGGAGGAAGTGTTTGAACCTTTAAACCCAGTACATCTGGCTCTGTTCCTACTTACTGCTGTGTGAGAGGGTGAAGGCAACACTGGAGCTTAGAGGAAGAGTAGAGCTCGTTGAGTGTTTCATACCTAATTGCTTTTGTTAATTTATCTAAGGGGTTTATGCCAATGTGTTGTGCTTTCCTATTCCACTATCTCTAAAGAACAACAGTTCTTGGGACCGTTGGAGAGTTTAGACAAGGCAAATTGACCTCACAAGTGATACTGCTGCATTCAAAAAGCTACCCTGCTTTATTTTCACCTGAAAATGTTTTCCTCACAGGGCTTTGGAAGTAAAACAATATTCCAATAACAACAAATTGTATTTTTTAGCAACCAGCATGAGTCCTTTGTAGACAGTTGTCATACATACAATATTGACAGGGCATTGGGGTAGAAAAAGACATTAATTCAGAATCTGCTGATCCAAAATGTGGATTTAACATCACCATGAAAGCAGTCTGGTGTGCAGGGCATGCAAAACTTGGACTGTGAGTCCTAGTATCAGAAATTTCACTTCTCTGTGCCTCAAATAATTATCCTATAATCTAGAGTTAATTATACTTGTCAGCTTTGTAAAATACTTTGAGGATTATTGGCAAAAATGACCATCTAGGAAAAAAGTGTCATTAATATTATTAGGACTGATGACACAAAGTTAAGTTGTTCCAATTTTATCCAACGGCCAAACACGCACTCCAGTTTTACAAATTACCGTGTAGGCTATCCAATTTCACAAGCCACTTGGTGAAGTCAAGGTGAACAGAGTATAATCACTGTAGAATTTATATCAATTTTGTGGAAGTGTTATGATTATTCACAGCTGAGATTTCAAAGACATCTTAAAGCACTTGATAGGCATAGAGTTTCCCATCATGAGTCTCACGAGATCTACCTGCTGCACTCGCCACTGAGCCTGGAAATCTGCGCGCAGAGCTGAAACCCAGGCCCACACAGGGAGCCCAGCTGGTGCGTTTGTGGGAGAGAGCCTGGGACAGCAATATTCACCTTTCCTTCCATTAATTGGCTCAAAAGTGAAATTTTCTGGGTCCATGCAAAGAGATGGATGGGGGATCATCCATAGCCAAAGTATAAAAAAGGAGACTCTCTGTATAGATCACTTTCTCTGGGATTATATTTTAAATAATAAAAAAAAGCATATATCTCCCAAAGTTGGAAAACTAACCTCTGCTAAACTTCTGCATTCAAACTCAGCCCCTGTCAGGTGCACTTTACTGCAAATATTAGATCAGATTAGTCACATTTAAAGACAAGATAAGCACAGCTTAATGGAACTATGCTGGAGCAACTCTTCCTTAAAATTCTGTCCATAAAAAATATTTATGAAGATGAGAAAACAAGGTCGTTAATCACGAGGCTGATTCAAAATCCACCGCATCAGGCATAAGAACATATGATCAAAAGAGCTCTCTGCACGCTTTTGATGGATGCCCATAAGTGCTCACCTGGTCTGTGCTGCCTGGACACTGCGGGGTGTTCCCCATAAGCAGTACAGACAAGGACACACTGGGGTTTTTTTTGGGAACGAGGAAGAAGAAGACATGGACATGAGCTACGCTGTGCCATTTACCCTCAGGACCAGAGAAAAAAGGGTCTGATGCCATTTAATTTATGTTTATGAATGTAGTTGTTCTGAGCAGGATTCTTTGGCCTATCTGGTAACTTGTGTCTTTAAACAGCTGTCTCCAGAATGGGAAATTAGCAAATAGTTTAAAATTAACTAAAAGTAACTGAAAACAATACAGAAAATTGTCCCTCATGTGGATGTAAGCCATGCTTTTAGAACCAGAAGTATCACAGTTAAAATCTGATCACCTTCCCTACAGTAAACAAAATTTTGCACACACACTCTTGAGGTTGACTGTGAAATGCTTTTTGTTAATTTGTCTGCAGAAGTGAGAATTTTCATAATTATTCCTATTAAAATAAAAAACCTTTTTGTTGATTGCAATCAGTATCCACAGGGTTAGTAAAATGGGCTGAGAACCACAAGGACATTTGACAAAATGTTTCAAAATGGAGACAATGCACATAAAACAATGAACCATGTAACACATAATTTAAGTAAAACACTTTGTGTTTGAACAGTAACTATCTGTTTTTGATACCATTTCATCCTACCTATATGAGAAAAAAAAAAGTGAAGTTCTGTAGCGTGGGAACTTTAATTAAAGTCTCAAAATAACTCGGGTGTTGTTTTTTTTTTTCTTTTCTATGGTGAGGAAATGAGAGGTCTGAGTCAAAAATCAAGGTCTTCTTATGCTACATGTTGTACAGAAAGAGAGGAAGAAACAGGCTCTGGTGCTAAAAGATAACTGTCTGGAGAGATGAGATTACGAGCAATAAAATGCAAGTACTGTTTTCCTTACGTTATAAAAGAGGAACTAACAACTACATGCATCACGCAGAGGATCGAATATTGATTTTATCTGAGATGAGATGAGAAACTTGCAGCTTGGAAAAAAAATCTGTTCCAAAGAGTATCAGTCTCTGGAGGCTCTCCAGCAGGGTCTGATCTTGCATTGCAAGGTAGAGGGATCTAGATGGCCTTGTGGTTGTATCCAGTCACTGTCGCTTGGATCGTTTGATGCAAAAATGGACAATGACAGTGATGTCATCTTGTGGCTTTGAGGTTGACATCCAGTTCTGGTCCGGCACTCTGCTTGCGTCTTTCTGTGACAGAGAGGGAAGCAAGCAAAGTGCTGGGCTCAATTTAATTTTTTTTTTAATTCCAAGCGGTTTGCTTGGTCCTCTCTGCTTTCAGCAGCTGCCCTTGCAAAATGGAGGGTGTTGCTCCATAAACGAAATGGAACAATCACCTTCTGGTCTAAAATTTGTCTGAAAACCCAAGCTCCAAGTCACCGGGGGACTGCATTCCTCCTCTGCTCAGAGGAAGCTCATCTGCAGCACCCAGGTCTGACAGCCTCGCAAGTGGTAGACGAGTCCTGCTCACCTGACACGTCATGGTGCAACTCAGGAACCTCCAGACCGGAAAGCCAAGCTAGAAGTTGTAATAACTCATATCTGCTGTGGGTTGGTAGAAAGAGGACCTGAAACTCAGGCGCACCAGCGGCTTGCACAAGCCACACACCATTCTCAGGGCCAAATTTTGGTCCTCAGGCATCACCAGGAGTTTTGCATTAGAATTAGGGTTTGGTGTTAAGCAAATAAAATGCTTACCTTGTGTCAGGTCTTCAGCTGCATTTTTTTTTTTTTTTTTTGAGCAGTGGAATGGTCTCTTATGCATTTGCAGCTAAATATGGCTACACGATTAGGTAAGCATGATAATAAAGGGTTATGGAAATGCGCTGACCACAACTCAAAGTGCAAGTCACAGTGTATGAGAATACACATGTTTGGGGGTTAGGTTTATGAGAAATAAAGATCTGAATGATGCTGTGCTTGCAAGTCATGGGCCTTGTGTTTTCTTAATGCCAGGAGTGATTTATTTCTTGTAAACAGTTTTGCTCAATTGGGGCATCCAGTTACTACAGACCTTGTTTGGTATAAAAACTAATGGCATAGAAAAATATTGCTCTAGCAAGGCTTAACTGGTTGTCAGCCCAAACATGTGGCTGCACATGAATTCCACTGCTTGAAATATCCTCCAGTCGCCCAGCAACATCTTAATGTCAAGAGGAGATCATAGTCAGCGTTCCCGTTGAGCCATGACTCAGAGGTACTGTATGGAAAGAGGACATTTCCAGCAAAAGCATGATATGGAAACTAAACACAGAAGTACTGGAACTCTTCCCTTCTGTAGAAAAAAAGAAATGTGAAAGGCTAGCTCTTCTGAAGTGGAAGTTCGGCTGCTGCTGGGAATGTTATGAAAACACACATTACATGCATGGTTCCTCATATATAACTATGTTTCACAGCACATTTCATCACCCACGTTTGCCCTCCCTTTTTTAATTCTGAAAAGATGCAGGAAGAGACCTTGCTTCTCAATAAAAATAAGTGCAAAACCTTGGGAAGGTGACATTTTTGCAAAGCAGGAACTCTGATAGCTTGAAATGGTGTAGTTTTGCTTGCGTTGCATAAAAGCTGGCTATTAACATACCTTAGATACTTTGAGAGGTATGGAAATGTTTAAAAAAAACATGGACTGAAGAGATTGGCCTCAGTGAAATTTACATTAAAAAAACCCAAGGAGACACTTAAATATTCATAGTTTCCATTTCTAATCTTTCTCCCTGTAAGTTTCCTGACATACATAATTCTCAGCTATGTTTGTGAGATGCCCGGCATTCTGAGGTCAGATGCATATTTCTTGTTTGGATCTGAATAGGTTATTTTAAAAGTTCTGATCCTGTACAGGCTTGCACACAAGAGTCACTCTAAAATGATCAGGACTATATGCAGTTTTAAAGCCAGCCATATACTCATATATATATATGTGTGTGTGTGTGTGTACGTGTGTGTGTGTTTGCAGGATCATGTGATATAAAATCTACATGAGAAATGAATAATGTATATGTAATATGTCAGACTTAAAGGGTTGTGATCAGTGGCGTGACATACAGCTGGAGGCCAGTCACTAGCAGTTTGCACCAGAGGTTGTTACTGGGGCCAACAGTGTTTAACATCTTCGTTAGTGACCTGGTTGATGGAACAGAGTGGACTCTCAGCAGGTCTGCAGATGATACAAAACCAGGACGAGTGGCTGATAGACCAGATGAGTGTGAGGGACCTCAGCGGGCTGGAGAAAAGGGCCAACAGGGACCTCATCAAATTCAGACAAGTCCTGTTCCAGGTGAGGAACAGCCCCATGCACCAGTCCAGGCTGGGGACCACCTGGGTGGAAAGCAGCTTTGCAGATCTGGTGCCCTGGTGGACACCAAGTTGAACGTGAGTCAGAAAAGTGCCTTTGCATTCAAGAGCACCCTGGGCTGCATTAGGAAAAGTGTTGCCAGCAGGACAAGGGAGATGATCCTCCCCCTCTGCACTGGTGGGGCCACTCTTGGAGTGCTGTGTCCCAGTGCTGGGCATGGACATGCTGCAGCATCTGTCACCAAAGGAGAGGCTGAGAGGCCTAGGATTGTTCAGTCTAGGAAGAGAAGTTTCAGGGGGATCTTACCACTGTGTATAGATACTTGGTTGGAGGGGGCAGGAGCAAAGAAGATGGACAAACGCTCATCTCAGTGGAGTCCAGTAAAAGAAGACAAGGCAGTGGGGACAAACTGAAATACAGCAAATTCCACTTAAACATAAGAAAAAACTTTTTCACTGGGTGAGTGGTCAGACACTGGTAAAAGTTGCCCAGGGAGGCTGTGGAGTCTCCATTCTTGGACATATTCAAAACCCAACTGGACACAGTCCTGGGCAACCTGCTGTAGGTGACCAGGGGCTTGGATTAGGTGATCTCTAGAGGTGCCTTCCAGACTCAGCAGTTCTGTGATTTTGCAATTCTGTTGAAGAGAACACAATTATTTGGATTTATCTGATGAATTATTTTCTCATTTGCTTAACTTAATAAAAACCCATAAAAGGTTATAGAGAAATGCAATTATGGCCTTTGTTCCAAAAATTAAAAAGCTTCTCTGCTCGTAGGTTGCTTTCAAATCTATTATTTGGTTTAGTATATTTGATAATCTTTTCTAAAAGTAATTAATTTCACAGGATCACTATCCAGTGTGTTAAAAAGTTCTTTCCTCTCATGTGTTTGAAAAAGCTGTGTTTCCATTTTCTTTATTCTTTCAGTTCTTACACTATGAGGGGGAGGAAATAGGAAAACTTGGTTTTGCCTTTTATATCAAATACCTTCTCATGAAATAGTACCTACACAAAACCAGCATGTGATAAATTTGCTAGCATTGGAATAAAACTGTGAAAAAATAGAGTGAAGTAGCCTTAAGTACTATGAATGGAGAACTCAGGTAACAGCTTTTTGCTGAAAGGGTTGTCTATTAACATTTTTTTGCAGCGTTTTTCTTTTCACTTGAGAATTTTCCAGTTTTCTATGTGCAGTGATTCAGTTCCTAGCAGAGAATGGCCTGGGTCCAGTTATGACACTGGCCTTAGAAATCATTTGTGATGAGAATCTGAGCTGAATTTCATAAACAGGAACAAAATTTATGGGTGTTTGAATCCTGAATTGGATATGAATTTTGTGGTTGGGGTTGTCTGAAATATTCATTGTTGTTGTTGCAGGAGACCTGGAACTCACTGTGCTCTCTGCACTAACTCCATTAAAAGTGGCTTCTTCCATTAAAAAGCCAACAGTCTAAAAAATCTAATTTTTCTGCATTCAAAAGCCAACCATTCATCAGAGTAGTCTGAAACTGTCCACCTCTTAGGTGTACCAATGCAGTGGGAAGTGTCTGGGGTCTGGGGCTGGAATAAACCATCCAGCGGGATAGAGCTGACCATGAACCACCAGCTGGATGACAATAAGCCAAGAGATAGCCCCAGAGTAAAAGCCACCAAGCCATTGCTGGTCAGTATGATAGGGACTGGGATAAGATCTTTTTTCAAGTTGGTCATCTTTAGACAATATGGCAAAGGAGATGTTTAAGAAGGGAACCAAAGTAAGGAAAATAGGGTAGGTTTACAGATATTTATGGAAATTTTCTTCCAAACTCAAAGGGCAGCCTGGAAAAAAGACATGAAGGTGTATATCAGACAAAAATATCAAATAGACAACAAAGATTAATTTCACAGGCAGTTCCGAGCCTCTAGTTCCTACTAGGCAAGGAGATACATCAAAATGATGCTGACTCTTGGAGAGCTGTAATTTGATTTCTTCAGCTGCAGTTTGAAAGGGAATCCAGGCTCTGGTTACTGTAGCACTAAAGATACTATTACTGCTGGCGTAAACGGGAACCTCTTCCAAATACAGATAAGCAGCAAAGGATGTAATATTGAATTATTCTGCCAGTCTAGAGGTGACCCTACTGAAACAGGCTTGAGGCCCACATGTGCAAGGCAACGTGGTGAGGTATATCCCACTACTGCTTTCACTATATCTTTTCTGTGGCTAGGAGAGGGCTTCAGTCCTCAGGGCTGTCAGCTGGGCATCATTCCTGAGCATTAAATTTATTTTTAAAAGTAAATATTGCTGGGCTGATATGTGCATTTAGCCTTGATGAAGTCATTAATGTGTTTTCCAGCAAACTGTTCATAAAATTCATGGCTGCACTTAATTGCTACCATGTTCTTCCTCCTCACATATTCTTATATTAATAAGAAAAAATGCTGAAAGCCCTAATAAACTGCACACAGAAGAGGAATGCTTGAACTGCAGTTAGCTGGTCACATCACCACAGACATGCAAGCCAGTTGTCAAACGGGGGGATTATGCGTCACTTAAGGCACTGAGTAATGGCACAGTCAACAAGGTGGCTCAAGCCCAGTTCTCCTGACCCTGATGCCACCAGCAGACGCACATTGCTGGGTGTGATGGGTGAGTGGGGAGAGGAGGGCGGTGCAGCTTATTTACTCTTAGAGTTGTGTTGCCCTTTTGGTTGGTGCTCTATTCCTGCGACACTGAGCTGTGTGCTCACTGAAGAAGACAACTTGCCAATATTCTCCTAGGAAAAGGTAGGGTTGTCTCACCAGGGACAGTTTTTCTTCCTGAGAATTCCTATGTGGTGTTTCTGAACCTACTTCTCTACGAAGGGCCAGGACAATGCCTGGGTGCTGCCCAAACTGCTTAATTTGGGGCTTTCTCTTGGAAAAAGGGAAAAAGGGGAGCAGGAGGCTAATTAGCTGATGGGTATATCAAACAATTTCAGGTACCTGAACTTATTTTTTGCCTCTAGCTTGGTACATACTTAAAGAGTTGTATTTATCTCACTTAACTTTAACTCTTTAGAAGCTAAGCTTCTGGTCTAAACAAATTGTTTAGTCTCTCTGTATGGTTAGCACCTTCAGAGGGCATTAACCCCCCTTATTTAGGGATATTTTAGCCCTTGGTAACCTCACCCTACTCCTGATCCTAATCACTCCCTGATCTGTTCCTCCTGAGTGCAGAGGGAATCTCAATGACTTGCCTAGGTTAGGTCACTAATTTCTTGAGAGCCAGAAGTAGGTGAGGTAAATCCCACTATCTGTGATCTAATCTCAGCCCCCCGGCTGCTAACAGGCTCCAGTTAGCACATGCCAAGAGGAGCCCTGCTGCGTGGGGTGGCAGCACCTTGCACTTGCATTGCTGTTTCTCTAACTTGAGTCTCCAGGGAAAGTCTGAGCAGTGACTCTCTACTGAGACCAGCATTTCAAGGGCATCGTCTTGATACGCATATCCTATGAGAAAAAGATCTTTTGCTTTGTAGGCATATCACGACGCAGTGAGATCAGTGGAGTTACGCCAAGCAGGCATCCAACCTCCCGTATCTAATTTATGCCAACACACAGGTTGCTGGAGGACATTGTCAGAGAGCCAGGATTCTCCTCCAGCCAGGTTAGATGGCTTGTGCTGCAGAGTGGACCGACGTGCACAATTCAAACCTCTGCAGTGGCTTTCCTTTTAGTGGTCTTTCATACTTACCTGGCGTTTTGGCTTTGTGGACAGCCTTGCATCTAATGACTAGGGTCTTGCCACTCTGTGCCGCAGAAATCACTTGGTCCACTACTTAAATTCAGCTTCGGAAACATCTAGCTGTGCATAGCACTACATACCACCTCTACACAAGACTGAAAATATGTTTTCATGCGAGCCGCTGTGGGTGAAACAAGCTGTAAGCAGACCATAAGTATCCCGGGCAGGATTTAGGCAGAAGATGGGGAATGAGACCTTCAATTTTAAGGATTCTGCTGTAGCAGAATCAGGAAAAAACCCCTTTGTTCCCATCTCCCTCCAGAAGCTGACATTCAAGGCTTAACAAGAGGCATCTACAAAATGTCTGAGTCCTAAATGTACCACCATCTGGAAGGGGATTGCCAGAAAGAGAGCGAGAGAAAGACTCCTTTTTCACAAGTAACTTGTTTAATAAAAATAAAATTCCTCTTGCATTTCTGACATGGGACTGTAACCACTCCACCCTAACTCGCTTTGTCATGCTCAGATCTATGAAGTAAGAGGAAATTATAGAAATTTATCATGTCTGGGTACTCAGGATTGATTATGACTCGCTGCTTTTATCTTCCAAACAGTCACTAAATCTAATTGCCTTGTTGTAATGGATTAACCCCTGTGGTCCACAGTAGCATTTATATTGTGTTCAAAGAGACTGTTACGGAGTTAGGGTCCTTTTTTGCAGCAATATACTTTCATAACGTGCAGGCGCTCTTTGGGCATAACTCACCCTTTGTGGGTCTTGGGGGTCTAATTGGCTCATTGCACCGCCTTTCTGCAGGGGATGAATTTCACATCACTTTGGGAGCAAGTACAGATGGGTCAAAGTGCCTTCCACAGCATAACCATTTTTTTTAAATTACAATGCAAGCAGATCTTGAAACCCTGTGTTCAAACATCGGCATCTGTATTGTAATCAAAACCATTCCCTTACTGATATTCGTGGGATTAGTATTATTATTAGTCATAGTATCTTAGCCCCTGTGAGACCTGAACTCTAGGGTCAGGTCCCTAACAAGGAGCTGTATAAATACAGACCCTGCGTTAATAAAGTTACCACCTAAGCTGTCTTACATTGTGTTTGCCGAGGGCTAATGGCTTACACACAGGCCCTCCTGGTGACTCGGTGGGTCCCGGTGACTCTCCAAGTGTTGATAACGAGATCTTGTACTGCAGCGGCAGGTGTGAGGCAAGACACAACAGATGGCTATGGACAAGGGAAGGAGGCAACTGCAACTCCATGTGACAATCAGTAGTCAAAGTATGCTGGCACCCCAAATCCTGACCAGTATTTTTGGAGGTGCAATGGGAGAACAATGTTTTAAGGAGGGGTATGAAAGAGGAAAATGCAGTAAGCATGAGAAGTGAAAAATTCAGAGGAATGGGGGACAGGATATGTGAAGATGTCATGTGGAGTAGGGCCACCAATGTTAAAGGAGGAACAAAATGTCCCTGTTTGTATCAGGAGAAAGGAAGGAGAGTGCTGTGAGATAGAAAGCGAGGAAGAAAAGAAATGAGGAAGGTTGTGCTGCACCTTTGAAAGCACTTGTGAGATCTGACTTGGGGAAAGTTCAAGAAGAAAGGGAGATGAAAGGGATGATGGTGAGTCAAATGTGAGGAGGCGGAAAACTGCACTGAAGGGTTGGGTAATATTAGGACATAGAGTTGTCCAGTAATAACTAAATATATTTAGATAGAAGGTCAGCAAAGTTACAGGAAGATGCACTGGGCAAGAGGGAAATCAGCCAAGTACTGGACTTGCCACAAGATTCTCTGCACCCCGCAGGGGTGAGTGAGAAGCAGCTGAGGGTGAGCCCCATATGTGTGAGGCAGGGCAGACCTGACAAGGCAGAGGAGACACAGAAGGGAAGGGTAGGAGCGAGGAAGTAGGGACAGAGCCCACCACCAAAGGAGAGACCAGCAACAGAGATCCTAGAGAGAGTATGGGCCATGCTTGATGAAACCAAGTCCAATGGGCAGCCAGTTGGTAGAGTGGGAGAGGTGGTAAACCATGAATCTGAGAAGGGATGTCAGGACAGCAGTTAGATATGGAGATATGCCTTTGTAAAAAGTCCTGTAAATGAGATTTGAATCAACTTGGAGGTTCATAAAAGGATTTTTAATGGAATTATTTCAGATTCCTTCCAGAATGAATAGGAAGCAGTTGTGATCCAGGCTCCACAGTCAGAGTAAATCTAATCTAACATATTTTCTTCTTTCATCACGGAAGACACAATCGCAATCTCAAATCAGTGTAACTGAATGTTTAATAGCTTCAAGCAAAAGAATAGAGCAGGTGAACAAATTTCTTTAAATTACTTACTTTAAAGAAGGGCAAATTGTCTGATACATTTTTGTGGGTGCACAATTGCCAATATTGTTAGCTTTATTTCACTTTTTACAATGTACTTTTAATTAAAATGATGAGGGAAATTCTTGTCTTATCCATTAGCAAAATAATTGCTTTTAAAGGTCTCATTCACTCCCAAGCTGGTTTTATATCCTAATTGTCATACTGATAAGTGTTTAAATGAGGTGCTTCACAAAAATTAATTGTTATTGGAAAATGGAATCTGTTTAAAGTCTGTTAAATGAAAATACCTTTTAATTACAGAAATTGCTATGAAATGCTTTCCTGCTGTCTGTACAGCTTGAACAGCACAGTTTAGGTTGTGCTAAAATGGCTCAAGCTGAACTTTTGTTTCACCTCTGAATTTGGTACAATGGTTTTCAGGGGTGAGTTCAGGAGACTACATTGCTGATCACTAACTGGACATCTTCTGACCCGTCTTTAACTCTCATATTTTCCCACTGTAGCAAGTCACAAGGATTCACATGAGCATGCTGAGATTCCTATGTCTAGGCATACATTATTACTGTGGGTATAACCATGACATCTTTGCAAACAACAAACCTTTCTTATCTGAGATGAGCTTAACTGTACTACTCAGGATCTGTATTGCAGAATAATTTATAGCAGTTCATTGGGACACAAGCTGATACAGAGAAAGAAAACAACATTTTTATATTTTTATGCACAGTTTCTGCAGGGAGCTGTAGCCTGGGTTAACTGTTTCACTGCCTTTTAAGGAAATTTGTTAATGAGTGTAGACCGCAGAAATTTGCCTGTTAAGAATGTAAATTCAGTGCTGCTTTCCCTATGCCCATTTTTTACGCAAGCTAAGGTACTTCTGGATGTTTCTGTGCTGTGCTTCAGCATCCATATTTTGAATATTAGTATAACCTTGGTTTCAATTCTATCTAGTGGCAATGAGTTCCCCAAGTTAATTGTGCATAAAGGCTTTTGAGAAGGTATAGGCAATGCTTCAGAAATCTGCTCTCGTCTCAAAGCCCAGGCAATGTTGGGGTTGTGGCTTCTCCGTGGCAGCCCTGGTGAGAGCCCAGAGCCCCGTGTTAGCACTTTCGGGTGTGTTCCCGTGGTGAACGTGTTTGCATTGCAGACAAATGCACTTATGCAAACCCACCGGCTCATGTCCTGAGGACCTGATCTTTTCTTGGCAAGCGGCCATGATGTTGTTTCGTGAGCATCTCTGTGTTTCTGCATGTCAAACGTAGATGGCTGATTCCAGTGAACAGAATAAGATTTAAAGGGGAAAAAGAAAAAAAAAAAGCAACAGCAAAACAAAACAAAACAAAACACAAAGGAAAATAAATGGCTAGGCTCAAAATGAATTTGACACCAGAAAACTTCTCCCATGTTCAGACATCTGCAGAAGGTCCAGGCTCTGGCAAGAGGAGGATTTAAACAACTAACTAAACAGTAGAGTACTGTATTTATATGGGACCAACATGACAAACTCTATTTAGGTTTTATACCAAAAGCTTAACCTTTTGCAGTCTGTGGGTTTGAGCTGCACTAACAAGAAGCAATTACTGCGGTGGATTTTTTTTTTTTTTTGCTTACGGTGTAAGGCCCCGGGCTTCTCAGTGTGGCTTCTCTCATAGCTGGCACACAATAACAGAGTATATGCCAAAGCTGCTCTTACTTCTCCAAGACGATGAATCAGAGAGCTGTGGTGTACTAATCTGAACGCTTTCTTTTGCTAGGCTGGAAGTCCATTGCTTTCTTAGAAACCAGACAGACATTGCAGTCCCCCTGCTCTTATGTATTCCACCATAGATAGCTCACTAGAGGCATGTACACACACATTTTGACTAAGCAGCATGATGGATGAGGAGGCTGGTGACATACAAAGTGCAATTTGCTTTATTTAGATGTCTGCACCTCTCCTGTAGAGAGGGAATTACAAGGATGGGCAGAGCAATCCTTCCTTTCATGCTGGTTGTCGGCTCCCAAGATGTCTCAACATGGAAAACAGCTCTGATCACAGATTCAGGGAAAGAATAAAGGCCAGAGTTGACAAAAGTTTGGATTCAACAAGTTATTAAGAGCTCCTAAGTGTGTCTTCACTTTCCCTTGCAGTCTCAAGGTTGACTTGGTGCCCTGAGATTTCATGATCTTCTGTCAACAATTAGCAAGAAAATTAAAACTCATAACAGTGTAACAGCATGTCTTTACACGGCAGAAAAATCTGCTTGCATGCCAAGAAAAAGAATTGGAGATTCTGTGGGAACCCTGCCATTTGGAGACACCTGCCATAAAACTATTTATATGCATGTAGATGTGTGTGTGCATGTATCTCTCTGTGTATGCACATATGTGTGTGTGTACATGCACACATCTACCCATAAAGTGGATTGATGAATATGCTCGATACACTTGAGACAAGACGATGTATTTTCTTCTCCAAATTTCACCTTTATTCAGTTTTTGCAATGCCATCAGATGATTTGTTCAACATATTTTTAAAAATTATTCCTTTGGGTTTGGCTTCATCGCATGGATTGATCATGACCACAACAAACTGAAGGTCTGATGTAATAATATTCATTCACCTCAAAGGGAAGTTTTCCTTTGGAGATATTGCCTAAAGACTAAGGGGACTGGAATGTCAATAATCTCATTGTCAAATAGGTACACATTCTCGACACCTGGAGTCACAGGTCTTTAATTCAGTAGTAACTGAGTATAACTGAAAAAGTAAACAAACAGATGCTTGAATTGTTTTCATGGAGATATAATCAGTTTGAACAGCTGGAAGATTCACTGTAGTTCGAGTCTATCCTAAGACTTCTTTTCTAGGAAAATTAGTTTATTTTATAAGATGCATTTGCTATGTGCAGACTGCAGGCCAATAATTCACCAAAAAAAATGTAACCAATAACTCCTATTTCATTTTTTAGATTCCATGATTCCCTTGAATTTAGTCCATATTCCATATTCATGATTACTTATTATACAATTTTTGGAAATGATTCTGAACTCACTGGTCAGTCATGGCCAGGTTTTTGAATGGGAGTGTCCACAACTTACCCAGTTCGGAGTATCTCTTCACATGATATGTTTGTACACTCTCTGCTTTAAACAAAGTTATTTGCACAATGGATGCAGGTACGAATGCTCATAGCTGATGATAGGCATTATTTCCTTTGAAAACTCTTAGAAGACTTCCATGTAATTCATGGCACTGGAGAAAATCACCAGCAATGATTTTTTTTATTTTTCTAAAATGTTTCAGATTAATAAAAAATAAACAGAACACAAGCAAAAAAATAATAAATTCATCTGTAGGTAAAGTGTGTACATCCATCAATATTGTCAGAATATATACTCTGTTTGCTCATTTCTTATTCATATGAAGTGTGCATTCTGCTGTGTGTGCATGTGTTTCTCTGTGTGTGTTTCTAATGAATGCCTCAATCAAATACTTGTACGGCCTGCGACATTCCTGCTTTGTCAGAGATCTGACTGAGGCTTCAGAAGCTAACTTTTTGCTACTTCAAATATTCTTCTATGAAAATGCAGCTTATGGAGGGTTTTTTAATTTTTTTTTAGATTTTACCATTAGTGCCTTTACACCTGTGCAGAGACTGGATCCCAGTACCTGTGCCTTTGTGCATTCGGACAGATGCTGTTTCGGCTCTGCTAGCTACACAGTCCCTTTTAGGAAAGTAAATGTTTTATTATAATTAATTTTATGACCCTAAAGATGAGTAGTTGCCATTTCCTGGAGCTAAATAGGCAAGGATCTGCATTTATAGCTCATAGCTGACTACTTTACTGCTATCTCAGTTGAAGGCAAATAAGAACTCTTGTAATTTAGCTGGGAAGACACCGCTCCACAGAGGGAAGAAATCATCTACATGTTGATGCCTAAACCCAGATTATTTTGTACACAGCAGCCAGGGACCAGCCAACTCCTCATCCAGAAACTCTAAGGCAGCTGGCTGTGGAGAGCCCCAACCTGCTGGCTGACAGGTTTGGAGCTGTCTAAAGGTTTGAGATGAGGAGGTTGATCCCAAATTTGGAGGAGTCCAAGTGAGGAGACCCAGGACTCTTCATGGATACTCGGGAGTCATCCCTGACGGGGCAGAGGGAAATGTCTTCACGTGCGTTTGCTACAATAAGAAAGTGAACATGTTTCATGGACACTGCACGCAAACAGGAATATATAGAAGACACCTTCAGGAGCAGTTGCAGTTTTATTATCTTCTTAAATACTGTTCTTTCGGTTTTTCCTTCCAGGCCAGGCTTCCTAGCTGTTCTTCCATCCTTGTGTGAGTTTCACTGCTGTCCTTTGACTTCTCCCTGGTCAGTGTATAATCTTCCTTAAGAGAGGTGTCAGAACTGGATGCCGTATCTCAGCTGGGGAGATACTGATACTGAATAAATCAGGAGAGGTGCTTCATGATCCTGTGGCCTACCCTGCTCTTTGTTGTGTTAGCCTTTATTTCCCAACAGCATGACTTGACATATATTCACTCAATTTCTGATCCTCTGTAATGCCTTGACCTTTTTCAACAAAACTGCCGGTCATCCTCATCTTGTATTTGTGCAGTTGATTATTCTTACTCCAATCTGGACTTTTGCATGTGCTGTTATTAGATCACACCCTGTTTTTTCAGACCTTTTCTCCACTTTGTTCAGCTCTTCCTGATCCCAATCCATTCTCCCATCATGCAAGCAGCCTCTCCCATGCTGGTAATACCTTTACATTTATGCTGTCCATCATGCAAGCCATTTGTGAAAATACTGAAAGTGCCAGACTAGGGCAGACGCCTCCATATGTTTTATTTACTGAAACCTGAGCTTGATTTTCAGAAAGGAGGTAGAAGAACTTCTGAGTTCAATAGCATCAAATGACTATCACGATCTCCTTAAAGAAATGCAGAAAGTTTAGCTGAGGATTGGAGTGGGTGTTCAGGGTGCAGAATAACTTACAACTGCACATGCTGATAGACTGACAACTACTTGAAAAGAAAGCACACAAGCAAGGTAGCGCTGGGCAATTTCTCTTATTTCTCTACCTACATACACTGCCATTAAGTGACCAGATGGGTCCAGAACTTCACCTTGTGCAAATCTCTACTAGATTACAGCAGCTGAGCCTCCAGCTTCTTGTCTCCAGAGCTGCAAATCCAAAGACTTTCACACATATAAAGTTAAGCTTGAAAGCAAGTTTTTTCACTAAAACCCAGAGAGGTGTCAATGTGCCCTGGCACTCCGGAGGATTTTGTTCTTTTTGTGTTAGAAAGGTTTAGCTGGATTAAAGAGATCGCTTTGCATATTACAGTGGAAAGTTTTCATCTGTGATATTCTTCATGGGCTGATGCTAATATGCATTATATAGTCCAATAAAAAATTAATTAAAAATCAGGCTGCTAAAAATGATGATGGGAGTATTTGGAGGGAAAGAAAAAAATAAAAAGCTCCATTTTGGAAGTGAAATGAAAGCTTCAAGTAAATGCTGAGGAGTATGTTATACATAATCCTGAAAAACTGTCTATGAAATCTCAGGAATTTTTAGAAATCTATTGATTCCTTATGGCAAGTGATTTATGTAAAGTTATGAACATTAGTGTAATTAGGGTCTTTTACTGGTAAAAAAACCCCAACTACAAGAAGACTTAGTATATTTATATACATATTTGTGTATTTCATAAACGGTTCACTGTAACATGCAAATTCCTTGGCTCTCAACACAGCTCTACACAGATGGTGAACTTTAGTCGGCTAAATAAGTGGAACATTTCACTTCAGACTTTTCCTTTTATCTTTCACCTTTCTCTGCTGTTTCCCTCCCATCTTTTCTGCCAGCTACTCCACAAAGAAGCCTGGGAACGACTATAAGGCAGTCTCCTCAGATCGTTTAATATTACTTTTGTGAAGACAGTCTGAATTCAAAGGCTCCGTGTGAGAGACTGGGAAGATCTTCATTTCTCCCTTGGCAGCGCTTTTATGCTGATAAATAGCAGTTTGCTCTACACATTTCAGTTAGGAAAGAAGATCTGCACAGGCTGACAATGTTAACAGCCTCCTCCTAGACTAGTTGAAACCTCTTTCAGCTCATTTAGGGCATCACGTACACAAGCTATACATAACCTGCACCGACCTTTAATCTAGATCCGTGCAACTCATTTCCAATATTAACACCATAATCCCTTGACTGTGCCAAAGCACCACAACCATGTGCTGATTGTGCAAAGATTCGATCAGCGACTTCATTGATGGTCAAGGCTGGAATGGGGACACTATAGTAGATTAATTGATTCAGTGAATTTACGGCAAGAAAGGCAATGAAAAGACATTTAATCTGGTGGTGCACCTATCAAATTATCCACAGTAATCTGGCTATAGACTCCCATAGCTTTTGTTTGATAAAGGCATAATTTTGTATTGGCTAAAACATACCTTTGACATTTTTATAGCCCCTTGAAAAGATCCACAGATGACTATTTCATTGCTTTCCTTGTAGTTTGTGAAAATGATTAATCATTTCCATTGTCATATTTCTATTTGTAATTTTTAGAGCTTCATCTCCTATTATCCCTTTGGCTGATTGATTAAAGAGCCATTGTACACTGGGTCTTTCCTCCTTGAGAACATTTCCGTGTTCAGACTAACTGCATCACTGCTCAATTATCCTCCTGATAAACTCCATAGACTGAGCAATTTTGACTCAGATTGAGTTTCTCATTGAGAGCCATTTCCAGTAATTTGAGATTTGGCTTCCAATCTTCCAAAATTTCTTTAAGTGTGGAGTCACTGAGAATGTACATATGAAATAGTCCATCATTGGTCTCACCAACACTTACATAAAATTGCCTTCCTGCTTACCACCTTTCTAGTCATATTTAGAGTTTGTCCTTATCCAATAGTGTTTTCTTGGTAGTCGATGTGAAGTAGCTCCTTTTCTGAGACATTGCTTTCGAGAAGAGAGTGCCTAGCTCTGATCCTAGGTCAGACCTTTGATCCTAGGGGGACATTTTTGCATTTATGTATATTAAATTTGAGGCAAGAAGTTAATCTTTGTGTGAAAAGTCTGTGGAAAAGGGGGAACTGACTTAATGAGAGTTTTGTTGACCTAGTCTCACATAGAAGCTATTCATTTCACCTGTCAGACAAAATTGGAGACTTATCTGGTTTCTAATAATGAAAAATATTTTGGTTTGCTCTGTGCTGCAAAGCAAAGTTTTAAATACAGATAGGCTATAAGCTGGTATTTAGATTTGGATGCAAACCTTCGTATGGCTTGAACTAATGGATGGACAAGTTACTTGAAGACATCTGATGTCCAGTCCACTTGCATTAAGACTTCTTGAACTGCCATAAAGCTGAAGGTGAAAGTCTATGGCATAAATATGTCTGCAAAAGTGCTGTTAGCCTGAGTGAGACATCTAGCTATTTCCTCTGGCCTGAAGGGAATGTGATATACATAAGCAATTTCTGTTTAGCAAAATAAATTTTTCTCATTGCATTTTTTTCTTCTTCTTTTTACAATAGCCTTGGGTACATTTTCTTATTGCTTTGGCAAATGGGTTGAACTTTTTTTCTTTTACTCCCCTGATTTCAATAGTCTGATTACTAACAGTTCTTTGCTAGCGTAGCATGTGTAATGTTTCATTCAGTATACTTTATTGAGCATGGATGTTGGACTCTGACTTTTGGCTAGGACTGACCAGCAGAAGGAAAGGCAGGAAGGTCTAGTCTATGATAAAAAGATGAAATTTCCAGATGTTGAGGGTTTTGTTAGAAAATATGCTCCCTCCTATGTGTGAAATACCCTAATTTAAAACCAAAGTCATAAAGAAAGATAACAGATTGGTTTCTTTTATAATCTCCTTTTCAATATTGCAATTTTTAATCTTTCTTTTCTTCTTTCTCTAGCTCCTGTTAATCCCACAGATGCTCAGGGGAGTGGGAGGTTCATAGCAAGGTCTATTGATCTTTTCTTTTGCTTTGTTGCAAATGAGTGCACAATGAGCTAGGTGGTAACCCTAATTCATGCCCTCTCCTTTCCATTGTCCTCAGAAACAACCCTCCATTTCATATTTCCCAGTCAGATGTGGTATTTCCCTGCTTTTGGATCATTGCCTCTGTCAGTGTACAGGACAGGCATTCACTGGAACAAATAAATCTCCCCGATTAAAAAGATAGCTGTCCCTGCTTCATTATCACAAAAATTCATTGTCACCACATGCTAAAATTAGAGAAAAAATGATGAAGGGGGGTAGATTTAGATTAGATGTTAGAAAGAAATTCTTCCCTGTGAGGGTGGTGAGGCCCTGGCACAGGTTGCCCAGAGAAGCTGTGGCTGCCCCTGGCTCCCTGGCAGTGTTCAAGGCCGGGTTGGATGGGGCTTTGGGCAACCTGGGCTAGTGGAGGGTGTCCCTGCCCATGGCAGGGGGGTTGGAACTAGATGGGCTTTGAGGTCCCTTCCAACCCAAACCATTCTATGATTCTAAGATTCTATGAAGGTTGCAGAAGGAGACATGTGGCCTGGTTCATGCAGCTACATACTGCCCAGGAATGTGACTTTCCACCAGTGTCTCTTCTATCTCCTTGCTTTCAGGCTCCATCCGGATACGATTTAAGCCATTTCACCCCAGAGCTCCTATTTTAATTACTCCTGGTTTTCTTTTTCACCAGACCTCTAGCTCCTTGTCTGATCTTAGCTCCCCTTAACTTACTCTCTTCCTGTCTTGTACGACAGAAGTTAAGTATTTTTTCTGGGCTCTGTACTTACAAAGGGCTGAAGCATTTTGATGACACTTCAAGAGCAATTCAGTTTGATGGGAGTGCATGTTGTGGAAAAAATTCAGACCAAACTTCAGAGAGAGACAAATGAACACAGTCCGACAATGAAAAGTATCATGCAGATGATGATCATGCAGGCAGGCAGAATAAATCTAAAAACCTAAAGTTAAAAATCTGCCTTATAGGTCCTACAGAAGATAATGTACATCTGATCTTCAGGAAATGCTGTACCCCTTCTTCTTTACCATCTCTTCTACCACTGCAAGCAAGATGCTCAAAAGCCCCCAGACAGTCCCCCTCTACCTGCCTTCTTGGCCAGCCTAAAGTCAAATCTAGTTGCAGAAAGCTAAGAAAAACTCAAAAGTCATGGACAAACCAAGACACTATCCTGTCCAAGGTGGATTTTCAAATGCCAGAAGTCACCAAGACCATGAATACTGCTGTGAAGCCAGTCTGGGGCTAATCTACTTTAGGTGCTTTGAGAGATACTCTGGTGATGGGCACCAGTATAACACCCTAAAATTGATAGCCTAGATTTTTATAAATGATGAGAGCTGCACACTGCCCTAAGGTTAGCAGAAGTGTGGCGTGCTGAGTTTTATTGATGTTGTGTTTCTTTTCTTTTCTTTTCCAACAGTGAATACTGTTTAAATTACAGAAGAAACTTCCACCAGTCCTGATAATAGGGGCAGGGGATAATCCTGGCTTGTAGCTCTGAATAATATATACCCCTCACCCCAACACTGCAAGATACTAGCTCAAGGCTTGTCAGCCTCTTGGGTTTTAATTAATGAAGTTCCTGTTAAGGACATTTTTTTCATCACTTGCTCTATTCCAACACATTTCTTTCATTTGAAACCTGAGCGCTCTGCCAAGCAGGCCCACAATGTCAGAAGGGGAGGGAGCGCCTGTCTGAACTACAGTCGTCTCTCTGTTCAACTTGATTCAATTTAGTAGAATTTCACTTTGTCGAATGACAAGATGCTGTATTTTGACAGTTGCCTATTCATGCTAAAGTGGAGGCATAATAAAATCAGTTTGGCGTCTGGCTCGCTCTATCTGTAACTTTTACTTAAGAATCTGATGATCCTTTTTTTGGTTTGACTGACATTACCGTTTAGTTTCTGATTTGTTGTATGGGACTCTTTTCCCGTGGGTTTTTTTTTTTGGTTGTTTTTTGTTGTTGTTAAATAAAAGCTTTCCTAAGAAACTGGAATTCTCTTCCTTGAACACACCCTTCCTCAGCTGCAAATCTAAAAAAGGAGACAGCATTGTTAAAAGGAAGGAATTTTTTGTTGGGTTTTTTTTTTTCCCTTTAAAACTTACTGGAAAAAGTTAAATGAAACAACTGAACAAAAAACTGTCACAGTTTTAGAGTAACAAATGCTGAGGCTGTGAGTAAGAGGCATTATGTTACTGAGGCAAAAATCCCCCCTTGGCTTTGGTATGAAGATTGTCTGAAGATGGGCTGACAGATCATATGTTGGTATGTTTGTATGTAAGGCTCCGCACCGTAACGTGTGACTGCCTTCCAGTAGCCCATTCAGAGACGTGACTGGCATTTGTCATCTGCTGTCTGCTCGTTCTCATACTTTTCCTGGGAGACAAGTGTGTGCAATAGGAAATTTCGCTTTCCCAAGGAATAATTTTAAGGGCTTGCTGATTGTCCTGTGTTAGAGGAGGCAGCTCAGAGGTAGACGTCTTGCATTTCAGCAGAAGACAGTGAGTTTTGTGATGTTTATTAATTTCTGGGGAATTTAATTCTACAACTCAGCCCAGGCATTGAGAAACCTTTCTCCTTACCCTTATTGCAGAAATTTCACTTGAGCCAGAAAAGTTTTTTTGTTTTGTTTTGATCTTCGTCCTGGAGCTTGTTTTGGATAGGGAACCCTAAGAACACCAAAGGCCTACACTGCAGCAAGTCACACCTGACATGGTGCATTAATAGCAACCATTTTCTTTCCTCCCCAGATCAGTATTTCTGGCAGAACAGAGATACAACCTTTGATCTTAAGCCCCAGAATGTAACACTCCACATTTAGCCCCATCACAGCATTTGCAATCCCACACAATATGGGAACTGACCCAAAGAGCACTTGTGTCAGAGCATTTTTGTGGTCCTCAAAATCCTCCTGCCTTCAGGTAGAGAGAAGGAAGAAGTAGAAACCCTGATCCTGGGCTCATCTGAAAGCAAGACCTGCCTGCTAAAATAATGGTTTCCACAGGGCAGAACCCAGAAAGACGGACCACTGAGGAGCTATGCTACTTTCTTCTTACATCTTTTAGCCTGACAATCAGAGCATAGACCTGGGCCCCAAGGCTCTAGTAGGCACCTGCTACTCAGCCTAAAGGCCCTGGCTCTAGTCTTAGTTGCCCCAGTCTACATCAATCCTTGTCCTGTACAGACCCAGAAAGATTTTAAGGCATTTCTGCAATCCCATCCCTATGTTCTTCATGCCCTAGGTGGTCTTGGATGCTGAACCTTCCTCTGGGGTTTTCTGAAGAATCAGTCCCTGTGTTGGTACACATTAAAAAAAACCCAAAACCCAAAACTAGAAAATCCACATTTAAACCCTCTGGTCAACAACATGCTTTATTTCAAAAAAAAAATGAAGCTGTGTTTTATGATCTGTATATTAGATCCACTGCAAAACTGGATTTTGAGTACTTTCTGAACAAAGTAGTTTGTCACGGTCCTCATTAATTAAAATCACCACAAATCCTTATTCATGCCCGGGCACCCTGTTATCCTAATCATCATCACAAAGTTTTCTTCCAAGTTGAGCACTTGACTGCAGCCCTGTGCCCTGGAGGGAGGAAAAGCATTGGTCTCCAGCCTATTTTCATGCCAGCCGTGAGGAGGTCCCACCCCCCATCTCCGGCTCCAGCCTTGGTCCTGGAGCCGGGGTCTGTCCCAAGCTCTCCCTCGGCACCGTGGCAGCCAGGCACCGCTCTGCGCCATGCATCAGTGTTAAAGCCGTTGACAGGATGGCGGCTGTTAGAAAGTGTAATGGGAACCTATAATTGCATAAATATATCATCTATCTTTATTGACACCTGCGTTAGAATATCCTTAAAACTTGTGGCTAGTTGTCATTTCTGTAGTTTGTCTTTTCTTACATGCACATTGCCCAAGAATTACAAGCAAAAAGTAATTTCAAGCTCTGACTTCATGCTGAGCCATCTCAGGGATGTTGGGCTGGAGGACATCACCTGGATGGCCTAATCTACTCTGCTGTGAGTAAAGATGTAACAGATACTAAGCCTGGGAGGTCCCCCAAGGGCCTTTTCTATGCACAAATCCAAATATCATTGGCTACATTCACCAACACTCACCAAAAAAATTAGATCTATTGGTCAAGACAGAAAAACAACCTCAAAACCAGCGTATTGCACAGGATGAGCCCAGGAGAGACTCAAGTCATCGGGGTTGTGCACCTTCAATTGCAGGACACTGTCAAGGTGAAAATGTCCAAGGAATCTAGTCAATGCACAAAATTATTGCAAATCTGATATTGTGAAAGTTTTCCTGGCCATGTAACTGATGAGTGGTTTAAACCTGAGCACAGGAGCAAGAAGAAATCAAGAGGGAAGCAACAGTGCACGTGACCTCATGTCCCATGTCAGACTGCCGCCAATCTCTGATGAATCTGAGAAAAATAGGGAAAAAATAAACACCAAAAAATCAGCAGCCAAGTTATTCATCAAAGGTGGGAAAAAAAATTTTCCTGGCCTCTCTAAACATACAGTGGAAACCCTGAAGCATGGAATTAATTAAATACAAAGAAACATAATTAATTTAATTAAATGCAGTCCGTTTAGAAAAGGGTTGCTCTGATTAATGCCTGCTCCTGCAAAAGCTTATGAATATATTTAGCCCCATTCCCAAAGACAACATTTGCAGGATCTTGATGACAGCAGCTAAAAGCTCACTAATATGAGTGCGAGTGAATATCTTGCACTTATGGTGTGAAAGCAGACACAAGAAATGCCATTTTAAACAATACACTCAGAAAAGAGATCAAAACATCCCTTGGTTTAATATCTTCTGGGGCCAGGAAGCACCATCCAGATCACCTAGACTGACTCTCTGCATAATGCCAACCACAAAACCTCACCGTGCGATTCTCACATAGGTCCATCAGATTCTGATCCAGCCAGATCCTGCCACCCATTTCCATAGCATAAGGTTTGGTGGGAGTTTTTCTTGATACATTGATTTCACTGTCTGATAGCACTTGGCAGTGGCTGAGCTCAAATTTATTAAGTCAAACCATTTCCCAATTAAGCGGCAGACCTTATCATATCATTGGTCTTAATCAGTTCCCACACAACAAACCCCATTAAATAAAACATCCCAGCTGAAAGCTTTGGCAACGAGTCTCAGTCACCTCCAACAGAGTTTGGGAAACTAAGGCTCAGAGACTGAGAGTTTGTTACCATCAGGTGGTCACATATTCCAGGATTTAGTAGATCTGCTGTATTTCCTAACCTTCAAGATCTGGTGGAAATGGCTGCTTTTTCTTTCTTGCTTTTTCTTCCTTCCGCCCCCCCGCCAACATCTTAGATGTTTTCCTGAAAGGCTGGAAGTCTTACTTGGAGAGATGTGTTAGGTTTTATGGAAGAGTGACCAGCTTGTCACTTGTCATGTATATTTTAGTCTTTAATATTACTAGGTTATGTCCTCAACACAGCTGACATGCATCATCTGCAGCTATCAGAAGTTACAGCCCTCTGCATCATCAGTTACAGGGCCAGGAAAATTTTCTCTATATCAGATTTGCCCATGAATTTGGGTGGTGTTATTTTAACTGCTGAAAACAGTGAATATTACTAGAACAGAATTTGTAGCGTTTCCCCAGTTCACCACTCTTAACACAATGTATCTTTTCATTTCTTACAAATGGATTAATAAAGGTTTTAAGAATTAGCATTGTGATTCTATGGAAATACTGCTTGTTTTCCAGTGAGTTTACATCTCTGTGAGAGACACTATAAATATCAAGACTAATTTTTTTTAATTCGAGCTCATCTTTTTGGTGTTAATTCTTGCTTTTTTTTTTTTTTCCTTAGTCAAAAGTAAAGCAAATGTTAATATCCTCTACCTCCAGATAGGAAGCAGATGCAAGAGATCTTAGCTGTTCTTCCCAAGGCCTGTTATGAGTTTTGTCTCAAATGTCAACATGAGTCAACATTTTACTTTTAGTGACAGGTTGGTTTAGTTCCCTATTTAGCATTGGTTGAAACACTGCAAATCCCCCTTAGAGACAAAACACTGACTGCTTAACAGAAAATTGTTCTAAAAGCCTTAGTGAAATTTTCCAAAGTATTTTGTGCGTTTTCTCCCCATTTCCTTGAAATTGCAGCGAGAAGGAATTTTATCATCAAAGTGAACAGAACTGGCAAGGCATGAATGAACACAAACCAAAGTGGCTCCTGATCGTGTCTGTCTTTGATGAGATCCATACACTGCACCTATGTGCTCCGTCTGCGGGGAGATCCCAACTGTCATGCTAGCATTTCATCTGCAAATTTCAGTTCCCCTCCAGGCCTTGAAGAAGTGACTAGAACTTGCCTGGATTTCATATAGTTCATTGGGTCACTTTTATGAAATCCTTCAATCTTTTCTTCTTTTTTGCTAAAGATTTTTTTTTGGTTTTTGCTTCCCAGCTGGCAATGTAGCAGACGTTGGGTTGTAGGAGGACTAACTTCCACACAGGTACTTGAGTAGCAGGGCACCCCAAGCCCTTGTAACTCGAGCTAGAAAGATACAACTTTGTGAAAAAATCTCAAAGTTGCTACTTTGCAAAAAAATGCAAGCAAACAGTTAGGAAACTTGCCAGAGGAATAGCAAAGTGCAGGTTCACATCCCGGCTGTGAACTAGGCAGAGCATGGATTTCAACACGGCTTTTGCACAACCCAGACATAAAATGCCCTCACCTCTTTGTCATCAAAAGGGACACACATTTGCAAAGAGCTTCCATTTTTGAAGAGGCAGGATCTGCTGATGGAAAGATATTTGTTGAAAATGGATCAATCAAAATCCTGGTTGATCAATCAAATTCTTGACATAACCTCTGCTGGGCAGTGGGGCAAGGAGTGACTCTCTTATTCAGCCAACACTGTGCTTGTCCCACCTGAATTAAGGTGGTACCAACTCCAGGTACTAAACAGGTACCAAACACTTAACATAGCAGCAACAGGCTCTAGCAACACCCAACTGGACCAGTATAACCTTGCTCAGACCTTCAGGTTTACATGGCCCTGTGTAGTTACATCTGAGGTGCGGAAAGACATAGACTATCGTCAAGTGAACACCAGAGCAACACAAATTAACTTCAGATATAAGCTAACGCAAATTCCCTTTGCCTACTCTTCTCCTGAGCTAGATTTCGTTATCTGTCAAGACCCTGATGCCAAAGGTAATTTTTTGCATATCTTCCTCTGCTATCTTGTTTCACTTTCCACTCCCTCCAAACGAGTACCAAATACTGAACCCTGCTGTTCTTAATTCAGGCATGCTTGGGGGTTTCTTTCTTTTTCATTTGCTCCAAAAGGACCTGGCAAACAGCATCGAAGAATTATTTGACTTTGACTTCCACAGTCAGCCCTTCCTGCCCACAGGTGACAGTGAGAAGGGGGGTTTTGTGGGGCTGAGCCGCTGAGGCCAACCTGAGCTGAGGATACTCCATAATGTCGACGGGGAAGGAGACACAACTGTGCCAAGTGTCCTTTCAGTCACTGCTGGGTGCTCCCGGAATAGACTCTGAAATCATTTCCCTGCCTGAAGTGCTCAAAACTTCAATGATTCTGAGACCAGAGAGAGGCTTAAAAGAAAAGAGAAATCGTTTTCCTTCTAGCTGTCAAAATCCCATATAAATGATCAGGTTGCAGGAAGAGGATCCTGTTACTCCACTGAATTTGATCACCCCTTCTCATGCTTTTTCCAAAAGTCCAAGCTTTAAGCGAATTCTCTTCCTTGGGTTTAAAAACAAAGCAAGGCAGAAAGCTGGACACAGACGTGACACGGGGCAATCATTTCACAAAATATTACTAGGAGCATGACGTACTATTTCACGTAGACACTGAAAACATCATATCGATACCCAGACTGTGCCAACAGGATGGCAAGAAATTAATTTTGAACTCTAATCTCCAATCTAATGTGCACAGCAAACAGCAAACTGGTGAAAGCACTGAATTTATTTGCCTTTATTATATATTTAGAGGCTTGTCTACACAGGGCAGCCGCTATGAAATAAACTCAGGTATGAGTTTACAGCACACACTTTCTTTTGCACTGCCATCTCATCCAGACACACTTTCTACAAGTAAGCATGAAGTAGGTTGTTTTACTTCACTGGGCATTGGGAAGAGATTTTCAAATCCCCACCGGCTTTGAACAGCCATATTACTTGCCCATGTGAACTGCCTAAGAATTAGGCACCTCGCTGCTACTTATGCCAATGAAAATCTGCTCCAAAACCTCAGCTCTGTCCCTGCCTGGTCACTTTTTGAAGACAATGGAAACATGGGATAAACTGAATAAATAACAGGACTGCAGTAAAGACTGTACTGGGATTAGAAACTTGACATGCTTATCCTATATGAATAAGAATCAGATTTGCCATTGAACTGGCTGTGATGAAAATGCAAGAAAGCTTTTGAGAATATTTGGAAGCTTTTCCCTCACTAATATATAGAAAGCAGATACTGATTCCTAAATAATTACTGAGACATGAGGTATGTTTCAACTGGAAAGCACAAAGCATCTGACTGCAAATATGATACATGGGAAGAATGACTCACATCCAAAAGGGGTTGATTCAAAATGGAATTATTTACTCTTGAAAGTGTCTGTTTATGGGATGACTTGAATGAAATATTGAAACTAAGGATTATAATACATTTACACTAAGCAGGAGTTTCAAGGACAGATGTTTGAAGGAAGAGGGAATATATTACATAGGGGAGGGAAGCGTTGTATTACTGCTAGAAAATGGACGTGAAGTCCAGAAAACAAATCATGATTCCGTTTGCTAAGGTTTTGCACTGTGAAGACTGTATGTATCTGTCTTTTGGGTAAAAAGATTTTTTTCCTATACCCCAATTCCCCACTGTACTGAGGCAGAAATATAATAATTCTGGTTTTTAGGGTCATTGTAAGGATTAATCCATCGATTTCTGTAAGCACATCCTGAATTCCTCAAATGATGTCAGCATAAGAATTGAAGGAAGCGTTGTTTTAGGGAAAGAATAAATAGCCAGGAAGGATTTTGGTTCAAAGGAGCTGGAGGCAAATAGTTTGAGCATCCTTAAGCAAAATTTAGATGACTTCACTGCTGATGATAAGGGAGTATTCAACAGTTTTACTCTTGAGAGCAATCAATACATTAGAGGAAGACAGGACTTTTTTTATTAAGCAGAAAACTCTGCTGGGTGAGTATTATAAATGATAGTTAATTTTTTAAGCATTTACATTTAAAAAAACCCCAAAACCCCACAAAAAACCCAAAACAGGTTGACCTTCTCTAGCATAAAATGTTCAAAGTATATATTATTATAGAGATGACAGTATCACCACCAAGATATTACAGACCCAAAGCACCTAGCTCCTGGTCCCAGTCCTGTACAACGTTGCGTCCAGCTTGAATACACACTTTTTGTATGACTTACCGTGGAGAAGAGCTTTCAAAATCATCTTTTGCTTGTTACAGTTGGTGGAGAAGGTATTTAATTTACGGCAAAGGTTTCACAAAGGGATAAGCCTTAAGAGGCAATACAGAAGCTAAAGGCAATGGGTCTGACATTATATTTATTTTAAGTTACAGCATCTTTCATTTCTGACTATTGTTGGATGTCATTCTTCTTCTCAATCCTCCTTGTATCTGTTAAAGTATTAAACTAATCAAAATAGTAAATATTAATAAATCACAGGGCCTGCCATATCCTAAAGGGAATCAGCACTAGGGAAAAATTTATTTCTAAGATAAAATATTGCATGACTAGCAAAAGCATTACAGAGCAACTTTAAGTTCCTCCAGAGCATTCATCCAGATCTACTTCAGAGACACAGTAGCATAAGTAGTGATCACTGCTGTAAACCATGTCTCTCAGCTTCTAGTTGGGGTTTCAGCTGCACGAGTATTACGTAGGTAGATTCGTCCCACCTAAGTGAGGTTTAGTATAGAAGTATTGTCCTTCAATGCTTCCTATATCATCAATAAAAGAGACATAATCTGTTGACCACATTAGAGAGTCTCATCTAACTACGTACATACCTTACCTTTGCAGGCCTTAGAGTCTGGTGAGATGGTCTGGACCCACGTGCATTGGTTTAATGAAATTCTTACAAAGTTGTATCTGTTCTTACAGGACCTGATCTTGTGACCAATAAAATCAGTGGAAAATACCTACACTGACTTTAAAGAACAATCAAAAAGCCAGAAGTACCTACAGCTAATACCTAAGGCAAAAGCAGGGGCATCAAAGTGGTGGTTATGAAAAACTGAGACTGATCGTCTCTATGGTCTAGGGAGCGACTCTAGGTGAGGTTCATTTCGGGGTAGTACGTTCTGAAGGATTTATTTCTTTTGAAATGTTGTTTCAGTGTTTTCTGCTCTGTCCTGAAGGATATAGGGGATTCCTGCAACATGCTGTGAGAACAGCCAAGGAAGATTTTGGTTTATCCTGCTGCCTTGTGGTACGTGTCCCAAAGATGAGGCTTTTCAGTCCAAAACAGTGTATGGAAAAAAGTTCTGCAAATGTGGGGAAGAAAATCACCCTCGTCTTTATTTTTTGAGATGATGTGTCATAGTCTTTCTAGTTAAAGTGCTTTCACTAGCAATCTGCTAAGGAAAATATGAAATAGGAATATTAAAAAGTGGAAATTAGACATTTGCCTTTTTAGATACATAATAAACAGTCAAACTTAATTAGTTTCAAAATAAATGCTAAGTATAATCTACCAGTACTGCATCCAAAATGAAAAGAAACCACGGAAAAGGTCTGCAGAGCTATGTGTTTGGCATCCGCTCTGCTTGGAGTCACTCCTCATAACTGTTCAGGGCAGGATTTTCTATGACATCTCTTTTTGTTTGCACAGTAATCAGTCACTCAAATATGCAATCAGTCCTCGAGAAAAGAGGAATTTCATTTATGCTGTGAACTCCAGATCACATGGAGAAGGACCATATTAGGTTCATCCAAAGAACATGGTTAGATACCAATGTTAAGCTAAGGCATACATATATATATATATCTCCAGTACTAAAATCACGTCCTGTTTAATATTATAAAAATGCATAGCTTTTTGCATTCTGTACTTCTGCCAAGGTCTACAAAAAACCTAGGGTACTGTGCCTACAGACAGACCATGGCTTTGTCCCGGCTTGTGGTCTGCATCTTCTGTCTTTGTACTTATTATATTGACTTTGTTGCTCTAGTACAATAAAATATTATGATATTATCTATTGTAATACTGCTAAGTTTCATTTTCAAGAAGGGAAACTGAAGAACTAAGTAATATAGCCTAAAACATGGACAGCATTATCAAGAAGCTAAAGTTAATCCATTCTTCCGCAACTGGAATTTTTTAATGGAAACAGCTACCTTCAATTGGAAAGAAATACTGAAGTCCTTAGTCTTAATATAAAATTATTATTCAGGATAGTGGGGATTTTAAGGAATAAGGATTAACTTCTGCTACCCTCCTCATGTTTATTTTATTTTATACCCTACCTGATATCTTACTGTCTCAAGAATAAGGAACAACATAATTGGCTATACGAATGCCTGCACAGAAGAAATCTTTGAATCAAAAATACTTAGAACAATACAATAACTCAGAGTATAAGCAATTAAAAATTAAGGAAGATTACTGTGGAAAATTGAGTATTTTCATCGAAGTCACACATCAGTAGTAAACGTAAGGATGTTCTTACAGCTCTGCTCCATACATACAGTGCTCTAGTTAACACGCTACACCCTCTCCCCCACTCGAAACTGTAAAAGAAAAGGATGGAATGAGCCTTGAAAGGTCATCCAGTCTCTTGTGGGAAACCAACCCTAGGTAAGCGATAGCTATATTATTCCCAGCAGATGCTTGTTTTACCTGTTCTTAAACACCTCCTGTGCTGGAGATTCCACAGCCTTGCAAAGCAATACATCTCAGTACTTAATTACGTTTGTGTTTACATTTTTCCCCACAGGCTATCCTAAATCTTTCTTGTTGCAATTTAAACCTATTACTTCTTGTTCTACCTGCACTAGGCAGGAGGATAGTTTACTCCTTCCCTCTTTACTGCTAATTTCACATATCTGAAGGTCATTATCACATCTCTCTGCAATCTTCTCTAAAGAAGAGACTAAATAATCCTCATTCCTTCAATTTGCAGGTCATGTTTCCTAGACTTCTTACCATTCTCGTTGAACTTTTGTGTGTCTTCTGCCACTGGCCTACATATTCTCGAATTGAACACAGTGATTCAATTTAAATTTAGCCAAACCAAGTAGAGCAGAAGGATTACATCCCATGTTTTATTAATAATATTCCCTATTGTCCTTGTCAAATAACATTCTATTTTTTTACCAGCCATTTCTTTATTTTTTTGAAAATTAGTTGAATTCTACCCTGGTCCCTGAATATACTTTCAGAATTCACTTATGGATGCCTGCAAAATTCATGATCCGTGTATTTAATGAGCTTTCTCTCTCCTCTATCACCAATTCATTCATGAGGGCGTTGAATATTACCACAGAAGACTACTAGAAAACTCTGCTCATGACATATTTCCTGGTAGAGAGTATAGTAGTGGCAACCATTAGTTTCTCAGCAATTTTTTTTCTTCCATGTTTTATTACTTTGACTTGCTCCTAAGAATGCTGTTTAAAACAATATCAAAAGCTTATTAGAGGCAAGATAAAACATTTATGCTTCTCCCTTATCCAAAAGGTCTATTACTGTGCCAGAAAAATAATTTAGTTTGGTTTGGCAAGATTTCTACTAAAAACATCGACAATGGCAATTTTTCTTCTTCTGCTGTTCTGCAGGTACTGGAATTCTCACTTATCCACTCTGGACCATAGAGTCACCTGGCTTCAGGATTTTGATGGGAGACCTAAACACCTTAATTAGCAGAACAGGTTCCTGAAGTGGAGCATATCTTTGCTCTCTGCCCCCCAAACTATCCACCTTGATTGTAACAGTGTAAGCAAACTGGAATCCTGTTATACATCTCCATATACATCTCCATATCATAACAATGATGATATGGTTGTTGTTTCAATACCAACTGCAGCTCAGCCTTTGACTCCCAAATGTAGGATTAAAAAATAATTTTCTTTTTTTTTTTAAAGTATGTTCTGCTTTTCAGCTACACCTCAGCTATGTAGGGTTGGAAGTAGCAGCTGTGCTACTTTAACCCAGCAGCTGACCTGGATTATGCATCACGTTGGGTGCTGCTGACAAAGGGGCTACTGTCCCTGCTCCCACCCCAGGAGCACCAGCTGTGGGGCTTTCTGCCCCGGCCTCTGCAGGCAGATCTGCAGTTGCGCAGCTGGACACAAGCCAGCTCCGATTCGAAAGCTGAGCAGCTTCGTTAGTGTGGTGTTGTGCCTAAGCAGATCCGTAAGTCCTGCTGAAAGTGCTGGGCTGCTCTCAGCCAGCCACCTGCCGCTTCTGAATTAGAGCTGCTTCGTCTGCAGCCCTGCTGTAGTCCAGATGATGCGAGCGCAGGTCTGCTCTCTGTGAAAGGCCACGCTAACAAATTCACTTCGGAAGGCATATTCGAGCACTGGCTGCACCTTCTTTTTGGAGAGAAAAAGAATATGTATCCGTTATTTCAGTGTCTTTAACAGGACTATTTAGAGCACTTTTCAAATGTTCTTTCATGACGCTAAATGTCCTTTTAGGCAACCAACCAAGTATTTTTTTTTTTTTTTCCCCCCCAGTAGATGAAGACAGTGAGGGGAAATGGGTCTTATATTGCAGGGTGGTTTCCAGCCCTGGTCACCAGTCTGTGGCCCTGCAACATCTGACTGCTGGATCGTGGGAGAGACTCAGCTATTGGGATACTCCTCTATGGTTCCCAGGAGAATGAGAAAGCAAAGGAGGACAGCTCAACTAGCCCGCAGATATGTGCAAATTGGGATATCCTTGGATTTGATCTTTATTTAATGAACACGCCCTAAAAGTCCATGTTACCCACCACAAACCCAGCACAATAAGCCACTGCTTTCCAAACATGTTGACCCAAAATCCCCAAAGAACCACCAGATACTTATCGCAGACTTTAGAAAGCAGAAAGCACTCTCCAGAAGTCCTTAGGAGGAGGAGAAGCCGATGGCTCCCAGATGTCCCATTGCTTCCCTGCAGAGGAACCTCAACGGGGTGCTCAGCTGGCTCTGGGGTAGCCCAACAGAGTTGGCTTCCGCTCATCTTTTTCTCCCCATGTCAGTAATTTTGGGTCTCTAGGGATCAGTGTAGCAGGGCTTCTGCCTGCCATAGGCAGGGTAGAGGATCCACACCTGGACAGCTTGCAAACTGTGTGTAATTCAGGATGCTTCATTGCCACCAAGACAATGTGTCCCTTGGCTCAGCATCATTGCTGAAAGTAAGTGCCAGTCTTTGTATTTCACATTCTCAAGCAATATATCGCTGCTTGACTTGCCACCAAAGCCCAGGAACAGGATGGTGAGAGAATCCTGTCTGTCATGTAATGGCTAAAGAAGTGGGTCTGCCTTAAACTCCTTATTATTAACCCTGGGACACCTCCTGTTGAATTCTCAGAACGTAA
This sequence comes from Grus americana, assembly GCF_028858705.1. Lineage (NCBI taxonomy): Eukaryota > Metazoa > Chordata > Aves > Gruiformes > Gruidae > Grus > Grus americana. Next base: position 6,438,109 of record NC_072854.1, on the reverse strand, counting down.
AAACCAGAGAAGATTTAGTTCACAGTACATTTGCAAAAAAGCTCAGACTATACAAATAAGCATCTTGCAGCAACTGCAAGTAGAGGCAAGTTCCAGAAAGGGAAAAAATAGTCTGATGCATGTCATCTTGTGGTTTTTTGCTAGATTAATGAAAAGCCCACACAGCATAATTATGTTTACAATAAGCTTACAGGAGTTTTCCCACAAGGTAGAGGAGAGTCATAGAGGGATCAGGTTAAACCAATTATTTAACCTTTACAGAGCTAAACTTGCAAGTGTTTCAGAGGGAGGGAAAATGGACTATTTTATTGGTTGCTTACAACCAGGTATTAAAATAGTGGTCTCCCTTTTTATTCCATCACGTTGCAAGAGCATATCCTGGCAGATCCAATTCGATGACCAAGAAACAAATAGTTGGATGCCTAGATGACTTAAATATTCCACTGCTAGCATAAGTTTGCTTTTAACTACCATGAATGAGTCTCCTCACAAATAACCTAACATGTCTGGTGAGGCTCTTCACAGAACATGGCATCCAGATTGAGGGGTTTTAATGATAGAGTGAACAAATAAATCATTCAGCTTGACTGGGAGTTGTTGCATTCACTAAAATCAAGATTTCCTTTTCTGGAGCTGGTCTTTTGGGCTTGAAACAAGTGGGCAACAGTGGAAAGCACTGAAAAGAAAACAATATAGTATCATTTATCAGGCCTTTTGCAATGTCAGCTCTCCATTGTTCTTGCTTAAAAAAATACATACTTCTTGGCTTTCTTAATTCATCAGAGAGACATGCAGTTGCTCTGGTTTAGACATTAGCATTTGTTTTGTTTATTCCAGTTCCAGTGGGCAAAAATCAAGTAAACCTGATTAATTCAAAGGTCTACCTATAATTTCTCCAAAGGATATGGCAAGCTATGATAGAGTAGAGCTTGAGAAACACAGATATAACACCCTAGGGGCTAAATTCTATGGATGTTGTTGACAGAGCATCTGTCTAAATGATCTTTCAGCTAGTACTGGGCAAAATCAAATTTTTTTTTGTTTTGCTGACAATTTGAAAATGTGGGGGAAAAAACCCCATAACTGCTCAAAATTCAAACACTTTGACAAACTGCATCTTGGGGAAAATATTCAGAAAACTTCATGTGTTTAAACTGGATTTGAGAGCTTCTTATTTTTCACTGAGATAAAAAAAAAAGGGGGATTTTGTAACAAATTGTCATTTCTGTCAAAAAATACTGAATGATATCATTAAAAAATGCCGTCTGAACCCCACCCAATTACTAGCTATAAAAACTGCAGCCAACACCGTGCTTTACACAGCAGATAATAATTAGCTGGCATATGAGAAGAATGTAAATGAAAATAATATCTGAACGGTCAACCTGGGGCTCTCCAGCTACTTGCTCCAAAGCCGTTCACACGTGTCTCCCATGCTGGTGCCGCACACAGGTTGGGACCCACTGGGAAAGCCAGCCCTCTAACTGGTGAGGAAGCGACACAACACAGGCATCCCATCCTGTGGTAGGGTTGAGCACCACGTTAGAAATGAGTAGTAGGACCCCACAGGGAGACGTTAACCTTTTCCACCTGTGAATACCTCCTGGCACTCCTCTGTTCCCTGTTGTATCTGATTTGGGTAGGGCAGGTCTCATTTGTATGGTGATTTTGGCGAGTAGCTCACGGGGTCAGGGAGGTGCACCACCTGGGTGTGCATGGACTGATCCTTCCTCTGTGTCCTACAGCAGGTGAAATTTGCTCTTTAGAAGGAATCCTAGTGGCAACAACCAACAATAAATTGGCTCCTGACCTACCATTGAGCTAGCTGGTCAAGAGACAGTTCAGTCTGCAGGCATGAAGCTGTACATCAAACAGTGCTCAAATTTCTCATTGGCTTTTGTACAACTTAGATGAGATAATGCCTTGAACACTTCAAGAGCAAGGTCAAACATTTTCAGTCACAGGGTTTCCAGTTCAGCAACTCAGTTCCTATTTGGGCAGCAAAGATGTGCAATTTTCCAGTTGTGCTAGTCAAACATGAGGGATTAGTAATCTTTTCACACTTCTGAAAATTAGGCCAATTATCTAGGTACCATAAAGCAATTGGCTGACTTAAGGTCTCATCCAGGAGTGGGAGTAGGAATAGATGTAGTAATGATCTGAGGTTTTCCATTGCATATATTCCTCTCATCATTTTAACCAGAGCTGTCAAAGTACTACAAAGTCAAGCAGAGATACTAAGCCACCTGATAAATGGATCACATTTTCTGATTCGCCTGCATTGCTGCAAGTGAACGGTAACGAAGCACGGGCAAAAGGTAACTTCCTGTGACATGTCATCTCTAAGATTATGTGCTGGCTCCAAGTGAAAGAAAAACACGTAAACATCCTTTGTCACAATAACTTTTAAGATTGCCCAACAAATACTAGTAAAACACTAATTTTCAGTTCATTGTAACTTTCCCAAGATTCTGTGTTGGGACTGATATTTTCCATTTTGGTTGCTAGTTTATAACTGATTTTTTTTTTTCCTTTTTGGAGGGGGGAAATTTAGGGTAAAATGGTTAGCCGTTTCCAGGAAGATGACTAAATTAATTTTTGGTGTTAAATTCTGGGGGCATTTCCTTTGAAAATGGGAATGGGAACCTCAATTTTTACAGCTGGATGGCTGCTATGGATGGGATGAGTCTTTTGCATTCCCCGTGAGAATCTGCCCAGAATTGGCAAAGTTTCAGGCTTTTGAAAAACCACAATTCACACAGTTTTAAGACGTTAGGCAACCTCCCCAAAGCTTCCCTCTGACCAATTATTCTGTTATCTCAAGTGGCAGAAGTCTGAGAGGGTGATACAGAGGCTCCAGCCCTGCCGATGGCCCATGTGGATGCCAGGACCGTAACTCCTGCGGGAAAGTCTACTTTTTTTCAGTCTGCCTTCTTAAAAACATAGGAAATGAAACAAAAAATGTTAACTGCAGGAAGATGCAAAGGTTAGGAATCACCAAAAATTTAGAGTGCTTGTGCAATTTCAATTTGATTTCTTGTGTCTAAGTGGTGTTCATGCAGATTTTAATGACTCAGTGACTTCCTACAATTCCCACTGACCCCTGCCTCATTCAGTGCAAGGAGTCTCTGCTTTGCGAACTGATGTTTTGAGGGAAGGAGGCTTATTTTCAGTACTCCTATCTCAGTGCTTTCAAAGCCTGCAAAGGGTAAGAAAAGAATAGAAAATGAAGGTTACAGGAAAAGAAAGGATGGTCTCTTGATTAAATTAGTTGAGTTGGATTCACTTTTATCCTGGTGTCTGTTAAGCTCATCTTTGGTCACTGAAACCAAACTTTTCCCACAAGTCATTAACTGTGCATTTCTCATCTTCTAGATATCTGATAAGATCATCGATTCTGACTTGCAGAAGCAGCGATCATTCCTGACTGCAGCCAAACTCAGCGTGCAAGATCAGGCCATGTGTCTCATACTGTGTCCCCCTAGATCTCACTTTTCATCAGTCTCCCTGTGCCTTGGTTCTCCAACAGACCGATGGGGATGAGAGCAACGCCTCCTCTCCGTTTTGGGAAGACTGATGAGTGAATGTTTGTGAAGCCCTTGGATCCTGCGGTGGTGAACCCCACAGGAGAAGCCACAAGGAAATTAATAATTCTGTCTTCAGAATGAGATTTGTACTGTAAATAAGGCCTGGGGTCACACTTCAGATAATAAGCAGAGAACAAAATATTGAATTAGGAGAGCACCATCCATTCTGAATGAGGTGGAGGAAAATATACTAGGTGTTCGCTTAATTAAAGACTTATGTAATTCATACACACAAGGGAAATGATTTAAGGTTCATTTTTTGAGTTAAGAATTGATTTGCAACCATAATAATGTTCTTTTAAAACAGTGTGTGGGTGGCATGTATGTTTGTTATAGCCTGCCAGCCAGGTAATTCAGGGAAAAGGGAAGCTTTGAGCTTTCAGCCCCTGGTCATTTCTTATGGATAATTCACTACCTGCACATCCTTCCTGGAAGCTGCTACATGTATGTTACTGATGGCTTATAAAAACAAAACAAAACCAGAAAGATGTAATGCAATATTTATTTAAAATCCCTGTTTTGGGAAATCATTGAATCATGTCTGTCTTGAGGCATTGTGGTTCCTTTTCTAAATACTTCTTACTGAAGATATTTCACCGTAAAACAACCAGTCTTAGGGCTGCCCATTTCAGGGCCAGGGAAGAATTGTTTGAAAGGCAACTCTCAGCCTTTCAAAATTAGAAATTCTTTGTTAAAACACCCTCTATTTTCTTTAAGATCAAACCCCAAACTTTGTTTGAGAACATGGGTTATTATTTCAAGAGATTTTAAAAACTTGTCCTGAGTAGACCAATGTGGGTCACTGGGTTTTTAACCTATGAGGGGGTTTTTTGTTGGATTTTTTTTTTTTTTTCCAATTACAACAGCAGGCACCTGGAGTCTGTTAGGGCTTTTGCCTGAACCCAGCTGCATCCTTCATGCTGATCCCAATTCCAGCTTCAGACATGGTCCGACACTATAGAAACAGAATATTGATGCTGCGCCATGAAGCTGGCACACGGGGAAGATTTCCTGGCTGGAAATTGCTGGGTCCCAGTTTGGGAACACTTGTAGGGGCCTGGGACTGTGACACTGAACAGAAAGCTCAGGAATTAACTATCAGGGACATTTAGGAACAGGGCTGAAGAAAGCAGAGGAGGAACCCCTGACTGAAGCATTACTGTCCCGCACACGTGTGTCAGGGCAGGGAAAAGTGTCAGACAAAAATGACCAGAACCGGACTGCTTAAAATGAGCAAATTTGGCCAATGTCTAATAACATGGGTCTCTGGCTACAATTTGCACTGTATCATATACATAATTCCAAGCCACTATGGGGTTAGAGACAGACCATTGGGGCAGCTGCAGTCTTAGGGCTGCAACAAAGAAGTGGATATTGCTGTTCCCAACCCTTGTAATTAACTGTGCGCATTAAGATGAGGAAAATCCACAAGTGGCACAAGTCAAGAGCAAGTGTAAGTGTCTGGAAGCCAATGAAATCATAAACATGTTTTCACTAGTAGGCAATCAATGATTTTTTTTTTTTTTTTTTTTTTTGTGCAAACACCAGTAGCTCTTGTCAACCACCTACACGTTATTTGTGAACATCTAAAATTAGGGATGGTAACAAGCTGTCAGAAGGCACTTTAATGGGGGGAAGAAGCTGGCTTCTCACTTGACACAAAGCACCCACTAATCCATGAGCGTTGTCCTCTGGCTTTCTGGAGGAAGGGGAAAAAATCCTCTTCCTCTCTGACCACTCATTCCTGTCTCTTCTGTCCTTCTGTTTTGTAACTCTCTTTTACTCTCAGTAAATAAAAAGACAAGGTTGCTTTCCTGGGCCTCCCAGGAGAGTTTAAAATAATCCTAAAAATGTCGCCAAAAGAACTGTAAACATATCTCTCCTTGGGATTTAATTAGGAGAAAGAGCTGTGCAACCAAGTGTATATTTAAAGCAATCTAATAGCCCTTGATGGAGTCTAACATGCCAGTTTGTGTCCGAAAAAATAGAAGGGGTCTGAGCAACACCTTCACTGTCAAAAAAACCCCCAAAATAGCCAGTGAAGGCAATAAATGATATTTGTTCTGTTGCCAGTTCATCAGTTCTTATTTAACCAGCCAATGCAACAAAAGCTTAATGCAAAAATGTACTGCAACCTTCTTCTACCCCTCCCTCCCTCTTCTGCTCTCTCTCTTCCTCTCTCTCTCTCTCTCTGGGATTGGCTTATTTAAAAACTATATTTCTGCCTAGGCATTCAAAAATGCTGAATGCCTCAAGCAAACTAGTAGAATAAGCATGTTTCTCTACTGTTTCTTGGCAAGGTCTGCCGCCTGAGTCCTGCTTTAAATTAAAGCACATGTGGCTTGAGTTTAGCATTATCATGAAAATGAAATTACCACTTTAGAAAAGTCAAGTTATTTTGGAAGTGAAAACTGCAGGTCAGAGCCCACCAAAATTCCAAAAACTTGCTGGAAAAACGTCTTGTTGAAGGTTCAGAGCTGCTGCCGTGGACAGTGCATCCTTTTGGGTCCTGATTTACAGTCTTCCCTTTCACGGTTTCCTACTTTTGTTACACGCTCTCGGGAAAACCTTACAGACCTTGGCTCTTTGTCACTGGCTCCCTCTGCAGCTCCTCCCATGGAAAGGGGAAAGAAAAAAAATATCTATCAGAAATCAGCTACATTGACCCCAGGCTCATGCTATTGTTTTGAAGTCCTTTTTAAAATTGCCCTGGCACTGGTAAATACAGCAAACCCATGCTGGAGCACTGGTTGGTTGCTCAGCTAAAACCCCTCAGTATTATTACATTAATTTTCTTGCTGTCAGATGAGGGTTGCGTGGAGAGGAGACAGGAGCCCACACTCTGCTGGCTTGGAGTGGGTTCTCCTGTACTCTTTTTCATGCCCAGAGGTTTGAGTGGGTGGTAAATCTCATCTGTAGCAGCAACACAGTGGTTTGAACAGGGTTTGGGGTTTATGTTTGTGCGTATGTGCTTACACGCATGTGTATATAGGTATTTTGGTTAGTTAATACTTATGTTAACTATATATTTTTCTTTTCCTCTGGGCTTCTTACGATGCAAAACTAGATACATCAGGTCAAAAATAAAACCAGATAGATGTCAAGCTCCACTGCTCCTATGGGGAATGTACAGAAGCGGATATTGGCTTGTCGCATCATGGTAGTAATGAATGTAATCTATAGGATGCCACTTGCCAGAATCTGAACTGTACCAAATGAGTGGATTGTTAAAGAAATACTGTGAGATGGGCTTGATTCTTTTGCTCCACAACATTGATTTTATTTTATTGCAATTCCACTGACTTCAGTGGAGTGAAGCCAGTCTCTGGGAGGGTTGGGGAGGAGGAGGAGTCAACCATCAGGATGCCAAATAGTGCAGCTGAAGTTGGAATGACCAGTGCATTGTATAATCCTGTGGAAACATGTACGATGATTGTGCAAATGGAGCTGGTAATCTGGCTAAGAAGTCAAGCCACAATAACTCACCCCATTCCCTACACACACAAGCCTGTACACTCATACATACAGAGAGAAAACTGTGTCTGGAAGAAAATAATTCTTCAGCCAACAGCTTCAGAGACAGTTGGAAGGACAGGGGAATGTTGGGTGCCAAGAAAATTTTCCCCAAGCTAAGAATTAGTAATACTGCCTTGCCTGCTGAGGTTTGCCAACATGACTGGAATTAGTGCTGAAGTGACTACTGATTTTCAGAGAATTTAGATCAAGTCTTCATCCCTTGCTCGGGGCATTTAGAATAGAATAGAATAGAATAGAATAGAATAGAATAGAATAGAATAGAATAGAATACAATACAATACAATACAATACAATACAATGGAAAAGTTCAGTTGCAAGGTGCCTACAATGATCATCTAGTCCAACTGCAAGAACCCCTTAGTAGGTACCTACTCCTATCTTCAAGCCGGACCACTTACAACACAAAGAGTTGGAGTTTGGCCAAAGTCCTACTATAATTTGGGAGGTAGTCAAGAGCAGGGCCTAGGGTCCAAATTTCTTTGTGCTGCACTGCAAAACACTACCATTGGTCTCATCAGGTGACACGCTTGTCCTGCAGCCAAGGGATTGCTCCTGAGGCTCCTGCTTTCAGACACATTCCTTTTTTCCTCCTACCTCCACCTCTTCCAGAAGGATTTTTGATAAGAGCAGACATGACTAGGCTTTCCAAACCATCACAATGAGCAGAAGGGGGATTTTGTTTCTACAGAGAGATCCAGGGCAAGAGGCATGGTTTCATCAGTCACAGTGCATCAGGGCCTGGGGGTGAGGAGAAAAGGACACTGACAGCTTGGCAGTAGAGCACACAACTTCAAACCCAGCAAGAAGTGCAGGGTTTGCTCTGAGGCAGCAGCAGGGCTGGGAAGGGAGTGACTGAAGTTGGAGAGTCTAGGGGAAAGTGTACATTAGCACGCCAGCTAACACTCAAGCAAGTCATGGCTGTATTTAACTTTGAGCAGGTGCTATGAAGGAACATAGGGGGATTGGAGGGGATGGGCCAGTGAGGGATTTGGATGGGAGGTAATTTAAGCAGGGTGAGGGCTGGCAGGGAGTGAGGATACAGCTGCCTGTGGGTGGCTGTGGGAGGGCAGGGGCTTTGCTTTGCGGGGAAGGAAGCACAAGAAGCACTGTGTGGTGGGGCAAACAGGGATGAGTACAAGGCAAGGAACAGACTAGAGGGTCACCACATGACATCCCTCTAGCTCCCTTCCTGGGCACTTCTAACCAAACTTGAATTTGTGCTCAGGATCTGCTGCCCCAACAGGTCTCCATCCTCTCACATATGACTACACCCTTCCATCCCATGTGCCAGCATATCTTCTTGTCAGTTGAACATACCTGGTATGCATTAGGTAGTTTTCCAACACAGTGGTTAGTTCAAGCTAGGCATTACAGGTCTCTTATCGCCAACAGAGCACTCCTACCTAAGGTCATAGGATACAAAATGTGCAGTGAGTGGCCACCTCTGCTCAGCTGAGCTTCCAACCAAGCACCCTGCTTGTGCAATAAGCAGATAAATTGTAACGTAAGGAACAGGCTTAAGTTCCATATCTGAAAATATGATTTTCAAAGGTGAAGTAAGGCACCTGGTAGACAAAAAAAATAGCTCTTAGTGTTCATAAACAATGAGACACTCTAAACAAGCTATTGCCAACTCAGGGGAGAGATCCTGCAGCTCTTTGAAAATAGGAACACGGGTATCAGCAGTCTAAAATGCAAAGAGAGAGAGAAAGCTTCTTAGCAAAGACTAAACTATAAAGCAGAAAACATCACTATTTAACTATATGCATGTGTCTCGGGCTCATTTCTTGAAAACTGTGTGCAGGTCTGGTCACCTCACCTCAAGAGAAAAAAAGGAGGGATCAGGAAAGACAAAGAGAACAGTGATCAATGATGATCAGATGTATGTACTATATGGTATGTGCAAAAGGAGAGACTGGAAAAGAGACGGCTGATAAAGGGTTGTAGAAATGGAGTGTTATAGAGAAAGCAAGCAGGAAACAATTGCTTTCCATTTTGTAGAAGATGGGAAATGGAAAACACCATAGGAAATCTGTATGTTTAGATCCAAAAGAAGTATTTTTTTTAATGAAAAATGTAATTAAGCAAGTGAACTCATTGTTGCAGGCTTGAGTTGTTAATGGGCTTAAGGTGAGATTCAAAAATCTGGAATAATAGGTGTACTAGTGAACAGGCTGTGGCCTCTAACTCAAAAGGTCTGCTGAGCAATCTGTGGGCCGATGAGTGGGTATACTAGTAAAAATTCCTCCATTTTAATCTGCTTATCATCAGCTTCACCATTGCTCTACCACAGAAATTATGGCAGAGGGTTCCCTTTAGTATAATTACTCCTGGGTTGGTGCATTCAGGGTTAGTGTGGACAGCCCCCCATTTGAATCCTCTCCCTGGCTTTCAGCCCAGACCCTTTCTTTTTTCTCCCGCAGAGTGCTGCCTATCTGCTGAGCCATCCTCTTCCCTGAGTACATCGACACTGCCGCGTTAGCTCATGCCTCAAATTTGCAATCAGCCCTGAACTCTATGGTCATCTGTGCCAGTGTTAGGCTCATTCTCTGACTCATGTCTACAATGAACGAACTGGCTCTCCAGGCAGAGGAAAATCAGGAATCCAGGAGCAGGAAGGTAGGTGGGAGATGATCTCGTCTAGTGGTTAGCGCATGCACTCGAAACTCCTGCTTGTCAGTTCTGACCCCATATATATAGGAATATATATGCTTTTCCTATAATATGGACTCATATAACATACACACGAGAAATAGTTGTATTATATATTATTTCTTAAGTATATTATATATAAAACAAGGAGAGTAATAAACCTGAGGGAGAGCAAGAGTGAGAAACGCTGTGTCCGAACACCCTGCAGACCTGGAGTGGTTTGGCTTTGGATTCCCATTTCAGACTATGTAAAATGGCACTAGACCCCAAACAGCCACGCCGAGGGGCAGAACTTCAGCCTTACTTCTTTTTCCCATGCTGACCTGACTCAACCTTCAAAGGCCCCCATAAAGCCACAAGAAGGTCATAGCTCTGGACACAGCCCTTTCTCCTGCAGATCGGTCTGGTGCTGCCTCCCTTGAGAAAGCTGTAAATCAGAGGGAGTCACTCAGCTGGCGAGATGCAGGTCTTAGGCTGCCACATCAATCCAGTTCATGGCCCAAAGGCCTTGACAATGTTCTAGAAGGTAAAATGTCTGCCAGGATGGGATACAGGTTCAGATTAAGACATGTAAGCGTAGATGACAACCTGCAAGCTGCTCTCTAAACTCCAAGTACAGTTGATGGAGATCTAGCTGGCAGAATTAACAGAGTCTAAAGAGTGATTCAGCTAACCAGATCTAGGTGTCTTAACCTGCAAGCTGGCTCCCATCCAGGCTTCCCATGGCTGAAATGTAAGAACCTACATTTCTGAAGGCAATGTATGCCTTTCTAACATTAGATTATAACACTTAGATTCTTGAGGATCTAAATTTTGCCTGCAGACCCTAAAAACTTCTTATGTACGTTCCTTTATTGATTTAACCTCTCGTCCCTCTGTCCTGCAGTTCCCCTATTTTAAGAAGGTGACAAAGTTACTTCCTTTCCTCTATGGGGTGTAGCAGAGAAAAATACAGTAAAAGTTTTTAAGCTTTCAGATACTATAGTTCAAGGTGAAGTACTTTAAGTAGATATCTGCTAAGTAAATATAGCATATAGCAGTTCTCATTTACAAAGATAAGAAAAATAATTTTTGTTATTAATTTTTTATGTATGGCCCAGAATTCCACAGCCCTATCTTCATACTTATTGTATAAGTGTGAGAAAGAAATATATATTTAAAGAGTCCGGTATCTCTTATTTGGTTAATGTCCTACAAGTATTTAAATGAGTCATTTGATGGCTCTGCACTTCATGATTGGTTAAGCTATTTAACATACTTTATTGCTTCTGTGATTTATTGCCTGATGAGGACGCTCAAGAAAGTCTGAGAACCTCTTTGGGGTTTATTGAGCTGGTACATTTTTTATGCTGATTTCAAATAAATCAATGTCTATTATAGCATAAAAAATGGGAGCACTGGAAGGAACATTGACGAGAACTATTTCCGGAGCTTTGTGTTCTGCTTCATGCATAAAGCATGAGGGCTTCATTAACATGGAAGTATGTGCATGTGAACCTTTAGGTCCTTATTAATCATTCTGGTGACTAATACATGGAGCTCAATGATTCCCATAAGCTTCTCTGAAAGAAACCATAATGTACACACTGTGTGAGATGGTTCCCCAAAGGAGTGTGTAACAGCAATGTCTCAGATACCCTGTATGTGGGAACCTCTTGACAGATAGTTGCGTTGTTCATCACGTCCTTCCCTGCCCCACTCATTGCATTTCAAACAAACCCATCGAGGAATCAGGCAGACCACTGCCAGTCCTTATCTTGTTCAGCTGGCACCTAGATCATTCACAGCCCTCAGGAGCTCTGGTGTTGATTGAATGAGAGCAGGACTGAATTCTCTGTGAATCAGAAAAAAATTATGTAAGCTTATTGACCCAAGACTTCACCGTGATGTAAGTACTCCTGCAGATGGAGTGAAGGTTTCGGGATGATTCAGTCATAACTCTTTCTCTTGGCATCTATCTGTGGGCTATGAGGTCTTCTCTGGGCACCATCCCGAGGCTGCAGAAAAACAAGACTCCTTGAATCTCTAGTTTCTGCTAAACAAGAGCCGGGGGGAGCAAGTAGGGCTGTGCTCCCCAGGTGTTTTCTGGGGTGATCATTCCTAGGAGAGAACAAGAACAACAATGTCATGATAGTGCTGAATGTTCCTTCAAGAAGTCCTTTGCAGTCCCTTCCAGCCTTATGCCCTCTGCAAATTTAGTGTATCTACTCTCTGTTTCATGGTCTGGACTGACCTCTGTGGAAATCTCTTGACAAGTCATGTCTTCTAATTTTGGCAGATTCCTACCTACTCAACAGATATAATAATTTGGTCAATTTTACACCTAAACTAATTTCACCTAACTATGTCTTTAGTTTGCGTATGAGAACGGCAAGTGAAACAGAATTGATTATGAAACACTTTTCCCCAATCAAAAGATCTTTCTTCCTGTTTTGAAAGAATACTAGATTGGTTTATTCTTGGCAAATCCTTACTGGCTGCTATTAATCTCCCTAGTATTTTCCAGGTATAATAATTTGTTCACTTGCTCATTCCAGATTTTTTTTTCTGGGGCTAAAATATAAACTGGCTTCTCTGTTCTCTATTTCCAATTTCAGTTTTTCACCTTTCCGCCAAAGGCTTGTCAAAGATAACTGCTAACATTTGTAAGGCTGCTTTACCCTGCTTTTCCTGGCTACGTCTGTTTGTGCAAGCATTGTGGTGCCATAGGAGCTGAGCAGTCATAAGAAACAGTCCCAATGACCACACTCTGCTTGTTTGGGTTTTTCACCAGACTAGCTCTATTTTGGTCCCAGGCACTTTATGCCCATTGGCAACTACTAGTTAACACTCCAAAAGTGTGTCTTCCTGTTTAGTGTCATTGTGAAGCCTAAGCCTGCCTGGAAAGCAAACCAGAGCATGGGAAATGGAGCTGATTAGGAGATCATCTCTGAAAGTGCATCGCCCATCCAACTCAAGGGATGTGGAACTGCACCCTCAGCATCCTAGACCAAAGTTCTTCAGTCTCAACCAATCTGAGAATAAGTAAATCATGGAAGTACTCATTGTTCATGATGTTGATCATCTTAGACCTTTCAATGAAAACTTATTGACAAGGTGTTAAGCGTATCCTTGCTGTCAGCATCATCTGACAATAGCTCTTTCTCTGTTGGGTAATAGGCCAGCTTTCCTTGGCTCTCTTCTTACTGCTGATGTATCTATAGAATGATTTATTGATACACTGTATGTTTATTGCTACTTTAATCCCATTTTGTGTTTTGACCTCTCTGACTTTATTCCTAACATGTTTCTGCTCTTCTCATATACTAATCCTAGTAGTTTGCCCTCATGTCCACTCCCTGTATGTTTCTTGTGCTTGAGGTCTACCCAGTGCTCACGCTTTAGCCAAGCTGTCTGCTCCTGTGTTTCCTATTTTCTTCTGCACAGGTTGAGAGCTAATACCAGAGCATGCCTTTGGACACAATGATCACTTAAGATCCCTTCCAGCCCTTTATTTACATGATACTATAATGGTTTTCTTTGTGATGTCACAGCAATAATTTATTAATATTGCTGGTACATTGCTCCTCAGACAATCATAATCTGTTCCAGTAAGATAGTTGCTTACATGTGCAAGAAAGGAAGAAGATCACGACCTATGTTGAGATCTGAACCAAAGACTATCCAGGATATTCAGGTCATTCAGGGAGAAAGGAAGATGGCATGTACAGCCACGAAGCTGTGTTTGCAGAACAGCACTTCATAGCAGGACGTGAATAGACATGAGTGAAATTTAGCAACTGGCTAAGGATTAAAATTTCTATGAAACAACAGAGTGGCTTTTAACAGAGGGAGTCATGTCTAGCATCCTACAGCAGTTGAAAACCTGCTGTAGCCTTGGTAGAGTCCAAAATGTTATGCAGAAGCAGAGATTTTTTTGTTGGTGTTGTGTGTGTTTGGTTTCTTTTCTGTTCTTTTTTTTCTCTCTCTCTCTTTTTTTTTTTTTTTTTTTTTTTGCACAGAAGTTGTTCTGAGGACACAAAGTTCTCATCCAGAATCAGAAGTCATGGCTTGTGTTACATGAGTACAGGAGAACTGGCAAGATGCACAGACCCCATGAGACCAAACTAGCAACACAATGGATTTGCAATATTTAATCAAATTCTTGATGATCACAAATCTTGCAACACATTCCAAAACTACTAAAAACACTATACAGAAACCAGCTGAGCCAATATTTAAAGCCTTTTTAATTTAACAGAACCCATTTTTTATAGTATCCAGGATATGTTTCTGGCTTTCCTACTTGTCACATGATCTCCTGTCCAGATGTGCTGGTGTATATCTAGTAGTGGACCAGCCAAACCACAGCACTTTCCTCCTGCTTGTAGCGCGTTACTGTAATTCAACCATACTTCTCCCAGCTACAGAAGCACTACATTAATATGTGGTATAACAACAATAACACAGGAGGGGATAAAGCTAACCATAACTTTAACTATGTATCTAAAAATAATAATAATAGCAACAGAGTGACCCTATTCAAAGAGGTTAATTTGTGTGCAGCGTATAAAATCCAAATATGCAGTTGTTTTGAAAACTTCCCCTTTTTATCACCTGAAACAGAAAATTTGTGCTGAGGAGATGATTTCCTGCAGCTTTCTTCAGGAAATTAGCCTGCCCCTTTGTTTAGATCCCACAGATCGTAGCGTGTGCTCTTAGACAAACCCATGGGCAGCCAGCTCAGGTCTCCTACATTTTTGCAGCTGTTTTTTCTCAGTGGTGGCTGCCACGCAGACTGAAGAGGGAATTCCAGGCTTGCGGATTAATTATTAACACGGTTAAGCGCTGGCAGCATGCTCAGAATTAGAAAGGAAAGGCCTGAGGGCTGATTCTTCCCTCCTGGTCACAGGATAACCCCACCAGGCTGACTGCGACCTCCCAAGGCAAGGTCCGTATCCACACTCCCCTATGGAAAGTTAGTGGGATTCTTATGAATGACTCCATTAGGAGCCGGATTGGCTCAATGCCAAAGAAATCAGTGGAGTTGCTTCTGATTTACACGGGGGTAAGCATGAGGGTGTATTAAATCCATAATCCTTGTCCCCACAGTGGCCAGGAACTCAGCAGCTGGATCCTGCAAAGTGCCACAAAAAGCCCTCCGGTGTCAAAAAGCATCGAGGACCCTGTCCATGTCAAAAATCATCGAGGATGCTCACACAGCAGCGTACCAGGCAGCTTAGGAGACGAGGAGAAGTGGGTTCAGTGATTTCACCTTTCACATGCTTTTGCAGTCTCCATCACCCTAAGACCTCAGCACTTCATCTTGTAGATCATTACTGTGCCTTTGGAAGGTGGAGTGATGTTATTCTACAGAAAAAGAAGTCCAAGTTCTTTCTGCCTAGCTTTGCACACCAGCTTAGATGGCAGATGAGTCTAACTGGCTTAGATATCCCCTGCGATCAGTGCAGGAAGGAGACCACCAAGACCTCAGCTGCCTTTTGAGAGTGATCTAGAGCTACTATGCTTATTTATGTGCCTTAATTTAGATGCCCTAACTCTAGCCCAGAAAAGAAAATATTTTTGGCATAATTTAAGGGGATGGAAGCATTTCTTGAGAAAGAATTAAGTACCAAATTCCTGTTGAACACTGAGGAAATGATGAGTCAAACCCAATTGGATGACTTTAAAAATCCCAGTGGTCATTTCTTTACTTTTGAAGAACCACCCCCATATCACCCAGCTCTGTCATGGAGGTGTCCTTAAGATATTGGGAAGCTGAACAGAGGTCCCTGGATGTCACCCTCAGCAGCGATCTGCCCTTGCATGGACACAAAAGACAACCAGGGGCTTCCACCACTGCTGGGCCCAGATTTCACCCTGGGGTGCAAAAACTCACATTGCTGCTCCTGAGACAGCCTAGCACCCCACTGGTTTTGGTGATGTCTCCACTCCAGGTCTTAGTGCTGAAGCTGTCCCGCCGTGGAATTGAACTGCTGCCTGCTCAGCTGAGGAGCAGTAACATTGGAAAAGCTCTGGGTGTTAATTTCCTCACTTATACGTGTGCCTTCTTATCATCAAAAGGGAAGATGAAGCTCTGCAAACCAGGGACCAATGGGTTTCTAAGCCCCATGTGCCCCAGAAATACCCACCTACTCCCCACAGCACCTGGCTGCTTCATTTAATTTGTTTCATTGTGGGTTTTGGGTTTTTTTTTCTTTTCTTTTTGCTTCACCTCTTGCTTTTCACCTTTCCTGATTGACGTCCGTCAGAAATCCTTAGTTCTTGAGTCCAAATCAGCTCCTGCCGGAGCACTGGTAGTGGAAGATTTATTTCTCTTCATAATAAAATGTATTGTTCTTAACAGGGATTTGTTTAAAAGAAAAAAAAAAAAAAGAAAAAAGAAAAAAATGCTAGTTTTTCTGTGAAATCACTGACATTAAAACACCTCCTGGTTCCCATTTATTCCCTTAAAAAAACAATTTTTAAAAGTCTTTCACTCACCACACAGCATTAACCTTCAAGCAGGAAGGGGATCAACTGCTTTTATTATTTCAGCAGCGTTTCCTAGCTTGGCTAGGCAGTTAGTGCTAAGAGGGTGTGTGTGTAAATATACATTCTAATCACATTACAAATCACTGCCAAACAGAGCAAAGGCAGACTAAAGGATGTCTGCAATCAGAAAAGGGATTGTTGATTGGGTTCCTGCCATCCTGGAGTGAATGGGAAGGTACTTTCCAACTTCAGTTTACAGCAACTTTTGTGGAAAGGTGGCACCTTCAAGGTCAATGTGTCTGCATCCCTGTCATTGTCCTGGCATAGTTATCCCTATCTAGCTGGTAAATTGTATCCACTTAACCTGTATTCATAAAGCAAGATTTACTGATGCATATATTGCAGAAACAACACCACCTTGGGAGATTGTGCACTGCCAAATCAAAATTTAAGTTTCTAAATTAGAGTCATGAAGTTCATGCCTTCTCTGTAGGAGAAAGCTGCAAAGTTTTCTGGATATGGTCAGGATACCTTTACCTGGAGTCATGAATGAACACTAACAAAGCTCTCCCAGCAACTGCATCAGTTTTCCCCTTGGTTTCACCCACCTCAGCAAACATGAGATAAAGCATCAGACAGTGCCAGTAAATGATTGTTACTTGCACAAGGAAAAACCCTGCAACTCTCTATACTGACTCTGTTATTTGCTCAGCTCTAAATGCCAGAGAATTAGATGAAAACAAACACACACACCCCAAAAGCACATCAATATCTGCCTCGTTATCTCATCTGTATTCTTGGTATCTGGGCATTAAACAATCCTTTTGAAGAAAGTTTATAGTGCGAAAAGACATTTTCCACCCTACCTTTCCTTTCAGACTCAATGGATTTTTTTTAATTATGGGAGTCAGTGGATTATCCATGAATATGTAACAATCTAAACACAACTGGAGCTCGCCACAAGTTCTTTCCTCAATTCCCAGCGTTAAACTCAGCCTTGCCTCTGTGCCTAGACATCTTATTCTAGATTTCTCTATGTGGAACCCTGATGCAAATAATCAGTATGATATAATCAGGGAAGCACATGCCTCTGCTGTATCTAGGCTTCCTGAAGCCTATTTTAATATTTCAGTTCATCTGAACCATCTGTATTCTCAGCTGGTTCACATTGCATAGACGTAAAAGGCAGATAAGGTAGAGGTGAGAACAGCTCAGATGCGCAGAGCACGTGCAGTTTCAGGTTCCAGTGAAGGTATTTGTCACTGAGAACCAATGCCATGCTAAAAGACCTCTGTTGCTACTTATGTGACAAGTACTTCATAGAAATAGCTAAAAATACAGTCCTTTCCCCAAAGAACTGATAGTCCAAAGGAGGGTGTCCCCCATGAATGTGCATTATGGACAGTGTACAGGGAAAAGGGACAGTGGAGAGTACCTTTTAATCATAATTTGTCAGGAGGCTGGCATTAAGGCTTTTTTGCATGGCTGGGGTAAGGGAAGGCAGCCTTTTCTGAGATTTTAGGAGATCTTCAGCTCTGCACAGCAGGGCGGCTTGGCACAGCAGGGCTGAGAACAAGGTCAAAGCAGAGGGGCAGCCTGGGAAACGGCATCAGAGAGCCTGGACGTCCTCTGCAGCTGCTTTGGTGAGATGAGGAGGAGGTTACTTCCAGAGAGAAATTCAAAGAGCTGCCCGTAGAACCTCCAAGATGATTTCTTCAGCTGTGACTTTTATTAGGATACCATTTGCCCGTTAATCTAGACAAAGTAAGCATTTTATAAAATCGAACTAACAAAGCCACCTCTCACAAACACAGAAATAAACTCTAATTTTGTTTTCTTCTCCCTTCTCCTCCACATCCCCACCTCTATCCCCACTCCAGCTCCACCCCAGTAGATTGTCCCCACACTGGATGGTTCTCAAATCATCTAATAGCACCTTTCTGATAGGTATCTGTTAGACACAGATAGCAGTGCCTTCTCCTGGCACAACAGACCTCTGCAAACAATGCTGCTTTGTTAATGTTATTTTCATTTCCTGGATCCTCAGTCTAAAAAAAGGGAAGATGAGCCCTAAAGGTATTTGGAAGACATCAGTCCTTCAGAGGTATTTCCTTATGCAGCCTGAAGGATAGATCCAGTGAGGGTGTGAACGTGTTTCGAAGGAATTGAAGCAAGGACATTACGTCAGGTAGGAAAGAGGATACCCCCACAGGCTCCCTGGCTATTCCCTGAAGTCGCCGGAGACTGCAATCAAAGGAAGACATCTTTGCAGATGATTTGAGAAACATTAACAAAACCTGACTTACCCTTTTTTAATCCACTTTTTAATTTTTTTTTTTTTCCCCTGTAGCACAAACTATTTATATGTTGCGATAAACTGCTCAGCCAGCATTTCAAAGTGACCTGCAAAATTACCCAAGTGAGAGAGCAAAGCCGGACTGGCCAGGCTTGCAGGCAGGCTCTCTGAAGTGCTGAGTGTCTTTAGTTCGGGTGCATGGTTCAGACCCAGAAATGAGAAAAACAAGCCTGAGATCCTAGCCCTGCCACAGTTTCGACTTCTGCAACCCTTTGCTCTCTGCACATTGTGAGACATGGGGGGATTGTGGCTGCAGGCAGTGGATGCTCTGTTTTACCAATCCAATGCAGTAACCAGCAGCCCTCGCTAGTTTGTTTTCCTGTTTGTTGAAATTCTAGCTGCCCAAATTTCTGAAAGCTGTTTTTAAAGGATTTCGACAAATCTCTTTTGCATAGGAATTCTTTCATATTTTGTGGCCATCATCACATACAGAAGTATTTTCTTGATTAAGTGAAATCTTTATTAATCTTTATTAAGCTCTCTTGCAAAATGATATTCCTTCTTCTTCCCCACATTTCATTTGCAGTATGATCTCACTTTAGATTACTAATGCAGCCAGATGCATCCTGGATAATTTGGCTTCATGCAAAGTGTCATTTCCCTGCGATCCTTATGTTGATACAGTCGTTGATACAGTTTAACATTACGCAGTGATTAAAACAGGACCAAATCACATCTCTGCATTTGTAAAGAGCAGTTCTGCTCTGAAAGGTCATCATGTACAAAAATGGCTCCATTTTACTCAGTAGACCCCGCTCTAAGTTTGATGACAATGATAACATTCCCGGTTCCCTTTAGTATGCACAGGTGATGCTGGCTGAAAAATTCTCCCTGGCACCAGCATGGTTTGAGGAACTCAGCCCCGTTGACTGCGCAGGGTGTACAGAGTTTTACTGACACATTGACAGATGCTCCAAAGAAAGAGGAAATTTGAAAAAGTGAAATAGAGTTGTCATAGTGGTGCAATTAAAAAGAAAGGGTAGGGGGACAGGAAGTTAAAAATTTAGGAAGTGCTAATATCATAGAATCATAGAATCGTTAAGGTTGGAAAAGACCTCTAAGATCATCAAGTCCAACCGTCAATCGTGGTATGGCACAGAGTTTCAGTAGGAATCAGAGATTCATGCTGTTACATACAGGTGGACCACAAGGACGCCAGCAGTTCTGAACTCACATCTGCATCAATGATCTGTGTCTTTTGCAGAATTTTTACCACTTGCAATGAACAAAATAGTCCATACCATGGTGAAGTGACGACGTAGTTTTTAAATGGCTCTTTCTTCCCTCCTCACTGTACATCATGGATTTGTCCGCAGCCAAACACACATGCTCTTTTAATTGAATTCAAAGTGGTGAAGGAACCAGCAAAGGTTTAAATTACAAGTGGAAAAAATGGAATTTGCAAAGCAAGGCCAGTTCTGTGACTCTGACAATCCACTCTCCCAAATCCCCCGCTCCCTCAAAAAAATGTTCAAGAGTTTTGCTTGCCCCAGATTCCGCAAAGTTCAGCCTTTCCTAATTAAATCACTTAAACTCTGCTTAACTGCAAACTCCAGCATGCTCACAGCTTTCTGTAGATGGTTATCACATCCCCTTTAGCCATTGTTTAGCCAAACTGCATGCACGACATTCTTTTAATCCTTGTAAAATCAAGGCAAACCAGTTATCATTTTTGAATGTGCACAGAAATGCATGTTTTCCCAATGCTATCAGTGACCCACAACCATTTATTAGCTGTCTTAGCCAGCTGCATAAATCCAGTAGAGGGAGGCATTACACAGATGTGGTTCTTCAGCTGAGGAACTATCTTCAGATATTTAGGGTCAATGAAATGAAGCAAGGTCACAAACAACCAAAGCTCTGTCTGTTTTAGTGGCCAGGTTGGTAGGGAAAAGAGAGAAGGTTTGTAAAGGAAGGGGAAACGTGCTTCCTGGGATGGCGAAAAATTAATCTTCCAGTGCTCAAGGTGTTTGAGACAGAGATGAAATTACTGTAAAGGGAGGGCACTTGGGGGGAAATAATCTTTGATTTAGATTTTCCAGAAAATATGTGGAATAAAGCTTTTCCGTGAAATCCATACATGAAATCCATAGTGTCTCACGTTGATTTAGCAGATGTAACTCATGTAACTCTACATCTTATTTTTGCATCCAGTTAGTGGCCTTAAAAAAAAAAGAAAGAAAAAAGTAAAACACAGCCTTGTTACTTATTGCGCCTGTTCTTATTTCTGCTCTACCAGTTTAGTTACAGCTAGCTGAAGGAGCAGGAAAAGTTGTTATAAGGCAGGACACTTACCCTGCAACATGTATGTTCCCATTGGGAACCCACAGAATCAAGTTCTCATTATGAACTCTATTTTCACCTCCCACATTGTGAGCACTGGGGGAAAAAAAAAAAAAAAAAAAAGAGAGAGGGGGGAAGGTTGGCCTGTAAGAATATAGAATTTCTTCCTTAGGAGAAGTGAATTGAAAACTAATTTTCAAGGAAGAGGACCTTTCTATCAGCAGTACTGTTATTTCTTATTACTGGTTTGTATGGCTTTAGCACCTGGAACCTCCATCCATGATGAGGCTTTCGCACTGCTGGTTGCTGCAGGCTAATGCAGGGGAAAAAATCACTCTCTCAGGAGGCAAAGGGAAGGAGCATGGTTTGCTCCCATTTTACAGAGGGAGACCTGGTAAAAGGAGATGCTAAGGCACTTGTCCACATTTATGCTGCCAGCAATGGAACCCAGATCTCTTGAGTCCAACACTTTAACCACAAAACCCTCCTCTCTCCAGTTTCAGTGTTTAACTAATGATGATGATGTCTGCAGCTTCCTCTTATCAAGCCACCCTTTCATCAATGATGATATTGTGGTTATTCCCCTGCTATGTGTGTGGCTGTCTTCCAGTTATATTACCAGCTCCTGAAATCATGTTCACAAGCATAGAATTTGCTAATCTTTCCCAAGTCCCTTCTTAACCGTAAAGCCAAACTCTGCTTTCAGTGCGCACTCATCTTATGCTATTGAATAAGGTAGAGCAATAATGGTAAAAATTGTTGGGATACATGGATTATCTGAGGTTTCTGCTACCATCCTTGTTGTTGCCTGAAGTGTGAGGTTTGTCCCTTTCTTCCTATCACCAGTTCAGCACTGTAACCTGTTTTGTAAAGGACTTGGAACATCAAAGGAAAATAGCCTCTTGCCATTTCTGGCTGAATTGGGAGATAAATGTCACTTGATCCTGAAGGTTTTTCAGGTATGGGGGTTTTATTTTTTGTTGCCTATCCCATTATCCCATAGTTCTATAATATTTATCCCTCTCCTTTGGTGACCATCAAGGGAAGAGCTTTGTAGGGATTGTTTGCCACCTCCATCACTTTCCTCTTGTTAAAACAGGACTAGGTTTAAGATCATTACACAAACCTGACTCAGGACCAGTTGTAGATAGACCCTTCCACCAGCTTTGCATCAAGCTGAATACACTACATTGCATGTCAGCAACATTATTTTTACTGACATTGCTTGGAGGTGATCAAAAGATACCTCATCATATTGTCATAGGTGGTTTTGCATCATTATTCATCTTATCTTTCTTTAATTGTCCTTTTCTTGGATAAAACTTCAGTCTGGGAGTCTGGGAAGAACATCTCTTGGTGAAATGAAAAAATAAAATAAGCAAGCTTCATTCCCAGGTTTGACACACTGTGTGCTCATATGAATGTTTTCACTTGTAACTGACATTAATTTATGTGCATCAGCAAGATATTATTTTACATGTTCTATGATCAAAAAAGAAGCAGAAGAGGATTTAAAATTAGTGAGTGAAGTCTCTATAGCTTCTGTATGAATAAATAAACCAGGCCGAGGCTCAAGTCCAGTTACCAGGGAACATCACACAATGGCACAGTTCAACTCACCTCCACAGCAGGGTGGCCACATCCAAATAGTCTGTTGGGAAAGATCCTTCATCCCCACCAATAACCAGACCTAAACCCTACCTGGCCCAATGCTAGTTGGCCTGGACAAAAGTAATTCTGGATTACGCACGAACAATTTATCAGTCTGGACAGTTGTATGCCAGGGCTTGTGCCCGGTCCCTGGCTCTTTGAAAAGTACTGAGGTGGTCCTAGCTTCTGGTCCTAGCCTTACATCAGTCTTCATTTCTTAGCAAGAGTAGAAGAGAGTGGGATGCTTGCAGGCCTCAACTCAGCTATGAAAATTCCTACTCTGTCAACTGTGTCTGCAATAGGTGCCTCCTTCTTCGGGTAGCACAAAGGTGAGGAGAATGGTCTCCTTTTGTGTCTCCAGCTCCTGCCTCCAATCACCAAGGCTGAAGTCCCTGTGGACTGAGGACAATCCTCAGAGCCCAAAACCATCCCCATCTGTCCTGAAGAAAACCCGGAATGAGAGATGGTATAACAGTTGCAAGATATCCCCAGTGGCATGATCATTAATGACAAAGTGGCAGCACTGTGAATGGGACTCATCTCACCAAGCTTTTGATGTCTACAACGCAGACACTTCTGTCTTAGAGCTTTCTTCAATCACAAGAGGGAAACAGACACTTGGTACATCTGAACTGCTTTGAACATTTACTTTAAGATGAAGTCAACCATGGTCAGAAATATCTGTTTTATTCTCTGTTGATAGCTAGTCTAGACAATTAACTTAGAGCCATATGCACGTAGTCATATGGACTGCTACCCTTGTGCTTGGCTTACACGTACAGTGGAAGCAGCAAAATATGTGATACCAGCAATAAACCAAGATGGGGACAAGTGAAGAAAGGGGGCAAGTCACATCCTGTGGAGACTTTTGTCCACCAGAGTTGATTGGAAACCATTCTGAGGGCCTCCGGCCAAGACACTGGGGCATTTGGTGTTTTCTTTATTATGAAAGTGCTGCCAACTCACCACTAGTCTTTTTTTCCTGAATTAATGCCATTTAATTATTAGAGTCACTGTTTATGAATGGGAAATATTGGCTAGGGTACCTATGGGAAGTATTTGGTTTCTTAAGGTTTCTGGGCTATTTTTTCTGAGCAATTTTATCTTGTAATTTTAAGAAAAAAAAATTAGATACTCAGTCTGGCCTTCACTGCTGCCAACAACACGTGGCAGCCTGGTTACATATACAGAAAATCTCATCTGTCAGCAGTAAAAGGTCAATCCTGCAGTCCATGCTGGGGCAGAATTGCCATCCAAGGCACTAGGAATCCCTCCAGAATAAGGAAGACAGAACTGGGCTCTTATTTGGTCCAGGTTCATCTCTTCTTGTGTTTTGGTTTTCATCCGTTTTGACAGAAAATAAAATTTGCTGTAGTTGACCATTTGAGCATCAGCTTATGTCTAGGTTGGGGATTGGCACACACCCAATGTTTCAATCAAAGCCAGGAGACTGAGAGAGAGGGAGAGAGAGAACAGCCCTTGTAATGACCCTGTCATCCAATTTTGCAATGTTCCAGAAAAGGAAAAACTTACTTACTGACCCCTGTGGTTACCAGTTTATACCTTTAAGCATGAAATTTGATTACCTTTCTTCTCTAACTGGTCATCAAATAATCCTTTTTTCTTTTTTTTTTTATTTTATTCCAACTGGAGTATTTGACTCACTGGTCTTCTACAGAATGAATCCATCAGTCTTGCTTTGTCCTTCATATGGTTTTTGCACTTTCTTTTGCATTTGTTAGAGTCCCAGTTTAATCTTAATGCACTGCTACTTGGCAATGCTCATAACACTTGGGCATGTATTAATTGATCTTTGGACATACTCTCCTTTCCCATCTGCTTCACTGATTTGTTCCATTAAATTTCATCCAACAGCTCTCACATCAAATTGTGCCGTAATTTCCTCTGCTGAAGTTCAGCATCCTTCGTGTTCAACTCCTGGGTCTCTCCATAGTTCTAATTACAAACCTGGAGGATTTAGTTGGAATTTTAATGGTAATATAATATTAAGCCTAGAGCCAAAAAAAGTACTCTGTATTTTGGAACTACCATGAACTGAGATGCAGATTGGGGAGTGGGCTTTAAACACAAATGTGCAAAAAACATTTAAGGATACTTAACTTAAATTCTTTCTTTTCCCCCTGACCAACTCATTTTATTAGGGAATGTTTAATTTGTTGAATTGAAATGTTCAGACTCTTTAAAGAGAAAAGACTCCAAAAATGTAGTGCGTATTTCATACCAAAATGTTATTCCAGAGTTTGCCACCCATTTGTGTTTCAGTAGAAATACTTGCCTCCCACTCCCTGGCACTGGCTCAAAACTCTTTTTCTCAAAGGAGGTGCTGAAAAAGCATCTGAGTATTAATTTGTCTTTTGTGGGAGGTTTTAGTGTTGTTATAAATCACTATAAATCACAAATCAGGCTTTAAATGAGAGACCTCATAAGCCGCTCTCACTGCGTAAGGCTGTGAAAATGAAAAGCTTAAAGCAAATGTTATCTTGATGTGTTGTATTTAAATTGCTTGTAGCAGACTTAGTGGCCTGGTCTTGCCAGTGTCTGACCTTCTCTTCCAAATGGTGAAGGGAAGTGTGGTGGGCATCTCCTCCTGCAGCGATGAACATGATTCAAAGCTCCATTTGTCAAAGGGAGCTGCTTCAAGTACCACATTTAAATTTGTTGAGCAGACTTTTCCATAGGGATCTCATATCCTTGCAAGCATTACTGGTAACTTACCCAGTACATGATCTGCATTTAAGATCTTAAGCACCACAACAGCACTTCTTGTTCTGATATCAAATACGTGTGATTCCATACACAAAGTTCTGAGTGTTTCAAAACCCCGGCCAGAGACCTAGCAATACCCTATATTTACATGACATTTTTCATTCTGAGGTATTTTTCTGAGTCTGATACACCAGCCACATGTAGGTAATTATCAGTAATCATCACTAATTGTTTTCGCAATTCTTCTTCCATTTTGTCATCAACTTTGAAATGGCACCTTAACATGAGCTCATCAAAATGTAGACTTTATGAAGACAACATTTCTGAATAGGAGCTGTATAGGGAGTTCAACGAGACAAAGCATTCCAACTTGGAGCGTGGCCAGGACACCAAAGTCATTGCTAGAAGTCATGGGATCTTTAATGCCCACAAAGTGGTCAGGACCTCCGCTGAGTTTTATGAGTGTAATGTCTCACCCGAAGAACAACTTCTTCAGCAGCACAGTACCCCATTGTATTGCACTGGACTCGTTCATGTGCAAGGAGAAGAGTACCATTCAGTGAATTGCTCATGCCAATGCATCCAGCAGACCAGACTGTCTTAGTGCGTCTTCCAACCCAGCAGACCACCTGTCTTGGCTCACCACATGTGGCTAAACGCCAGTGGAAGATGGCAAAGCTCTCGGCCTTTTCAGATAAAGACATTTTTGGGGCCTCACGGGATTTGTCCGGCTTTACTGAATTTTGTTCATACCTTCATGCTTCAGCCTGACGGTTTGCAGAGCGGAGGGGAATCCAAACAAGGGCTGGACTGCTCTTCCTTTGGGTCTACAGCAGCTGGGGTTAGCATCTGAGCCCTCTGGGCGGTCCAATGATAATAAGCTACTGAGAAAATGCACTGAATCAGCATGTCCTAACACTGCGTAGGCCAAACTACCTTTTACCACATAGGGCCATACTTCAGGTGACTTAAATACACTTGAACCATCTGCTTAGCTGAGAGAAGAAAGCTGTGGACATTGCAACTGCTTTCCCACCTTTGCTGATATTGCAAGTTCGGTTGTTTCTGCCAATGTGTGGACCCTGCTGTGAATTTAGTTCCGCAATGCTGAACTGGCACATTTTCCATAGGACAAGAAGTGTGTGCAGCCTAGCATAGATTAAAACATGGGCTTTTTCAGTTTCCTCTGCCATTTAGAGCTAGCCACAGGACTCTGATGCTTGCTTCAGTGGCTTTTGAACATTTCTCTGCCCACATCCAACAGGCTTACAGCAGCTCTCTGCCGAAAAGAGGAAACCAAATTGAAACCTTTAGGTATGCGATGAATCTGTAAATTTGTTTTAGGATGTCAAAGCAACTGCAATAATTATGGGACTATCCCAGATTCACTACTGACAGTTCAACTCACTGTCCCAACCTAGTTCACCTAGTTCATCTATACGCACCATCAGTTGATGAGGCTAGGAGTGAAGGCTAGGCCATTATTTTCTGCAAAGGAAAAGGTGAAAGATTACCTCATTATTTAAATAAAACCAACTTTTAAAGCTTCCCTGGGGGGTTAGGCAGACCTGTGTGCATAACCGAGTCTTCAATGACATCCAGCCAGAGACAGGTCCTGGGGGCATGCATATCTGACCAGCTATAGTTAAGAACCTAAGGAAATTTCAGGGTAAAAAGGGAGGGTTGCAGTGAATCTAGATGAGAGCTGTACAAGGCAGACATGGAAAACAAGCAGATTGGATGCTGGTTTGGTCTGAAAGTGGATTTTACTGTAGCTGGGATTTAGAATGACCAAATTCTGTCCAAAGAACACAACATGGACTGATCTGGCTTAGCAAGCATGACTTCCCAAAAAGATCTGGAAATTACAGAGAATCAACTGAACATGAGCTAACCATGATGCAACAGAAAGAATAGATTCAGAGCTTGGATTTAAATAAGCAAATTGTGAGTAAGAATAGAAAGTGTACTTACTGTGTGGTATGTGCCACACTAGAAATACTATGGGTTGTCTTGGACTTTTGGGTCTGAGTCTGATCTCCAGCCTGCCACAGTGAAGTACAAAAAGGTGCAGAAATTTCAAGAAAGAACCATGAGGAGGATCAGATCAGGAGAATGGTTAAAGGATCAGAACCCCTCACAGTGCAGCACCTATGAAGGATAAGATTATGGGTCACTTGACAACAGTCAATTGGTGCCCACATGGAGAAGGGAGTTTTGATAACAGACAGATCATCAGTGTGATCAGCAAAGTATTACAATAAACAATGACTGGGAGCTGAAGCTATAGAAGTCAGATAAAAAGGACCATGAAAGCAAAGTATGGCATGTAATTAGCTTTTAAGACCTGTGATGGAACATATTCACTGGAAAATCTGAACATTTGGGTATTACTTTTTTCCTGAAAAATCCCTATCTCAAATACAGGTCTGAATCAGAAAGAGGAGTAAAAACCCAAGAGGTACTGTAGGCTGTGGTGACAACTACAGATTTGCATGTCTCCAAAATCCATGGAAGAATGAAGGCTTGGAATTCCTTCTGTCAGATGATGATACAGAATTCATGCTATAGGTTTTCTCTGAGTATGAAAAAGGGGATCTGCCTATGGTACACTGCCAATGGAGAGCCAGTGGTTTGAAAACAGGGCCAAAATTATGTTTTTGTAGCATCAACTGAACATTCATACAGCAGGTTATCTATTTATCCCGGGGTTTGGAAAGAAATCATTAGAGTTTGTGGGAGGGAGGGAGAGAACAGCGGATGGAGAGAAGGGAGGAAGGGAAGTAAAGTATTGTTGATTTTAATTTTTGCTACGGTTTGTTAATTTTGGCATGTGGGAGGTGGAATAGCTCCTGGCTTTACTTTTATTGTGATTATGCTCTTTAATGTTGGCAAACACACCTGGAGCTGACAATAGGCATTTTTCAGTAGTACATTGTTATGAATAAAGTAAAAATAAAATAATGAAGCTAAACACAAAACTGAGTGTGTGGTTATCTTAAAGTGACACCCTAAGGCCTTACTGTTGTACTTTCAAACTGTATAACCCTGTCACCCTGGCAACAAATAGATAAAAGAACAAAGATATATATTTACCTCCTGGAAATGAGGAAAGCATTTGTAGGGCTAATTCCTGTGGTCTTTCTGCAGGTCTTTCTACAGTCCTGGGCAGTTTTATCTGAGTAAGATCTAAGTAAAGAGATCAGGGTTTGGCCAGCCAATATATCCTGACTCTGTTCTTTCTTCTACCTCTTAAACAAAAAGTGAAAATAAATGCCTATGGAATTATGAACTCCTGAAATTATGTACAGGAAGTAAGAGTGTAAAATAAGGAATGCTTTTGGGTAGTAAATATGTTCTTGAATAGTACACATCAACTAAATGCTGACATACATTACATGGTCAGAGATACAACACTAAGGCTACTATTCTTAATTCCATAAACTTATGTCTTTATAAGAAGTATTTGTAAAATAGTTGTCCATACTTTTATTCATATATTCATGCACACACTAACATACACAAGCGTGCACATTAATAAAATCTCATTCCTTAGAGGCAAAGGCGTCTTTGCTTAAGGATTTTCAAAGGCAAGAAACTCCTAATGTTTAACCCATAGACAGATTTGAAAGCGATTTCAAAGACCACATTGTAGTTTGCACTGGTTTGTTAAAATCTATGGGTCTCAGTTGGTTATTTCATGGTAGTAACTCAAAAAACAAGACAAACCTGAGGGCAGGGAATAACATGTAGTCATTGATTTGGAAGCTGTCCCACACTTGATGAGTATAAAAGATGAAAGTAACTTTTCTTCTTGCTTCCTCTCAGATTTACTATTTCTACAAAAATTCACTCATAAGTCCAAGAGATTTGGAGGTACATCAGCCTGACAGACCAGCATTACATGGGCTGTGGCAGTGTGGAAGAGGTATTTTCTTTCTGAATCTTTGGTTAGAAGTTACAAATATGAGAATGCTGGACAAATACACGCTACCAACTTCCAAAGCCAGCTGTCTTTCCCCAATGTGCAGGCTATCACCATTGCATGGTTTCAGTCATTGCTTCAGCAAGTAATTAATGATATGAAGAAAGGATTTAGAGAGACACTAGAAATGGAAGCCAGGATATAAGACTCTATTTTCTAAGTTTCAGAGAGTCTTGTATGAGACAGAAAATGGGCCTGAATACACCTTGTTAAAGACAAATTTGAAAATTAACTCATGTTCAAACAAAAAATATTTAATATGTGGTCTGTAAAGAAAATAAATTTCAGAATTTGGGGGCTCCGGGGAAGTGGGCACTCATATTTTTGGTATTTATTGCTTCTCCTCAGGAAATTAATCCTGAAGTAAGAGTCTCTCCTTCTGAACAATATTCTGAAGACGTGTACCTTTACATTCATTATTAGCAGGTGGCATCTGTGTCAAGACCACAGGAGAATTTAGCAGGTGGTCTTGTGAGGTGACTCATATCACTTCTGCTTTCTGCTTGTAAGAAGAAGTGAGGGAGCTTCAGCAGAAGAATAGCTCATACCAAGGAGGACCATGCCAACAGGAAACAGTACCAGTGACTGTGGGTGGCACACTCTCAGTCTGAGCTACTGCTGCTCCCAGTCATCACCCAAACTGATAGTAGGAGGGTTCGGGTGGTACAGAGATAGCATCTGTCAAACAAGGGGGGCAGACCATAACCTGAGTTCTCATGATCCATTTTCCTCTATGATTTTTTCATCTTTTTTGCTATTAAGTGGAATTAGTAGTTTGCTGACAACAACCTGATGAGTCTAAAGGAGTCTGCTAGGCTACACTATGAAGATATCCTTTTCTATTCAAGAGGCCTCTACTCTGTATCATGGCTACCTATTTATTAGCAGCTAGATCTATGTTGACATGATGCAAGATTGACTACCTACCTCAAAGAGATCATGAACCGGTCAGAGAATGCACACATCATTGCATGGCTTGCAATAAGGTGAGCAAAAGGGTCTAGCAGAAGAAAAGTCTGGGAAATTAAACAAAAAGCAATTAAAAACCAGGTATTTTTATTTTTTTAAAGCAACCTTACTAAGCAAGGATGGCAACCCTGCAATCTCTTTCCCAGATGAATGCCAAGTCCACTGTGCTAAACAAAAGCCAGATAACCTTTCCCTTTCTCTCTTCAACACTTGGTATAGAGAGCATCTGTACTCCAATACTCTAATGCCAGCAGAAGCTCCAGGGAGATGGGATGTCTCTGGATGAGCCTGGGTGAGAGCTCAGATTTTCTTCCCTGGAAAGCACTTTAATTACCAACCTGTTATACAGACCAAAAGCCATCTCTGCCACCTTGTACTGTGAGGATCCTCCATCCGTGATTGTGTGTTAGTTTTGCTCTAGGAGCACCTATCAGCAGGGACATGTAGTCTGGGCTGAAGTGTGAGTTAAACACTAACCTGCTCAGTCTTGTGAAGACTGGCAGTCTGGACATGGGTAGAAGTAGTCCTGAGAGTAATTTTGAAATCTAAGAGAAAGTGTGTACAAAATTAAAGCATTAATTAAACAAAGAGTTTTAGTTGTTGGAATGAACACCTCTGTTCCACTTACACCTTGTATTGGCTCTGACCAGAAGTCATTTGCTGCATTTGCATGGGAAGCTTGTGACAGTGCAAGGAAGTGGCCTCATTGGTTATGAACGTTAGCTGGCTCCCCAGTTGCAATAATAATAACAACAGGGTTTTGGGGCAGCATTGCCCTTCTAGTTGCTTTGCAAAGTAGTTTGCTCCAAATCAGCCTGCTGATTGACCTACAAGAACCTGGACTCCACCGAACCTGCACCCTCACCTAAGACAGACACCTGCCTGCTGTTACATCTTGCCACTGGGGCTGGATTTGCCCCAGTTGGCAGCATGGGTAGTGGGCAGAGTGCTCTGAGGTTACTTAGGAAGTTACTGGATTTATCAGGAGTAGAAGTAGGCTTATAATAGAGTTGTTCTGCATTCAGAAACACAGTTTCTACCTGTCAAAGTGAGGTGATATATATAACACAATGGAAAAATAAAACTATATCCTTCAGAGCCTCATTGAGACCTCTTACAAGAAGGAGATCACATTGAAATGTGTCTTTTCTCCTCCCATTTTATTCACACGGACTCCACTAATGGCCTTTCAATACTTAAAGGGGGCTTAGAAGAAAGATAGGCATAGACTTTTTAATAGGTCCTGTTGTGATAGGAGAGGGGTAATGGTTTTAAACTAAAAGAGGGTAGATTCAGACTAGATATAAGGAGGACATTTTTTTGCAATGAAGATGGTGAAACACTGGCACAGGTTGCCCAGAGAGGTGGTAGATGCCCCATCCCTGGAAACATTCAAGGTCAGGTTGGACAGGGCTCTGAGCAGCCTGATCCAGTTGAAGATGTCCCTGCTTATTGCAGAGAGGTTGACTAGATGTTCTTTAAAGGTCCCTTCCAACCCAAACTATTCTAGGATTCTATAATTTTATAATTGCTGCTGTAGAGAAAAATCCTTCATGTTCACTGAAATCTCCAATTTAAAGCGCTGTAAACGAAGAAATAAGCAACAGAGAGGGGGATCTCTGTGATTTCCAAGAGATACCAAAACCTCCCAGATCATTTTCTCTCTTGTAATGAGACAGACCTCCAGGCATCACAAATTTTTGTAGCTTCCTAGAAATCAGTGCAACCATGGCAAGTCTACATCATGGCTGTCTATAGTAATGACTGAAATATTCAAAGAAACTCAGGGCAATATGTTTAGCTAATGTAAATTAGATTGGCTACCTTGACTTTGGTGCAAATGCAATGAGTTATACTGGCCAAGGCTATGGGCCAAAGCTTTTATTACACCTTTCAGCCATTAAATATGTTCAAGAAAGAAATTCCTAAAAATAGAAATTTTCTTCTAGAGAACAGTGAGCGTAAAAGAAGCACAGGGATGAAGCTGGCCAAATGGATAGACCTTTACATGATCACAATAAAAAAAAAAAAAAAAAAAAAATTATTATGCTGGAACAGCTCCAAGCTGTTTTTTCTTCCCAGAATGGAGATCTGGGATATTTTTGTTCACATCTTGATAGTTTTTATTGGGCAATAATTTATAGGCCAGCTGCTGTCAGCATAATCAGAGTTTAGTATGATTTCTTCTTTTTGCTCAGCAGTGCTATATTTATTGGCCTGTTAAGTTTCATTTTCGTGAGGTGCAGCCTGAGCCAGTGGAACATAACTTTGAAAAACTCCCGCGAACAGTGTCTCTCCATGCACTTTATACTCCCCCTCATGCTTTATATTCTCATAATATATTAAAGACTTTTAATGTCACTTTCCAAGAAATATCCAACTTTTACTCATAAATAATTTTTAACAGTTTTGAGTTTTCTGAATATTTGTGTTTTTTATTTTTTTATTCCCACTTTCTCACAAAATGTCAAGTTCAGGGGCAAAGCCTGATTGACTGACCCACATTAGACATTTCACAACTGTCTAAGCATAGTTCAGATGTCACCAAACCCACTCAAGAGGCCTCTATGGAGTTCAACAGGTTATCATTTTCCTACTGTTTGATTTGCGGTTACTCTGCTTCAGTAACTGTAAAGAAATTAGTTCCCGGCTAGACAGGAACTGGTAAAACGAAAGTGGTGTTGGTAGAGGTGTTACTGACATGGACATTCTTTTTTCCTCTGTAAGTGATATTTGTCCTGTCTTGTCCCAGTGCGTTTTCTAAAGTCTTTTCTTATTCATTATTTGGTTGGCTGCTTTTTTTTTTTTTCCCCCTTTAACATGTAGAAGTAATCACTTTTGGTAGAAGCCTTTTTCAGCCATTTCTTCTTTGCATTCACATGTGTATTTTTTATGGTCTGCAGCTAGCTCTCGCTGAATATAGAGCTGGTCGTCTGCCTCTCGTCCATGAAGCTGCTCTTTCCTTGTTAGATGTCAGTGCACTCATGCATGCATCTAACACATCATAGAAGAAATAGATGTGAATTGGGACTACAGAGCTAAACACTACTGAAGGCTGCCGAAAAGAAAAACTGAATCCAACTTGCACAAATGAAATCTATGTCAGAAATTTACACAGCTCCTCTGGCCTTATACATGGTACACTAAATTTGTCCTATCACATATCTATTATTGTTTCAAAACATGTGTTTTCAGGGCCAGATTTAAACTAAGAATAAATGCGGGTTTTCCAGCACAGACACAGCAGAAAAGACCCTTCATTATCTTGCTTATATTTTCAACCAATTCCTGCTCAGACAATAAATTAGCCAAAGAGGGATGTATTTTTCTCTTCCATGGAAATGCTGATATTCTTAACTATTTTTTTTTAAAGGACATAAAAATATTCAGACACAAAGTTCACTGTAGTTGGGCATATGAAACCATTTTTTCTAGGAAGAAGAAAAAAAAGTTCAGTTCAAGTTATATCAGGAGTGCTTTTTTTGTACTCTAACAAGTTAAAATTTGAAAAGAAAATCTGCTTTTAAACAACAACAAAATCCATTTGGTTTCTTTTTAAAAAATGCCAAAAGATACAATCTTGGAGTATGATCACTTTAAAATTCTGGGAGACCTTTCCTCGAGCAATGTCGTGAAACTGGCCCTTCCCACAGAAATTTTTTGCTGTTAGTGAATCAACTTTTTTTAAAAGAAGATTTATAAAAACCTCTTCAAGAACTCTACCAGAAGGCCCCTGATGTTTAAATATACAGGATTCAAGAATCAGAATAACTTTTAAGCTGAAGGAGGGTTGATTTAGGTTAGATGTTAGAAAGAAATTCTTTACTGTTAGCGTGATGAGGCACTGGAACAGGTTGCCCAGAGAGGTTGTGGATGCCCCATCCCTGGAAGTGTTTAAGACCAGGTTGGATGGGGCTTTGGGCAACCTGGTCTGGTGGAGGGTGTCCCTGCCCATGGCAGGGGGTTGGAACTAGATGGGCTTTGAAGTCCCTTCCAACCCAAACCATTCTGTGATCCTATGATTCTATGATTCCTCATTACTAGGGAGTCCCACTTGTTTTGACTGAACCATTGATAGCATGCTTCTACCCCTGCGCCCATCCAGTCCAATTCCATAGGGAAAAGGAGTACATCGCAGTTGCATTGTAGGCTGTTTTGGCATCTTAAGTTCAGCTTTTTGCACTAAAGTGTCCTGGTTCAATCCTGGATGTGTGCTAATGTGTTAACTGTCACATGGGCATCACCAGATGCTGAGAAAATCCACCTCTGGGTCAGGTTTCTGTGTAGCTTGAGTTTGCCTCTAAAGCTGTGGCCAAGCAAACTTAAACTGGATAGACTAGACTATTGCAGTTGGAAGGGACCTACAGTGACCGTCTAGTCCAACTGTCTGACCAATTCAGAGCTGACCAAGTTAAAGTATGTTAGTAAGAGCATTGTCCAAATGCCCCTTAAACACTGACAGTCTTGGGGCATCAAACACGTCTCTAGGAAGCCTGTTCCAGTGTTTGACCACCCTCTTAGTAAATAAATGCTTCCTAATGTCCAGTCTGAACCTCCCCTGGCACAGCTTTGAACCATTCCCATGTGTCCTATCACTGGATCCCAGGGAGAAGAGCTCAGCACCTCCCGCTCCACTTCCTTCCTCAGGAAGATGCAGGGAGCAATTAGGTCACCCCTCAGCCTCCTTGTCTCCAAACTAGACAATCCCAAAGTCCTTAGCATGATATAAGCTTTGTTAAACAGGAGGAAGAAGTCAGGAAAAAAGATACAAAGAAAAGAAAAACTGAAGAATGAAAAAGGTCCAGTCAAAAATGACCTGAGTTCACGCAACCTGTGGTCCCGGGTGAGTGCCATGGGTAGCCAAAGGCTCAAGCAAGAGCAACCTACACCTGGTAGACCCCAGCAAAGATGCCTGGAGGTCAGAGCACTGGTATCTTTTGCATCTTGAGGACTGGCTTTGTGGGATGTCTTCCCAAAGCAGTACTGATGTGGCAGAGCACAGGAGTCATATACTCTACAGTATACCCTTGTAATGGTTGAGTCAGAGAAATTAGAGATGGAAAATGCACTTAGGTCACTTGGTCCATTCCCCAACTGTTTAAAGGTTGCTCCCTACAATGTGTTCTTCATTGCTTTGTCTAGTCTGCTTCCCCCTTTTCCCTGGGGGGACCATTCCACGTAGCAATAGACCTCATTGTTAGGAAAATTTTCCTGATGTGCAGCCTAAATTTTCCTTGGCTCACATTCATCCCACTACTTCAGTTAAAACCTGCTAGTCAGCTCTTAACTTCTCTCCACCTCAGGCCCTTTTCTTCCATCAGAGGAAACAAATGAGTCTGATTGAGTAAAGCCCTGTGTGTTTAAAAAATAATGACATCCTTACCTCCTAAGAGTGATAGTCAATATAGAATTAACATAAAATGTGCAAATTGCCTTATTTTATACAGAAGAAATAAATAAGCCCCTGGAAGCTTTTATCACATGTTGGTTGGCATAGCTTGAAAAGCCCAATATCTACTACCATTTAATAAAATACATGGAGTCAGGTCCCATCTGCAACACATCAAATTGCTCTGGCTGGTCAATCAAAGCTCCAAGTCCCATGGAAATTTGTATCACCTAAAGGCCTGTGAGTTCTCTTTCCCAACAAGATTAGGGAATAGAACCATATACCACTTCACTGGTGACATATAGCATGGATCGTGGGACACTGGACTGGTGTCACCAACACTTTCACTACATTGGAGAACCTTGAAGAAGCTGTGAGGTTTAGATTTCAGATCACAAATAGCCAAGTTAACCTAAGAATTCAGTGTATTCTCCTAGCAGAGCTGCACGACTTTCTGATATTTTGACTGCTGATGGGGAGAAGAAATGTCATTTTCTATTGACCCAAAATAAATACTGTCAAAAATTTTGAGGAAATGGATAAAGCACGAATGCAGACGAAACAAAATGCTTCAATTAAATTTTGAACTACTGGCATGGATTTAATATCTTTAATAAAACAAATATTAAGAAATAGAAACATTGTGTGGCATTTTTCAGGCTTTTTTTCAGGGCGCTCTTATTTTTGTTTTGTGACAAAAACAATTTGTTGCCATCGCCATGAATCACCAAGTGCTTCAGCTGGCACTAATCCACATTCTTCTGTTCAAAATATGTTTTGAATGACAGTTATAAGCACTAAAGCCCTTCATGAAGGCTGTTTCAATAATATCTGTCTCTGAATAAAATGAGATTTCAGCCAAAGTTCAAGATAAATGGGAAATCCAGACTGAGTAGTAGATGGGAACGATGTGGATCAAATCAGATGTCGACATTATACGTTGTACAGCAAGTGTCTGGGAACCACTTCCACAAGCAAAAGCAGTAGTGAGAAGTTACTGTTTCTGCCCAGCTTATTTTAGAGAGAGAGTCTGCAGCAAAACCCAGCAAGAGGTTGTGGTATACTTTTCTGTCTTCAACTTCTACATTACTGAATTCCTCTTCATTGAGAGGAAGATTTTGGTTTCATGATATCGCTTACTATTAATAATTACTTGTGCTGTTAGGGTGTTTAAAAATCTCCTTTCATGCTAAACTCTGCACGATGGCAGAATAAAACCAGTCCTTGTTCTGAAAATGTACAACTTAGGTGTAAAAGAAACGGGGGCAGAGAGCAATCAGGATTACGGAGGAGTAAATGGACAGCATCGCTCAGTGCAGTGGTCCTGGCACACCCAGGAGAAAGGATAGAATCTCATCCATTCGCACCATCTGAAAACCTGGCCCAGAGTATGGCACCTTTATTTCCTTTAAGGCCAGTACTAATTGCGTTGCGTCTTACAGCCTATCTGTTCATGGCTAAGTCGAGAACAGAGCTGCAGTGTCTGTCAAGGGCAAAGAAAATTCCACCTGGGAGATGACCAGAAGCATCCGAGCAAGCACAAAATTTTGCGTCTTTTAACTCGTGTGTGGAGTCGTGCGAGAGCAAGGTCTCCCAGCTCAGCCGCCGTGTCCAGGCTCATTCAGCTCCCGCACGATCTGGGAGCGGTGCTGCCTTGCCTCGGTGCTTCTCTGGCACAGTGGTCTCCAAACCCACTGAGGCTGGACGGGCTCTGTATTTCTTTTGCATCCTGTGGGTTATGTGAGCAGAGGGTTTCCCAACCCATGGGAATGAAGTATGTGGCTTCAGTCGCTGGCAGGGTGACTCAGTTACCCCCTCCCCAGCACAGCTATGCGTCAGCATGACCGCTGTGCCCTGGGACAGGGACAGCCGTGGCCACAGGGTATCCTTGCCCACACTGTTGGCGTAGTATCTTCTGCCCCTTGACATCCAAAGAGCATCTCTCACCATGCCAGCAGCTGTGGGCTCAGGGTATAGCCTTGTGGTTATGGGTGCAACCAATATCCTGACACAGGTGTCCTGAGTAATTGCTCACAAACTGAAATAAATTGAACAGAAACCCAAAGAACTCTGCAAAATGCTGTAGTGAAAGGTCTGGGAGGAAGCTGGAGGCACACAGGCCGTATGGCTTTGTGGGCAGAGATGGGTGTCCACAGGGGCATCTGGCAGAGGCTACCTGCCTTATGCATCCCAGACAGCTATGCTGAATAACCATCTTGTCTGGAGGAGGGAGCTCACTCCCAGGCTCTGCGTGCTGCCAGCTTGCAGCTGGGCTAATGCGAAGGAATGCGCTCCCTAGCAATGCTTCTTTATAAATTATTTTTACTGGGGGATTTGAGTGTCGTTACAGTGAATGTGTGTACAAATATTGGAAGAACAATGTGCGCTAGAGAAAACAAAGCGAAAAACCACCCGGCTTCCTATTCCTCCTGGGTAAACCTGTGATTTCTCCCACCTTCTTGAGTTGCAGCCTAATACAATACTG
Organism: Grus americana; assembly: GCF_028858705.1. Lineage (NCBI taxonomy): Eukaryota > Metazoa > Chordata > Aves > Gruiformes > Gruidae > Grus > Grus americana. The sequence goes on along the minus strand of NC_072854.1, from coordinate 6,400,015 downwards.
TACAGCCTGCTGCCTCCTTAAATAATTCCTGCTGGAGTAGCAGACACCGAGTACATCACTCAAATCCCATGAAATTGTTTAGCTTCCAGTTCCACATCCTGAGGAGTTAAATCTCTGGGAGAAGGGAAAGACCTGGGTGTCCCTCTGGGTGCTCTCCTGGCACAGCATAACTCCTGGCCTGGGGCTGGAGTCGGATATTTTGCAGAGGTTTCCAGTTTTACTGTCAGTCCTATTCTCCTGAGCTCCCATTCGCCTCTTCCAGCTCCTCACACATCCATCAAGGCTCAAATAAATGTGATATATTGATGCTTCACCAGTTTGAAATGAACTGCAATTACCAAACAGAGGATTTGTTTCATTTACCTCCAGACATCTACAAGTCAAGCATCTGGCTTAAACTAGTTGGCTATAGTCAGGGGAGAGGGATGGACACAGCCAGAAGTCAAATGCCTTCCTACTTATTTTAAACACTATTCTTAGGCTAGGATGAATCACATGCTGAAAGCCCCTGCCTCCCCATGGCTGTAGAGGAACCTACAAAACCAAGTTTTAGATAAATAAGGTGTGGTGACTTGAAACCCACCCTCAATATTTGTTTATAAAGCAGCTGTGGAACATGAGATCGGTGTGTTTAGAATTTTGATGGTGGAGCCAGACAGAGGTGTGATGATCACCCATGGTGACTCTTAAGAACACCCTGGCCTCTAGCCCTTAAGTTTTGCTCATCCAGAGTGGTTCGGATTTCTTTAGTTGAAATCCAAAGAAGCATCTGTCAATTATAAAATGAATCTTGCCCTATAAATTGCTGCCCTCACAAATAAAAAGGCTGTAGAAGAGGAGGAAGAAGGAGGCACTGATGATGTCCCAAGAGACAGAAGGCCAGCAGGGGATTTTTAATAATTTAACAGCAACTGGAGTGTGAGCCCATGAGGTTATTTCTACACAGGACTTTGAACATGCACCAAGACATTATAACTTTCAGCCCCTCACTCTCTGACATGTATCAAAATGAATAATTTAGAGAGGAAAGTCTCCTGAACTGTTTGCCACGGGTTATAAGGCTCTGTTGCATCAGAGGAGCCTGGACATGCCATCTCTGCAGGTGGTGGGAGACTGCGGGAACACGGTGCAGGGACGGTGCCAGCTGCACCGGGGTTTCTGTCCTTCTTCAGCTGCTCTGCTGACGGCTTCAGATGCTTTAGGAAACTTTTGTTTGTGAGCTGCACTCCAGCTTTCGACCGGCGGAGCACCATGTGTGCAGCAGCAGCTCGGCAGCGCGAATAATGCTGCTAAGCAGTCGGAAAGAGGCAGCGGGGCTGACAGCGCCCAGCCAAATTTGGGTGGTTGCAGATGAAAGGCAAGGAGAGCAAAGAAAACCTGAGACAGAGGCAGCCTTCTTGCCATTGAAGCGATGCAGTCAGAGCAGCCACTTGTTTCTTGCAGGACTTAAGTGGTTCAATTAAAATAATTCCTAAGAGACGTGAGTCTCTTGAATGCACCGAGTAGAGAATAATGCACTTTATTGAATGTGACGCCCGTGGGCAGGACCTCTCTTTGCACAGCAGTGAAGCCCTTTTGTGCCACGGTGGGGCTGCCCAGACATACCTGAGCTGGTTTTTAACCAGCTGGCTCAGGCGCTGCCAGAAGAGCTCAGCATGGGCTGTGCACAAACCCTGCATGAGAATTTGCAGAAGCGAAGCCTGTGGCCGCAGCCTTAGCAGAGCCTTGGCCGGGCTCAGGCTGGCTTGGGTCGGTCGGGACTGACGTGCTCGCTTCGGCAGGACCCTACCCACAGACAGCCGCTCTCTGTTGTCGGCTCCGGAGCCGGTCGCTGCACCCATGCGAGAGCCAGCAGCAGTTACCAAGTCAATCCGAAAGCTGCTAGTTCTGGCTACAGGCTCTGGTCCGGCTTTGCTGTCAGGATGGCGCAGGACCAGACAGCTCGGAGTCTAGACTGCAAGGGTGTTTAGCATCTAATATCTTTGGCTGTAGGACCACAGAAATCTCGTTTCTTTAGGAAGAGGCTCAGGAATAGCGCTTTTCCCTCCCTGCCAGCTGGATCACATTCGTGGCATCTTTGAGAAAGAAGAGCATTACCTTCGCAGCTGAATATCTAATGCAACAGGCAACTTTTTCAGGCTTTTTCTGGATCTGCGTGCTATGTAAACTGTTCTCAAATCCCTTAGACAGCTAAATGAAGCCAGCTCTAACCTTGGTTGATAAAGCATCAGCAGCTGCACAGTAGGATTTTCTGAAGTTATCTGTACAGAGGAATATGGCTGTGTGTCTCGCTCAACTCTGCTGAGAGTTTCGTCAATATTAGCTCATGAAAGGTTACTATTTGAAAACAACAGGATAAATCAAGTAAAACTATCAAGAGTGGGAGAAGATGCTATTTATTTACTACCATGTTAAATTGAAAGAGGGAAAGATGGGTAGAAATGAAAAATATTCCTTTTTTTTTTTTTAACCATAGAGTTTCCCCCTTTCTTTCCTGTCCTGTATTTCCTAAATAAAGGAGGAAGTGATAAAACTGTCTTTACTCTTGCTTTTTTAGTCTATGGAGACTACAATAGGCAAATCAAAAGCCAAAATGTTTTTAAGACACTCCTTTTATCTTCTTTTATTGAAACACATAAAACTAAAAGGTAGTGAAGGCTATCTATGAAATGTCTGTCTTTTCACCTTTTTTGCTAAGCATATCAGAGGAAAAAAAAAAAATCTTATCAGCCCTAGGTAAAAAACATGATCAAACAGGGCAGTTGCTTTGTCTTTCAGGTACAGACACAAATACATGGACAGGTTTATATAGAAATACATATACAGTAACCAAAACCTCAAATTCAAATACACCTGAGCTTTGGGGAAGTTTGTATATTCATTCAATCTTTGTGGCTTGGGCTCATCTGTAACAGAAATATTTGCAAATAGACAGAATACTTCCTCTTTAATCTTATCTAGCGATCTGTCTGTTTGTCTGGGTTTTTCCTAGAGATGGCCTCAGATCCTGATATCTGAGGGCTGCACAGCTAAATTAAGGCGAGATCATACCGAACTTCACAGAGGCATTTCTTTTCTCTTGTTTAACACGAGCATTTGTCTCATTTTAATTCATTGGGATGAAAGACAGCGCAGCCACGCAGCCTGGCTCAGCCACCGCCAGCCCTGTGCTTAGCCCACCTTTGGGAAAATATCTTCTTTTGACTGATGGATATTTGCTCTGTGGGCAGACTGTGGCTGAGATGAACAAAATGGCTTTGCCAAGAGCTCTGAGCCGTCTTTCCTGGGGCTCTTCCAGAGCGCTGAGCGCATCCCAACCTTTGGTTCCTATCTCTGGTGCCTCTGCCGGGCCAGGCAGCATCCGAGGGCACCTCACCAGCTGCTCTTTAGGTCACACATCTCAGAGGGGCAAGTCCTGGATTCATGCCCAAGAGCTCTTTGCCCATCCACAAAGAGGATTGTTCGAGGTTTCACGCCTTCGATGCCACCTCTAGGCAAGCCACTGCAACTTGGCAATGGGAAAAAGATGGTGAAATACTGGGACCTATCCACATGTGCCTGCCTAATTGCTGTAAATTTATGCCCTTGAAGAACCCCAGGCACCACTGGCAAATGAAACAGAGAGACTTCAGTTAAGCACCGCGCTGCCTTTGGTTCACGCTCTCTCGGAGGACGAGAGGTTGATGAGGCTGTTTTGTAGCTGTTCAGATCAAATAGCGCTTAGACAACTACCCTGCATTGTATCTTGAACAATTTATCATGGCCCTTACCTGCATTGGTAATTACAATTACCCCTGAGATTTAGTGCACTGGGAAGGGCTCCAAATTCAACAGAGCCAAGCCATGCAGCACGGATGGAGAGAAATAGGAAAAATTTTCAGAGTTTTATTGTGTTATTTCCTGTCTGTGTGTCCCCACATTGCTCAGAGGGGTTTTGTCACCTCCCTGGGCATTTTATCATGGGTGACTTCTCACCACTTCAGATTCTCCTCATTCTCTGTGCGAGACCTCACCGATTCCTACCAGAGCTTGTGTGGTTAACGGGTGAGAGGAGGGGAGCAAGCACATCTGAAAGGAATGCAAGAAATATAAACAATTTTATTAACAAGACCACAAAACTATTTTTTAATATATGCAGCCATTTACGAGGAAGAAATAAACAAACAAACAGAAAAACCCACTGGAAGACGTGGTCGGTGTGAGAGAGCACAGTGAACTGGCACAGATGGTACGGACAGGGCTGGGTAGGGTCCCTCTCCTCCACCCTACCTCCACCATGGGCTGTCCCCAGCCAACGCCAGCCCCTATGAGCAGGGTGAGCCGGTGCCGAGCTCGGCACTAGGGAGGTGGGGTGCCACGCGCATCCTGCTGCGGTGCCAGCGACGATGCCAGCTGCGTCAGGGCTCGGGCGATGACGGAGAGATGGCTGTTCATCGTCCGCAGCTCTGCCAGGATGTCACTCACATTTGCTGACGCCTGCTCGGAGCCTGGGGGCATGGTGTGGGCAGCTGGCGGTGAAGAAGCAGCTCCTGGAGCCCTGTCTCCCATGGGTGCTGCCTGGGGATTTCCATCATGGGAGGGGTGTGGGGGTGTGCTGCTGCAGCGCTTCATGCCTTCCAGGGAGCCCGTTCTTATGGGTGGCTGGTCTTCCTCCTTCCCTCGCATGGTGGCAAGCGTTGCAGAAGCAAGGAAGGGCAGCCAGTTGATGAGATGGGTGGCACTGCCGGGTGGGACTACCGGCAAATAAAGTCCAGGGTGCAGGGATGGAGTAGAAGCAGGTGGTGCAGGAAGAGAAGGGAGTCCAGGGTGAACAGTGGCAGCAGAAGCTGATGTTGATGGTGGAATAGGAGGTGGTTTAGGATGTAAGGCTGCAACACAGGCAGGTAACGGTGGTGAAAATGATGCAGTACCAGTGTCAGAGGAAGAGGAGGGTGATGCTGGAGCTGTGAAAGGTCCAGGTTCTTCAGAGGTTGGGGGTGAAGTGGCAGCGGGTGGAGCATCAGGCGTGCAAGGTTCTGAATCTGCAAAGAAGACACATCATGAGCTCTGATTCACATGTGTAATTACATACGTGGGCTGTTTCTTCAGTAGGATGAGGCCTTTTTCATTCAAGGGGGAATTTCATCAGCTGGTAGTGATGCTCTTTGTAGACCAATTAGAAAGGAACAGACATACTCGAAGAGAAAAGCCTACTGTAGGTAAACATGCAACTTAACATTATAAATCTAATTTATCCTTCCACTCTCATTCTTCATAAAGCCTGCGGACAGGCCTTAACATTTTTCTGGTTGATGTCTCATAGGTATGCACTAGTTGGTGAATTACCTACTGTTTTCCTGGCCAGTCATGGAACGATGGTAATGTCCTAACTGACTCAGATCTCCCATGGAGATGTGAGGCTGGACGGCTGCTGCCAGAGCCAAAGTTAATTACTGCTTCATAGAGGGTCCCAGTTCTCAGCATTCTTGTTTGAACAGACAGGTCAACACCAGAACCAGTAAGAGCTAGTTGGTGGCTTAAAGTCTTCAATAATTTTAATTTTTGTGTGAAAGTATGACAGAGTTCACACAATTAAACTTAGACATAGATGCTTGCCTGTAGACATTTAGCAGCTTCAGCTATGAAAATCAACAAAGAAGAAACTGAGAAAGAAATTGTTGACACTGTACATCCCAGCTGGAATGCTATGCCACCTTGCAAGCAGTTCAGTGGACCTCATCCAACGTCCACTGAAGTCATTAGAAACATGCTTGCTTGGACTGAGCTCAACATATTCAGTGTAGGATGATAGAGCAGCCTCGGGAATATATAAAGACTTGGAGAGCCACGCTATGGTCCAAGGTGCTGTACCCACTGTGCTCAGTTGGTAAATACTGTACGGTAAGGATGATCCTATTTTTACAATCATTCTGAAAGCCAGAAATGTAATAGGAAATGTTAGCCTTTCAACAGTCTCAAAGATCTGCGTAAGTGGAATTACTATACCATGCCACTGATCTTTATTTTAGCATTGGGAACACATTATACAGAAGGTGGTGAGATGCTACAGGAATGGTCAGTGTAAGACAGATGGATTTTAAAACTACTTCTGCTGCAATTAAGTGCAAATTTTAAGGCACTGCTGTGGATACAAAGACACAAATTAATAGATTTATCTAGGTTAAGACAACCTGGAGAAAGCCAAGTACTGAGGTGTTAACACCATGCTATTATTATTTCTGGCATCTAAAAAATCTGATGTGAGAAATCCATTTTCATTACTGGCTGGTTTGGTATTCCAGCTAGCAAACTGAAACTGCCAGTCAAAAGCAAATGAAGGCTTTTCCTTGTCATTTCTAACACCAAACCAATTGGACGTGAAGCCTACAAAAGTCCATCTTTGTTCCACATGGGACCACCATGTTTTCCCTAACAAAACACACATGTTTGTTGGAGGGAATTATGACACAAAATTCAGCATGCCCTTATGTCCCTGAGATTTTTATGGAAAGTTACTGCAAGTTCCTTGAAACAGCTTCCTTCCTTTGTGTACTGGCTTTGCTCCCAACACGGAGTCCCTGCCTACAGAGGCGCTCGATCCCTGTTCACTAGAGGTGGGCTGAGGATGCTGGATGTCGGGTTTCCAAAGTGTTATTGATTGGGTTTTAGTTTTTCAAAACAAAACCAAAAATAAAGCACAGCTTAAGTCCAGGTTCCATTTTCATCCAAACCACCAAAGTTTGCAAAGGGTGAGATGAAAGGTTCAGGTTTGGCTCAACCATAGTGTTAACCAGAACAGTGTTTACGGTCCATATATAGCATGGCTAATCCCTGTCCACACTGGCCAAACAAACCAAATTAGGTGTAATGTTGTGTCACACATTGGAGAGCTGAGGAAGCTCAACGAACCTTGAGGTAATCTGCTCTAGCACTGTGACAAGTAACTGTCACAAATTATTCTTAAGTGGTTAAAGAATAATTGGGGTTAAATTACAAGGAGTAGTAACTAACATAGACAAAAATAGAGACAAAAATCTGGTCTCCAAAGGCTCTTCTTTTAGCTGCAATCTTTCCAAACAGCATGGCTTCCCTATCAGAAGCCACAGCTTTGTCATCCCCCTAATCCCCCCCTAAGATTTATTTATGCCATGCAGCCTTTTAAACACATCTTGCTCAGCTTGATCAGGCTCCCATACTTCCATCTAAGAAATTCCACATGGGCGTCTGAGCACCCGTGCAGAGAGCCCAGCGTTTCCAGGACATGTGGAAGCTGTTGCACCGCTCAGAATAAACGGCCGGGTCTGTGCACAGCTGACGCGGTGCAGTCTGCACTCCCAGAGCGATTGCTTGTCTGGATGGGGTCTGACCCAGCTGCTCAATATCCAAAGACCCAAACCGATGATGAAAACTGCAGAATCTCAGCATTGCTGAGGTTGGAAGGGACCTCTGGAGACTGTCTAGTCACAAGCCCTGCTCCAAGCAGTGTCAGCTAGGGTCAATATTTTTTCTCCATGCACAACATTACTAGGGCATGTTTGAGAAAGCCCAGGAATATGGAAGTCGTAATCACATTGGGGAATGGAGCAAGCTACTCCAGTTGCTTATCATATACAACAGAATTATTCTATTTATTTCCTTCCTCTCTAATTTTGTTTGTTTTATCTGAATGTTGCAAGTCATCACAACTCTAGTGTTTGCTTTTTTCACTTTTTTGTACAGCCCCAGCAGAAAGACAGTCTTCACAACTGGAGCATCCAGGTTCACACTCATTCCAGGAGGTGTCAGATCTGCATCTATACAGAGCTGTAGCTAAGTGGGGATGGATGGATGCCTGCAGAGAAGAGAGATGTTGAAGACAAGGTGCTCAGACAAGTACAGTGACCTTCCCTAAACGTATCAACCCACCTGTGCATGGTCTTTCAGCATCCTCCAGTACACCCAGTCTACAGAAGATGGGTAGGTACTATAGCATACTCTCACATGCAAAGACTGACTGTTCAAGGCAGGCTTGTAGCTTAGAAAAGAAGTTATTTCACCAGTGAGGGAAGGTAATCCAAGACTCAGAAAAACTGGGTTGGGGTCCACTTCATCTAAACAACTGAATGTAAGTGTCTAGTGAAGAAATTCCATGAAAGCACCTGCATTTTCTATGTTGAATACTGAGGGAAAGCCCCCAAAGGGAAGGCTTAGTAGATACATAGGCTGTTTCCCTCTGAACAGCCTCAGAGTCACTTACTTCTTTCTACCAAGTGCGTAGAGAGCTTGGCCTCACCCTTCAGGAGGAGTTGTTTACTGAGATGGGATTCAGGTCACCTTTAGCTTTAGCAGCCTACAGTATAAATGTCTACATCTTATCTAATTCCCTAGCCTTTCTTCACAGTCAGTGGACTAAATAGGTCTAGCATCACCTCTTTATTGCTGCAATGAGAAATATTTGTCCCCATGTCTTTGCTGGGAATAATGTAGGATAACTAACTCAGGTGTGGATGCCATGCACTGAAAATGCCTACGTTTCAAAAGAGAACTCCTCCACCAGGTGTATGAAAATAAGATGGGTGTGCAGCTTAGAAACAGTGGATGTCTGACATGCACCACCCTCCTGATCTACTACGGAGCTCCCAAACAGAAAGCAGTTGCACATCTTTGTGTTACCTATTTGCAAGTAACAGGGAATACTTCTGCACTGCCACCTCTGGGAGGACCTTGGGGTGTTAAAAACTCACAGGACTGTAAACAGGCCAGGTGACAGAGTAATGAGACAGAGCAGGGGAGCACCTCCAGGAGAAGAGTTCTTGTCCTGCCCATGATGATGGATGTTACCAAAAGATTAATGGGCTGCCCTGTGAGAATGGGGAAACTGAAGTTATTTTAAATGCATTCATCTGTATGAGAAGAGCATGCATTTAACTTTTCAGGCAGTCTTGGCTATCTTAGCTGCTTTTGTTTGACTACTGATTTTATCTGCCTTGCAGCCAAATTGCTGCAAACTCTGATTTCTTAGTCTTTTGTCAGCTAACAAGGGAAAGGTCTGTGAAGGAGAAACCTTGAGGGAAAAGCAGGGACATGACTTTCCACTGGCGAGCACACTGCATGGGATTCAGCTCATCTAACACTAGCTGTTTAGTTGGCATCTAGTGCAAGGCAGTCATCCCAGCTCCAGCTGAGAAAGAAGCACCTCTGGGGACAAGCCATCCCAAGCTATCAGGTTCCTAAGAAGGGTGGGAGAATCATGGTCTGGAGTGTCACTCCCCTTCCAGCACTTCTTGTAGGACTAAGTCAACAATCTTAGGTGGGCTGACTAACTTCTAAATGGCTGAAGCTGGGTGAGATGGATTTCTCACTTTATATACAGATGCAGCAAGTAATTTCCTATCAAATCAGAACAGTAGATATGTAGTGCTGCCTCTGTGTTCCCGTGGAAGACATAAAACCATGGAAATAAGGTTTAAGGTGCAAGAGAGTAGAGACTTAGGCCCCTAGAGTGCTTCAAGAAACAAACTGGTGGTTCAGAAGGTGATAATCTTTCAAGTGAGCCAGCACTGAACACACAACCTATTTCAATGATAAGGTTTAAGACGTTGAAATGAGTCATGCAGTCCCTTCGATGACACAGTAGCCTGCAAGAGGCCTTTGTGCACTGTCCTTTCTGCTCAGGTTTATGAAGTTCCTCTAAAGCTAGCAGCGTCTGCATGTGTGCCTGCGAGACCGAGTGCGTGCACGCACTCCCACTTTGTTTTGCAGCTGCTTCCCAAGAAAGTCTAAATATACACCTGCCTCCTCTTTCTGGTAAGAAGTGAAACTGAAGTCCTAACAGCTTGTGGTAAATGAAAGTCCAATGGCAACGTTTGTGCAAGCGAGGGCGGTACGGCTTTTGCACGGACAAAGTCCATCTTTGGGATCTGAATCTGAAGCCATCCCTCCTGTGCTGCTGAGGTTTGATTCGGACACAGAGCGGCATTGCTTCCCACTGCTGGTCTGCAGTCACGCTTAGAAGGGCTTCGAGCTGTAAATCAAGTTTAGAAGGGAGAGACACTACTGGACACTACATTAGACAAGGTCTGAACAAAAACATCAGTGTGAGCACTCCAGGATCAGTGTTTGCATATGTGTGGTTTCAGAAACTGAATTTGGTTCTAGATATTGTCTAGCATCTTTTCTTTTTAGAAAGCTAAACTAGCTCTGAACATTCATGTGCTTGTGGGTGAGCGGTTTGGAAATGCATACGAAATTCATAAAAGCATTAGGTAGCTTATTGTTAATTATTTTTTAGATAAAGCAAATCACATTTATATCCTAGGAATCCGCTCCTCTCTGGATACATGGAAATATCCCAAAATATTGTATATACCAAAGTATTGCAATCCTTAATGACAACAGTGATTTCATGTAATTAAATATGCCCACTCAAGATCAGGGGTCTTGTATGAAATATTATTTTGAAAAAACACATTAATGGATCACAGTGTTCAAAATCAGCCCTTTTCCTCTAGTTTTCAAATTCAATCTCACCTGTCACTGCCACAATAAAAGACCAAAAAAAAAAAAAAAAGGAATTTTGGAAATAATTGTAGATTACCAGAACTATGCTGTAATAGGGCACGTGGCAAAATCTGTCCAAGAGTTCCAGACATTTCACAAAAAATACCCCAACTCTGTCTCTCTGCTGTCAAATTAAAAACCTATTGGCTGAGTCACTTCAGCAAGACTCCTTCTTTTGACCTCTTGCATTTTAAGCAACCTAATAGCAATCCACGAGCTACTCTACAGATTTTAATTCGCTTACGAGTTTTTCTGACTTCATAAAGCCATGCATCTCTTTGGAAATATTTTTTTTTTAAAATTGTTGTCTGTTTCGCGGTCTGTTTCTCTTCTTTCAGGTACAATACACCAGGCCTAGCTGGACAGGGCTTTATGTGACTAATCACATTATGACTCCTGTGGAGTTGTGCTCTTTCAAAATTTCTTGAGTAATAGTCTGTTATGAATACATACTTATTCCCATGTCATGCGAACAAATTTGTTCTCACAGTTTGTCATGGGCCATCTGCTTTTTCATCTTTGTCCCTGGCTTAATTTCAGTGAGATTTTATTCACTTCCTGACAAAATGTGCTTTTTTACATTCATTTGGGACCAGATTTTCCAAGAACCTGAGGTCCTTCTTTGACACCTATGGGACAAAGCCAGACTTTTCGAAGAGCTCAGCAGCTCCTGTTATTTTCACAAGAGTCCCTGAGGATGCCCTGACATCTCAGCGTGGAGAGGGAACGGGAAAAGAGGAGGTAGGCACGTTGGAGAGGTAATATTGTTGGGCAGCAGGCAATTCCTCATGACAATATTCATTGCCTAACACATTTTTCCCACTGTGCTCAAAGCCCTGTGCAGACGAGTCTCACACTGGCTGCACTTTATGGGGGCCAGACTGAAACACATGAAAAATGAAATGCCTTGACAGAAGTCCACAATGGAGCCAGGAGCAAAGGCCGCTTTCATCTTCCCCATCAACTGACATTGCCAATGCAGCCCTCTGATAGCTCCTCTACCCTACCCCTCAATTAATGCATCTTCTTAAATTGGGGAAGCCTTTTTCTTTTCCTTCCCCTTTGCAGCACAGAAATAAGGCACAGCACAAAGATCTGTTGTGTTTAAGGAGACTGCTAGCCCAGCCCTCCCCGTAGCCATGCAAGGACATCTTCTCTTCTCCACCCATATGTGGTCCCCTTCTCAGAAACAATGAGGATGGAGAAGTGGCTGGAGAGAGCATTTAAGTCCTCTGAAACAAAAATAAGACTGACAGCTACTTCCAGATACCCAAAAAGAAACAGTAAGAGGAAGAAAGCATTATAATTGATCAGACCACTTTGTCCATTTTGCCTTGTATTTTGCCTCTGTCAACAGTCTTTAAGTGCTGCCTCAAAGGAAGCTATCAAAAAACCTTCAGTAACAGTTATGCCATCATCTGCTGTAGGAAATTTTCTTGACATTCCATTAATGAATCAGGTTTCTGGCCCAGGACAGATGTTTCCACTGTCTACGATCACCTTTTATACAATGCAGGCCAACAAATTTGATTTAAGATCAGGTTCAAAACAGACTGCATCTGTATGGACTGCAACTGGAAGCAGAGCTGGTGCTTGATTACCTCTGTGAATCTAGCCATTAGCTACAACAAAAGGTTTTTCCTGTCTTGAAGCAGATCGCCTTTCCAACACGTTTAATTCTTCTGAGAGTCTTGTTTTCTTTCCTTAATGAGTACTATTGTGTTTCTAAATGTCCTTATTATGTTCTTATTAGCCCTGTAAACATCCCATCCATTTTTTTAATTATTTTTATTTTTCCTGTTTCTTTTTTTCTTTTTATGTTTTTTTCTTTTCTTTTTTCTTGTTCGTGTGCAAGGTTTTGGTCTCGATTAACTCCTATAGCAATGAGTTTCTCAGGTTAGTTTTGCGTTGTGTGAGGAAGTTTTTCCAGTTACACAGCAGATTTTTGATACTAATCAGCCAGATAGCATTTTCTCTGAAACCACCTGAGTATCTACTCTGCACCTTTCTCAATAGCATTTCCTGCCACACGTGGCCATAGAATAAACCTGTGATTGCATGAAATTCAGCAGGTACTAAGAGACGCAAAAGAGAAGACGTAGGATGTATGTCTTCCGCCTTCAGCTCAAAGTTGGAGGCAACCAGGAACATTATAGAAACAAATCCTGATGTTCCAGACATTTGGTTGGTTTTTTTTTTCCTTGCTGGTTTGAGATTAGTTCAATTTCTTTGTATATATGCTCTAGAGATTTCAAAACAGATTCAGATGTTAATAAACCAAATGCAGTTATATTAACCTTTTTCCAGGAAAAATATGAGACACACCATGCAATCTTATGGTTTTAGTAGCCAGTGAGTCAAGTCTGGAAATTTAGTACACATGAGTCAATGAGATTTCAGGTTCCTACAGAAAGTCCAGCAAGGACATTGTTCAGCCAGCAGTGGACAGGCCTCTGTTGCCTACAGTGCATGGCTCTTGGGCTGATTAATGAAACCAGCTGCATCCAGGCTGGGTTACCTCTGCCAGGTTATGCTTTAGATGGAATTATCCCTCTCAAAGGCTTGTCACGCCGGTGGTCCCCACTAAAACACAGTACCTATATCTTTTCCCGGGTAGATACCATCTGACTGCCCCAGCACAAGGCTTCTGTTAAGCCTTAGAGTCTACATAAGAATTTTATACCATACCAGACCGATGGTCCATCAGTCCTTATCTCATACTGACTCTCAGACTCTGGAAACTCAGTACTTAAATAGAAGAGATGACGAAAAAGAGTGCAGGAAGTCTCTTGTCTGATCTTGAGCAGGAGGCTGTTGACCCTCCTTGGTGAGCAACAGTTGGGTGAAAGAGGGAGAGGCTGAGCAGGAGGCCATGATTAGACAAAGCACAAGAGAGTGTCTCTCCAAGATTAGCTTGGCTGTTGCACTGCCTAAAAGTCTGCAGCCCAGAACCTGCTTGTCAAGCTAAAAGTGGACACTTTGGCTGTACAATAAAGAGCCCCTAGGTGATCTGAAGATGACAAGGGAATGATCTTGACTTAAGTATACAAGAAAAGTAGGAACTAACTCATGTAATTTGTTAAATTTTCATATATTTCCCAGTATGTTTCATCCCCAGAGGGATGGTGCCAGTTTTAGGAAAATAATTTTGTAATGAAAATCCCCTGAAACTGCACAGCCTGCGGTGCTTTTTTCTCGTCTTCGTATGCTGAGGAATGGTATAGGCTGTATCTTTCCTACAGAGTTAATCTGGGTAGGAGACAGCCATATCTGAACACCTGAGTTATGCCAGTCTGGACATGAATTATTTCCCTGAATGACCCTACTGCATCTTTGCTCTTTATGAACTTTCCCGAGTGTGTCAGGAGAGCCAGAGGGGAGGAGGCATATCTCATAATTTTTTTTTATTTAGATACCCTGGGATTCTTTCCCAATCTCTTCTGTTAGATGTGGGGGAACTTGTTTACTCCAAGGAAAGGCTTTCGGGAAAGTCCTGAAAGATTCAACTCACTCGTGATCAAATCTGGGCCCTCACTGCAAAGTGGGTGAGTGCCAGCCCATGGCCAGATGGGACCCAGGCTGCTTATCCCCTGCTCGGGGCTCCTGGCCTGAGCTGAAACCACCCCCCAAGCCTGAAAGAAGTTCTTAACAAATGCAGAGTGGGTGCCTTGAAGATGCACCTTTCGTCCTATCTTTCATTTCAACTGCTAGATATGCCCAGGCAATCGTGGCAGACATCATGGAAATGCTGTCTTCACAAAGACATTTTGTCTCCAATAACATTTTCATTTTACACCCAAGTCTAGCCGGAGGTGAATTCTTTTGTTTAATGAAGAGCCACAGCTCCTTTGGAACAAAATGTTCTCCTGTAAGCTGGGTGAGCCGCTGGTTTTATTGAAGAACAGTCCTGCAGACCAAGACAATGCTGTACTTCACTACCCTTTTTGAATTACCACTCTGTCATTTCCCAGAGGAACATGATCGGCCGACCACTAAACTCTGCTTTAAGATCTTATGCCCGATCTAAATGAGACAGAATGAAGCCCTGGAGAGATTTCAACCCTTGCTTTGTTGAAACAACATTGCTTTGTTTGGAATGTATTTGCCTTTGTACTGGGGAATGAAAATGTAACCCAGTGCCCAGTTTTGAAATATATAAATACAGCTCTTTTGGTAATGTAGCATATATAAGGAAATCCATAGCATACGCTTTTTCTTACACAGCCCTTTTTCTTGGAGATCTTCAACCAGTTTTGAAACCTTCAAGCCTTGCGCCTTGTGACAGCTCGGTAAAGGAGGAACCTATCATTTTTGTGCTACAGGCTGGCACGGTGACACAGTTAGGAAATCTGCAGCAGACTTGAAATGAAACCCAGACCTGCGTTTGCAACATTAAACTCAGCCTTCCCCTATGTCCAGTTTGATTACACTAGCCAGTAGCCACCCAAATGTACATGACACCCACTCACAGCTCCAGTCACTGGACACCACCGCTTGGCTCCCAGGTCTTCTCTATGCTTAACTTTAATACCCTTAGATTATGATCTGAATTGATCTAAGGATGTGATCCAGATCATTTCACCATACGGTTGAATCCAACTATGACAACAGTTGGACAACTGAGACAGTTGGACCTTTTCCTACCCCTTCTCACAAATTCACTGTTGCTTCAATGCACCTTGGGGCAGAGATTTCATTAACCCAGGCTCTTGCTTTACCATTAACTGCATATGGCACAACACCTTTACCAGCTGTGTACCAGCAGCTGGAGAATTTCGGGTGTGATGTGCATGACAAGGATGGAGGAACAGCACTAGGAGCTCCCCGGTCCCTTGTCCCTCCACGTACCCACCCTTCCGTGTCCTCCTGAAGAACTAACTGGAGGAGACGTTCACCCACTCAGAGAGCAAACACACACGTCAGCCCTGCACAGAGGCACTTTTGTGTCTCTGTCTGAGTCGGTGTCCTTTGATCACCACAGGTAGCGACTCCTGTCTGATATTTTAGGCTACTCAGGGTGGGCTTGGATGCTCCCTGGGTGGAGGGAGACACCTCGTCAGGGCAGGAAGGAGTGATTCAGCTGCTCCTTGCTCCGAGTCAATATTTACTCAGAGGCTCTGGGTTTGGGGGAGGGATGGTCTCTCTCCAGGGTCACATTCCCACCCTTCTGAGCGAGGTAGCTGGAGCCACCAGCCCACGAGGGTGCTACCAGCCTTCTTCTGGGAGCATGCCCTCTTTTTTTAGGCTGCATTTTGGATGCAAACTGGCACGCTGTGTCCGCGTCTCTTTTTCTTGTTTTTTTTCTAATTGTAGTCTGGAGTTTTCCTTAATGGGACAGAGAAGTCTTTGAGAGTGGAAATGTGCTCTTCTCTTTGTTTCTGGTAAGACATAACACTGGCCTCGTGGGACCGCACTCCAACAGGGATATTTTAGTTCTGCCTGGCTCAACTTCTTGCTGGCCCGCGGTCTGATTGCTATTTGTCACTGGGACTGCAAGCGCTGGGGAACAGAGACTGCCCTCACTGCGGCTGCTCTAGTAGACTGGAGCCCTGAATTTGGCTGGGCTTCCCAAGCATTTCCACGAGGCAAATAGTAACACTAATTTCAGCTGGACACAGTATTCCTTGCTTACATTCCTAAAGGGACGTGTTGTGCTGCTCTTGCCTTGTTCTACACGTTAAACGTATTGCTAGGTTTCACCCCGGGGGTTGTTGTGTCTTGCTGGTGGATGATTATATTCCTCTGTTTGAAAGAGTGAAGATGAAAGAGCACTTTGAGAACCCTTTTGATAGATGGAGATACCCTCTGGCCCAGCCCCCGATATGATTTTGTGAAGGTGTTGAGTACGTCCCACCCTACAGACATTGGTCTCAAATATACTGGTGTAAAACAGGAATAATAATTCCATTAGCATCAGTGTCATGACGCCAGCATAATCATGGGAGAAAGAGAAGAAATAGGCCTGCAAGGATTTTTTTTTTTTTTTCGGTTTTGGGGGGGAACCATGCTGACTGTAAAACCACAGCAAAATTATTTTTAAATGAGAAAAATTTCTTTAAGACAGATCAGCCCCTTAAAAAGAGAGACAAATGGAATGAACTGCTGCAGTTCAGAAAGTCCTGCGGTATTTGGGAAACAGGGCAGTTTGCTGCAAAGAAAGGAGTAAATAGTCAAAGCCAGGAGAGTTGCAAAAAGAGAAGGACCCAGAAAATGAAGTTTCTTATGAATTACATTATCAAAACTTCTCATAGCACAAGAGATGAGATTGTAGAGGCAAGTTTATTCTCAGCACATGCGTGGAAAAATGTAAACCTCAGTAAGAACCACTGAGTAAACCTGAGAAAAGAAAATGACTGTGCCTGGAAATGTTTAGGGGATGATGTTTGTCAATTAATGAAATGAGAGGCCACCGTTTGCAGCTTCGTACACAGCAAAGATGTACACAGACTAAGTCCAAAGAAGGAGATTTTTTTCTTTTTCTCCTAGTAAAAGGAATGCAGAGAAATTTTGCTGTGTGCTTCATCTGCAACAATTTATTTTTTTTCTTTCATAAAACCTGGTGATTATTGAGAAGAGAAAGTTATCTCTGTGTGGCTGGACAGGGGGTCACAATTACTTACACCACCAGGTTCCCGTTTGCCTTCAGGTTTGTTGTTTTTGATGACAAGCCTTTACCACTCGGTTTCTTAGTTGTGTCAGCAGCTTTCCCAACAGCGTAGTGATGCTTTTTGTGTTACGCTGTGCAACCAGGAGAGCAGCTCAAGCCAAAAAGCACACATCGAGATTGTACTCCCAACTTTAAGCAGCCTCATGGTTTGACTAAGTTTGCATCCAGCCTTATGGCTCAGACTCATCTCTAATAGAAATACACAGATATCTCCAATAATGTATTTTAATGGAAAGCAGAAGTTTTCTAAGGACACAATACACGCACCTAATAGGAAAGCCTCCTCTCTATGCCAAAAGGCTTCTCTCTTTCCTGCGGGAGCTGCTTGATTTACATACGGGACTGCCTTAAAAAGGGGAGGGAGGGGGATTCTGGCAGCATCGGGAATCTTCAGCACGCCAGGAGGAAGAAAGACCAAAGGGTGAGGTGCCTTGTAAAAGGAAGGCTACTTGATTAACTTTATGGAAAGAAACTGAGCTGTAAAAAGACGGCATTTTGTCTTTAACGAGGACCGTGAGTCGGGAACGCAGCCAGCTGGGTAGTCTGCGCTAGCCCAGGACTGTTAGGACATCAAGGTCAGGAGGAGCCTGGACGCCACCAGGAATGCGAGGCGAGACAGGCTGGCGAAGCGGCGATGTGGAAGAGCCGAGGTGCAGCTGCTGAAGTCCATAAGTGACTCAATGAGCAAATTCACACAGTATCCTGGCTTAGAAGGGAAGGAATTAAGTATTCCAAGGCAAAACAAAAACAAAACCAAAAACAACCCCAAGAAAAACCACCCTGCATCCATCTATACATCTGTTCCATAGATGTTGATTATATTGCCACAGAGACAGGAAGCCCGTTTCAAGACAACATTGCCGCTCAGACTCTCTGGGCATTGTGAAAGTGGATACGCTTTTGGAAATGGCTACAAGAACCCCCAATCATCCCTGCATAGCTCACACTACAGCTAATGCTTTCAATGTAATAGCAGCAGAGGTTTGGAACAAAATACACAGTCCAGCACGCTGTGTACAACGTCAGACAGAGGTACTGCACTTGGCCAGTCCCTGTGACATTATAATTAGAGATGGGGCTTGAATCAAACACCCAAATGTGGAGCAGTGCTGTGAGTCAGCCGAGACACATGCACCAACATTGTCATTATCCTGAATTTTGTCATTTATAATGAAATCCAGGCACTGCAATCTGCAGGATGTTCAAAATTTGGGTTGAGAGACAACCCCAAATTTGGTATTTATCCCTGCTCTCCAAGGCCCAAAGTCAGTAAAGTGTTTAAATACATAGTTGGGAGACCACGGGACTTTGGGAGCTGCATTTGTGAAAAAGCTGCCTGAAGTTGAGCTTTCCAGAATGGAGATAGACCTCAATTTTTAGGACCCCCAAATGAGGACACGTCCCCAGTTCAAGCACTCCCAACTTGACCTTAAGGAAAAATAATTTAAGCTCTATGTCTATCTCTGAATAGCATGGCTCTGAGGAGAAAAGAAAAATGAATCTGTCACAGAAAAAAAACAGGAAACAAAAATCTCAAAGAGGAAACTAATTAAATTGATTCAAAAATATGTAACCATGCCATGGGAGATGCTCCCTTTCTCAGACTGCCAGAGTATTCCATGCACAGCAGCTTGAGCTAAAGGTGAAATGTGAATTGTCATGGACCTTGACAGGCTGGAGAGGTGGGCCCATGTGAAGTGCATGAAGTTCAACAAGGCCAAGTGCAAGGTCCTGCACGTGGGTCGGGGCAATCCCAATCACAGCTACAGTCTGGGCAGAGAATGGATTGAAAGCAGCCCTGAGGAGAAGGACTTGGGGGTGTTGATGGATGAGAAACTCAACATGAGCCAGCAGTGTGTGCTTGCAGCCCAGAAAGCCAACCGTGTCCTGGGCTGCATCAAAAGCAGCGTGACCGGCGGGTCAGGGGAGGTGATCCTGCCCCTCCACTCCGCTCTTGTGAGACCCCACCTGGAGCACCGCGTCCAGTTCTGGGGCTTCCAACATAAGAAGGACTTGGACCTGTTGGAGTGAGTCCAGAGGAGGCCACAAAGATAATCAGAGGGCTGGAGCACCTCTCCTATCTCCTAAGAAGACAGGCTGAGAGAATTGGGGTTTTTCAGCCCGGAGAAGAGAAGGCTCCAGGGAGACCTTACGGCACCTTCCAGTACCTGAAGGGGCCTACAGGAAAGATGGTGAGGGACTGTTTACAAGGGCATGGAGTGATAGGTCAAGGGGGGAATGGCTTTAAACAGAAAGAGGGCAGATTCAGTCTAGAAATTTTGAAAAAAATCTTGACTGTGAGGGTGGTGAGACATGGGGACAGGTTGCCCAGAGAGGTCATGGCAGCCCCCTCCCTGGAAGTGTTCAAGGCCAGGTTGGATGGAGCTTTGGGCAACCTGGTCTAGCGGAGGGTGTCCCTGCCCATGGCAGAGGGGTTGGAACTAGATGATCTTTGAGGTCGCTTCCAACTGAAACCATTCTATGATCTATGGTTCTAAATGTCCTGGTTCATATGAACTTCTTTGCCAATGCACCATGTCAGCACAAAAAATATTTTTGTAACAGAAATGACTGGGGAGCACAGCAAAACAAATGCACCTGATCTTAGAGGACTACAGTAGCATGGAAGCATGTTAGTCTGTGTCCTGGTTTTAGCTGAGAGGGTTGATTTTCTTCATAGTAGCTAGTGTGAGGATATGTTTTGGATTTGTGCTGGAGACAGTGTTGATAATATAGAGATGTTTTAGTTCTATGGACTTATTGTTGAGCAGTGTTTACACAGGGCCAAGGCCTTTTCTGCTTTTTGCACTGCCCGGCCAGCGGGATGGCTGGGGGTGCACAAGAAGTTGGGAGGAGACACAGACAGGACAGGTGACCCAAACTGACCAAAGGGATATTCCATACCATATGACGTCATGCTCAGTTTATAAGGAGCTTGGGGGGAAGAGAGTGGGGGGGCGGCGGCTTTTGGAGCGATAGCGTTTGTCTTCCCAAGTAACCGTTACGCGTGACAGAGCCCTGCTTTCCTGGAGATGGCTGAGCACCTGCCTGCCCATGAGAAGTGGTGAATGAATTCCTTGCTTTGCTTTGCTTGTGCGCGCGGCTTTTGCTTTACCTATTAAAATGTCTTTATCTCAACCCACGAGTTTTCTCACTTTAACTTTTCCAGTTCTCTCCCCCATCCCGATGGGGGGAGCGAGTGAGTGGCTGCGTGGTGCTTAGCTGCCGGCTGGGGTAAAACCACGACAGTCTGCCAGGCACAGAGGGGTAGGGGGTTGTAGATCCCCTCTTGCTGGCCAAGGGAACATTAGCAGGCGATGCTGTTTTGAACACCCCACCAATGGCCAGGCCTGCTTTGGGAAACCAGAAGTCCAGTGCAATGCCAAGTGTCTGTACGGAGCCCAGCATGCCCATTATGAAAGCTCGTACTCACTCTGCAGGTCATTTCTTTTCACCCCCAGAAAACAAGAAAGCCTCACTATCTATTTGCCAAGGACCTGTTCCATCAAAGGCCAAATTACCCTGAACAGGTGAGAAAGCACTTGAGGTTTGCTTGAATTCACAGTTTTGTCTCTTTCTTACATGTGTCCTGTAGAGATACTGTATGAAATGAACGATTCTAACAACCATAGCCTGAGGAAACATACTCTACAGCCATCACATTTTTTTTTTCTTCCTTCTTTTATCAATGGAGGCAAATAAAATCCTTCACGCTTCCCAGCTGCTTACTCCAAGTATTGAAAATCTTTGGGGTTGATTCTTCTCAGTGCAACTGGGTGCATCAGTGTTTGGCCCCTGCATTTCTTTATCCCGGATTTTGCATCCTCCCAGGAGCCCTCAACTCCAAATGTTTTGCAGACAAGTTTGCAAGCACAATTTTACTAACTTTTGCCCATATAGCATCTGCACAAGAAATGAGTGCGTGCATTCCCTCTTCCAGTGCTGAATTAGGTTCATTTAGCAATCTTGCAATTCAACCTAAATGTTTCGTAAAATCTACGGAAAGATAGATTTTTATCCACTGTGCAGTAAAGTGGGATCAGCCCCTAAAGTAACAAATTTTAAGGAAACTCTATGAGATGTGCTGATCAAAGATGGACCTGTACTCTTATCTTAGCACCAGTAACCTGAAACAGTGTCTAAGCCGTGGTGCTTTGAGGTTGTGGGTACTAGTTTCTCTGCTTCCTAATGTCATTGATTTTCCTTACAACTGTACCATGATCTGCTGATAGATAAATAGCCCCAGGGCCATACTCTGCCATCAATTTCACTTCTAAGTTTAAAAAATGTGCTAGCAAATCAGAGAGGTCAAATTCAGTCAAGAGTCAATGGGACTGAGAGTAGGATTTGGCTTAGATATGTAAGCAAAACATTTCCCTGACATACACAACACAGTACATTTCCCAGGATTCATTCTTCCTACAGAAGGAATGTGTGTTTTCATGGGCTTGAGGATGAATTCAGTTACATTTTTCTCATGCTGTGGAAATGCAGAAAGCTTCTGCGGAAATGTAGGAAGCTTATCTCTTTTTGATGGTTCGGCTGTATCTTCTATAGATAAAAAAACCCCTACGATCTGCTGCTGATAGTCTTCCCGCATTATAACAGAATCTCCTGCCCACCCGGAGTAATATTTAATTGTGATATATGATCATGCTAATTTTATTTCACATGACAAATAGGATGTACTATCTTTTTTCTGGAAAAAATAGTGAGGCTGACAGGTCGAAAATCTTGAGCTGTTGTACACTCCAGTGGTTAAAAGGCAGGTAAAAAGAGAGTCAGGAACACTGATTTTAAATCCTGGACGTGTAATTGGTTTGGTTGTATGGACCTGAATATCTCCAAGGTTGTTTTGAGCAACCTGGTCTAGTGGAGGTTGGAACTAGATGGGCTTTGAGGTCCCTTCCAATCCAAACCATTCTGTGATTCTATGATCTCCACCGGAGCCAGAGTCCTCAAGCCACTAAGAGCTTTGTTTGAGAATTGCTTCATAATTTTGCTGTCTCCTAAATTTTCTCTCCCCAGTACAGTAAGGATAATCCTTCCCTCCCACTGGCATGGTAATTCTTAACTCCATGTTTGCAAAACTCATTACAAGTTTTGGGTGAAAGGTGTTAGACAAGTGCAAAACAGATTTGGCACCTTTTTTATAGAGAGGGCTTTCAAGGTTTCCTGTGATTGTCCACATTTTTGGAGATTAGTCAGATTTTCAAAAGGATTATGCAAAGCGAAAGCCTGCAATAGCAGGAGGTTGGAATCAGTGACCCAGAAGGTCCTTCCAGTCCTATGTTCCTGGAGGCTTTTCCAAGTCATACCAAAGACGTTAAAGACTACTTGTGTGGTCTGAACTTAATACCTTCAATAAACACTCCTCATTTTTTTGTTTCATTTAATGGGGTAGACGCAGGGGAGGGATAGGGCCTCTGTTTAAAGGTAAGAGAAAGCACTTCCCACAATGATGAAGAGCACCATACAGGCTAGCTGACAGCTCATGAAACTGAAGTGGCCACTCGTGTCAAGAAACACCTCAACAGACACAAACAACTTCACCTCTCTGGCTTCGAGGTCCCACCTCTAGAAGGATCACTTGTGTTACCACTGCCTGTTCAGTCCTGAACCTCCCTTCTGAAACCCAGCAGCTAGTAGCAGTTATGATGGTGGTTTTGTGGTGTAGACACCTGTCCATATGAAACTAATCTAGGACCACCAAGCTCATTTTCTTGTGGCAATTTACCAGCTTACCATATGGTAATAATTTTGGACAGCCACCGTCTTGGGCTGGATTAAAATTCGTGATCCTGTGATGGAAGATGCTTTGGTCATGCTCTTAGCCAAGCCCATACTTTACCTAGCTGGAAAGTAGGTAGTGGTGTTGGTTCCCAGTGTTGGGGCAGGTATGTGTTAGAGACGAATTCAGATAGTCTCACCCACACACACACACCGCCAAGCCTATCCTATCTGAGAAAACCAACAGTTTCTGATGTTCAAATGTGCTTTGCTAGCCAAAATGTCAACCGCATGCCACCTCCGAGAAGGCCACAATTCAGTGGTTGCACATCAGACCAATTGGTCCATATTTATAAAGTGCTTTGATATCCCAGATGAAAGGACAGTACATAAATGCCCCATTCATTTGGGTTACATACAGTAGCAGCAAACAGAAAAATCATTACCCACAGGGTCAGAAAGGCGTATTCCTGTTTATTAATTGAAGACCACATAAAGAATGCTTGGTTAAAGTGTTCCTCTCGGAGTGGACATTTCAGTGCCGGTCCAGCAAATGAAAATAATCCTGAAAATTTGTATGGGCAAATGGCATAAACATCAAGTTTGCACAACTCAAACCAAAATTCTTCTTAAAAATGCAGCGAAAAACTTTTTATATGGGACTATTCTTGTTCCCTACACACCAATGGGAAGTGATGCAATCAGTCTTTTGCCAGGTCAGGAGTACAGTGAAATTATAATCCTAGCAAAAAATAATTTAAAAGTTAGAAAAAGAATGATTGCTACATGGTGAGCATCAGCCACTCTGCAAGTTAGTATGCATCGCACTAAACCACCTATGGGTTCACCGTGCATCTAAGTTTCCTCTCTTTTATGCGTATAACTGAGTCTTTGGATTTCCAGACCTGTATTTTTCACTTCTTTCTCTGCATATCTTTGAGATACATGACCCTTTCGGTTCATTTGGAAAGCTATATTAAATAAAACCTTTTCTGTCTGTCATCTCAGTATTCAAGTGCTGAGTAGATACCCATTCACAGTCCCTGGGAGCATGCAGTGTCTTTCATATATAACCGTAAAAATAAATAAATTACAAAGTAGAAAGGAGATAAGGCACAGGTTTAGGCTGCCTTTTGAAGATTTATTAAAACAAACTGATATTTCTTATAATGTGCATGTAACCAGAATACATAATTGACAATGATAATCATTAACAGGTACTAATGTTATTTCAGAACAGAGGATGGAATGAGACAGACTAAACCTCCATGCATGCAGTAGAGGAAATCCAAACTGCGATAATTAAATGCAAATAAAGCCTGGGGGCAAAAATTCCTGGTCTCTCTAAGATAAGAGAAATGTATTTCTACCATCTATACTTCATTTATTTCTCTTGAAGACTCTAATTTGTTTTTAAGCTAATAGATCAAACATTCTTGTCACAGTTCGTACAACTGTCTCAAATACGTGAGAAGTACCCGCCAGGCGAGGACCACCAGCAATTTTTATGATTTCTTTACACTACAAATATTTGGCAGAACTGAAATCACCCAATAAAATAAACCTGCGGATTCATCTGCAGTTTTAGACTCTCTCCAAGTATTTTTTGGACTCCTTCCCAAAATAACTGATGCTCATGATACTCCAATATCAAATGAAAATATGTCCTAATTTTCATGTCTCACTACCACCATCTGTTATTAAAGAGAAAGTCGTCTTTTTCCTAGCAGACCAGGTGGCTTGGAGACACCCATGCGGCCATGAGCAAAGCTCTGGTCCAGCAGCGCTTCTGGTCCTTCATGCTTTTGGGTTGGTGGGATTCGGACATAAAACAAAGGCAGAACCATGGAGCAGTGGTGATGGAATATAATTTCTTCCAGTACCAGCATCTTCTGCCAGCTGGTACCCAAAGAGCCGCCAGCACTGCAACATGGGTGTCCCCATCTCTCCAGGGGAGAGGAAGCTTGAATTTAATTATGTGCAAGAATAGCTTTAGGGAAAGGTTCAGGATCCTCTTTGGAATTGCCTTTGGCAAAAGGAATAGATAGAAAAATAGTATGTTTGAAAAGTCTGTCCAGCTCTAGTGACGTTGCAGAGGTCTTCAATGAAAGCCACTCAGCAGTACACAAATGCTGCAGTCACCTTTGTGAGGTTCAGATCACCTAGCTGATACTTCAGAAAGTCAATAGCTGAGCTTTATAGACATTCAGCTCTTCTTAATATTACATCTATGCATTAAGTATAAAAGTAAAGTCTTTCTCCTCCAAACCAAAGATGAATTAATTTATAAACCACCCCAACCTTCTGCCTCTACCATTACCTTTGACAACCAAACCACAGCACCCTTTATTCACCCCACCAAGGCATCCCAGAGAGCCTCTCTCAAACAGCTGACACTGCTTGTCCCCATCCCTGCAGATATTTTTCTCTCCACAGGTCTCGAGCTGCACAGTTTTAGCAAGCGCTACTTGCAGTATGTCTTGTAAATCCTACAAACCACTATAAAATCTGCTGCACAGTGTCAATTTTACATGTTTTCCAGCAGAAAGGAGCATGGCTTTTGTTTCCACCAGCCTCCTGGCTGTACAGTGCCTTGTAGGTATTAATTTTTAGGGTTATCACCCACTCTGATTTTGGTAAAGCACCCTAATTTTATGAGGCTTGTCTCACACCTTGTTAGACTAGTTGGCAGGCTGGCTAATATAGACTAGATGGCAGAAGAAAAACCTCTTTAATAGTGTAATGCTGAATTAAAACTGTTTCCCATGGATTGAAATGGTTTTCTTTTTTGATATAGCAGCATAGCTCCACAGCATTCACATCAAATCAAGAGAATGGGCAAGTATAGCTGCTCAGACATTTCCTATTTTGGTGGGGTTTTTTTCAATTCCAAATTTGTTTTGTACAAAGACAGTGCTGCCCCTAGGAAAAGCTTGATTTTCCTGAAATGTTACCATTTTCCCTTAGGAAAACTGAAGGAAAGCATTTAACTTTGGGTCAATGTGATCTGAAAATTGTTCAGGTCAGTTCTAAGCAAATTAAAACTATTGTAGGTCAAGCCAGCCTGACATGAATCTGCTTTAGCTGGAGTTACACATACATGTTGAGATCTGTGTATCTGCGGTGAAGCAACGGAGATTCAGTCCGACAAGGAAGCCCAGCCAGCAAGAAAGCAACCAAAAGAAAACAAATTCCACAAGGTGAATGAAGAACAACTGTAAGTACATCTTAGTGTTGAAACAGCCCAAACAAACAAAATATTTCAAAATATTTCCCACATTCACAATAAAAGATTTTTCTACAAGTATCTCATGTTAACAAAAGTTTCCAATGGTTCAGTTTGGGACTCAAATTAAAGATGAAAATGAATGTTTAAAGGCAGGACACAAATCCAGATCCTTGTTCTAGTGACACGTCTGCTCAGAGCCATAAAACTGTTATGTTAACTGGCAGTGAATACTGGATCGTGATGGGATTTCCTGTGTTTTATAATCACATACATATTCGAAGATACTATACACTATCATTGCCATTCCGCAGACAGAAAACTGGGACCACATGAGCACTGCTACATGGGCAATATGGAAAACAGTGTGAGGACGTTAGAGGGTCTCTAGCTATTAAAACTAAAAATCTGTCAAGAAAAACTCCCTTTGAGGTAACCCGTCTTCCAGGACAAGACCACAAAGGCACCACATGAAACTACTAAGTGGAAGATTAAAAAAAAAAAGACATGGTAGTTCACAAAATGTGCGGTGAATCTGCGGGGTTGTGCTGCAAGATGTTGTACAAGAGAAATGTTTGCATGAGGTCAAAAAGTGATCAGATATTGGCAGCTTGTGTAGAGAGGGGATGAAAAAGAGGGAGGATGTTTTTTGAAGCCAGGGTGTTTTTCATGATCCTCTTTGGCTGAACAAAGGCCCCTTCAGAGAGGGGAAGGCTGGCTGTGACCCCCTGTCTCTCTAGATCTGCCCAGTCTCACCGTGTCTGCCCTGTTCTTGACGCAGGCCACTGGCAGCCCATTGAGTCAGTCTTGTTCTCCTTCCACGACAGAACTCAGCTGCAAGGCTTGGTCTTTTATTGCAGGTAAAAGCCGTGTGGTAGATGGCTATAGGTGTCTGGGAGATGGGATGTGTTGTGGCCTGGGTAGCAAATGTTCTGCAGACACATCTGAACTTACCGCCAGCGTACATTTGCCTGCAATATGGAGGACTGGAAATGAGGACAAAAATGGTCTCTTCTAAATCTATATTTCTACTCTCATGATCCCACAAATGTGGTATCATTCACAGAGGTCTACTTCAGGGCAGAACTTGCTGCAAAAGGGCCCTTCCCAGGTCTAGCTAAATGCTGAAGGACCTGCTTCTTAGGGGTTGCTGTTCCTCAGGAAGAAGTCTCTCTGTTCCTCATCCACTGTCTACACAAGCTGTCCACATTCTTCTCTCCATGTGACTAGAATAATACATAATAGGAGTTTGATTCTCCACTGTATGCAAAGGCAAATGGTAGAGGACCATCTTAGACATGAAGGGATAGTGCAGAAACACATAAAGAGCTGAGGAAAGCTGAAAGGGTCAACATTAACTGAGTTTCCTGCAGGTCCAGTGCAAAGCAGCCTGCGCATTTGGTCAAGACAGCCTCCCAGTTATTCTACTTAAGTTTCTGAAGAGCATTATTTCAGTGCCAGCACCAAGACAGACTGTTCTCCACAACTCAGAAAGCGCAGATGGAGGTGCTTCCACCAAATGCCCACCTGGACCAGCTCGGTGAAGACTAATCTCCTGCAGATTGAACTGAATTGACAAAACCTGGGAAGTGGGAGCTGTGTTAAGCCTCATACCCTCTACAAGGATCCTGTAACCCACTCACCATCGGGTTAAGCTCCTATTGAACACGAGCAGAGCTCCTTACATGTTGTGCAACACAATGGAAAATTGAGACCATACCATAGATGAGGACATACAAGTTACGTGGTTTGCCTGAGGCCACACAGTGAGTCAGCGGCTAAATTATAAACTTGGGAGTCCCTGGCTCCAAGTCACTTATTCAATCTATGCTGCCTCTAAGGCATATTACATTGGGGGTATTGTATGGAAATGACATTAACTTTAAAGAGCTGTGTATAGTAGAAGTAAGCAAAATAAGTGGGCTTTATTGTGGGTTGATTTTTTTAAAAAAAAAAAGCATGAAAAAAGTGACATGAGCAGTTTTGCAAGCATACAGTGTAAATTAATTCTGCACAATTTGATTTCGAAACCTCCCTCCTGGATTAAAAACCTAAACACCAAGTTTCAGGCCATAATGGACCCTTCTTTTCCACCCTTCTTTTTTTCTTCTCTCTTTTTTTTTTTTTTCTGGCAATTCTGTTAACCCTCAAAAATAGGGGTTTAATATGGAAATGCTGACAGCTCCTTAAGCAGAGCATCGCATTTGCAACACTGTAATTATGCCTACTTCAAAATGCTCCAAAGAAAACAAGATTTTCTTGTTCAAACAAATCTTGAATGGTTTTAGCCCCAGAATTAAATCATTCAGACCAAAAAGGACTGTGTTAAGCATGTTGAACCAGGGCTGTACCAAGGAGATGTGGAAAGAGATAAATGCAAACTGATTTTACAATATTTACGTAATTAGATCCACATCTCTGCTTTTCTCTCTTGAATGAGTAAAGACCAGATTAACCTTATTATTATTATGTTTATTTGATTGACTTAGGAATTCCATCTGGATAAAAGAGAGTCTAGATGTCTTTCTCCATGCGCGCCCAGCGTGAAGCCAATCAACATGCCTCTCTAAGTAACAAATTTGTTTTATGTCATCTATCAGCAAGATACTGTAATATTGGATATAGCTTTAGTTCAATGGATGACTGCTCCTTAAAGACCACGCAGCTTAGAGGTTTCCATCGTGCTTTTTTATGTCCCCACAGAAAATTACTTGTCAGATTTTCCACTCTTGTGAAGACGGTTGTAAGTAAATGTGTGGTGCAGAAAGCGTGCATGGCACATTTAAAGGAGAACGCAATCAATATCTCAGCACTGCTTTTTTGGCGGAGGATGTTTGCTTATTTTGCTAGAGTTTCTTGCATCCCATTTCTGCACTGTCAAACAAAGGCAAAGATGTGCGCAGGTACAGGATTCCTGTGGCAGTGATCAGAGTAAGAGGAAAGGGGATGATTTCTTCCACCGCTCATACCGTGTGATTTTGAATGTTATGACTGCTTCATGGAAATAATCCTTCCTAACAATACATACTATATCCCCATTTAGCATAAGTAATATTAGATCAAAAATGGGGAGGAATTTGGTGTCAGCCTCATTGCATTTCTACGGGGGAAAACAATGTTTTGAGTTAATAGCAGAAGTCCCTGCAAATGGATTGTTACTTCCGTTGAGAAACTACTCTACCAGCTAATTAAAAACCACTGTCAGGACCCTTCTCCTGATAGTTACCTTCATGTTCCAGAGAAGAAGGACAATACAGTGGGGTGAGTCTGGGACAGATTTGATTTACTTCCCAGCTTTACATAACCAAGATAGAGCCACACAGTCTATCTTTACCATCTCCAACCTGGACAACAAAAATATTCTTTTTTTTTTCTCCTCCATTTTTTACTGATCTTGTTTACTCAGGTTGCCATCATTTCTGGGCAGAGTCTTCTTCTGACTATGTGCAAGTATAGCACCCAGTTCAGACCGCTCAGTGCTACTCAGGCGCATGCAAATACTCCAAAGAGGTGGCCGTTTGAATCCAACCAAGAACATTTCTATCATCAAAGTCGCGCTTTTCCAACTGTAAATGGACATCTTGTGAATGTTTCTATTTTATCTGATTTCCCGCTTCTTGCTGGAATAGGCATACAGGAATTTGCCATCAGGCTGCAATCTGAAATAGTTACGTTACATGAGACTCTGCATGTTATATCTCATTTGTAGGCTCCCTTTATAGACTGGCTTTTGACTTCCTCTCGTGCATTATCACAACAGGCTCCAACTCACGCGCTTTGCTCTTCTGTTGGGAAAATATTGTGTAACCTACACCAGTCACACAGCAACCCTTCCCCCACAGGGAAGGAAGCCTCCAGCCAAATGCAAGCTTTGATATTAAGAGCACAGCAATGTGTAAACCCATAATAATGCACTTGGACTGCAGCTCTCCTTTAGGAAAACAACAAAACAAAACACTCCTAATTAAGCTATTGGCTCGGAGGAGGTACCAAATCCAAAATGATTTTGACTCCATATGGAATTTATATGGAATGCAACATGCAATAAAACACCAGCGCACCCAGATGTGGATGTTCCCCAGCTGTCTGTCTGCCGCTTTGATGGCAAGCTACAAAGATCCTTCCCTACACAGTCATCTCCGCAGGAAGCAAGAGGTGACTCCTCTGCGCTCGCGTATCAAATTGGGTAGCGGAAGGGAAATTTTAGAAAAAGCACATGTAAGTTTACAAATGTAAATTGTTGCACTCAGCTTTTATTTTCTGTGTGTTCAAAACACTGGGCTCTTAGTCTCTGATGCCTCTCAAACTCAGCGATGGGTCACACGGTGCCAAGGGAAACTCTCCGGAAGCTCAGCCTCCGTCTCCCCAGGGTTTCTGCCTGGAGCTGTCGATGCAGATGTTATTTTTCCCTGCAGCTGCTGGGGGCAGTAGACAATCAATCCTGGGTTTCTGTAACCTGTATGACCTGGGTGTGGATCATATACGAGCTATATACGTGCCCTGATGCCAAACAGATTTGCAAGCCACCTGGCATGTCTGGGAATACAGCGAAAACGTGAGACCTGCCTTGAGAAACGGGTATTTCAGTGGTCCTTGAGATACGGACTACTGCACTCCTCATCAGGGCCAAATTATGCTATCTTAAATTGCAGTATCATTCAGCCAATGCCAATTGACTTCGGCCAGAATTTTCTCACTTTCAAGCCGTGAATATACTTATTTTAGAGTTAGCTGCTGAATTTTCATTCGAGTTCCAGGAAATGAGTTGTGAAGTCCCAGGATCAGGGAAACAGATTTGCTTCAGACACAGGCAGGAGGAAGATTGCAGGCAGAGACAAGCAAGACAAAATTTATGACGTTATTTTTACACTAATGGTTACCAAAGATTATTTCTCCCCCCCCAAAAAAAACCACTCTACAGCTGTAAGGCGTGCTGGGTACAGTTACTAGCTGGGCATGTACTAAAGTGCATGTTGGGTTGATGATACAAGAAGGCCACAAGCACTGATGTACAGCAGGAGCAAGGAGCTGGGTTCAATCCATGCACCAGCCATTAATTATTTCACATTTTAGCGCACTGCAGGATTCTCTGGTCTGCACTGACATCTGCGATCAACTTTGAAATCATTTCAAAGCCCTAAAGCAGAGAAGCCCAGCTTGTCCTCATCCTTAGACCCCAGACATGAAGAGCCTTGTCTCCACTATGCCCAGTGATTGATGGGGAGGGGGACAATATCCTGAGCTCAAAATCTGAAGGCATCAGAAAAAGTGGCTTCACTTGTTCCACTACTGAAGGAGACCAGGTACCTCAATCAGATTAAAAACCTTAGAGACAGATGGGATCCCCGTGCCCTGTGACAGTGGTTTGGCCACCAGCTCAGAGACGCTGTGGAGTTCCTACTCACAGTCAAGCTGGACCCCTCTGAAGGGGGTCTGGAAGTCATCTCTACCCTCCAGGTCTCTAGCATTAGAAAACTGCCTGACCGGTCCCTTTTCTGACCTTCTCCATCTCCTTTTGCTAATGAGTGAGAGGCACCTTTCCATAAAACCAGCGTGGCATAGGCAGTTTGTGGCTTCCTTAAGTAAAGCATAGGTGAGCTGACTTAACGTTCTCAGACCACCCCTGAGACCTCTGAGAGTCCACTCAGGTCCTAGCATGGTCACTGTGGTCGCTGACCAGAGGGTTTTGCTGTCTGCTGCTGTCTGTTCATGATGTTTCAGGTGCTTCTTCTGACAAGCAGTGACGCCAATGCAATGGAAAGCAGAGATCTGCAGGGCAGCTGCCTCTGCCTGAGCTACTAGTTTACGCTTAGAGTCAGTGGGGAGAAACAGGCACGTTCTGGGTGCAGCTCACCTTTCCTAAAAGAAATGGCTAAAATAACTCAGGTTTTGTGTAGTTTTCATGTTTTGTAGGAAGCATTAACTCCATGTGCCTCAGTTTGACCGTCTACGCTCATCTCTCTTCAAAAACTCAGGGATAGAATTTTTTTTTTTTTTTTCTTGGCTATTCTTATTCTGAAAAGTAAGTAAGTGCTCTGTGGCATACTGGTCCCCCACTTTGCCATACTGGGGACGTGCCAGAACAGCCCCAAGTGCCTTCTGGGCTGAGTTGGGACAGGGAGGTAGCTGATGCGTACCAGGGTCTTTCCCCATATGGGACTGCACCGTGGTCAGGTAATTGTAGATGTCTGGTACAACAGGTGCCAGAATGCTACTTCAATAAAATCACTGCTTTGAATAAGAATAAGAATAAGGAGGAATGCCCAGTAGCTAAAAGGCTAGGCCTTGATCCTGAAAATACATGCTCACATGAGTAATTATATGCACTTAACAGTCCTCCTACGGTGCTCTGAGAACTTCGGTACGGGCTGCTCCAGTTCCCAGCGGCTGCAGCAGGGACAGGACGCCCCGAGCTGCAGGGCTGATTTCACCGTGCGTGAAGTGACTCGTGTGCCTGGGTCTGACTGGGATCAGACCCCCAACCAGAGAGCCGTACCTCTGATATATCCCTTTCTCAGCAGCAAAAATGGGAGTTCTGTGGGGGGGGAAAATGCCCAAATGAGGATTTTATTAGTTAGCAGGACATGGTTCAAGATTTTCGTATTCTGCAGCTTCCCAGTTTCTGTTGCCCTGTGTGATGCTGTGAGGATCGGCTGTTTCTCAGGAGATTTAACAGGGATTAGTGGTTCCCATGTTGGAGCTATAAACACAGTCCTGCCAATCACTTCACCCTCCCTGTTCATGCCAGGAGAATAATACAAGGCCCTGCTCACTTTCCTCTTAAATTTCACGTTCTCATTTAGAATATTTTTCCTTTTTGAAAAATCATCCAGGGATAACCAGATAGGGGATTATTTTAACAACTGAGCTCCAATACTGGACCATTTACATTGCTTGTTTCTAACTGGCCTTCTTGTTTACAACAGACTGAAATGGTTAATCAAAATTAGTACCATACGATATACCCAGGTGTTTCATGCAGTGACCCTATTATTTTTTTTCTGGAATTATTATGTTACTACAAACAGCACTGAAATAGTTTAATATCTGTATCGGAGAACTTCTAGGAATAAAAAGATTTGACTGAAGGAAAATATTCTAACAAAGGTTTTCCTGTACGGGCAGTCGCGCTCTGACCCTAACACAGCTCCTTATAACTTACTGTTTTTAATGACGGGTTTGTGAGCAGAGCTATGAAAAGCTCCAGCCTGGAGAGCTAATATTGTAGTGAAGCTCACCGAGTGGTTTCTCTGTTGCACCCTACAGGTAGCTGCATTTCCACTCCGTGACTAAGCGGATGATACATACTCAGGGCTACATGGGTTTATTTTTTACTCCCACAGTGTCGCAGCAATTCCCCAGCCTGCAGTGGAGGTACGTAGAGTACAGGAGAGTAAGCGGCTCTCAGTGTGTAAAGGACTTTTTGCTTGACTTAGTGAACACATATAATTTCTTTTTTATATATGTTGCAGCTTGGCCCTGTTTCTCTGCTATGGGTGAAAATAGACTTGGGTTCTGTGGAGCTAAATAGGACGTTTTCCTAATTTTTCCTCAGTCCTCAGGACAGTGAGGAGATTGATGAGGGAATGTGAAAGCTCTTTGAAAGCTCATTCTCTAAATGTACGCCTCCTCTTATTCTCACAGCTTGCTTAATAATCGGCATTTAAAAGCAAATCAAAACACAATAAAACAAAAACCTCTGCGATATACTACAGTGTCTGAGAAGCATTTGTAGAAGTGGAGGAGGTGAGTTCCTGGATCCCACCTCTCACTTTCCTTATGCCTTAGGTTGGGAGCAACCCAGATGGGCTCCAGCGCGAGAAGACAACCTTTCCACAAGGAATAATGCTGTGGGCCAAGTGTGCAACCAGTTCTACCGCTAATTAGGGCCTGGAGCAGAAACGATCATGTGTTTTCATTATGAAAAGCAGGAACTCCTGGCTTGTGCCACTCTCAGCTCTGCACACTGACAGAGAATTCCTCTGGAGAGGCAGCTCATAGCAGCCGTATTTCTTGCACACACATCTTATCCATCTTATAATCGATACCAAGAACACGTAACCACTTTAAATAACTTCATTTTCATTTCCAGAGCACCAAGTGCCCAGCACGAAGCATTTATCAAGACCAGCAGGCAGTGACCCCCCGCCCCGTGCTTACGCTGCGCTTGCGATCCCAGCGAGCGCTTTTCGCAGCATCCCTTCCCCACGGGGCTAACAGCTCTCACGGGTGAGGCATGGTTGCCCTCGAGTGACTGCATGTGGGACGGATTTCCAGCTTGCTGCATCTACCTTGATATTTCATCACACCCCTGAGGTTCGCACGCACGTCAGCGTGCTGCTGAATGGGTGACTGCAACGACCACACACTTTTAAGACTCTCCAGCAATCTAGCGCAAATAATTTTAGGCAAAGTCTTGATATTTAGTAATCTTTTTGTCTGTTTAGTCCCACTTGAGGATTCCTACTGTTTTTCTAAAAGTCCTCCTTCGGCAAATATCCATTTTCACATGTCACTGTCTATTGATTTCAATTTATGCCATGGAATTAACTGACACAAACATTACAGGTGTCAGAAAAATGTACCTACAACTTAATTGCATTGAGCGAAAGGAATAGCAATGGTCCCACTGAATATTCATAAGTGTAGTCGGGACTGGATGGTCAGAAGATGCCCTCCAGATCCGTGTTTCTGTGGAGGGTCAGTTATAAAGACTTTTTTCTACTTGTGGGCTTCTACTCACAGGTAAAGCTTGGAGGTAAGGGCTCAAAGTGCTGTAGAAAGTCATACCCACAAGGGGGGACAAGCCCTTGTGCCACGGCAAGATACCTTTGGATTTACTCCACAAACCAAAATTGCCTTTTTCCACCATTTCACATTGTACAGCCATTGCCTAATCACTCTTAACCATCATTACTAGCTCTTTTAGAACATCAGTGTTTTTTCAGATCTCTCACCCTCCTATTAAATTTTTGTGTTTTGGATTATTATTCCCAGAATTCTTAGTTTGCCTTTTTCCAGACAGAATCTCATTCTGTTTCCTGCTCATATTTCTAAGCCCTGGTTCCATTAGTGTTATTTCTCTGTCTTCACTTGGTTTACAGTTCTTTCCAGCACAGTGTCATGTGCAGATCTACTTAATGTACTTGGTTACACCTCCTTCCAGACCATTAATAAAAGTATTAAATAATGTTGCTGCTAGCACAAATCCATGCAGCACCCTGCTGTTCACCTCCATCATCCTCAAGACCACAGTCATCCATCACGGCCACCATTTATCACCGGCAAACAGACTTTGCAAACTAAAGCTGTTCCGTTTGAATTACGTCGCTAGCTCTGGGTGAGGACAAAAGGGAAGAAATGTCAAGTGTAGGGCAGAAGGAGGTGGGACAAAGGCTGGATGATGATATCACTCAAACCCGCTTCTTATCAAGGAATCCAAATGCGCTGATGGAGATAAATGTAATCTCTCACTGCATCCTACCACGTCCTGTAGCAGAGGTTTCCCTGATGCGCTCTGGTCTGGCACTATCACGAACCACATACTTGAAGGAGAAACTATATATTATCCCAAGAGTTGTTCCACCAGCCAATGCACAAGGGGAGTAG
Source organism: Grus americana (assembly GCF_028858705.1). Taxonomy (NCBI): domain Eukaryota; kingdom Metazoa; phylum Chordata; class Aves; order Gruiformes; family Gruidae; genus Grus; species Grus americana. Next base: position 6,364,265 of record NC_072854.1, on the reverse strand, counting down.
CAGTCACTGGCAGAAGAGAGGTACTGTTTGTTCCCACATAATTACTTCCGGTAAGAAATAATCACATACTCAGACACATGAACTAAAATCAAAGAAAGAGAAGTTCAGAGCAGGCGCGTTGCCACTCTGCTTGCTGCTAGGGGATGCTGGTAAAGCTGAATATCAAAACATCGTGGGCTGGAAGAGGGAATTATCTGGGGAATTCTATCATTTCTGGGCATGTACACCGAGAAGGACGTTGGCAGAAAGGCAGGAGAGGTTCTTTCCATCCGGGCTTCCTCTTTAGGAAAGCAACAGATTCCCCATGTACTTGTCTAGACGTGTGGCATGTACGGACTGATGTCAGGAACGTAAGCATTGCCACACCAAATGAAACACCTGAGGTCCAATGAGTTTGAGCTCCTGCCTTGACAGTGGTCGGCATCCCGTACCTCTGGGAGAGGTGTAGCTGTCCCGAAGCACGCAAAGCTGGCACAACCCCTGTCCTCCTTCTAGGGATTACTACCGAGGCTTCAAGAACGAAAGACTGTTTTAATCCCCGAAGCATGAAGTATAATAGTTTTACAAACTGTTAGATACACTTGTGAGAACTGTGGAGTCGCCGGCTAACCACAGAAATGTCCCAACCTCATCTGTAGGATAACGAGCCTCCAGAAGTCCAGAAAACTTGGTGAGAACTATGGGGGTTAAGCAAGTGAGAAAATCACATCCACAGGCAATACACGTAAACTAGGATGGCTGCTCTGGCCTGACTAGTTAGTTAATATCTGCTTCTGTTAGAAGAAACTTTCTCGAGTGTAATCGTGTTTAACTAAGAAATACACCCACAAAATCCTGTTTCTTTGAAGGCATAGAAACGAAGAAAAGCAAGTAGCTGTATTGCTCTGAAATAACCAAACTTTCTCCTGTAGCAATTTCTGTGCCCAAAAAGACCCTGCTTGTACTCACAAAATCCTTTAACAAACGCAAGTGAAACAAAGAAATGTGGAATTAGGTAGAATTAGAATTATGGAGCTAGAGTTTGTCTGGATAGTTGGTAGCAAAAAGCACTTAAAGAGAATACCACGGAAAAGTATTTCTTGAATGCAGATACATCTTGAGCTCTAAAAGTTGAATACACTGATGCATTTTAAAGGAATTGGTCCAGTAGCTTGCCAAAGCACCGGGAGTTCAGTTTTGAGCAGCTATGGGAAATAGAAGATATAGGACATATGTAGGAGGAAGTAGGAGGAAAAAATATTGAAATTATTGTGTGTTTTTAATTAAAAATAGCAGTTTGAGCAATCTAGTCAACTTACATTTCACTGCTCAGATATTATAATTATGGTTATAATAAACAAGTCTGAACAGAAAAGCAAAAGAGCAAGACAGGCAGCAAAGCATAAGGTTGAAAAGGGGGTAATAAAAATATGAGCTATAGAGAATAAGATTTCAGACAAACAAAACCCGAGACAATTTCTTAACTAAAATTTCTGAATTGCTGAGTACAGAGCGACAAAGACTAGAATGAACATAATGAATTTTACACAACAATTTCAAATAAATAGCTCATCTATCATGAAGGTTTCCTGCAGTGGGTCAGGTTCCTGAATCCACGCACGCACTGCTTGAACCAGCCCTTGTTTCTTCCATGGTGCTCAGGTGAGCAAATTTTTATCCCACATACGCATGAAGTGGCATTCATCCTCAGGAGCCTGCACAGAGCTTTCGCGCACCCCAGAATGGTACGTCTGATGGCTCGGCGCTGTTGGATTGGGCGTGATTACTTAATAATCAAATAATATTTTTTATCTTTAAATGTTTCCTTTGCTCACAATGCTGAGCAGTATTTTTTTTTTTTTAAAAAAAAAGGAGCAATTGTTTTTCTTTCATAATTTTAGATATTGAAACTGCTCATGAGAAAAGGGTGTTAAGTCTGATGTGCTGCCCGAATCCCAGTCGTGTGCTTACATTTGAATTACTTTACTATCCTATGTCATATAATCTACTAGGGCAATATGTTTCACTTTCTGTCCTAAACTATGGCCGTGTTGCTTTCATGTATTCAATAGCTGCTCACTGCCCGGGACTCAGGGGAAGTGATCCTTCTGATTTCAGGCGTACTTCATCCTGTCCCTAGCACAGACCACCCTGCCAGCGAGGCATCTCCTTGCGGTCCATCCCCCCTTCCTGCTGCAATCACGTAACACACGCGTGGTAACGACAGCCACGATGATGTTGCGCTAGGAAAACATTGAATTTCCTTGCCATGTGGCATTGCAACAATAAGAAAACCCTGCTCCAGCGAAAAGTGCCGACAGCAGCAAATATTTTGGAGGGTACTAAGTGTCAGCAGTGAAAACACCTGGGTGGCTGCAGGTTTAAGCGCATCCTCCCTGTTTAACCAAACACGATGGTGATGAGCATTACCTTTTTCCGCTTGGTGGAACCACGTGCAATAGGTTTTCTCATTTTATTTCTATATTTGAAACAGTCAGGGATGAGGTTTATTCCCCGCAACACCGCACAGCAACCCCGCGCTCCGACCTTGCTGCTGACTGAGCCTCCTCCATCTGCCCGACAACTGCTCGCAATTAACTGATGATTAAACCTGCCAAGATAACAAGCTGCTCACTTATTACCTGGGATGCTAAAAGGTCAAGTGCCAAGAGCAGAGAGAAACCTTTTGTCTTTTTTTTTTTTATAATATGAGGTCGTGGGGACGGCTTCTCGGTGCTGCTCTAGGTGATGAGGACAACAACAGCTCTTCAGGAGTGAAACCACCGTGGAATTTAGATGCAAAAGTATTTGCTTACATTAGGACAGACACCAGAGCTGGGCAGGCAGGGCAAAATGAGTAAGCGTTTCCTGTATTTTCTGGTGTTTTTCTCTGTTTAAACAGGCCAGCATGCAGGTGTAACAAACAACAGCATTTTAGCCACTGGCGAAAAGGAAACGTTTCCTGCTGCCCACCTCCCAGGGATCTGGTTTTCTTCCATGCGAAAGCATCTGCAGAACACGGACGCTTTGTGCAGGGAATCACGGGATGAGTCCATATCTTCATTCGGATCATGCAAAGTGGGATACAGGTGTGAAGGGGCCCGTGCAGTTGCGTGAAGAGAAGATAAAACAGCACTTCTTGACGCCAGAAGAAAACCGGTGCTGTCCTCTGATTAAGTGTGTCCTTGTCGCTAGCAGGGAAGCCAGGCACACCCTACCCATCCGAAATGAGCAGGTTGTTCAGCCAGCAAGATTGCGTTCTGTTCAATCAGCAGCACAACAAAAGGAAATTGGATTTTTTTTTAATGCAGAAAGCTGTCTGGACCTCTTCGTACTGTTAGGAAATGTAAGGAAAGGTGTGAATGCGCAGTCTAATACAGAATTTCCTGTTCTTTCCTTGATTCCCGACACCTTTTGGCAAAAGGCAGGGTTAAGATTATAAACTGAGACACACCAAAACCTTATGCTGTCTTGAGCAACTGTTCAGCTGCAGCTGACTTGCATGACTGTAAATGCAAATTCTCATTTGCAGAATTCACATTGAATTCATTGTGACTACTCAGGAAAATAAATTACCTAAGCATGAGATGAAAGATCTGGCTACCAATACGTATGATTTGTGCTCCAGCAGGCTCCAGAAAGGGTTACAAGAGTTTATTTACAAATATAAATTATAATTTCTAATCTTAAGGTGTACTATCTTTGAAGTTTTAGAAGCTACACAGGACCAGATCCAGAATTATGTGGGCATCTAATTTCTATTTAGGTCCCAGTTGATATCACTGCAGCTCCATGCCTGGATGCTAATAAGGTATGAGCCTCAACAGTGGTATTATTAAGTCCAGAGTAACAAATGGTAGTGTTAACGTTATCTCATGGCAGTGCAATCTTTAACCCCAGTTATCCTAGCCCGTTTTTTGAGTCAGCAGAGAGAAGATGGCAATGCCTAATTTACCTTACCCTAAAGCAGATATCTAAATTAGGTACCAAAATCTTTCCGGAAGTGATTTGCTTTTTTTCCACGGAGTATACGGGCAGCCTGGGATCACCAGCTCAGCTGTGCCCACCTGGCAGCCACCTAAAATTAGCATTGCTAACTCCACGGAGCCTCTTCACTCTCAGTAGCGCTGCCCTGGGCTTTGGTAGGCGCCTGTAAATTAAGCCGAGTCTCACGGGGGAGGTCTGGAGGACCTGCTAGTGAAACACAGCGCAGGGACAGCACAGGCGATAAATTAAGCTACAGGACAAAAAGGAACCAATGGTTAAGTGGAACTTGCTGGGCTTACCTTCAGTAATTGACAAAAATTTTGCTCTTGTGCAAGTTTTGCATGAGGAATTTCCATCAGAACGTGCATTGTTTTAATACCTTCATTAAACCAGTGTGAACCCAAATGAAAACTCTTATTGATGTTTAGGTAGGCTAATAGAATGTCAAAGGGAATTATAAATCTGCTTTTATAATGTAAATCTAAAAATTCATCCCTGAGCACCTTAAGTTAAAGGTAGAATAAACTGTAAGAAACATCCACAGCTCAATTTTTTAAAAAGTAGGGGGGTTTAGTGTCGGTACTGCTGTATCTTGCCAACTGATTTCATCCATTTTCTCCCTTTGATTTATTTCTTCGTATCCCTCCCTCTAGAAGGAGCAACACTCTCTGATCAAATGTAAACATTAGACTTGAACTAGGCGCCTTCCTGGCCTCTCCATCCTGCCCCGGGAGAGGAACGGGCACGTCGGGAGCGTAACTCATCTCACCTAAGAAATCCCAGCACTTGATTCAAGCCCGCAGCCCCAGTTTCTCTGCAGGGACTGTCTCAGGTGTAGCAGAGATCTAGATGTCTACAGCAGATCAAGCTGGTGAGATGAATCCTATCGTAGGCATCCAGACTTGAGTCCAGCTCAGCCTTTAAATCGATACGGCTGTTCCCTACATCAGCGTGTTTAAAACTTTCCCATTTTCATGGGAATGCTGCTCCCGATTTGGGTTAGCAGAGCTTTTCTCTGCTGTCTGGCAGGTCCACCTGCTTCTCCTCCAAAATCATTGGAAGCACCTGGGCCCAACTAGACACTTCTTTAGATAAGTCTCAACCTAATATTTCCAGTTTCATATCAACCCGAGATAGAGAAACTGGTTTTGGAGGAGCAACGCTATCTTTAAATAGCTCCGAAAATGAACACGATGCAAAAGGCTCCCAGAGGTATGTTTGTGTAAATGTAAGCATATGGTTCTACATTTGTTTTCATATTAATGTTATTTTAGTATCTATTTCATTGCTAGCATTGGAAAGGACTTAACAATATACTGATAGTACACATTACAGTCCTCCCACATGAATTGTTCCCGAACGTAGCGATAAAGCTTTTCCAGCACTTTATGCATCAGAAATATTTATTCATTTGCCTTCATGGGAATATAAGGCAAAGAGAATTAAATCAATAGCTTTGCAGAGGGTTTTGTTTCTCCGTTAAGTCTCCAAAATAAAACTGACAAACTGATTAAACAGATCACATCTTGCAGTTTCCAAAGTCTGCTTTATGGTCTAGTCCGTGGTATTAATCAAATGCTGAGCCAGAGGAAAACATTGATCAAACTCTTATAGAGAATAATAGAGTCAGACCCTTCACTGGCGTAAAACGGAATAATTCAGTATCTCTACCTCAGTTTATATTGGCTGAATGTCTAGTCCACAGGCTTTACACCGACAGCTCTTTTGAAAAAATCTGTGTATTAGACACCATGTATTTTCACTTTCCTATTCACATGATAGTAAAACATTTAGACAGCAAGTTCTTTGAGGCAGGGATTTCCACAGCTGTCTACCACGGGCTGTGTGAAGATATAAATTCCATATATTGCAGGAGAAATAGGTTTTCCCACCCTCAAAAGGGTCATTCTTGCTGAAGACACGAGTCCCTGCACCTGTTTTCCATTGCGCTCTCAGCGCGATGTGCTCATCGCTGACCGTAAAAACACAACTCTGAGCTCCTCAGAGCGAAACCGCGCGTCAGAGCTGCGGCCGGGAAGGAATTTCCCAGAGGTCTCAACGTTGGGGCTTTTTTTAATATTCTTTTGTGGTAGGTGGCATGGTCTACTTCTAGGATCTTCTGAAATTTTGCCAATCTCACCTGCTCATTAGCACCCGTGTTCACCCAGCAGCTGTTCCCACCACCCCTGGGTGTCCCAGGCCACAGGGCATTTCCCCAAAGCCTAAAATATAGAACAAAAACCACAAGTTGAATGCAACAACAAGAAGAGAATAAGATATATGAGGAGCCTACAGTACCTACAACAGGTAGGAACTGTTTTTGCAGTCGTGCTTACTTTCATGTCATCTCATCAACAGGCTATCTACATCCTTGCTGTGCCTGTTATCTACCAAATCATAATCCTACAGACAGACCCCATGTGTCTGCAGTGTCAACCAATATATTTAAAAAACAAAACAAAACAACAAAAAAAAAAGCAAGGGAGAGAATGCTGTTATGGTCCAAGATCACAAGGGACAATCCAGAAGTCTAGATTTCCTCCTGATCTTGACTTCTTTCCCTTTCCTCTCTTTGCCTCTTTTTATAAGCCCCGTGCTTTGCTATTGCACTTGCAGCAGACACTGCCCACGAGTCCCTCACCTGGGGACATGACTTTTATATATAGGGCTTCTATATAAATAACCGGGTCAGCTCTAAGATCCATCTAGTCCAAGATCTTGCCTCTGACAGTGGCCAGCAGTGGATGCCTAGCATAAGAAAAGACAATTGCACTGATATTTCCCAAGGATACCGCAGCTTGGGGCATTTTATTGTAAGGGCACTTGTGAAACGATGGAGTCCATATCATAGATTAGATTTTAGATTAGATGTTAGAAAGAAATTCTTTACTGTTAGAGTGGTGAGGCACTGGCACAGGTTGCCCAGAGAAGCTGTGGATGCCACATCCCTGGAAGTGTTCAAGGCCAGGTTGGATGGGGCTTTGGGTAACCTGGTCTAGTGGAGGGTGTCCCTGCCCATGGCAGGGGGGTTGGAACTGGATGGGTTTTGAGATCCCTTCCAACCCAAACCTTTCTGTGATTCTATGATTCCATGATAGAATCCCAGAATGGTAGTGGTTGGAAGAGACCTCTGGAGATCATCTGGTCCAACCCCCCTGCTATAGCAGGATCACCTGGAGCAGGTTGCAGAGGATGGCGTCCAGGCAGGTTTGAATATCTCCAGAGGAGAGCCAGGAACTGCAAAATTTGGATTGCACCCTTTCATGCCAGGTTACTATTCACCCCTGAGCTAACCACTTCTTATCTCCAGTAACTCACTTGTGTAGGGAGTATTCTTCAGACCTCCCCACCAACCTTTAGCATTGTGGCAATGCAAAATAGTTGGAAAAGTTAGAAAAAAGGGACCGCTGCTACAGGACCCTGAACTCATCCCGCTGAAGGGTGAGATAGCAGCAGGGTGAGACAGGCTCCTTGTCACCTCGATTGGACGTTCAATTTCAGGTTGCGTGCAGCCTCGTGCACAAACCCAAATCAATTACTGCCTCAAAAGTGTCCTGGGAGTAGTTTTACATAAACCGTTGCTTATGCTCCTCTTATCTCGGCACAATAGGATACATTCAGCGCAATAATTAGGAAGACAGATTCCCCTTATAAACATTTTCTGCTCTTGTGTATACTTTTGCCATTTTCGAGCCCTGTGGGACCATTAGCAACAGACCAGTAAATCTTCAAGATCTATTCCCCATATGAACACGATTCTCTGTAGTTTGCCAGGTTACAAGAAATATAATTAGGACTCCTTCACCTGACAGATTAATGAGTCGAACGGCAAAGGCCAGATAGCAGTAAATTAAACACCTAAAGACTGCGATCTCCGCACGTAATATAATCATGAAATAGCACATCTTTTGTAACGGCCTCGGCCGTTTCAACACATAAATTTGTTATAACATATCAGTTTTATGGTACTTTTTTATTGTACCTTGGTATAAATATTTATACTCATAGCTTGCCTTGCCAGTAAATATTTAGCATTTTGTTCTAAACGGTGACAGCCCCGAGTTCATACACACAAAATGCTGCATGGATTTGTCACGTGAAAGCATTTAATGAGCCACCGAGAATGTGCATTTGGCAATAATCACCTTTTAGAAGAACTAACAAATGCTCGACAAGCTGCTTGTTAAATCCTGCGCGCCCCCGGACTCGAAAGACAGAGCTCCCGACGTGGTGAAAGCAGACACATCCGTCCGAGGCCAGCGTGTTTGATTAGGTTATATTAACACACACTCGTGGAGGAAAAAAAAAAAAAAAAACAACGAAAAACCAGATCTCTGCTAAGGTGCTTAATCCTGTTTCAACAAGAAATAGCAGGATTAAGTAATTTTAGGGGCAAATTAAAAAAAACCCAACAAACTGATCAAGTAGTTTTGTACTTGCAATGAGGGTTTATCCTATTGATGCCATCGGGAAAAGTTAAAGGTTTTATTTGGGATTAGATACTGAATTCCTGCTCTCTGTAGGAATTCAGAAGAAAACAGGGTTCTTGCTTAATTTTTATCATAGTGACGCCTAAAAAAACAAGTTAGAGCACGAGCTGATTTCTCACATATCTTAAAGTTCCCCAACATCTTATCATTTAGGTGTAAAATGAGATGCAACAGCTGATTCAGTGGATGATCATCAGCAAAGCCGCACGGTATGGCTCACGATAATAAAAAAAGAATTGCTTGCAACACTCAGCTTTTCAGTTCTCATCTTTTACAGCTAGCCAAAGAGCCCCCAGCCCGGCCGCGCTTTGTGTGGGCAAGCTCTCCGCAAACACATACTCTAGCAACTCATTAGCTACCTTGATTTCCTCAGGGTGGGATTCATCTCACCTAATTAGCCATTGCCACACCACCGGTCCGCACAAGGCCCCTCTTGCGGGCTCCCCGCCATCCACAGGAGAGCTAGCCACCTCCCGAGAGCAATTTGTTTTGCCCGAAGACGGAGTGAAAGACCCCGAGAAGGTGCCTCCATCTCCCCAGGGTCGTTAGCGGAAGGCTGAATGATGGGTTTAGACTAGACACCTAGGTTTTAGACAGCTAAAGTTAGGTGAGAGAAACCCTACCCTGTGAGTGGGAGCTGATCCCGCTTCCCCACGCGGCTGCATTGTTCTGCTCAACAAAAGGGTCTTTCTTCGAGGTGAGGCTCAGGATGGTCGTCCCAACGAAGGGAGGCCAGGAGCGTTTCCAATGGAAATTTTTCACAGGAAAAAGACCTTTCCCCACCTTTTCATGGGAAAAAGTTCCTTTCAAATGTCTCAAAAAAATCCAAATCTAAGCACAGCATTTGATATCTTGTCCCCTCAGAATCAAGTATCTCAGAGTATGCCTGCTGGCCCCAAGGGCTCCATGAGAAAAAAATGCAAATTTGGTGTTCCTCCAGGTACAAAGTTTAGCAGTTTACTAAGGTTATCATGCGTATGACGACTGTGTGTGTTGGGTAGACACACAGCAAAGCAGTTCTTCCAACCCTGCTGATACTTTCACCACTAAATACTGAATTCAAGTAGAGCGATTCTGCTAAAAAAGTAGAAGGGTTGCACTTGGTGTCACCCAGTCATGGTATGAGCTGACATGGAATCATGGAATCATAGAATCACAGAATAGTTTGGGTTCAAAAGGACATTTAAAGATCATTTATTTCCACCCCTACCCACCATAGGCAGGGACACCCTCCACTAGATCAGGTTGCCCAAAGCCCCATCCAACCTGACCTTAAACACTTCCAGGGAGCCAGGGGCATCCACAGCCTCTCTGGGCAACCTGTGCCAGTGCCTCACCACCCTCATCATATGAATTTCTTTATATCTAATCTAAACCTACTCTCTTTTGGTTTAAATCCATTAGCCCTTACCCTTCAAAAGCAGAAAGTCTCTCTCCATCTGTCTCATAAGCCCTCTTTAAGTACTGGAAGGCCACAATTAGATGTCCCCAGAGCCTTCTTTTTTCCAGGCTGAACAACCCCAACTCTCTCAACCTGTCTCCATAGGAGATCATCTTCGTGGCCTCCTCTGGACTCACTCCAACAGCTCCATGTCCTTCTTGTACTGGGGACCCCAGAGCTGGATGCGGTACTGCAGGTGAGTGGAGTACAGGGGAAGAGTCCCCTCCCTCGACCTGCTGGCCACGCTTCTTTTGATGTAGCCCAGAATAAGATTGTCTTTCTGGCCTGCAAGCATGCACTGCCAACTCATATCATATCATATCATATCATATCATATCATATCATCAGGTGTTATCAACATAGCACCTCTGCAGCCAAATCTACATTCAGGTAGTGAATCTAAATTCAGGCGGTGCTGGTGGGATGGGGGCACCCTACAGCCTGGGGGTGCTCCTGGGGCAACAGCAGTGCCATGGCCCAATGTGCCTCCTTGGGGGGGGGGTGGCAGTAGGGATGCATCCAGAGGGGTTCACAGACCCCAAGCCACATCTCGGGGTGCTCCCTCAAAGACACCACAGCAGCGTGCACAGCGCAGCACCACGGTGTCCTGTTGTTCGTCAGCGCTGACAACTGCTTTCAGAGTCAAGTGGTGGGAAAAGGATTGGGCTATCATGAGGAAAAGCCAGTGCGGCCACCAGACAGGACAGCATTGCTACACCGCATCCCTCATCTGTGCCCATGCCCTGCAGAATCCACTATGAGCATCCCCCGGCACAAAGTTCATGCCCCCCCCAAAAAGAAGCCCGGGAGATATTTATTGTCACGAGTCACGTTTCTAAGGCTGATTTAAAACCCACCCCTTTCTCCAGCTGCTAAAACAGCAAAGGGTGACCACCAGGATTTTAATAGTCCTGCAAAACCAGGAGTTGACAGAGGGTAAGAGGCTCAGAAGATCCCATTCTTCAGGGAATGAGATTTATTCAGCATTTTGCTGAGGTTTTTTGACATAAAAGCAACTGATCCCTGGCCAGGGGTGTCAGGGCTGGCCTCTCCAGCAGCTCCGGGACGAGACAAGCACTGCAAAACCCAGAGCAGCTCACGTTTTTTTTTCCCCTTTGACACCGGGATGCTGGCAGGTCGCAGGGGGCGGGGGAAGACGCGTGAGACGGAAGGGGCCTGTTTTGGCTACGTCCGTGTGGGCGTACGGCGGCGACCGTCGGTTTCGGTTTGTGTGAGCGTGGAGCCCTTGCTCGCGCAGCGGCTGTGCAGGAGTGTGGGTGGCACAGAGTGCCTGTGTGTGACAGACAATGTGGGTTTGGGGCTGCGCAGCTGTGGTACAGACGAGTTTGTCTGCGAGCATGTCCCGTAAATGCTTCTACTGTTAAAGGGAACCGTTTCATAACAATGAGGGGAAAAAAAAATAATAATAATACTACGCTTTGTCTGTTGGGGCGGGAGGCTGCAGGCTGGTACCCGGGCAGCTCCCCAGCCCAGTCCAGTCCATGTCGCGGCAGAGGCAGAACACTCCTCAACTATAAAGACGACCAGAACGTGCAGTTGTTCCTCCCCAAACCAAAAGCTTGTGTTTGGAAACAAGCAGCCCTTTGTTATATCAATCCCAGCTTCTGACCTCGGACAGTTTTAAACCAAAATGGTTAGTGTGCCTTTTTTTTCTTTAAAAAAAAAAACAACCAAAAAACAACCAAACAAAAAATAATCCTGTCCTCATTTCCATAAATGTGAAGAAGAATAAATTTTCCCCACTTTTGCCGCTGTCATTTTCAAGTAACTATCAAAGCAAGAGGGTTACACTGGACGTGCGTCAGTGTGGCTGATGGGTGAAGTCACCCTCACTTCTCCTGGGCCTGGGGGGCAATAAAACCTCTGTGGGCTCTGCTGGGCACGGGGGGCACGGGAGGGGATCTTTTATTTCACGGCTTGCCCAGCTGTTGGGATGGGATTAAGACATGGATAAAAAGGTGATGGACAACCTCTCTGAGCTGCAAGCGGGCAAAGCAAGTTTTTCAGGGATGGCTCATCCCCGTTTCACTGCCCCAAAAAGCTCTCTTAGTGCTGGCCATTCCCCTCAGTGTGAACACTGGAAACCAAGTTAATTCATAGGGGCTAAAGCAGATCGCTGAAACCCCAAGTACTGAAATACGCCTCATTTATCAGCCTATCTCTGTCTCCGTATGATCTACACGATAGGGATGAATATTAACTTCCTTTGAAGAAAATAAAGCGAAGCAGCCACATGTTTTACCTGGCAAACGTATGCAGGGGTGATTCATTCCAAGAACGCTCTGAAAAATCCCCACCTCACTTTTACCTCTAGGAAATTCCCTTTTCATGGGAATGAAAATCGCTGCTCCCACGCCCACAGATCGCAGGGCTTTGGCACTTCGAAAGGCTACGGCCGCGTTGCCGCAGCCTCGCTCATTGAGATCGCTCTGTGACAAGCAAAGCACAAGCAACGCTTTCCCCTAAACGGATGGGTTTATTTTTATTATTTTTATTTTTTAATCGGCTCATTTTTACGGTGGGCTTAAGCAGCTTCCTATGCTCCTGTTGTTGCTTTTAATTTTTTTTCCCTACTTCGGGTGAAGCCCCTGCAGGGGAAAAAAAAAAAAAAAAAGATAGAGAATAAATAAATAATGAAGAAAATGTTTCTCTTTCCCTCTCGATGTCAGGAATGTATGGAAAGCTTTAGGCTGCAGCAGTATTTTGACACTGCGCGCAGCACTGCTCCCCTCCCCTATTCCTTTGAGGTTCATCTTTCAGACCACAGCTCTGTTCCGCTGCCAACTCGTTGGAAGTGTTTAGTGACTGGAGAACTGTTGCCTGCTCTCTTCAGAACTTCACACTTCATTTTTCCAGATCCCTGCGAGCAGCAGCAAATATTTCACCAGCCTGGTTTGCTGGCTACCACCATAAATCAGACTTAGGACCCAAAAAAATATCCAGGCCTGTCAAGGCATTAAGCTTTTATTTTCAGGCTGGATCCAGTGGTAAATGAGGGCTTGTATTTTCCTTTAAAACTGTAAAGGGATTTTAAGGATTGTCGTTGGACAATGGCCAGATTCAAAAGATACAATGCAGAATGTAACTGGTTAGAGGAGATTTGAAAAAGTCTTAAGTATGAAAAATGGCTTTTCTTAAAGGTTTTTCAATGAAATGTGAAGCCGGACTTGAATTTCATAAAGGCTTTGGCATAGGCTGTTTATGAGGAAATCAATTGGGAAAGCGAAGAGGACGATGCTCCCGACCGTTTGAGGGGCTGTTTGTCCCAGCCTGTCCCTTCGGATCCACCGGGCAGAGATCTGCCGTGGATATCAGAAACACAAGAGCCAGGAGAAATGTATCAAATGATTATTTGCTTGATATTAATCGCTTTCAAAATTAGATATAAAATAGGAACCTGTATAACACTGTGGGGAAGTTTGTACGGCAAAGATGCTCGGGAAACTCGCTCCTCGCTGTCCAGCCCAGAATTAGATTGCAGTAGGGTTTTTTCTCTAACAGCCTCTTGAAGCAAACAACTCCAGTTCCCTCCGTCTGCTCTTCATTACCCTAAACAAGCAATGAATAGAAACTAGATGGGGAATCTAGGAGCGGGGCTTCATTGCCAGCATTGTCACAGGCTCGCTCTGCGACCTTGCATCGCTAGGATTCAGCAGTCTGGGAGCTGTATACGAATGGTCTTTTTTTTTTTTTTTCATGATAATAATGACCAAACTCATTTGCACAATTTAGCTTCAAAAGATGCCGCAAAACTTCCAGGCAGCAGCAAGCTGAACATCAGCAGAAATTGCCAACTGAGGCACCGTCATGCGTCCCGTGCCTCAGTTTCCCCCACACCTGAGAAAGGAGGAGGACACTTGACCCAAAGTGATGAGGGATGGAAATGTAGCTTTTCCCATTGCTCCCATCCCGGATCGCCTTCTGGCTCAGCCCCTCTGACCTGGGGAGAGCACAGGTCTGTTCCCAACTGTGCTGCATATTCCCAGGGTTATGCGAAGCAGGTTGGTTCGGTATTCTTGTCCTGGAGAGAGAGTTGCGTCATTCACCATGGCGAGGTGTTTTGAGGACAAGCTGACTGACACTCGCTTGGTGACAAAAACATACAAAACTGTAATTAAATCAGATCTATTGGAACTTTTTTTCCCCCATTGGGCAAGTATCCCTTCCCCAGCCTCCCCATTAGCCTACACCATCCTATCTGGCAGTAGACATGGCACTTCGGGACATGGTCTAGTAGACACGGTGGTGTTGGGTTGATGGTTGGACTTGATGATCCTAGAGGTCTTTTCCAACCTTAAAGATTCTATGATTCTATGACACTATGATTTTGCAGCTCCTGCTCCTGGTCCCAAAAAACTTGAGGATAAGACACCAGCTTTTGCATATTGTGTGCTTCTCCGCTTCCCTTAGTGCCTGCAGCATGAGCTAACCAAGATGAGCACCGGCGTTCACAAATATCAGCTACTTGACCCCCAGAAATGCCCTTCCGTTACGCTGCACCGCTCGGAAATGTCAGCATCCTTCTCGTCGTGCAGGCAGGTAAAGTTCCAACGTGTGCGGGAGGGACGGCGGCTTAACAAATCGCCTCTCTATCAGCTGGGCCTCCGTTACCGTCTGTGCACGTGCCCTTGGGCCACCTCGAATGGGAATTAAGGTGATTTAGCTGAGTGTGTGCTCACCAGGGGCTTAGGCTGTGTCGCCATGCCTCACAAGCCGAGGCGGATTCTCAGCCTGGCAGATCATCCCCGCCTGTCAGCCGGCCATGAATGGGAAGGGATTACGTGTCTGAACCACCCCGTTTGCACAACCTGTTCAGAGTGACACACAGACGGGCCCCGAAGAGCGGCTCCGCAAAGGTGTTTCGGTACCTAAAGGATTTCCACAGATTTCACTCCCTGGCTACTGTGGAAGAGCTGAACCTCGGTATGTCAGGGCAGACAGAAGTTTTGGTAAACTCTCTGTGTCACAGACAACGAGTGCACTCTGAGAGCTCTTTTTTTCTGTGAAGATTCATAAAACGTGAGCAAAAGCATTGAAGCCACAGGAGAAAAGCCCTTACGGAGCTGTACCCGGTCCTTGTTCCTTTTGTCTCTCGAGGGGCTGACTCCCAAGCAGATGGCATGCCTGAGATAAACTACATAATTTAAGATTTCTTTACACAGCAACGACGCTGCTCTCTGCACTCACAGGAGATGGTCCTTCGGGTGCTCTTTGCACATCCTGGCTAGAGGCAAGGGGTCTCTGGAGACCCTCACCTCCCAGGGTGAGCCGGGGGCATTCCCCGCCGCAGGCATTGCCAGCTCCCCCAGTAAATGCCAAAGCCTCCCAAGGTCCCTTTGCCTTGTCTGCCCTGGCTGCGTCTGATCTGAATGGCTTCCTTTTACATTTCCCCGCCGGTGCCCATATTCTGCTCTGCTTATTGCTTGCTACCTCTCTCGCAAGATTTCCCACCTCCTCTGACCTTGCTACCGCTGCGTCTTGGGTGTTCTGCGTTTGAGGCTGCTTCAGCAGTAGGCTCCGAGTCAATTAATTTTCCAAATCGCAGCTAAGTCAGCAAGGCATTCATGAGCGGCAAAGTGGGGAGGCCAGCCGTACGCCGGGAAAAAAGGAGTTTAGTTTCCCAATTTAGCCTGGCGTGTAGCAGGGGTGGCCAGGAACCGGCGCTGGCTGCGAAGCAGGATAATTTTCCAGGTATGCTGAGAGCGCAGGCATCACGCTTGGAGTAAAACAGAAACAAAAGCACCAGCCCTTTCCCCCATGGCAGGATCAGACCCCCAGCAAAATTACTTCCTACGCCAGGAGCTGACATAAGACTCCACACTTCCAGGCAAATAAACACCTCTTCATTTCAGTGGCTATCTGACACGGGTGGAACAGAGGGCAGGTCAAAGCTTACAGCTCCTTTATGTTTTTAATAGCTATGAACACAGTGCTGGTGCTTAAAAAATACGCTCGTTAATAACTGACGAGCATGAAAGGGCAGCTTGGTGGTTAAGGCGGGTGATTCTTTAGAGACCGGTTCCACCATTGCCTCCGCTGCAGACTTCTGGGGTGATGTGGGGGCAAGTGGCTTTGTACAAGCGTATAAACAAGTTCCCACAGGGTGAGCTACGGCCAGAGCTCCAACTGAGTCATCTCCACCATCGCAAGTGCATTTCTTTGCCCCCTGATGCTGTGGGAGCAGGCAGAGGGGATGGGCACCTGGTACCTGACACTTGCCATCGGTACCTCAGGGTAACAAACACGCACAGGGACCGAGGTGGAGGAGAAAGCTCACGTCCTCGTTTACCCTGCGGCAACTTCTTGTGTGCCCACACTCCCAGCCGAGCACTGGTGTGGTCGTAGCACGGGTAGGTGCATCCCCACTGCTTAGCGTGGGTCAAAACCACACTGAAGATGTGACACCACAGCTTCCACGCCAGGAAGCTACGAGCTGATTCAAGAAACAGGGATATACTACATTTTTGAGGTGTACGCTACATCTTTACGATGTTTAACCTCGTTAACTTGCCCGCAGCCAGTTTTGTCTGACCAAGCTGCTGTGCGTTGGTGTACAGACAGACTTTCCTCCACCCCTGTTCCCCCCGCACTTCAATAAAGTTAATAGCTCTCTCCTACCAAGCAGATGGGTTGCAAAGATAAACACATCACGGATCGCGAAGCACGCAGACGCGCTGATGATAGGGTGCAGCTAAATGCTTTGGAAAGATAACAACATGAATACACTTGGCCACATAAAAAAAAAAAGAAAAAAGAAAAAAAGGACCAGGGCCCATTCTTTGGGCAGGTGGCCAACAGGCATGGCTTGGTCATGTCCATGGTATTCACTCTAGCCTCCAATCAGGGTGATCACCTCCAAACTGCCCACTGGGAACGGTCCCTGGCCTGTGCTGACTCCTGAGCTGTGCCAGGCGTTGTATGAGAGAACCCAGGCCAAAAGCTTGCCCAGACCTCTCCTAACGATTCTGTTAGGGCAAGTCCATGCTAATAACGACCATCAATGTGTCTACTGCACTGGTTAATTTATTAGTATAAATGTCCCCTTTCAGACTGGCTTTCACCATTGAAATGCCTTTTCTTTCGACAACCATCTTTATTGTCACCGTTTCATTGCCCATCACGGCTCTGTGCTGTGGACATTTGCAAGAAAATGCGACTTTGTGGTCAAATGTCATCAGTTGTTTCCTCGGCCTTCTCTGCCAGATGGACCACCTCTTTTCCCCTTCTCCCCACCTCCTTCCTTCATGTAAGGAAAACAAGAGTGACTTTCATTAGAGGGTCTGAGAGCCTCCTGCTCCTGTGACCAGGGTCCACCTGATCACAGTGGAGTGGGTGTAAAACCAGAAGAATTGAGGTTTGCTTTGAGGGAATTCGCGAGTCTTTTCTGAAGTCCCTGCCACCGTGGCCCTTGGCATTGGTGAAGAGCTTAACTGTGCCCATCTGATTTTGGGACCCTCAGCACTGAGCCAGCTCACAGCCCAGACCCAGAGCAAGCCAGATCCTTCGCACCCACCCCATCCACATCATTTTCACAAACCCCAGATGCGCAAGTGGCTTGGGGAGGGACAAGGTAAATTTTAACCTGGTTTGCTCTGATTTTCATTACATTGCGGGAAGGATTAAACAGGCTGAGAGCTTGAATTCTGTTTGCTCTTAATTTTCGCTGAAATTGGTTCACTTGTTGCATGTAAATGCCTCGAGTTCCTTTAACGTGCCCTGTGCTAGAGGTTTTTTTTTCACCTTAGCAAAACCTTCACACAGAAGCATCTGTCCCTGCAGCCGACTCCTCTAGCTATTTATCATCTTTGCTTTCCCAGAGTTGCCTCTCTGTCATATGCGAGGAGGCACGTCTGGACAGTCATGCCCTTTACGACTGCGGTCTCCTTTTCTCACCTCGACTCCATCTGAGCCTCGCGCACAATCTCATGCCCTCCGAAACCCAGCTTTTGCAAGAGTGCCTCGGGAGCTGTGCAAGCAGAGGGAGCGTCGGCCACTGTGCAGGTGGCGTGTCCCACTGCGGGCCTCCCTCTTTCACATTCATTGATATTTATTTATACAGCTCCTCCCTCCCTCCCTGAAAGGTCTTTACCTTTCTTTTATATTCAAATGCACAAACGTAAGCAACCCTTTGTGACAATCTCAGCTCCAATTGTCTGCCTAGAGCTGTCTGGCTGGATTTTTCCAAAAGATCCCATCCCATCCTTGACTTTTCTCCCTACGTTGACTATGGCAACACGTCCTCAGCTTCAGGGCCTGTGGCAGGTCCCATCTACGAGCTGGAAAGTCAAATTCACAAATGGTTTAGGTGGGCCTAGCTCTGTTGAGGTGGGTCATCGATGAGCAGGATATGTCAAGCTTTTCAGCTCTTTCCTGCCCAAGTCTCATCACTTGCTGAGCCCTTTCGCAGCCTCTCTGCTCCCATCCTGGACATGGCCCCTCCTTACAACCAAGCCCCAGCCTGCCTCCTAAATTCAGCATCACCAATGGAAGCTCTGGCTTCTCCAGCACTCCCGGCTCCCAGTAACACACTCCAGTAACACACTCCAGTAACATGCCCATGACAACCCTCGCGTGAGGCCAGAAACCAGTGCAGGCTAGTTAACAGCGATGTTGTGTTAAGGAGGAGGTGGTGGTGAGGTGGAGCAGATGGATCCCCATAGCAGGTTATGACACTGATACATATACATTGAGTAGCTAGAAGGGGGTAAGTCCCGATCAGGCTTTCTGCTACTGGTTCCAGACACTTTGGTATAAATATTGAATTTTGAAGCATTACTAGTTGATTTCTGGGATGGGGTGGTGTTGGTCAGCAGTTTTGTCGTAGTACTGGGAAGCCCAAGCAAAACTAGAACTGGGAAAAAAAAAATCGATTAAAATGGCTTCCCATCAGAAACTTTAATCCAAATAACTTTCACCTTTTTTTTTTTTTTCCCCCTGAGAAAAAGACTTAGATGCAAAAAGACACTTTCCTGAAATAAAAGAATTTACTTTGGAAAAACTCTGTTTCAGAAGGAAAAAAAAAAAGGGGGATTTTTTCATGTCATACTACAACTGCTCTTTTCTTTATAAGGTATTTGGGTAACTTTGATTTCCATGTATTTGGATAACTCTGATTTTTTAATGCCTCGGTAGTAGTGTAAATATAACACAGCAGAGAGATGAAGTCATTTGATACTGTGGCAAGATGTCGAATAAGACCTGGTACAGTAGATGAAATAGCCTATTTATTTATTGTATATCATTTCATTATTTTTTTTTAAATAAACATTAAAAGCAGCTGTTAGCACAAACAGCAAAGCTTATCTTATTCCTTAAATCAAAATCTACCCTTTCGGTGATGTCATATAATAGTTTGACTCTGACACGTAGCATTGGCATTTCCTGCAAAATGGAAATAATAAGACGGTGGGTTTTGCTGAGCACTTCCTCCACACATACGTAGACACGTGTTTCTCCTCCTACCTCCCCCTTGTCTGTAATCTCTGCTCTGATGAAGTGTGACCAATCCAGAAAAAAATTATTATCTGGGATGGTGGATTCGATGGAAAAACATCATTTATTTTCCACCCAGCAAAATTCTTTTTGTTACTGCTCTTTGATAAACCATGGTTTGTGTTCTCTTCAGAAGCCTTGACAATGGTAGACAGTGCCTTTTCATCACTTGAGTGCTTTTTGCTTTCGGTCACTCGGCTATATATAGGAAAGTCTTTGTTCTGTCCCCCTTGGATCACAGCTACAAACACGAACCATGGAGGACACTCAAGCCTTTCCATGCTTCTCGGTTGTTCTCCTGCGAGAAAGCAGCCGCACAAACAAACAGGCTGCTTTGTTTGTACTTTCTCTGAAGTTGCAATTTCTTCCACTAAATGTTTATGCATTCCAAAGTCGAGCAACTTGCCTTGCATCTTGGGAACCCAGCGCTGGTGATTTACAGTACTTGCAGGAAGACTTGGAGATGTATATTTAATGGTTCAGTTAACGAGTTAATTAGCATGTTGGGTTTTTTTTTTCTCAAAGCTAAACTTCTGCTAAAATCAAAACACAGCTAGCATTTATTTTGGTGCTAATGGGAACATTTTCATAAACCCCAAATTTAGAGCCAGTAGAAGGATCCTGGCTTGGCGCACTTTCAGGACAAGGGCTCGATCCAAAGCTTTTTACAAAGTCCCCGGAGCTTCTCCCTCTCTTTCAGCAAGTTTGGAGTCAGCTGTTCAGTTTAGGTGTAGGCTGTATAAGAGAGGGCAATCTCCACTTAGGGTCCTCAGTGTCCTCAAGCCTGACCTGGAGGACCTATCTCTAGGATTCAAAGTCGAAGATGATGTTAATGGTACCTTGGGTCCCTGGCATCCCAGCACTGGACGCTGTGCTGGGCATGAGCGACAGGCTGTGAGCAGAAGGAGCTCCTGAAAACCCTGGTGCCTGGTCATGACTGACTTGGCCCAAGATTGAACCACAGAACAAGAGGCAAGCAATCTGTTCTTCACACATATCTTCACTGGGTTGCCAACCTTCCCAGTTACTCATTTGTGAAGCTTTTCCCTGCCTTGTTTTTATTTCTCTTTCAGCTCAGCCTTTCTCATTTTTTTTTTTAGTACAAATGAACTAAATTCCTCCAACCCATCTGCATTGCTATCAGACATTGCGTTTTTTTTAAAAACTTGGCATCATTTCTGAAGTTTCCCTGTGTACACTTTCCTGTTCGTGTATTTCCGTCATCCAGGTATCATCACTCAATAACCATACTGTGGCTGTAATGCTTTTCACATGGAAGAAATTGTGTTTTATTGATGGCAAATGTTGTAATGCACTTTCATGTCAAGATGAAAATCTGAAAAAGAAACTTTTTATAGTGTATGCTACATGAAACCTCTATACTGAACCAGGCTGTAGAGAGAATATATTCAAGTACACATATGCTATCATTATATATAGTAAATTAAACAGTCCTGGCATGCAGGAATGGGCACGAGAACACATCCCTACTGCACAATTTTTAGCATGGGCACAATCAAGTAGCACTCTCCAAAGCCATTTCCAGGCATAGACTACATGTTAGCAAAGCCAAGGAGCACTCTGAGCAGACATTTCGGATGTGTCTGTTCTCTTCTAGGGTCTAAGGGTATTTAGTGTTATGGATCTAATGGAAAAAAAGCCAAGTGGCTTCAGGATCAGAGCCTGAGCCGAGGCACTGTTTGGTTCACGCAGCCGCAGTGATCAAACCTAACATGGCCATGGGCAAGGACATCTTGGGGATGTCATTCTCCTACCTACCACCTGATTTCTATGATCACAATAGGGACCAAACGCTGTATAGGTCACTTTGATGATGGTTTTATTTGGCAAAGGGGTGTCTGGTGAAGCCCCAGCACCTCACAGCGAGGGGTATGGAGCAACCTGCTCCTCAGGGGCCAACCTGCTTCCACGGAGGGGATAACTGCTTGTTGTGCGATGGGAGAGGAAAGCCAGAGCCTTGGCATCCACTGCTGAGTTCTTAACCCAGAGAGAAATCAGGACAACACCGTCCAAAAAACTCTGCAAGTAAAATACAGCCTGTCTTTGCTGGGGACTGTCTGGGGATCAGTGGCTGCAGCATTTGGAGGAAGGAGCAAATGCAAGGGCAGTCTAGACACAACACCAGCTGTGAAGGATCTCTGGTTCCCCAAAATCAGTTTCCCCTTCCAGCATCTCTGCCAGCACTGCCCCAGCTCATTGCTGAGCACAGACGGAGAAAAAAACCTTTCTGGAAGGCACATGAACTACCTTTGATGGTGGGGACCCAGGCGTGCAGCTAATACAAAACACCTGCTTGGCATCAAGGGACCAACTACACGATGCAGCTGGGGACAGCAGTGCCTCTAGGTTGTCATTACCCCACATCCAGCATGACTTTTTGTGCAGCTGATTGATGTCCTTCCTCCCGCTGCTTATGGAAATACACAGCCTGGCCAGAGCCCTTGGTTGGGTGCCACCTGCACCCAAACCACAGCTCTTGCTACTGCCAGCGCATGAATCTTTCTCTCGTTATTTTTCCGGTTCCCTCGCTCTGCTCAGGACTGGGAACGATGTGATTGAAATGCAGAAGATCCATCTTCAGACTGTTTTGTACCCTGCTGCCACCTGCCATCGGCTCCCTTCCAACTGCCCCAACATGAGTGAGAGTTGTCCCAGAGGGATTTTAGCCCCATGGGAGCAGGAAGGTTCAGACACCTCTTAGGAAAAGCCTCCTGGGAGGTTTCCAACTTGTTTTTTTGCAAATACAAAATGTTTAGCTACGCTTTGGGAAAGCGTCCAAGTCTATGGCTGTTTGTCTGAAGGAGCCTTGAAGCTTTTTTGAGGTTGGATTTTCTCCCCAGCTCAGTCACCATTTGTGCTGTTACTTAACATTAACGAATTTGCATCTACTTTATGTACCAGAGAAGCAAGATTACCACCCATCTCAAATGCAGGAGAAACTGCCCTTCTCCCTTGTCATTTCATTCCTGGAGCAGTTTTCTGTTTGCCATTGAGAGCAAAACTAGAAAACTCAACCCAAAGCTCAGCAGCTAATGGGGTCTTGCTTGCTCCTGTTGCTCACCGAAACCGGTTCAAAGGCTCTCACTATTAATAATATATCCTGGGGCAGTGCGTGAAGCTGACAATTTGTTACAGAAAACAATTTCCTGTTCAAAAATATGGTGCTCTCACTACTTTTGTGGGCAACCATCAATTTAAATGATTGGAAAATAATTTGGACTTCACTACTATTTTCCAGCCATGAGGTATATGAAATCTGCTAGTAGATTGTCTCCAGGGCCACAGTTTTTTGCACCTCCTCATGACCCAGATCTCAGGGCAGATGTCTCTGGGCTTCTTTTGCAGTCAAGGGGGAGAAATATGCTTCTGGAGCATCTCATCCTAAAGTGGGCAACTAAACTGGTTCAGATCAAAGTGCCACTTTCCCTCTATTGACTGTAAAGGGAGCAAACACAGAGTAACTAGCCCAGATGTGGAAGTCTGTCCTGATTTAGGTGACATAACCCCTGTCCTGCCTCTTTGGGCTCCAGCACTGGTCCATTTGCAGCAGTTCCTCCCAAACTGCTCATCCTCACCTTCAGCTGGGATTTGGGGGGATTGCTGCTATGTGTAAGCATTAATTAGGCAGTGATACAGGTCCTGGAAAGACTGGCAAAACCAAGATGGAAACGCACCCCTGCCTCCTCCCAAGGGAACATCACTGTTGGTACACCTGCTCTCTTTCCACTATATTTTCTCCCAGGCTTCATAAATCTCGCTTTCCTTTCCACACCGCAGCCCAACATCAGGAGGTGTGACTGCTCCAGTTTGCTCAGCCAGAAGGGAAAAACCAGTTTTCCACAAGCTCAGCTTTGATATGGCAAGTGGACTCCGTGTGTTAGGAGGTCAGTGCGCCAGGGTGCGGGTCCAGGCAGCTGTCAGGAGTGCAAAGAACAGGCCAAAAGAAGTCCACAGTGTGCAAACATGTAGCACCCAGACAGACAATCCTGATAAGGGAAAAGCCTTCTGCAAACAACTAGCAGAGCTAGGAAGAAAGATCTACGCTCGCTTCCAATCTAGAAGTTTGGGCTACAGCAAAAACCTTTAGAAAATAGCCAAGCCTACTCTAACAGTTAGCTGTTTTTTGTGGACGGAAAGAGAACTCAACCTTTTCTCTGAAAACACCCCACCCGGGGTTCCTGGAAGAGGCTGAAGTCTCTGGTTTCTACAGTGGCTGCCTCTTATCGGGGGCTCAGTCTGGTGTATGACTCCAGTTTTAGCTCAGGTCTGCAGAAGATCTGAGGAACAACACGAGGAGCAGGGCAGGGTGTGCATGGACACACAATGCGGCTGTCGCTGGTCCAGGAGCATCACGTTCCTGAGGAAATGGAAAGTGGGAACTCAAATTGTTTTAAATGGAGCATCTTCCCATCTTTCTTCTACACTGCTGGGACTTTTCTTTTAAAATCTTAATTCTCTCCTTTTCTGGTTTCTAGGGGTTGAGTGAGAAGAGTCATCCTCTCCTGTTTTTTAGATGTTTATGTTCAACATCCTGAGTTTATTCATAGAGCAACGAGCCTGCCTTTAAAATCAAGGCCAAATCTAGGTCAAATCTGATAAACATTTTATCCTTTGCTCTGCAGAATCGGAGGGCTCAGGCACACAATTGTGTCACTGCAACTCAATGAGTGACACCACGTCAGCTTCACCACACCAACGGGCCATGCACGCTAAGCCACAAGGGTGAGGCCAAAGGCATTAGCTTGAAACATTTTTTATTGGGCTTTCAGCAAAGACATTTTATCTCACATTTGCCAATAGTCACCATTTGAGTTGCATTATTTCACTGTTTGTGAGCCCAAAGCCTTTTCATGAGGCTTTCTTATTTTTCTATGAAGAGAATTTCTTGCAGTATTCAGAAGAGACCAGGAAACATGACACATCTATAGCTGAGCCTATAAACCAGGGCTGGGCAGTATTTGTCTGAGAGTTGTCCCCCTTGTTCGGGGGCCCACTGGTGCACAGCAAGGCTGTCCAGCCTGTGTTTCCTTTGAAGGACATCCAGATGCAAAGGGAAATGGTTCAAGGTCCAGTTTTCTCCCAGCAAAACAGTTGGGATACGGCAAGAGTGTACCCAAGCCACAAATCTTTTGATGATCGGGGAGGAAAAGGGCATTATAGAGTACTTCTATTGCCTACTATAGACTCAATCTTTGCTATATTCTAGATATGAAATCATCTCATCCTTGAACCGAAGAGATGCTCCAGCCCTCACTACACTTAACCACCAGGCAACGTGCTCAGAGGGCTCCTGAAACTATTTTCAACAGAAACACATACAGATATGCATACACCCAGGCACGCCCAGGGGCTATGGCTACGTTATCCTTTAGAAGCCAAAGAGCCATTTGAAAATGATGCAGACTTCAGGATAACGCAGGTTGGAAAACGCTTGGATCCTGGCATAAAGTTATTCTATAGAAATGATTAAATCCTCTATTACTGTAACCTCGTTTAGTGGCAGTTGTAGGCAGTGGTTCCGTTTGAAGCAATGAGCTAATTCAAGAAAGTGGGTGGGACAAACTTGTTAGGAGGCCTCTGAGTCTCCTGTTGCCTTTTCTAGGCCTAAAATTTAGGGTCTGTAAAAATGTGAAAAGAATAAAAATCATCCCAGAGTTTTTAAGACAAGTCATTGCATGAAAAGCAAACCAGCCCTGCTGATGGGTACAGGAGCTTGGTCTTCTGTAGTACAGCATGCCTTACTTGTCTTCTTTGCTGCACAATAAAGGTTAATCCAAACCTATGGTTGGACAGAAACATCTCTGCTACTTGGGGATATGTCATCATGAAATATGTTTGAATTCAGGAGTTCCCAAATTGCTGATTTTCACTGAACTGGGACTGGCCACAGGATTGAAAAGCTACTGCAGAGGGACAGACGGACGTTGCCCTTCTGTCCACACACAGCACAATCCCAGTAGTTCTGTCTCCTTCCAAAGGAGGCTGAAAATTAAAGCTAAACGCCCCCAAAAGTCTAAATTAAACCTTTAAATTGAAAGAAGGATGTACTTCCTTACAAAATCACTCACTTTGTCTACCTGGGCTTTGTGTTCACAGAGCTCCCCTCTTATTCATGGAACAGCTCGAAGCGGCAGCGGCTATTCATAGAAGTTGCTTCTACACGAGTCAAACCAAGGTAGTCAGGATGCGACAGCCCAGATGAAGTCAGAGCAAATAAAATGCAAATAATGAAACTAGATTCATGTGGTTCAGCCCTTTTCCTCTGCTATCTTCACCATCTTTGTGACACCACGGTGATGGCTGATAAGAAAACAGGGGGTCAAAGTGTCAAGAAAACAGAGGTCGTTTCCTCTGCGTCAAATATGAAAAGCAACATCTCCCAGCTTTCTCATAGCTTAGCCCAACCCAGGGAGCGGCTAAACCTTGCTCAGGTGGGACTGAAAGGTGCTGGCTGCAAGGGGGAGGCATCTGCACAATAACGTATCACATCCATTAGCATCATTCAAAGCCTGGGACACCTCTGGGATGCTCTGCTTTCCTCCACTGAGCAAAAGACTGTATGTAATTTCTTCCACTCAAAAAAACATATGCAAAAACTTAGGAATAATGGTCAATGCACTAGTTATCCCTGACTTATCTGCTGGGTGTGGAAGAGGTCTCTGTGAAAGGTCTGCCACCTCTACAAGCAACCCACCGACCCATGTCCTCGTTATTATAATACGGGGCTCAATGCCCAGGCTTCATACTGAGAAACAAGTACAAGGTCGCAGACTTAAAGTTCAAGCTGCTGGTGTCTAAGGACGTCAACTTGTTGAAAGAGAAACTGTCAGGCTTGGGGAGAGAGGGCTTTTGGAGGCAGCTGATTAGAGCAAGTGATAAACTGTGAGGTCCCAAAAGCAGCTGCTAAAGGCTACAAGGACAAAAAAAAAAAAAAAAAAAAAATGAACTATGTATGACCTCTAAGTCCTGTAAGAAGAAGATCAATGCAAGATGAATCCGAGAACTGAAATTCATAATTGTACAAGATAGTAACCATTATGGACACAATAGAACTATTGCTTTTATGGCACTTAATCTTTTCCCTCATCTTTCCCACTGCAAGGTCCCTCTCTGCTCTACTTTTATGTCTCAGATAATTTATAAAATTACAGTAAACTCAGAGCAATTTTCCCCAATTTTTCCAGTTTCTTTTTCAATTTAGAGTCTTAAAAATGACTTGCCAAGAACTTGTCATTTTTTCCAGCTGTGTTGCTTGGTCTACCAAAGATACTGCTTTGTCTCACTGATATTCAGTGACTTCATCTCCAACACCAGCAGTATCAGACACTGGAGTTTAGAGAGGGGCAGTGGGACACACTACAGCTCGAATGACTGAACCACTGACCAAAGGAGAATAAGCCTTCCTCCATCTTCTGAAGTCTTCAAAACTATCTGGAAACCTCCAGTCCAATCACACATACGATTTTGGGCTCAGGGTGTATGGTCTAGCTGGGGTTCAGCACTCAGGGGGATCCCAACGCACTGTTGCAATGAAGAGTATAACATTAACAACTGTCAGCATCACCACTACTTAATTACCCATATGACCTTCAAATCTGTGCATCTAGAGGCCAAAATTCTTCATTTTCCTAGGAAACAGAAATCCGTTCTGCAAAGAGAATGGGTTTTCCCATGCAAAACCAGAGGCAAATCCCACCTCTTCGTGAGCACTCTCTCACCTTCAGTTTTCCTTGGGAGGGCCAATTTGCCCTGGCTCACACACAGATCCACAAACATGCCCAGGTACAAGGTGTTGATCCACTCATACGCATGGAAAGCAAAAACCCCCAAAGCCTAAAAGCGCATTGTAGGGTGCTGATCCCAGCAGGGAAGCTGGGCTTTTCTTATGTTCCATTTTTAAATAATTGAGTATCACATAAATACTGCAATACTGCATAACTATATATATAGGGGGAAAAAAAAAATCTATAAACTATTGGCCCTAATCCTTAAATCTCAGCAAATTAGCACTTGACTTAAGGAAATCACCTTAGAGCACATCTTGGGCCAAATTCTTTTCTCATGGTCATCTGCATGATGGAGGATATCCATTCTGGCATCTACCTTCAGTTTCTGAGTAACGGTCTGTATAATGCTTCTTATATAGTCCGTGAAACCCTTGTAGGGCAATTTAGGGATTAAGTTCCCGCTTTAGGACTGAGTTAGTCCTTGTCCTCAGCCCTGAGCTCGCTGGGAGCTGTGAGCGGTCATCGGGCAGGTGAGAAGTCACGAGCTAGGAGGCAATGACATTCAAGGCAAGGAGGCAATGACATTCAAGGCTGTCATCTTTGCAGAAAATATTCAGATGGCTTTTACTGGCTACAAAAGGAAAACCAACAGGATTCAATTCTACCATTTATTACCTGAAGCAAGTCACTCCTTTGTGTACCTTGCTACTAATGTTTTTAAGCCTTTATTGTGAACCTAAAGAGGGCAAGGTAGAGTGAACTATAGCATCTGTGGTATTAAAAAATTCCCCAAACTGCAACCCTCATTTTCTTTTTAATTGGGGTTGGCACTGGCTAAGGAGAGATGTGCTTACTGGCAAGGTATTGGCCTTTTCCAGAAAAATGGCATCACAGCCTTTCAATTCTTTGAAATTTGCCTTGTCACAAATATTAACGAATGGGTACATATTTCGCTAAGAAATCCTAATTTCTTAACAACAGCTGTAAAGCAGCCAAAACCCCCTGGAGCAAAAACAAAACCTGCATTTTAAGCTAAAAGAAGTAACTAAATAACAATCACTTTTCCTAAATAAACCAGGAATTGAAGGATTCATAGTAAGATCAGCTCCCCTGTCCCATATGTATTTTTACCCACTTCTGATAATATTTCAAAAGCCACCCTTGACTTAACAAGGTGGCAAATACAGAAGTCAGTTCATTTTCACACCCATAATCATATTCAATATTTTCACCAATGCCTACCTAAAGCATGACACAACTTTTATTAATCTGGATACTTGAGAAAAGAGTGAACTTAAGAAAACATTTTCAAAAGCGAGCTACTTCTCATTCTGGGAGGCAGCTGAAAATTTGATTTCCCCCTTTCTCATATCGCATGTGGGTGTGGGTGTGTTTCTGAGCTTCACGTCTTCTGTCTTTGAGGTTCAATTTCTTAATTGCAGTTGCAAAGAAGCACTGAAGAAATGACTTTGACATTTCATTCGCAAGGCCTGAGGTCTGTGGTCATTCTCATCTCTAGCAAGAGACCTTTGCAAACTCAGTATTATCCTTTTCTCTGCTGGGTGCATATTTTCATGGGTCTTGAGGACCGAGTGGCACTAGCCAGGCTGCTGTAATTTTCCCTCATTTTGGTCCACACCACCAGTGTGAGGCTGAAAGGACACAACGGGATGGGAGAAGCCAAGCGTGCACCACTGATGGACTTGGGCTACACACCTAGGGAAGGGATGGATCCCTTCATGCAGCTCCTGTCAGCTCTCATGGGCCAGGAAGGGTTTATAATTAAAATACTTTAACGTGGCAGTAACTGAAATGCCAAAGGGCCAACAGTGACATTAAATCTGGCAGCACTTCAGCAAGTCTACACTTCCTCAAAGCACAAACTGGATCCGGTTTTAGCTTTGCTTTTTGACAGAAAAAAGCCAAATGCAAAATCTGAACGCTGACCCCACATGTTCAACATCTCCTGGGGGAGCTGGAACAGGGGGTGCCTTCAGGACCCTACTGCTTCCAGAGGAAGGCCAGGACCTGAGCATGGAGGTTTACCTCTGAGAGGACTTTTGTTCATGGTATGCAGCCATTTATCCATTTTCATCGGGGCTTCACCCCTCACCCCCACCAACTTGACTTGAACAAACTCGGGGAGGTGCCACCTCCTCTGAACCACGGTCTGCTCAAGTACCAGCGGTTTGTGTTTTCCTGTCTCTAGGTTGTCACGCTGCCGATGACCTAAATTATCTCTCTCTATATTTTCTTTTCTCCAGATGGTGAGGTCTGATCCAGCCAGGTGTGTCTGAGCAGCCGACTGCCCCGGCACGGGGCACGTGTCCCCAGCCACGAGCAGAGGATCCTCCTTCCACCCTTCACAGGGGTCCGTCCATCTGTGCCACCCCCGGATCAGTAAATCCAAGAGACGATGACGAGGTAACGCTGCAGTTCACCAGCCCGTTATCTGTCGATATTTTCTGTCACGACAGAGTTGGTGAGCTGCTCCAGGGCAGAAGCCCACAATAAACAAACAGCCAGGCTTAACATGACTCATCCTCAAGAAGTATCTTTTATAAATAAATGCAGTGCACAGAAAAAAAAAAAAAAAGTGTTCTTGCGCCCTGTTAAAAGGAGCAACCCAAATGAGCTCCTAATTGGAAAATTATGACAATAGCAATTGGGGGGATCCTCTTGGCCAGGCAGAGATGGGGAGGTTTGAAACAGCATGCACAAACCCTTCCCTCGCTGGCAAGGAAAAAGGTTGCACAAGTTCTCCATAAACATCTTTATCGGCAGCCATTAGTCGGCAATCCTAAACATTGGAGGAGTTCTCCCCATCGTTTCACAATGGGTTTTTTTCTGGTTTCTAGGAACTGTTTTCGAGGACTGCCATTCAGCATATGAGAAAAACGTGTGAACATCATACAGTCAGTTCTTTTTTCTCTTGGACATCGCCCCATTACAGAAATACAATATATCACATCACCATGTACCCTACTTTTCTCTAACACTTTCCATCCAATACCTATGAGCACATTACAACCATCAGTGGTTTTTCTGTGATTTCAAAGATCCCTGCCCGGAGGGAACTGAAGTTTCTGTGCTGAACATAAGGAAAAGGTGATTGAAGGGGTAATGTGAGGAGAGGGAGAGGCATCTTTCTTAATGCCCAATATAATGTCCTATAAAATGACAGTGCTGTCTCTATCTAGTAGCTTGAATTAATCTCTTCCGGACAAATAAAATAGACTAAGCAAAGAAAACAGGGCGAAGGAGAAAGTACAAAAAAAGATGGGACAAAGATGCCATTTTAAATCACTGGCCCCAACTCAGCACGTAACCATTTTCTATGGCAAGGAGCGTGTCAAGCACATTCCTCATCTATTGGTGGGAATCATCATTCTACAGCTCCACGGAAGTCAAAGGCTGTGGATTTTGCAGCTCTTCAAAACACAGGGGGAAACCCCCGCCAGTGCAGGAATTGCCGCTCGACACGCGGCGACCCACAGGCGGAGGGACAGAAGCACAGATTGGATTTTCAGTCCCGACTTTGAGATCTAGCTGCCAAATGGTGTTGCAAAGAAAGTCCTCTGGAGATTTCTCATACTTTTTTTTTTTTTTTTGGCTTATTCTCCTGGTGTGTTCATCTTAACAGAAATCAGCTGTTCTCCTCACTTACACAGTATTTGCAGAAGAGACTTTAGCATCTGGCCTGGCTATTATTAAAAGATGAGAACATCCTGCTCTGTTAGGAGAACACCACTACTGGCAATAAAAGGACAAAGATCCTTCGCATCCAGATTTCCCGAGATCTGTCTGGATTATCCGGGGTTTTTTTTCCCTTCTGCCACGGTCTTTCCTTCCTATTTCCTGACGTTTGCTAACCGGCTTCGCACACCCCGGGGCAGGAATAAAAATTGTGCTTTCCCGGGACAAGCTATCTCACGGCATTTGGATGCAGCAGCATCATTTTCAGCTACTAAGGACTTCTTTTTCCAACGGCGGAAATGAAAAAGTAAACAAGGGGGGGGGGGGGCTGCCTTGGTGTTTAGGCTCTGACTTTATTTTTAATAGTGCTCTAAAGTGCCAGAGGAATACAAATGAAAGGCTGGAAAGGAGGGGTCACTGAGCACTGGACTCCATAGGTGTGCAACAAGGTTGTAAATCCTTACTGTACCCTGTGTGCCCAAACCCAGAGGCTGGGGGAAAAGTCACCAATTGCACTTTGGGAGGTTGGGGGGGGACGTTAGGAGAAGCGCGGGGATGGGATGCTCTCTGAAGCCCCATCTCCACGCTCGGAAGGTTTCAAGACTGGCTGCACACAGCCACGCTGAGCAGATCTGGTGGCGGTGGTCCTGCGTCGAGCCTCCCTTGGACCAGGAGACCCACAGAGCCCGCTTCCAACCGGCATTTTGGTGACCCCTCACTGACAACACCCACATTCACGGACTGAAAATTGCTGGCGTCCAAAAACGTGGGGCTATTAATAGAGGGACTTCAGCTGATCTCTACTGGCGTAATCACCATCTGAATTTGGCCTCGCGGTGAACATTAATCACTGGCAAGTTGCTGCGGCGTATCAACTTTAACATGGGTTGTTTGCTTTTCTCTAAGTGTTGGGACATCCCGCAAGCTCCAGCTGCTCGTCCCGAGCGAGCTGCCGGGAGGGAGCGGCCAAGGGCTGCCTCCACGCATTGCAGCCATCTCTGCTTTTCTTCCTGCCCCACCGCAAATCCCGAGTAAATCTGTTGAGACAGCACAACTTGGCCTTAACTCCGCATTGTTTTTTGACCAGATCAGCAGTCTGGAAACTGGGTCAATTTTTCTAAACATGTGGTTTAGAAATGTGCTGTTTCAAAGGAGACCATCCAATGGTATGAGACCAAATATTGGATTTGTAGTAAAAAGAGCTAAACAACAACAACAACAACAAAAATTCAAAGCTCTTTATAAACACTGAGTGCATGGGACACCCTGACAAAGTAGGGAAATAGTAAATTCCCTGTTCTATATTGAGGGAAACTGAGGCATAAAAAGAGGAGTCCAAAGCTGCCTGGAGAATCACAGACGACGCTGAAATGTCCCAGCTACAGAACAAAAGATAGCTGGGCTCATCTTTACAAGATCTTACAAATATATCTACAGGGGGTTTGGTTTATTTTATTCTCTCACCTGAACTGCAGTAGAGAAACTCAAGTCCATTTGAATTCCCAATGAGGGAAATTCAAGTCCACTTGTTATTTAGGTAACACAGTCGACATTAGAAACGGAGGTTGCATCCACCCCAAGCAATACACACAATTAATCTGCATGAAAGCAGCAGGACAGGGCTGAGAACTTCCATTTTAAATTATGTCGTAGGTCCCAAGTTACTTTGCTTGCACCGCATCAGATCACCAGACGCTTTTGGAAGTTTAGACTTGGTTCTCTTTATATCTCACAATCTTTTCGGTTACTGGGGCCAACAGCTTCCTATTCCCCGAGGGGTAGATGCCGACGTCCCCCCCTCCAAGGTCACATAAGTATCACAAAGGGACCCCATGGGAACAGCTCCATACATCCCAGACTGATACACAGAGAAAAGAGTACAATTACAGAAGGCCAAAGACACC
Source organism: Grus americana (assembly GCF_028858705.1). Lineage (NCBI taxonomy): Eukaryota > Metazoa > Chordata > Aves > Gruiformes > Gruidae > Grus > Grus americana. The sequence continues at coordinate 6,331,507 of NC_072854.1, read as the reverse complement.
CCTTTTGAATGCTAAATATGTAATTTTTTGCTTTAAGCTCGTGCTAAAACTTTTCTTCAAGATGTTGAGTAGAAATGCTCAACCTGCTCCCAGCATTTTATCCGCTACATCCCCATCACCTACCCAAAGATTATGGGTTTCTACTGGATTTGCGTATAATTTTAACCTGTCCGACAAATATTTCTGACGAATAACGCTCTTGGGCTGTTGTCTGCAAGCGTTCAGCCAAGTGGTGAGTGCCTGAGCTGCAAAGCCGGTCACCCACACGGCACCGTGCCCTCTCCTACCCAAATATACGACCTAGCGTGACCCCCCCGAGTGCTGCAGAGCACTGCTGTGACTTATGCAGAGCATTGGCCACCCGCGAGCGGTCCCCCAGGGGAGGGATTTCACCCCAAAATACCGATTCATTTCCTCCTGACCACGTAGAAGGTAACTAGACGGTACATGTCAATCCTGGGTTATACGACTGAGGTTATTTCCTCCTTTTCTCCAGTAAACAGCTTGATGAATTTTTTTATTTGGTGCCAGCACAAGGCTTGGTGCTGAACCATAAAGTCGAACCCTGCTCCTTCTCTCCCCCACCTCTCCCCAAGAGCTTGTTTTAGGCACAAAAAAAGGCCGATTTAGGCCTGTGGCTGCCAACGCAGGGCTGCTCTGAGCCCCGCCGGTGTTGCTCACAGCCACAGGAAATTAAAAAGTTAAAGCTGAGGCCAACAGGGAGAGGCAGCACAAGATGCTGCCCACCGTATGTACGCTGCGTGGGACCGGCCTGACTCCAGCAATCCAGGGTTGACGTTCAACCCTCACAACCTAAAAGCAAGAAGCTATTTACTGACACCAAAAGGTGGGGAAGACAACGGTCACCACCCCTTGTAGGAAGCGTCTTTAAATCTTATCTCCTAAAAGGACTTTGAGTTTGATCTCCCCCCCACCACCGTACGTGCCTCCGTATCAGGCAGTCCTCCACGCTGACTAGCTGCGGTTGTTTTGCCTCGAGAGTGGTTGGTTTCTGGCTAAGGCAAAAGAACGAAAGTGACCTCCTCAAGCAGCATCAAAAGATCAAAAGCAACACCCCCAGCGTGATGTACGAGGGGAAAACACATGGGAATTTCTGTACTGGATCAGAGTGATGGTTTGGCTCTTCAGACTCTTGTGCTGACCACGGCTGCTGTAGATATCCCAGACGAACATGCCAGAAACCAACAAAAGATAGAGGGATCACTGTAACTCCTCAATAACCTGCCTACGTAAGAATTTCATCCTGTCACGCATCTTTATTCACATTGGGTTTAGCTGAATATGTGTTATCCGTACAGTCAACGCAACCATTTTTTTAGCTTAGACAACAACCTATAGCAGATAGCTCCTAGCCTGACTCACAGGGCCATGGGATAATTTGGAGGGGACTGTGGGAGGTCTCCAGCCTAACCTGTTGTTCAAGCAGCCTCAGCTCTGGGGTCAGACCAGGTTGCTCCAGGTTTTACCCAGTTGGGTTCTGCAAACCTCCAAGAACAGAGGCGGCCAACCTCCCTGGGGCCCTCTTCCACTGCTTGACCAACCAAAATGGTGGAAAATTGCTCATTTCCCTTTACGAGCATCTGGAATAAGTGACCATGAGAGCAACAATATAATGAACACCCCTCGATGCTCTGACTAGCTGAGGTGGGTTAATCTGTGTACCAGAGGGCAGCAGAAAGTCTTAGCACTAACGTTTGCAGCGTAATTCCCCCCAAAACAATTTATATAGCAATTACATCACAGAGCATTGATTGGTTTGCTTCGTTCCTCACTCTTGGATAAGGCTTCCTAAAATCAGGGCTCAGATTATGGGCTGGAATGAAAGCACCCTTGAAAACACCTAAACATTATCTCAGTCTTCAACCACCACGTAAGAAATGTGTAGGTCCATGATATAGCCAACAGAGCTCACAAAATCAGTATTAGTAACATTTAAACTTCAGAGGTAAAGGTTTCTTGAAATGATCAGAACCTCATGCCTCTCTGGGCTACTGTTTCTCTTTTGCCGACTCAAGAAATAGCTAGAAAGGATAAGAACTTACTATGAAACCAGGCACAAGCTTGCAAACAACTCCTGTCCTCTCCTCTCCTCCTGCAGCCAGCCTTGGGTGAACTTAACCTCACCTTCATTAGCTGCATCTCCTCCTATCCCTGCCTGACACTAGGCTGGAGGAAAAATAGCCTCCTCCCCTAGTCTCCTCCCTATCCATATATCTCTTGCTGCTTGGAAACTATTCTTGCCTCAGGTCATGCAAATCACAAGATTATCTGTAACTGCATTCCTCAGGTCTGACCAGGAAGAGGTGGGGATAGCGCAACCCCCATCCTGGAAAAGCGCCATAAACCCAAATCCCTCTCCCCGCTCCCAGTGTAGAAATCTATCCCAGCTTTTCCTACGCTTCAAGCTCTGCCCACAGTGCCTTAGCACCAGAATGTCCCAACTAATGTCAGTTGTTAGGTTTCAGAGTTAACGATCTAGCAAGATGAATGGAGCGGTTTGCACTCCTCTAAGAAACACAGGTTTGGACAGTTTGCAGACTCAGGAAAAGAAGCAACGTTTGAGATCAGATTGAGAAGGTGTCCTTTACCACCCATAGACCTGGAAACACATTTTTTTGTATTTAATTGAAAACTTAAGCCCTGCACAAATTGATGGGGCCACCACAGAGGGGCCAGTGCTGTGTCCTACCGTGTTCTTACTTTACCCTGCCTGGTGCTAAGAGAAGACAGTGGAAGAAAAAGAAGCATAGAAGAACATTAACAAAAAAAAGCCATTTTATTGAAAATGAAATTCAAACTTCAAATTAATATTACAATCATGAGAAAATGCCAAACAATTCAATTTACAGTTGCAACATACAATACAAATAGTCCCTTTGAAGTTGAAGTAAACTGATCCACAATCATCGTCTGTGGCATAAAGCAGAGTGTGTTTGTACAATATGTGCATGAAAAGCAAATCTCGTGTGACAGCATTTGAAAAAATAAAAAATTAAAGCTTGTATTTACACAAAATGCTACAAATATTTTGTTCCAGCGGAAATTCAAGACTGGTAAAGCATATTTAACAACAACAAAAAAAAAAAATGGAATGTCACTCATATTACCTAAAACAAAAGTTACTGTAAAAGTATGGTTTTGGCTGATATACTTAAAAGTACTGCATTAAAAAAAAAAAAAAAAAGCAAAGAGCTATCTGTAAACATGGAAGTAAACAAACATCTAAAAAAGTTCTCAGAAAATGTTAAAATGAAATGCATTCTATTTAAAAACAACAAGAAATTCAGGGGTTCAGAGAATGGGGCTTCTTTGAGCTCATGGCTGATCCAGGTTTTAATTATTGCTTTTGCTCATGGCTTGTTGGCCGCGTGCATCCCGGCGCGGGGCTGAGCTTTGCTTCGCTAAGTGTGAAAGTGCAAAATTTTCCCCACTCGAGATGGTACCTATGGAAACCAGTAAATCTTTGCTCGGGGGACTGCTGGCAAACAAAAGTTGAATGCTAAGGAAGACACAGCAGCTTGTCTTTTAAAAGAAACGATAAACGCCACACGAATGATGCTGCGGGTTAAATAATTTGCTTTACTCATCCGTCCCGACCCCCTGACCCCGCTCTAGTTACCCTTAGGAGGAGGGAGGGAGAGGAGGATTTAATCCTCCGTTCGGCAAAAGGGACATGGTGCCTGTTGTGCTAGAAGTAAATCTTTGGTAGGATAAGAGAGCTGGAAAGCTAAAGGCCATTTTTAATCTTTAAATCTATGACCGGTGCCAAAGATTGCCGCTCACCGAAGGGAAGGGCTGTCGTACCTTTGAGAAAACTCCTTGCTAAGCACCTTGCAAAACATCGAATAATCTGATATGACTTACTATGTTGCACTGGTCGGGGTTGGGTTTTTTTGGTTTTTTTTTTTTTTTTGGTCTAATATCCTGATTCAAGAGGATTTCCAAGTGAACTCGGAAGCATTTCCTGAAAGCTTTGGTGAGCGTTTCTGCCTCAGCCTGCGCAACTCCCTCCGTGACCAGCCTGACACACCGGCAGAGATTTTGGAAAGGCGCCGGGAGGGTTCGGGAGCACGGGTAGGGGGGGTCTACTGAAAGTCAAGGGGCTGGTGCTCCTCCATTCGTAGGTACTTAGAAAATCCTTTCCTTCTCATCTCAAGTGGGCAGAGCCAGACGCCTGCCCGCACGGCCAGGGAAGCCGAGGGCACGGATCGGGCACGCGCGCCTTGACCGGGCGGAGAAAACGTTTTCAACGTCTGTCCCTAATGGTCCAGTTGAAAAACCGCGGGGACACAAACCGAGTCCTGTCAGTACTGAGCAAAACAAAAGTCTGGTCTGTGCTGGATTTATCCAGAAACAAAAACCAAGTGCTTGAATTTTACAACAAAGTCTTAACAAAAAAAATTAAAAAAAAAAAAATCTGGGTTGCTGCCTGCAGCCACTCTTAACAACATTTCAACACAAAAGCACCCTAAAAATTACTTAATATGCATACAGTAAACCTTAAAAAGCCCTTCTCAGCAATAACAAATAATGTACAAATATAGTACCTTTTATTAAATAGGAAACAGCTTGCACTGGCAGTACATCTTTTTCTCTTGCTTACTAAACAAAAAACAAAACTGAAATGTGTAACCAGACACTGGCTTTTTAAGTGCTGCTGAGACTAACAAACGTATTTTACAGTTACAAATAAATGGACAGTGGTATGCTTCAAGCTACCACAAACCAACAATAAATAGAATCAATTACAGCTTCCATCTTTGAAGGAAAACTAAGTATTAGAAGAAAAAAAAAAAAGTGTCTTACTTATACTTTAAGCATACTTGGTATACAACCTTTAGAAGGCGAAGACTTTATTTAAATTTTATTTTTTTTTAAGAGCGCGTCATCACACGAATCGGAGGGATGTAGCATGCTAACGTCAACTCGTTTAACAGCTTTGCTATTAACGAGCGGCGATGGTGTTGTCCGGCTCTGTACGGCTATGCCCGCCGTGGAGTTATTGCCATACTTTGGAGGTAGCCAAAGCACTGCCGAGGAGCAGCGTGGTGGCCAGCAGCCCCCCGAGGAGGCTGCGGACGGTGATGGCTACGGCAGGGGAAGGAGGGAACGCCGGCAAACCCCGTCAGCACGTGCCGAACATCCCGCTAAACCAAGCTCAACGTCACCCGCTTGGGGATAGAGCGCGGGGAGGGCGGTTCGGCTCCCACCGCTTTCAGCCGATGCCGCGTCGCCTCCCCGTTTGCCGTAGCAGCCCTGGGCCGGGCAAAATTTGACCGCTCCGCTGGAGTTTGGCGGCAGACGGGTTGGTTAAGGGGTTTGGGTGCAATTTGCTCTCCCTGTATCGCGCCTGGGAGCCCCGGGGTGGCTTTTAAGGTGACTTTTTATCTTCAGCGTTTGCAGAGATGAGTATCGCTGCCCTTGCGCTTGTCCCTCTAATACGGCAACAGCCACATTGGCTTCAAAGTCAACACGGCATCCTTACAGCTCTAGCATTTCATGCTAACGGGCGGTGAGTCGCTACCAGGCAGTTTCTGTCTCAAGTTTTGAACTTTTTTATTCCACCGAGTGGGCTGAAATTGCAAAGGGAGGGGAAAAAGTTTCACCGATTCTCCCTCGCTCCCATTGCTGAGATATTTAACAATTCGTTATTTGTAAAACACGGGCTTTGAAACGGTTTCGATTTTTCTTTTTTGGGGAAAAAAATAAAACCAACAAAACAACCCTGTTGAAATTCAAATCATGCTGTCAAAACAGACCATTTTAAATATGAATATTTTCAAATTTTGAAGCTCTGAGAAAAATCCTGGGAGAAGAAGAAATCAGGGGAAGGACGGAAAATATTTCATCCTTCCTACCATTTTTCCAGTGTCTCCACAACTACTGATTAAAAGGCAAGACTGTGTTGAAGGCAACCAGACAGCTAATAAAAATATTTTAAACACAATATTTCCTTCATAAGTTATATAAAAAGATCCTACATCCAAAATCATTTGATGTGGATGCATTTGGGTTGGGTTTGTCGTTTTTAAGTCACATTGTAAACTGGTTCACACTGGAACTGCTTTTCAGAGTTGGGTGAAAGTTTGAGGTTTACACCATTGCAGAAATGTAATAAGTAAAAAAAAAACCAAACCAAAACAAAACAAAAAAACATTTTTAGAGACCGAAGTCAATATATCATTACATTAAGAAACGTTTAAAGGGTCCAAATGTCATTAAATAATTATAAATATTCTTTTAAAGTTATATGATGATTCATGTTAGCAAACAACCTCAAATTTTACACATTTATAATTTAAAAAAAATAAAAAAAGAACATAGCCGGACACAAATACTATGTATACCATTTTGGCTCTAGTAATATATATTGCCATTTTCATATTTTGCATAAGTAATAACATTTTACTTTTTGTTTTTAAAGGTTATGGTTGTTATTTTTGGTTTTTTTTGGCTAATCAAAGGCAAAATGAACAGACACAAAAGCAAAAAGGAAACCCCAGTTTTGTCTAGCCTAACTTGAAGACTCGTTCTCTTTAAGTACCCAAAAACAAACCAAAAAAAAAGCAATGAACACAGAGAAGTTCCAACTGTTATCTGCAGCAAGGCTCGGACAGAGGTTTTTTGGGACAGCTATTTTCATCTGAATGTATCATGGCAAAACGGAAGCAACCGGATCTTTGCTTTCCTTTTTATGTGCACCAATACAAGCCAGTGGAATTGCACTACGGGTGTGAAGAGGGTCCCATACGTTGTATGATTGCAACTGTATCTGGAGTTCATGGTTAGTTGTTGTATTTTATTTTTTATTTTTTTTTTAAAAATAAAAGGGAATGCAGCCTTTGCCTTGCATCACCATGTTTCTCCTGATAGCTGGGGAGTCCGTTCTCTCCTCATTGGCAAAAGAACTCACTAGTTATTAAAACACGCTAGACCATTAAAAAAAAAAAAAAAGAAAAAAAAAAAAAAAGGAGGGGGTGATTTTTTTTTTTGTCTGTGTGTGTAAAAAGTACATTTTAAATATAAAACAAGATAAAATGGTTCCAAGGGAAAAAAAAAATGTGCTTTGATCCACATAATCTGAAACATGGGTTGTGGTGTGTTGGTAACTCTTGTGTTATTTATGGCCATTATCATCCCATCTACACAGTTGCACATATCGGTAAAATCTATTTTTAAAAAAAAAAAACCACAAAAAACAGGCACTTCGTAGTTAGTCGACCGTTTGTTTGGGTTTTTTTTTTTTTTTTTTTTTTTTTGGCTCGCGGAGGTCAGGCCGGCTACAGAAGAAATCTCAGTACGGCCTCCAAACGGACTCATCCATTCTGCCACTAGAATTCAAGACGGTTGGGGAGCTGCTGTGGCTGCCATCCGCCTCCACACCATCACTCTGGTTGGGCAAGTTAGGGTTTAACAGCGTGCTGCCGTTGGACGTGGTGGTGCACGGAGGAAGCATCCTGGAGGGGGAGCGGTCCCCTCCCGGCACCATGGGGAACTGGTATGATCCTGACGAAGTGCCATAGTAGAGATATGGAGTGCTGCTGGTCTGGAAAGGTCCACTTTGGTTTTGGGAAGAGCCGGGGTAGGGTGGTGGTAGGTAGGTGTGGTAGTGAGTGGTTGCGGACATACCCAGTGACATGCCTGAGGTGACTGGCGGTGTATAGGTAAAGGTGGCTGGATAGTGCATTCGTGGGTTGGAGAAGCGGCTCTCAGTGAGGGATGAAATGCTTGTGAACTGCCTGGGATCTGAAAATGGGCCCAGCTCTGAAGCACCTAAAAAATTATAACAAAAGACGGGGGAAAACAATTCTGTAAATACCATTTCTTGTATCAAGTGATGATAGAATTTTATTTTTTTCTAAGAAAACCCACTTCTTTTGGCCCCCAAGAGAACAGCAGATCACATCAAATAATACATTGCAAGGAACAGAGTCATACACCTGTCTTCTACAAGCGCTGGGCCAAACTCATCCCTCGTCTAACTCCACCGATGCCAATGGAGGGAGCAGCATTGCCAACCCGGAGCGTTCAAAGGTCACAAGTCAGGCTGGGGCGGGGGGGGAAAATAAAATCTCAAAAATCAAGAGGTTTAAAAAGAGCCAAAAAAAAAAAAAAGTTGGATTTGGAGTTGATTTGCCTTCTGGTTTCAGAACTTTGAGGGTTACGCGTCTCTGGGTTTTTGCTATAGCCTCTCGAGAAACTCAGGTCTGGTTGCACACGAAAACTGAGATTCCCACCTCAGCACACGCCGTCGGGAGCTGGGGTTTCGAGAAAAGCAGAAATTACCGTGCAACTTGTAATAAAACTACAAGAGTTGGCAACACCGAGTTAGTTGCACCACTGACACCAGGGGAGTTACACCGGGGGTGACTGAGCCCCACTTCTTGCCTTAAATCAATTTATTTAGGTGAGGATCTGGTCAGCTACCTCCTACGGCTGAAAAATATTATTTGCTGCATCCGAAGGATGGGCAAAGCCACTGAGCTGATAGCAAAGATGCAAATTTTACTTTTCAGTGCAGTCGATGGAAAATTACAAGCCCAACACTCTTCTTGCTATTGAAAGAAGTTGTTTTCCTACGTAGTCTGTGCAGTCTGGTTGAAAAAAAGACCACAGAGTTTTATGGCTACTGTGAACGTCTGGATGGTAACGCTGTGAATTGGAGTCTAACGCAAAACAGGGACGGGTAAACTCATTTTGCCTAATTTCTAATCCCACATCAAACGCCCAAAGTTTCGGAGCAGAACTGGAAAGCAAACGTTAGTAGCTTGGTGATCTGCTTAGGAGACTGTGGGATGGACAGGAGCAGAAGAAAAAGATGGTGAAAGCTCGCGCTGAGAGCCAGAAGAGTGGGAAACAAAAGAGGGTGTGGGAAAAGGGACGGGGGGAAAGACAAAAAGCCTAATGAAGAAGTACAGTGCAGGAGGGAGGGAAATGCATCGACCAGTGTGCATTATATACTTCTATACATTTTTACTGAGAAAGAGCTAGAAAGAGCTGGGTATAAATAAAGGGGAAGAAATAATGAAATCAAATGGGCTCTCCCTGCGCTTCCCAGCCGACACTTCTGCAGCATTACGGTCCTCTAGATCCAAGAGTTCACCCATCTCTGCCAATCTACCGAGTCTGATTTAACTACAAGGAAAATACGGCATCTTCTAGATGCCAAACTGAAGTGCTAGACACTGAAACACCCCGTGTATCCTTAACGTAAGGTGCAGCAATGCTTCTCCTTGCAGATAGGCTTTGGATCTGACCTGCCGACACTGCTGCGGAGAAGGAAGGTCCCTCCACCCCTTCTGCCCTCGGCCCCCTCTAACGCCCGACATGATGGTGGTTACCATAAGCCACAGACTCAACAGACCCTGCCACCTTGTGTGGCACATTTTGTGATTTAGATCACTATTCTCCCCTACCAGCTCATTGAACCCACGCCTTCAACAATATCTAAAAGCGGCAGGGGAACAAAGCTCGGGCACGGCTTGGGTTCCGGCTGGAGGACTTGGGCCACGGCCAGCCAAGCGTCCAAATCACGCAGCCTGAAACCTGGGGTTTATAATCCGCCGTCTCAAAAGATACCGAGTACAGAGCTTTAAATGGGCAGTAAAAGCTCATTTTTAACTCTGATGACAATGTGATTACTATTATCTTTATCTGGAACCGAATCAGTGACCTACGGGTGAATGGGTCTGTCTCCACCATCAACCCCTCCAACCACAGCACCATGGAATGTAATATAACTTGTACCTTTACAGCAAACACTCTGCTACTTGATGCAACTTCTTTCGTTCCCAACTGCAAACAATAGCCAGAGGCGATACCACCCAGATTCAAAGCTGTAATTTTGGAACACTATCCTTTATATTGTGAACAGGTCTGATATGTATCTGGAAATATAAGGCTAGAACATAATTTCCCCAGCTGCTCAAAATACTGAGTTTCAATCTGCTACCGCTTATACTCTTTTTTTTTTTTTTTTCTCGTTGTTATTGCAACTCTCCCAACATGAACAGAGTTGCTCTTAGTTTACCCTGACAGAAGCTAAACAAGACTTTTATAATCAAAGGTAGAATTGGTATGAGTGTAAAGGTATAGAACAACATCGGCATTTTTGGTTTCTTTGCAACCTTTTTTTTTTTTTTTTAAATAACAAACTATCCACACAGTTTTACACATTAAAAGGCAATCTTCCTTTCAGGGCTAGATCCAAATATTATCTGTGTGGGTGCTGCCAAGAGATCACGTTGAGTGACTGGGAATGTGCGCACCACACGTAGGCATTTCTAATATGGGGCTACAGACCTCCTTACATACCCTAGTAAATCCACACTTGTTTGTTTTAACTGTTGCTTGTAAAGCACAATACTATTTACCCAAAGGCCAAATAACCATAACCCTTTCTTATCTCCCTCATGGCTGTGTCTGCATGGCTCCTGCACACTCACTTCTCCAACCCCCCTTCTACCCAAATGCCTTTTGCTGTCTCCCTGACTCCCTGCACAAGGTTGCAATCAGTTCCCGGCCTTCTGTATCTCCATCGCATAAAGATATTTTTGGAGATCGGAAAAAGTTTTCTGTGATGCCTGTTCTAAAGCCTCTTTTCTAAGCGAGTCCAGAAACTTTAACAAGTCACCTCTAAAATTCACCTTCTTCCCATCCTCACTGCTATGCAATCTCACCGACGCATTTTCACCCTCCCTCTCCTCCTCCTCCTCGTCTCGAGGTTGATTTTGGTTCTAACTTGCGAAGACCAGATGCATATTCATTTATATATGTTTAGCTCTTTCTTGAACTGGGAAGATAAATAGCTCTTCTGGGTATGGCACCCACCTTTGTATATCTACTTGTGCACAAATAGCGATGTCGATCAGCAACATAGTAACATGACAGTGCAAGTAAATAATTTATTTATTCCTCTCCCCGGTAGGATTAAAGATTTATGCTAATTTTTCCTCCGTCAGAGCAAGAAAACAATTTGCATCTGTGAATTCCCACTCTCGTGATAGCTTGTATTAAACGGGTGAAGCACAGATCCTCCGCCCTACATCGTGGCCGCGTGATTGCAAAACCACCCTTCTGTAAAGAGAAGAGACTTTATTTTCCACCACCAGAAAGGGAAACACAGCAACAAGCACAGCAAGTGATCTTCTTTCCCTATACGCTCTGATCAGCTCACCGTGCTTCGCAATACACACACACAAAAAAAGGATATTTAAAAAAAAACCCAAACAACTTTACATCTGAAGGTGCCCAGGGTAAACTGTTTTTAAATGTTCCAAGCTGATTCCTCCCTAACGTAACCTGGCACTCAAGTTTTCTGAGAGCTATCCGTTTAGAACAGAAAAGTGGTAATGCTAATATGCCAATATATATGCTAACATCCTAGATTCAAGAATACTGCTCCAGTGTGTTTCATATTTAGAATACGAACAATTAAAATTCCATGTGGTTTCACTTATTTTGATGCAGAAGCCTCATTAAAAAACCTAGACTTGGGCATTTGCCAGCAGCCGACTAAAATGGTTTTGCATTCGCGCTTAAAAACCCATTTTACCTGTTGCAGCTCTGCAGCTCTACCGTTTACAGCCGAACGCGTACCGTGGTCATTTCTCTTTTTCGGTTTACAGATGCCAGCTATTGCCAGTTAAACGTTCCTTTCTCAATTAATAAGCTGTGCTTGTGGTTTGCAGAAAATAAGGCAACAAATTTCTGCCAGGTTTACAGCACTTTGGTCAATCGCTTCCAATTATTAACGATCATAACGTACTGTGGATAGATTAACTCCTTGTGGGTATAGCAAACTGACATCTGCTTTACAGGGTTATAGGCTAATTTTATAACTTACAAATATCGCAATTTGCTTTGTCATTTTATGCTATAAGGTCGCTACCAACAAATAAGATCCCCTTGGCTTATTGCATATGTCTGATAAGGAAATTTCTAGCACATCAAGTCAATGCATAATCATCGGGTGCAAGAAAACAGAGCGGTGCTGTATTTGAAAGTCACCGAACAGTCTGTCTCAAGGAAATTCAGCTACATATAGTTAAATATATTTACCAGTAGCTAAATGATTCACTTGTGTTTTGGGGAACATGAGTGTTAAGACATTCGCTGAAGCAGATACTGGATTTTGTGGGGTTTTTGTTCAATAGTTCAGTTCAGGCTGGGATGTAGCACTAATTGATCTATTCGGATTGTTTTTTCCTTCCCTACCATCTACGTCTACGAATTACGTGCACAGCTTGGATTACTTACAGCTGATAATATAGCCTCGTATGAAGTATGCCACACACTTCACACGATGAGACGATTTTCCGTCTCTTACAGCTTTGCCAAACTTTAAATGTTCTGGCTGAAATTGTCCATGCTGGGCGTGTGTCTCAGGCTAAATTGTGATTTATGCATTTATTTGTTTTTAAAATTTCAGCTGAAACTCTTCTGCTGGGAAAAATATATTGTTTTACTAATCTTAAACTCTGAGGAGCCTTCCTTTGAAAAGCTGTACCAGTTCCACGCTTTGAAGTAAGGACTTGAACTTTGGAATAGGAGTGGCTTTTGTGTGAGAGACGTTGCCATGAAAATCCAGCCAAACATGAACAAATCATAAGCATTCTGCCTAAAAATGGGCAGAAGAGTCTGTGCCCCTACAAAGACACTTGTCCAGGGACTGGAATGAAATCCAGGAGTCCCAAGTCCCAGTATTTTTGGAAATGTCAGTAAATATTGCTGAAAGACGGGGACATCCCCACCCATCCCGTGCCAGTCCGATCAGGAATCGGTCTGTCGGTGGCTCCATTCACTGCAATGGCAGAACCCTGCGGAAAAGGAGCTAAATGACGCTCCGTGGGGATGTTTGTATGATATTCCAAAGAAAAATTTGGGAAGGCAGGGTTACTTGGGGTTTTGCTTTTTTTAGAAATCTGAGAAACTATAAACACAACTAGAGACAAACAAAAGGATATTATTAAGGTTACCATGTGAAGAGTGAGGGAGTTAGGAAATACCAGCATTCAAGTTACTTCTCCATACGCACTACGACACAGCGTTCGATTACAGACGATGCTACTCCTTCTACACGAACCCTCCCGCAGGCAGCCCACAGGCCGACCTCCTCTGGACATGTATCGGAGCTGAGGAACAGAGAATACCGTGGTCTATATATCCCCCCAAATCCACTGCGGGAAGAAATCAGAAGGAGTGAAGAACCTGATTATTTTCTGAGCAAACTGGATTTTATACGTGTTTCTGCCACACCGCTCCTACGTGACTCAGTTGTAATCTTTCCAAATCACATTTTTACTTCTCTCATTTTCTGTGCCCAGCAAAGACGTTGGCTTCTCATCTGCACGTGCGCTAAATATTCACAGCTGCAGCTGAAGCCAACAGGATCAAAGGTCTGAACGTAAGGCTAAAGATAGAAAAAAAAAAATCATGCCGTAGGTGGCACAAAGAAGGTGCACCGAATTACACGACACCTGAGTCAGTCTTAGTAGTACTCTTTTTAAAGCAGGTTCCTTCTTTCTTTTGAATATTGCACTGCAACACGCTGTATACAAATGCTATGGAAGAAATATTACAGCAAGGTCCAGCAAGAAATTAAGAATTCCTTCTTCAGAGCAGAATTTAATGCTCTGCAATAAGCAAGGCCTGGGGAAATGCAAAGAACAAGAAGAAAACAAAATATTGAAGAGCTGCTCATTAAGTTAGCACTGTCCATCCTGTGCACTGAATGAGACAGGAATCCCGTGGGAAAAGTATCATGTGATCCTGTAATTAAAATCTGTAATATAATGCATAAGCAGAATGAGGCTGATTTAAAGTTGCACAGGCAACGTAAGTACTGGCATTTCCCAATTTCTGAGCACTTAGTTTTGCAATCTTAAGGATTCTTTGCACCGTGTTTGGATGGGGGGGAGTGATTATTTGCTAGCTGGAACTCTCTTTTCCCCAAGCGTCCTTCTGTACCAGGGGGAGAGTGTTATTTTGCTCTTCGGTTCGTTAAATCCTCGTCACCTGCCTCTGGTAATAGATGTTTAGTGAATCACACACAGCACGATCCTTCCCCTGCCTCCTTCCACGCAAGACTTGGATTCTCCAGAGGTGCCGTACCAGCTTCCCCCTGGATGCTGCTGCGGGATGGAGCCTGGGACTGCAGTTCCCAGGGATCCCAAACCACCTCCTCGTGTATCCGATCCCGCAAGCTTCGTGCCGGACCTCAGGGACGCTCCTCCCACACATCTACCACCGAGCATGTGTCTACGTGCTGCAAGGGCGAGGGTCCTGCAGCGCCGCAGAAATAACACACAGGGCTTCTCCCTTTTCTGGGATGAGCGGGCGTCGTCTGGATACTTGCCACCATTTATCATAGGAAATGGTGTGTTTTCTAATGCCCTTTCTTTCAGAAAAAAAGAAAAAAAACAAAAAACAGGAGAAAAAAAGGCAAAAAAAAGCATTTTACATCTTTTTTTTTGCATTTTTTCCCCCAGGTTACCCCAAGCAGGTCTCCTGGCAAACAATAGCAGCAGACAAGGTGTGAGCTGGCCCCCCCTCCTCTTTCCTTCACCTCAACAAGGTGTTAACTTCAAGGCCTAGTTGGGACCATTTAAACTGCAACATTATTAAGCGCAGCAGTCTCACAAAAGTCAGAGGGAGGAAGGAACATTTTAACCCCTTCAGAGCCTCACACACAACAGGCAAGCACCTAATTCTCATGCATCTCTTCTCGCCGTCCCTCGGTACCCCAGTTCACACGGTAAACTGCACGCTTGTGGCGTCTGGTATTTAGGTAACAGGACTTTGGCACCTAAAATACCACGGATTAATTTGCAGATAGATGTTTTCACTGAATTTATGGTGCAGCACCTAAGCCCTTTGCTGGGAGAAACACCCCATAAATAACATAATTAGAAGGGACCATTAAAGTACCACTCATGCAAATAAAGGAGAGTGTTTCCCAAGCAGAGCTGTTACATTGCTTAATGGCAAAATCGGGCTCTCTTCGCACTCCTCCAGCCTGGACTCCATCATTACCTGCCCTGCTCACTCAATAGGACTTTTCTGCTGGACGAGCCGTGCTGGAAGAAGGTGATTTTCTTTAGGCGCCTGAGTCTTACTGGGTGACACTATGCATATATAAGGTGGCTGGCTGCTGGCTGCACCTCAAGAGGTAGCTCATCTTAAATTTAGGAACATCAATGGGTAGAAATTCCTCCCGTGTGTGGAAAAAAGCAACAACAAACTCCTCCTAGATGGACTGTCGGGAGCAGAAATGGAGCTATGAAAGCATCAGTCATCACTGTCTCATTCATAGACGTTGCCTCTTGTGAAGCTTCGCTTACGTAGGACTCATAAACCTTTCTAACGAGAACCACAGGAGGGGGACAAATGGTCATATTACAGAAATACGTCCTCAGCTAGGCGTTGTGGCCTGCCGCCCGTGGATGCCCGTTGACCTGGTACGATGGGGAACCTCTGAACTACTCGGTCTTTGCTATCTGATCTCTGTCACTTCAGTCCTGAGCTGTCATGGGTGATTCAGGTGGAAAGGAACTGGTAGTATATGAAAAGCCCCCTGCTTATTTCAAGTCCCAGGCCATCTACATGCTACGTTGGAAGCAAAAAGTAAATAACGTTTCCTGGAAATAAGTCTAGCAGCTCTGCAACGCTGCATGGCACAGACATGGACACAAGCACATAGCACTCTCGGTTCAGTTTTCCCCAATTTTTCCTGCCTGAATTTCAGCTGCTGCTGTTTTTCGTGAACCCCAGCCGAAACGCATCAGGAGGAACGTTTGAGGCTTTTCTTGGATAGCAACCTCAGCGGCGTTGTGTACAGCAAGGGGGTGAAACCGCAGGGCTGGGAGCTGCAACGCATGCACGGCCACGGTGAGCGTCAGTACAAGAATCCTGTCTAAATCCAGTGAATGGGAAGATAATATACATTGGGGTTAGCAGTCTATTTTTTTTTTTTTTTTTTTTGCAGAAAAATGTGTCTTAACTATCCAGTATAAATATTTGTTTCCAATGTTGTCATGAATTGTACTTTTCCACTGCATGCTAGCAACTCAGAAATACCATCTGATCCTCAAGCAGACACAAAGAAACTATGTTTTGTAGGGGCGGGGAGGGGGGGGGGAAGCCCTTGGCGTTGCTCTGTAGTTTCACCCTTTAAACCCCTCTTTTTTCCTCCCCGTCCAAATTTTCCTTTCGAATCTTGTCCGACTAACACGCGTCCCTCCTGAGGACAGAGGATTCCTTGCTGGTTCTTGATTAAGAGGGTTTTTTTTTTTTTTAAGAAGCCGGGAAGGAAGATATTCTTTGAAACTGGATCTAGTGTAGGATGGGAGCCAGCACACAGGACACCGTGTCTTTCAGAGAGGGCCACACACAGTGCCACTCCAGTCATATGACTTCTCTGTCACATCCTGAAGCCATTTCCAGCTCGTGTGCGAGTTTGTACTCCCATTTAGAAGAGGATGGGATATATTGGGAACACACATATGGAAACACTTTCAGGGAATCAGTTTCCATGAAATCCATAATGAGCCAAGTGGCTTCAGATGTGGCAGCATGCCTCAGATTAGCCAAAAAAAAAAAAAAGGGCAAAAAATAGAGGGGAAAAAAAAAAGAGCGAAAAAGAAAAAGGACAAATCTACCCTTTCAGCCCTTATTTCAGTTTCAACAGGGGAAAAAAAGAAACGAAAAAGTATTAAAAACCACTAATGACTTAGGGCTACCAAAACAGGGAGCCACAAAAAATACAAGTAGTGAGAGCACTCCTCCCTCCCCTGAATAACGGCACTGCTATCAGCGCTCCCGCGGCTCCCAAAAAGCCGTCCCGGCATCCACCGGCATGCCAAGCTCGCGCGGGGCCGGCAGAGCCGTCGCTGTGCATGGGTCGGGCAGGGCGCCTGCCGCGTGATAACGTGTGCCGGCAGCTAAGAGCGTTTCCAAAAACTGCAGCTCGGTGATAAACTGTCCGTTAAGTAAATCTCCCTGGAAAGGCTGCCTTCAGGAGGGACATCCTCTGGATGGGGGTGACTGTACCTCGGTCATATTAAAGCAGGATTTATGGTGGGGATGATGTGTTGGGTGTTAGGCAGCGGTGTCAGGCAGGGAGGGGTGGATATCATCTGCCTAACGTGCTCCAGCAGCCAGGAGCCAAAGGTCGGGAGCAACCCCCAGGTCCCCTCACCGACGGCTACCAGGAGCGGGAGCTGGGGAGCCCCCGGCCCGAATCGATCCCAAACGGCACGGCAAAGGGCTGGAGGCCACATCAAGTCCTGGGCAGGAAGGAAGCGGCCAGCTCATCCGAGCTAGCGTGGTGCCAGAATAATTTCTGCACGGCCGAGGAAACAGGAGGAAGCACGGAGCAAGTGGAAGGAGTTCAACTGGGAACCGAAGAGATGCTACGTGCATCTCTGCGACAGCAAGCCGCGTTTTTATCACAAGAAAATAACCAGGAATTTGGCTGCTAATTGAGGCCGTATCCTACAAACCCTACTTTTCCTGACAAACAAATGACTCCACAAATAGTCCCTCTGTTTTCAATAGGGTTATTTGCGGTAGGAGGGACCACCCAACATGAGAGGATCAGGCCCTCCGCTCCCTCGCTCTGCGGCTCGCTCAAACCTTCCACAGCCAAATCCGAACGCAAAAATCCCCACGAACTGCAAAGGCTTTTCCTCGCTGCTGCTGGAAAAGCCCTGGACGAGAAGCTCTGTGGAAAGGTCTCATGTGCTATTAATACGATGCTCTCCTCGACTTCCGCCTCCGAAATGGGGATTTGCGATTTGTTTCTCAGGCTGGTTCTTTCCACTCGAGCCTCTGCACAGTAAACTAACTCAAAACTTCTGCATCAAGGAGTAGGTCTCTCTTAAAGTTTTGCTTGGCTTTGCTTTCAAAGAGTTGTCTGTATATTTTAGAATATGTAGAATTTGCCTTTGATTTAAACCTCTCTCTTAACAATAGACAAGAGACGATTTTTCTGCTGAGCGATTTAAACAAAAACAAACATATTTTGGTTACCCGGGCCTTGTTCTCAAAACGCCTTTTTTTTTTTTTTTCCCTGAGAAAAATCAAACCCTACAAATTGTTACCCTTCTGGCCAAAAAAACTTCAATTCATGAATGTAGATAGTCAGATTTTTTTTTTTTTTTCCCCCTGAACAATATCGTAAATGGAAGAAGCAAAGGCACCTCCCTATCCCCCAGACATCCATAAAACACGAAACCCCCTCATCTAAACAACTAAACCCACGCTTTTCCCCTCCAAAATAGCTTCTCCCTTCAATGGACATTTTCAGCCTCGGTCCCTGTCCACATCCGGGGCCACGATATTGGGGGTTTGGGGTTTTTTTTTTTTCTCCTCCCCGGCACGCGGTCCTGCGTACGTGGAGGCACACAGACACACCTCGTCCTGCAGGGAGGCAGCTGAAAGCGGCCGCTTGTCTCCGGAGCGGGAGCTGCGTGGGAGCCCGCCCGAGCAGCCCGCGGAGAGCTTCTGGATACTGGAGAAATGAGAGGGGAGACACCGGGGAGGCATTTCTATCTTAGGTTAAGGATTTTAGCAGCAGGCGAAATTACGCTGTTGGAGTGAAAACAGCGGAAAATAACTCACCCAGCGCCGGCCAGGGTTTTTTCCCTTACAGTGAGAATATAACATTTCCCCCCCCCCGACAAATGATACGAACAGCGGTAACGTCAGGCCGTGGTAAAATTGTCAAACACGTCAGCATGACTCAAGATCCACCGGTCAAATTTCGGGAGGCGCGGGGTGCGAAGGAGCCCTGCGGGGAGAAGCGTGGGCAAACACTGAGCTGAACCGCTGCGCTCGGCTCACGGGGCAGAGAGAGAGAGCAGCTCGGGGACGTCAGGACCCTCGGCATCGCGGGAGCGAAGCTGTGGCTCGTGACAAGCCGCAGAGCAGGCCTCGCCACTGCGCAACGCGGGCTGCCCTGAGCTTCACCACGAGCTTCGGGGAGACGGAGGAAATCTTTGCACGCGACCACGGGGCTGTTTCGGCTAGAGCTGCTGCTCCGATATCTAAGAATCAAACATTCTGACCCGTGCAAAGACCTACAGCGGTTTCACTGCATGCATGCAGGCACTCGGTGCCCCATTAGGTCCCAAACTGCCATCAAGTTCAGCAGGACACAGATTGCTAAGCACGGCTGTACGGCAGGGCTAGAGGCACTGGATCCCTTGTTATATTCAGCATGGCACCACTCACAATATATGATTTTCAATCTTATTTAATAAAAGTAGTGTAAAGCCTTCCATATATTTTTTATTCATTTCAGACCCAAACTGAGCTTCTTACTAAGTTAAGGCAAACTTCTGTAAGCTAAGTTTCAATCTATTATAAGCTTCTCCACACAGCATCTCCATTCATCAGCTGAGCTGAAGCCTAACGCAGCCCAACTTTGAACGCCTCTAAATAAATGTTTCTTCTCCATAGTGTAAAGTCTGAATATGGTTTTTATCCTCCCAGGAAACTGGTGATGAGAAAGAGAAACAGATTTTGGCCTGTAATAGCTCACATCATAAACATGCTTTAGGCTGTTTGCTGTATGGCAACTTAGGCTATACCGCTAGCAGCTCAAATCACTGTTGATGGTCTAAACTTAAAATCCAAGTTACCACGTCTCAGATAAACCACAGTAACAGTCACTTGACTGGCCAGAGCTCATGGTAAATGTGAGATACTACAATTCCGTAGCAGATGATTAAGTTAAGACTCACCGCCTTGCGCTTGCCGTAGGCTATAGAAATGCACACTCCTACCGAAGTCTAACTGAGCCAGTAGTTAAGTCAGGATAACCTGACTCGTCTCTGAATTTGATTTATTTCAAATGAGAGCTTGGACAACTTCTAACCAGGCTTGTAAAAAATAAACGTATCATGGAGCTATTGCACAGGATAATTGCATATTGGAAGGAAAAAAAAAAACCCCAACAAACCCCACGCTATTTAGAAGTTTAGAAAGCCCACTTATCCGTCAAGCTGTTGAAAGGGGAAATGTGATGCATTGCTTTCTGGCTCTTGCTACTGATTTGTTTTGTGACTTTGGGCATATAATTTGATTTTCCTGGCTAAATTTTGCTTGTTATAAGATGGATATTTTAATACTTTGTATTAGCCAAGTGACAAAGGTCAGCAGCACAGTTTGGAAAATACTATGCAATCCTTTGTTGGAAGATGTTGTAAAGTTAAAAAGATTAAAGGCAAAATCTACCAGATATTTTTTATAAGCTCTTCAACAGGTGAAGACACAGAAAAGGTGGAAGACAGACAGAGTAAAGAGAACTTGGCTTAAAATAAACTTTCATACGCAATCCCGATATCTGAAATAAAAAGAGGCATGCAAAGTCAGCCTGAATTATCACCTTCAGTTGTCTTCATCTGCTTGAGAAAGCAACAGCTAGAACTGCTGTAGACTAAACGCCCCTCCAGCGCATCTGCAGAGCAGACCGATGAGAGCAGAAGCTGGCCCGGCTGAGGACCAGGCGCCATGCTCCAGCTCCACTGCGGCTGGAACGGTTTCCTCCATGGGCAAGCAGCCTGTCCTCAAAACAGCTCCAAACCAGTCTGGCCCACCTACGTGGGCCAGGCCAAACTAGGAACTGGTTGGGTTTGGACTACCCTTAAACCCAGCTTCCTATCTAATTTTGGAATCTAATACGATGGCTCCTAATTAGGCTCCAGTGGTACTTAGATCCTCCCCGGCACTCCTTTTCACCCATAAAAAACCCCAAAAAAACAAAAAAACCCCAAAAACCAAACCCAAAACAACATGGGTTGGCTTTTAGCAGGAATCAAAATGAAAATAAAAACAAACAAAAAATCCCTTCAGAGGGAGATATTTGAGAGAGGAAGAGGGAAGAAAGGGGGAAGCGAGGTGCCTTTTTCCCATTGCCAGGATTCCTCTGTGGCTCCTCTGGCCATGCCAGCATCCACATCACAGTTCCCGGGGACTTCCTCCGCGGAGCTTCTGCAAGACGCCTCTTCTAATGAGCCATTTCATCTCAGGCTTATGTTGCAGAGATTTTGGGTCAGCAGCCCTCCTGGTGTTTTTGAGGCACTTGCTTCCCTTCCTATTTGGTAAACCAGTCACCTTTGCAGAAGGTCTAATTTTCAGTCCTCAGTCCCCTAGTCCAGATCCCAGCCTTTGCGATCCGTGCCCTAGAGGCTATCTAAAAAGCCAGAAGCTATGCTAAAGAGCATAAACGCTCTTTCTCGCAGAAGTTTCTGCTCTGTACTTTCCCTCTGTCAATGCTGACAGCAGCTCTAGGTCTATTCACCATGCCAGCAGTCTCATTCAGAAGCCCGGGGGATATTTTGAATGTATTCATAAAGCCTCCATCACTTCTCAAGCA
The DNA here is from genome assembly GCF_028858705.1 of Grus americana. Lineage (NCBI taxonomy): Eukaryota > Metazoa > Chordata > Aves > Gruiformes > Gruidae > Grus > Grus americana. The sequence continues at coordinate 6,310,107 of NC_072854.1, read as the reverse complement.
TTTATTCATATATTCTTTTATAATGTTAGCTTTGACTTCCTTTATTTTTAAGTTTATTTTCTAAAATGCTTTTAACTGCACTGAAATGATCTATTTCAACCTTAACAAAGTTTTTTGGCTGGGATTTTCCTTCTTTGGGACATGGTTTTATTTTTGTTTTCAGTGGCAGCGATACACATAACTAGTTGGCTGCACTTAACAGGAATGACCTGCAGATGTTCGATCCTATTCTGCACAGAGGGGCACAGATCATATGATCTCATGAGGTCCCTGTCAGTCCTATATGACTACAACACTACAGACCTATAGGAAATAGAACTGATCTAGCAGCTCCTCTGGGGTTATTCCCACTTAAAGGTAAGGAGAGTCACAGAGGTCTATGGACAGCTATTAAATACAACGATCCAGATATAAACCTCCAGCTTTGGAAACCCCTACAGCTTGGGAATATATAGATAGATTCTGGTTTTGCACTCCAGGGGAACTGCGCGGCCACTTTTGTCCGTGCTGAGAAGGCGATGGGTCCTGGATGGACCCTTGGCCTAACCCGGTGGGACCGATCTTCTGCCCCACTCAGCTTTTTCCATGATGATGCTGACCAACACTGCTTGCCTCTTATTGCAAGCCGTAACGAGCAGCTTTGTGCTTCCTTTCCTGCTGCCCCTGAAGCCTGAAGGACCTGAAGAGCCACAGAGCTACCTCAGTACCCTCCTTCAAGCACCATCCTCGCACTCCCTTCTGACCCATGCTCTAGCGAGGCTGCAGCCACTGCTATCACCTCGCTGGCTCTCTTCGTGTTTCCTCAGTTCCCTCTCGTATTCTGTTGTACACCTTGTACCCGGTTGTACTGTATTTAAGAGTGCAAACTCATAGAGGACAGGGCTGATCTCTCTTTTTTCCCCTCCTCTTCGTTAATTGTATAGTCTTTAGCACAATGAGATCGGACTTCCAGATGCTACCGCAATGCAAACAATATTAGCAGCCGCTGCCTATCGCGTGGTCAGCGGTGATTCCAGCTAAGGCCCATTAGCTACTCACAAATACAACCAGTGCTTTGATCACTGAACCACATCGCCTGCAGTAGCCAAACTTGGGTGCTCCAGCTAAAGTCAAAACCTCACGCGAAGCCTTGTCAAGGGGACTGGCAAGGCGACTGATCTCCAGTTCCTGGAAATCTTTCAATCCCACATTCAGCTTTCAACACGACACAGAACATAATTTCAGCACAGAATTAAATGCAGCAAGCTGTGTTTTTTAAGACATCTATCACCTAAAAATGATGTGCCTTGTACATTTGGTCCTGTACCTGTGCTGCAATCCTGTTTTCCAAGCAAGCCCATTGCGCAGCCTAATTATATAAACTGAAACAAGGTGGACATACCTTTAGCTGCCAATAATATTCTGCCAATTCTAGACAGTGCTTCTTTAATAGAAAAGGGCATAAAAAAGCACTGATGCCTATGGATCAGAGCGCGACAGCCCAGTTAACCATTAGAAATGAGTGGAAACAATGCAGGTGGCATCACTAGAGCTTGTGTAGAGACTTTTCATCTCAGCTAAATGAAAGAGGCTTTGTGGGTACCCACCTTCCACTTCTCACCGCTGGAGAAACGTGATTGTTAAGAGGCAGAAAAATCGATGTGAGGTGCCCTGCCTCTGCATTTTACTTGCAGAATTGACCCTTGTCTTAAATGGCCCCGGGGCTGTTTTCCTCCCGTGGTGCTCCCCTTCTCTCAGCACAGTTTCTCCTCTTTCTCACAAGAGCCCAAGGAGGCTTTCTCCAGCTGCCTACGCTCAGCACTTCTGTATTACAAAATAACATATTACGGCAAACATTCATGGCTACCGCAGGATAATAGGTCAAGTGGGGGATGACAGAGACCTTTGGGGAAAGCGACGGGGAAGCTTGGAGGTGACATGGCCCACACAGGGCTGAAGCCACAGCACACTGACTCCTCTCCTCCTCCACGAGCACCTTTAAAATGCCATAAAACTCCCTGCATAAAGTGTATGATACCTTTTATGCCAGAACTGAACTTCTTCGTGCAACGAGAGCGTTGCCTGGTCCAAGTAATCCCAAGGGTTTAATGCAGTTCCAACTCTCTATTTGCAAATTTGCCCGTGGAATAATCATGAACTTGGAGACCAAAGAGGTTGCTCTGGCTGGGTGTCTGCTACCCAAGAGGGCCATAGCTGAGCTCTGAGCTGCAGGCTTCTCTTGGCTTTTGACAGAGCAAATGCTCACTAAACCTGGAGGAAAAAGCCCCCGTGACTACAGCTGTGTTTCTTAAAATGAAAGGTTAAACTGTGTATGAAAGCTAGGGGAGAATGCATATCCTGCTGTCTTATTCCTGTATCTCCATCTAGGGTAGCGGGTGAGGAATTAAATTCATTTTGTTAGAAAAAAATGGGAGGGTCTTTACAATTGGGCAAATTCAAAAGCAGAAAAAATCCTAAAGGAATTGCAGAAGCCCACAAAGTCAGTGAAAAATGCTTTCTCAGTGCATTTTTTCAGGTGGGCTGGAAAAATAGAGCCCCACTAGTAATTCAACTAAAAATAACTCCTTTTCAGAGGATACCGTAGGATTTTGATTAGGGAAGGGAACCTCCACTATTTCATAGATCACAGTGAACCCACAGCAAACTTAAATGACAAAAATATTTTTGCACGGTGCCCCTCCAGCCTCCTTGCAAGTCAAACCAGTTCTGCATCCCACAACGTCCAGTTCCCCATGGCTTCTGCCATCTCCCTGAGACCCGTCACAGCAAGCTCCTTTCTTACCCACCTCCTTCTTGTATCTGTCGTCGCCATAAAACCTACAGGAACCCACTCAAACCTCAGAAATAAATATCGATGCTGCAATCTGGCAGACAAAGTTATAGCAAGTTCAAATGAATGGAAACTAAAGTTAGACAAATTCAGACTAGTAATAAGACCCATATTTTCAAAACGAGCTTAATTAGCGTCTGTAACCAAAGGTTGTGGTGGATTTTGCTTCCCTGGAAATTTTTAAATGAAGACCAACTGAGTTTTCAGTTTTGGTTGGGTTTTTTTTGTTTTTGTTTTTTCTTAAAGGTTGTCCTCAAGTTCAAATGAGAACAAATTTGGGGAAATCTTACAGCCGGGTTCAAAGCAGATGATCACATGGGCTTCACTGTATTCATAACCTATCAATCTATATATCTGTGGCAAGCTCCTTATATCAAATTGTTCTCCCCTGAGCTTTATAGACAAAGCTCCACCGTTGCTCCAAATCCTTGCCCGCCACAAAACCTCCTTGGACACAGAAGCACCATCAAGCACCGCGTGGGTGCAGGGTCAGGTTCCCCTGAGGGGACCTTGCACCGCCCGCACACCGTTCCTGCGGACACGGGGAACCTGTCCCAAGCTCGGGAAGGCATCACCTGCTTTGATCCCTTCCCTCACTCTTTTTGAGTCAGTCTGAAAGCAAATATTAAGAGATTTCCAGATTAGCGTCCCCAAATACCCTCCCTTTATGCATATGAAATAGTTCCTTCTCTCTTAATAACATCCTTTATGAGCCACGTGAAGGTGTGCACCTTCATTTTATCTCATTCAACTTCCTCTCCTTCGCTGCCTATGCTGTTTTCTTTTGTACAACCAGAGAAAGCCTGAACCCCTTGCATGGCTTTTACCTTCTCTTTCAGTCACCAGTATCAGTCCAGTATCACCAATATCAATGCTCTTTTAAATCTGACAACCAAACTGGCATGACACCAGATCCTCTTCTGCTAAAACGTCCATTGAGAGGGGAGGAGATTTGGGCATCTATAAAATGGGACCAACGGCTATTACTAAACCACTTCAAAAAGGTGTTGTGAAGCTCTCTATGCTCTAACACTCTCTTCCTGACCAAATTCAGCATGGTCAAACTCTGCATGGCCAGAAATGCAAGGAAATTTCACCAAAATTCAAGGCAGTTCCAGCTATTTCCACCAGCGGTAGCTTTTGCCTCTTGAATTGTGTTTTTTATTGTAAGATTTGCAGAATTGGGCCTTTTAAACCATACAACTTCTGGAGGACATAAAAAAACTTTTGTACCTATCTTGTACAAAACAGTCATAGTCTGAGAATGACCAAATTCTCCCACATTTTATGGAACCATTTCATAAATTCAGCTTCTGCAACTAATCAAACCAAATCCAGTGCAACAAAGACTTAAGGCCACAGAGACTTAAGGGCAAAATAAGTGATCCTGATCACCCTATATGTACCAGAGAGCTTCATGTGTGGAGTTAGACTTCTTCTCTGTATCAGGACACATGAGGTCCTGCATCAGCCACCACCGCTGGCTCCATCCTAGGTAGGAAACCAACAGCCATTCTTGTAATCATAGAATCACAGAATGGTTTGGGTTGGAAGGGGCTTCAAAGATCATCTAGTTCCAACCCCCCTGCCATGGGCAGGGACACCCTCCGCTAGACCAGGTTGCGCATGGGATTCCACCAAGGGAATGGAGAAATCATCATATGCCTTGGCACAAGGATGAAACAAAGAGCTTGGTCCCACAGCCTTCCTTTAGGAGCTTATTGACTTTATTGGGACTTATTATTGAGTTTATTTTACATATCTAGGTAATGGCTCAGGATCTGGCCCTTTGAAAGTCTGGAATCGAGCGCCTGGTTACCCCATTAACAATTAGCATTCTGTTTACAAAACCCAGCAGAGTCAGTAAGAATAATCATTACAAAACATACTCAGACTGTGATTCCGGTTTAAGTTAATATAATTTTAATGAGTTCTTCAGAAAAGGCCTGGCACTTATGGAAAATTTCCTTAATTAATATCAGACCCTAAATTAGTAATAAAAAAAAGCCCTGAATATCATTTGGTCTCAAGCTGGAACTAAAGTATGTTTTGGCATCATTACTAACTGTTAGCAGCAAGTTCTGGAAACAGATGCAAATCTTGATATGTGTCCTAAATATAAAACACATTGCAAAAAAAAGTTCAGATAAAAATATATCTATACATCCACATATATTTGAGTGTGCTATTTCCTGCCTGTATCAGCAACAAATTTACTCTGTTTAAAAACATTCCACTTGTTTCTTTTCAGTATTTTTAAAATCCCTTATTTCAGGAATAAAACTCTTTCCCTCTGCCTTCATTTTTTCCTGTTTATTTCCTCTCCCGACAGCCGTTTTAAGTAAATGAAAAGGGCTTAAAGACACGCATTATAATATTCAAACGTCTGAAAATCAGCCCGCTTGTTTTACCACCTAAATATGGGTATAGGTGCCTAATTTGAGGCCACCCACGCTAGAAAAATTTGGCCTTCGTCCTTGAGGTAGGGATCATGCAACGCATCTTCTGGACAATTACTCCAATGAGAGATTTTACCCAGCAGAGAGGCTGCTACTGAAACCCCACAGACGAGTGCCAAGGTGCTGAGATTCCCAGGTGGCACCAAGTGGGCAGGAGACTAAAAATGGAAAACCTGTGGTAAACAAAATAAATAGAACCACTGACAAATAATGAAAAAAAAAAAAAAAAGATGAGTTACAAGTTTTGGGAAGGTAGCAAAATGAGCGGGTTGTTTCTGAAGACCCGAGCTCCCCCAAGTTCTTTACTTTGCCTTAACTCGGTGTCACCTCACCGGGAAAGCATTGAAAATCAGCGAGGAGAAACGGAGACAGAGACAACCTTGAGTCTCTCAGCTTCCATTAAAAAAAGAAGACAGAGTGAAAATTGTTTTAGTCACCAAGAAAAACATCGCAGCGTAGCAAGCGCACCAGAAACAGAGCTGGCTTCTTGGGTTTGCCAAGAGCCTGAGACAATATTGCTGAAGCGTGAACTGCTCATTCATTTCAGGAGCTGCTAACACCAAGCCTGTTGCTGGCAATGGCCACAGCGTTAACCATTTCTCTGCTCCCCAGAGCACGCAAAGAGGAAAAGAATTGTATTTTGGAGACAGCACTAATGCCTTCAGGGTCCAGTCCTGAAATGTGCTTATTACCCACAACATCTAATGAAGTTAGTAGGAATTAAGGGATGCAAGAATAGCTACTTCATATGACCATGGGTTTTACTTAGTGGCTGTAAAGTTTTCTTAGCTCCCTAGAGGAAGATAGAAAACTTTTCTTTCTTAAAGTTAATAATCTTCAAAGATCAACCACCCCACCACCCCCCGAAAGCGAAAATTCTTATTAAAAAGATCATGCGTGTACATGACATTAAACAAAATCCAAGGTAATTCACGTTCAGGGTTAGAAACCCAAGATGACAACCAGTACAGGACCTCAAGAAAAACCAGTCCATCGCCGTGAGCCACTTTCCCATTAACATACAAACACTAAATCCAGAGGTTCAGCTGGAGTTGCTTCCATTATATGTGGTTTTGTATTTTAAGATTTGTAGGCTTACAAGAATGAAAATTAAGTTGTGTAAAGGAACAGTATTGTCACTGATTAGAGCATGGCTGGCGTTCGCAGGGTTGCATTTATACTTGCCAGCCCTCAGTGAGCTGGGAGAACAGGAATGCTTTTTAAATTTAATATCCGATGAAGGTCTAGGATGGTCCAAAACGATGCGGAGATATCTACAGAGCGAGACAAATTAATGGGAAAGCTTGGCTGCACTCACACTAGCAAACAGCCCAGGGTCAGAGCCCATTTTCTGGCTCTAAATCCAGCTGGGACGGTCTGGCTAGAGCTGTAATATTAAATCCTTTTAACCTCCACAATGGGATGGCTGCCTCCGAGCTGCCCACGGGAAGGGGTTTGGGCCCCTGCTCATTTCCAAACCACGGCTGGGACCTGCTCGGGAGCGTGCTGGCCAGCCCCGCTCAAAACCAACTTTGCTGAGAATTCAACAGTAGCAGTGTTTAACGGCCCAGACTCTACCAGCATGTAATTTATTGGTAAAGATATTCCTTTCTGGCCATTTTAGTTCAGAAGGATGGGTCTGCAAACTTCTTTTGTTTAGAGGTTGAGCCCAGCATGTCCCTCATCTATCTCAGCATGTCTCTAGTCAATGACACAGTAAATATAAAGACAGTAAAATCCACCCTGCGTGCCGCGGGGACTCCAGCGCATGGGACAGCAGAGTTTGGGCATGGTGGCACAAGGCCAGCATCCCCAACTGACAGCTATCTGCAAAGAATGTGAGCCTAGGGCTGGAAAAGGTAGGTTTGGTGGGTTTTTCTTGCTATTTAGATTCAGTTTTAATTTTCTCCTTTGTCATATGGGCATTTGTCAAACACATTTGCGTAGGACAGGCTCTTCCACAGCCGGTGCTGAACGTGGTCGTGTTAGACCTGCAGGGCAGGTCCTCCAGCAGCTTAAGACCTTGACCTCACAAGTCTCTCTCAAAGGCTAAGCAAAAGGCAAGAGACTTGTGTTTAGACAGAAGGGTGAGGAGGTCCAGGAAAAGTGTAGGGGAAGAAGTTGTCTCCCCACCTCCCTTCTCAGGAGTATTCTCGACAAAATTAAATTCAAGCTCAAACCCTGCAGTTGCAGAGCAGGTAGAGGTCAGGGTGAGGCAGACCACGGCAGGGTTAAGCCAGGACTGAAGTGTAACAAGGCTGCGATATGGATATGTTTATGGGACAGTTAAATCATCTCTTAAATCACCTCACCAAAGGCAGATGATCAGATCAGACGTGCCTGTACCTGAACTACTCACCTAGGCTCGCTGTAGAGCCCATGGAGAGAAACAGGCTCTTCCAAAGCACTGCCAGGGACCAGCAGAGCTCATCTGCAGACTGGTCAAGTCCTGCAGATGCCAGTTTGTCCCCTCCGACTCAAAAGGGAGCTGAGGCTGACTGTCTCAGATACAGATGTCTACCCTGGGGACATCTATACCCATACCTCCTTCACCCTCCTGCGACTGCAGGAACAACCCGACCTGTACTCCCTGCTCTGAACCTTGCATGTGCTGAGAACTTGCTGGATGAGTCCCAAAGCTTTATGTAAAATGGCTGTGATGTGTATTTATATGAATCATATACATTAATTACATAATAGACACTCATGCTCCCCATCCCACATGCACTTTGGTTATGCATAGGGCACAAAGACTGAGTGCATTCGCTATGAATCATGCAATAAGACTACGTCCCTCCGGCAAAACTCTCTCTAAAATGACCATGCTCATATATTCCCATGGTTTCCAGTATGATATTATTTAATTAAGAATATTAATCTGCTGGGCCACCAACTTTCACTGCCTTCTGGGGAAGTCTGGACAGATATTTTAATAAAATATGGGGAATCCTGCTCTTTTTATGACTGAGTTGGTGCAATAAGGTAAGTCAACTGCACGGCCTCGTGAGCTTATTTTTTATTTATTCTTGATATGAACATGAGACTTATGCACCAGAGAGATCATTGGTTCAAAAGTTGCATGAACGATGCCACATAATCTTTTTTCGCTTTGTTTTTCTGTTGAATACTGCCCAAATATATGTGACACATCGTTAATTAGTTGTCCGACACTGCAAATACAGCACCTGTCCCTATTTGGAGAATAAAAGACGAATACTTGAAGTTTGACAGCTGCGGGGACTCATTTGCACGTGCCTGCAGCATGCATGCAAACATTTCAGTTGTGCAAAGAAATCAGTCTAGACACTGACACGACCAGTTCGGCCGCATTACACCAGCCTGCCCTTTTCCCCTCTCCCGTGGGATGGAGACCTGCATGAACTGCTAAGGCAGTCCCCCATCACCGCCTGTCCTACAGCCCCAAACCTCTTCCGATGCTCAGCCTAATCTGGGATTGAACCACGGGCGTCCTCATCCCCAAGAGATGTGCCCATCCCAGGATGGGGAGGAACACCAATCGTCTCGGCCATGGGATGGATGGGTTTCTGGTCATGGGAGTACCATCAGAAATAGCTCTTGAGGGCTGCCACTGACAATACAACCAGGAGCCACTCTTTTGAAGGACTCGTTGCTCTATTAGATGGCATACTTTCAATGTCTGGGGGAGCACAACTTAAGAAGTTGTCTAGGCAGAGCCAGGGAGGCCTGTGGAAAGGCTGGGTGATGTGAAATTGTGGCAGGTAGGAAGTCCTGTGCCCGTAGGTGTGACATCCAAGGCCTAAGGGGGAAGTTTTACCCATTTTTCCTCCTGCATGATGTTAAGCAACAGGCAGTAAATATGGCATTCATTAAAATTACCTTGTATACTTTTAACAGCCTTGATAATCAGATTTCTGCCACTGTATCGGAAAGCAAAGTTTGTTTTTATTCAAGGCCTTGTAAAACTCTAATTTCTCCCTCATGCACTGGAGGTGCCTGAAGTTTTCTCATGTTTTTTAGTGTTTCTTAGCAGTCATTTCTTCCCCCCATCAAAGCTCAGTTCTCTGAAAGATGCATCAAGGAACTGAGTGGAGATTCGCGTTTCTCTGTGTGCGAGGGATAAACTGTTTGCTGCAAGGGGCAGCTTTAAACTTGCATTTCTCTCTCTACTTTATACACAAATGGGAGTCGGATCCTGCCCTCCCTCCTCGTGGAACTGCCAGGTAGAAACCCTTGAGAGGAACCGCAGGGTTTGCAGCCTGAGCATCGCAGCTCGTCCTCCCCCCCGGGAACGCCGCTCTGTATTTGTGAACGTGAACGTCAGCAAACACCGCAGACAACCTCTGGCACCGGTGGAAGATCAAAGCCCCCTTTTTCAATCTTGAATCTAACTGGAAGCAAGATCCCCACGCTGGGAAAAGGTAAGAGCATTGCAGAGGCGTTGACCGAGCCCCCGTTAAGAAGCGCAAAGGCAACCGGCTGCGGAGTACGGCAGAAAAGTTCAGTCGGCGGCCACATAATGTACCCAGCCAGGTCTTTTAGTCATTTTGCCTGTGCCCACATGCCAGGCGCTCACGTCTGAATACACACAGACAAGCAAGGGCTGCAGGGCAAGTACTTGGTGCTACAGCTGCCGCAGTCCCAGAGGAGCCTCTCCTGGAGGTATGGCTGGGGGCACAATTGCAAAAATAACCCATTCGGCAACACACAGACCGTCAGGAGGCTCCGACTCAAAGGGAACCTGTTTCGGGCCAAACAAAGCATTTCCTCAGCATCAAGCAGATCGAGTTTTTTGAAGCAAGTCAGCGCATTGCACGGAGAGCTCGCAGGAACCTGCTCCACCACCCTCCAACCCTCATGGAGATGTTTGGTATCTCTGAGAAGGCAGAGCACGCTAGGACCGCAGAGGGGGGTTTTTTTGCAGCTGTTTGTTTGAGAAACAAAGCTTCCCTCCTCCAAGATGAAAGAAATCAAGGAGTCTACGCTAATCAAATCCTACACGCCTGCTGGCTGAAGTTCAGCTTGTCAGCGATGCAGCTCAGCGGAGTGATCAACATTTCCAGCGCTACGAGCTCGTGGAAGGGGAAAACACGACAGCAAGAAATTCACCTGGCTGCGAGTCAAACAGGTGTATGGCAGCAGCATCCAAGATTATAATAATATCTTGCAAACATGCAAAAAATAGATGTAATAAGACTGATTCTTTGGTTTTCATTAATGAATCATAAAGGCTTTCTTTACATTACACATGCTTTTCTGGCATACGCTGCTAATATTTCCACACTTGCAAGGTTGGAGTTTTAATACTTAACCTCCCTCCCCTGAGGTTCCTCATTTTTGGCAAGATATACAAGGTGACTGTGTGCCATGACAGGCGCTATCTTACTTTCGGGCAATCAGATTACTTCACACAGATGGTTTTATCACTGAGACCATTAGAGATGAATTGCACACTATGTAAATGTACATTTGTTTGATAAAAATAAAGTCTCAGTTCCTCGCTGCCGCCTCGTCTGTGTTCCTAAATGTATTTCCTCTCTCCCGCATCATTCCAAAGCACAATTTGTCCAATCTTTACCCTAAAGTGACTCAGCTAGTTTCTGATAGGCATCTTAAGTACACATTAACTAAGGAAACAGGCTTTCTTGAGCTACTGGATTGAAATTCAGGAGAATGAACCTTAGCCTTAACTACTGAAGAAATAAAGGCATCTTATTTGTCAGGATGCCCAACATCACACACACCACAAAAGTAAAGCACCAAAAAAATAGAGAATATCACAATTACTTTAAAACATGCAAGTAAACATCCTCTTGTAGGGGAAAAAAAAGAGAGAATTTGTTCATAGAATCAGGTTCGCGATTTAAAAATAGTCTGATCTGAAATGGACCTAGAAGCATTCAAATGATACATGCTCAGAGCAACACAGCAGCTCTTCCACTCCGAAAAAAAAGGGACTTTGACCCCCGCCTGCCATGCAATAACCCTGTCATCACCGACTGAGCTTTGCTCTTCTTACGAAGGTTTATCTGAGGCCACGGAGGCAGCCTCTGCCAGTCCTGTTCCTATCTGCATAATTGTTTTAGGCAAAACACAGTCTTTACCTGAGAGGCGTCTGGGCACATCGGTGATGGCTGGAAGTCCTGTGCCTCGAGTGGAGGACAGGGGAGTTGTGGAGTGAATGGACGGTGAAGTCATCTGGCTCAAGTAGGATGGGTAAGACTGGTCATAGGACCACGGCGGGGATGACTGCGCCTGCCTGGGGTCTAGGGAAAAACAAACAAACAAACAAAAAGAGTAAATTTTTTAAAAGGGAAGAAAAATTTTAAGGCATTAACAGCCTAACTGAAAGAGGTGGGATTACTGAAAACACACGTGTCAGTGCTTTGAGAATGTAACGACACACAACCTGCTCCTCTAGGACTCAACCCCTTCAAGTCTCACTCTGTGCTTTTCCCTCCCCATAACAATGTTTTAAGGGAATGAATGGAGCATTGAGCAGAGTTTTAAAAGACCTAGCAGCTGTGCTGCAAATTCCTGGTGTCTCTCATCCAGGTCCAACAACGTGTTGCACCAGGACTTGCTAGTCCTCGTGGATCCAGACAGATAAGCAGACGTTAAGTATGAGACCCAGGTCTGAGCTTAGGAAGGGGACTTGAGAGGTGGGGAGACTCTACAGTCAGCACTTGGCATGCCTGTCAAGTTGTTATCCAGTTCAAACATTACACAGTAGTGTTTTCAGTGCTGAAAATGCTATCCAAGAAGGAAAATGTCATTAATCTTATCAGCATCCGTCCAAAAATGTCACATTTGGATGCCGGCCCAATTACCTACAGTCACCTCAATTACAACAATATGAAACCCAGTGGTTCGGGATAACTGTCGGAAGCTAATGATGCCTTTTGATGTACTTGCTGCAGCTCACTATGGAGGAAATGATTTTGAGGATAAATACAGTTTATTTTTTTGCTGAAAAGCTGGCGGATTGCATTAAATGAGAGGGAGCCCTGGGTTTACTCATGGGTGTTTGGATATATAAACCACTTGCTCTCAGTTAATAACTGGTGATAAAGATACCACTGAATGCCTCATAAATTATTATTTTCATTTCTTTACATCAATAAAAACAAAGCACATTCAACCCCAAAGTTTGTTCTGGGTGCTGCACGATAAACAGAAAAATATTTCGGAACTGGCTCATAGAAATTGTAGCACATCCCTCCAAAAACTCCCCAATATTTTCAGTGAAATACATCAGGTCCACTCAATTTGGAGAACCTGCTAGATCAGAGCACGGTGCTAAGACCCTACTTTGTAGACAGCAATGTGATAGCCACATGGCATAAGCAAAGGCACTTTTTCAGGAAATTCAACTTTTTTTTTTTTTCTTTTTTCTTTTTTTAACTCCTTTCCCTGCTCTTCCATACAGCAAAACCTTGTAGTTTCAGCTATTCCTTGTTTATTTTTTCTGTTCAGACGTGATTTGTTTGAAGAGATGTCTGGAAAGCAGATACTTTCTTGAAGCAAAATAACTATATAGATATATATAAAACCCTCGAACTTTCCAATTTAATTTTAAGAGGATTTTCCTGGAGTTTGCCATTTATATTAGAGCTGAGTAATATAAATGGTTAACATAAACTCCTCAGAAATCCGAAGGACACTTGATCATTAAATGTAATGAACTTCTTTGTTTTAACAATTTCAAGGCTAGGGTTGTATAGATTGGCACAGGTTCAAATCTGACTGACTGCTCGTTGTTATATCTGATATCGACATATTTCTCTGCCTCATTCCACTACTATAATTCACCATTCAGTCCATGGTAAATGATCTTCAACTGGGAACGGAAAGCCTAGGCTTGCTGGGAAAACAATCTTAAAATTAATGATGTGTCAGGAGCACAATCTCAAATCCAAGCTCCTTCAAACTCCAAGAGCTTTTCAATCTCTGCTTCCGAATTCAAAACAGAGTCCCTTAAAGTTTTGATTTTTAGGTCAGCTCCAATGCTGGAAGGAAATTATATCGCAGGTGAAGGCTAGGAAAAAAAAATCACAGCAGAGGATGTTTTCACAGGATTTTGGTCTAAGATGGGGAAAACCTCAGGGAAGGAGCTGCCTTCTGGAGGTTCATGCCCTTCTGGTAGTGCAATCCTTATGGCATGAGGAGACCTTGAGCGTCTCTGGCACTCTCATCCCTTTGAACACCCGTGCCAGACTTGGTTTTACGCCTAACATCCTTAATCTAACAAGTGTCAATGCCTGTGCGGACACAAGAAGGATGCATGGCAAAAAGTGGTCTTTCAAAGGCTCATGTGGTCTTTCGAAACAGTATCTCATACTGCGCTATCAGAGACAGAATATGGGGCTGCATGGACCACCAGTTGACCCAAAAGTATATCACATATTTCTACAAAATTTAACTTAAATTTATACATGGCTTCTATAGCTCATCCCAACCTCAGTGCCGCATTACCACATTTCTTTTATATATCTATATATCTATATTTGATTTCAACTCTCTATGAGTCCAATACTGTGAGATTTTAAACTGCAAAGTATTTTAGAGAAAGAGAAAAAAAGAAGTTGGACTGTTAGTGAAGACACTATGTTGTGACTTAACTGCTTCTAGCCCTGAAGCAGATCTCCTGTTGGACTTGGGTAACTCACCCAAACTCCATTTGCCACAATTTTAACCTAAATTATAGGACAATAATGATAAATCATTCCCCCAATATGTCTTGCATATTTAGTCGGTCATTTCTTTAAGGTGCAGGCACTCTCTGAGTACCTCACTCACAAAATGGGGTGCTTATCTCAGCTGGAAACTTTCAACCCAGATATTCAGATGCAAACTCGAGCCCCTCTGAAACCAGACTGCAAGCAACTTTTAGCTCCAGGGAAATGAGATCATGGGTTCTCAGGGAACAGGAAAATAAAGAGGAAAATCCTCAACCAAATTCCACATCAGATGATGCATCAGAGCTCAGCGGCAGAGGAGAAGGACACGGTACCCCAGGCTGGAGGGTCACTGCAATTCCTCCGCACCAAGGCAGCCCTGAGCTCACGGTGGAGTTAGGGTGAGGGATTTTGCCCTGGAGCTGACTGGCTTCAAGCGTTATCTTTGGAAAGTGAAGATATGAGTTTCACCAGATCCTGAAGTAAATGCCCTAAAACCAGCCTCCGCTCCCTGACAGCAGCCGAGGTTTGCACAGACGGGAGAGGAGAGAGCGGTGAAAGGCCCTCGCCTTGCCAAGTCGCAGGTGACCTGCTAGCCCACAGGTAAACCTCACCGCTCAGCGGCACTGCCCAGTCCCCACAGTAAAATGCCACCCTGTCTGGTCCTCGAAGGCGGACGTGCAGCTGGGTCTCACATGGCACCCTTTTGTCCCAACAGCAGATGTTCCCTGCAACGCTGCTGGAGCGGAGACTGTGGCCATCGAGGCCAAACCAACCCATCTCTTCTGGTCCCACACACCACCAAACCAAACCAAACCTCCTGGGGGGAAGGAGGGTGCCACGGGGGCCATGGGCAGGTGCCTGCCAGTGCTCCTGGGGCAAAGCCACGTGGGTGCTTGTGGGGGAAGCACAGCGATGTCCTTAGGCGGTCACCTCCTCCTCGCTTGGGCACAGAAGGGGTGAAGTGGGTATTTAGCCCGTACCAGCAAGGATGAAGCTACAAGTGGGTTTGTAAGAGGTTTTCCTTGGTCTGCTATGCCAAAGACCAGCTTCTCCATTTGCTCTGGCCGGGGGGCTCACATGTGTCCACCAGGTCCCTGCGGGCCAAGGGCTTTGTGCCGTCACCCAAAGCACCATGTGCTCTGCAGGCACAGCACATCTTCCCAATTGTGAAAAGCCCAGAACAGATGAAATACCTTAGAGGTCTGAGATAGAGCAAATGTGGATTCCTCCCTAAAAGAATCCATCCAAAACACGGGAAAAAGCTAAAATAAAAATACAACAAAAAGCTCGGGAGAAAGGCTCCCACCTTCCCATACAGCAGCCACGGGGAAGGGCTAGCAGAGCATTCAACAACAGCAAAGGAGGCAGAGGGCCACTTTGAGTTGGCATTTGCACTTGAAAATTTTGGAGTGATTACTAAGAGCAGTCCTCCTTTTCTAAACATTTCTGTTACGCCTGCGTGGGTGTGAAGAAAAGTGCAGCTTTCAGCATATTCGTTCACAACGGGGCATATCGTGTCTATGCCAAGAAAGCCTGGGCACAGCTCGGCTGAAACAAGTCAGCGGGGCGAGGTCTAAACTAATGCACAAACAGCTCTGTCCTGTTTGCACTTCCAGGTAAACCTCGCCAAAGCAGGAAATATTGAGTATTGCAAGTTATTTTGTGTCTAGGTTTTATTGCCACATTTATAGCCAGCGGGAGATACACGCGGTTCTTGACCCTTGTGGTCTGTGATTGACTGCATCAATGGACAATAAGTGGTCTTAAAAATCAGTCTAAGATTGGATGCACTGCATAAAACTAAAAAAAAAAAAACCACACCAAAAAAACCAACAACAAACACCCCCCCCAAAACCCCCTAGTGACCCATTCTCCCACTGATGACATTAGCTCTCCAGCAACGTGACTTCTCTTCCTTCAATGGAAATGTTCTGAAGCGTCAATGGACAGAAGAAAAAGACCCGTAAACAGCCCTGAAGAATGTTTTTCCACTGCTTTGGCACTGGATTATGAAGCACACAGATTTACTATAGAAAAAAAAAAAAATTCCCATTTTCCAAACCGAGTTACATGATCAGAGCATGATCGCAGGCTCGCAGCTCCTTGGCGTACTGTCTACAACACCCCAACATCACATGCGTGCATGCACTTTGCAAAACCACTCTCATTTAAATCCAGCCATCAGCTCTAGCACTGGCTGCTGCTGACTGTATTAGTGCTACTGCCAATACTGAAACCCAAGCTGTCTGGAGCTATCTTTGGTAAACACTTAAAGCAAATATCCTCACTTCTGATCTTAACAAAGGCAAGATGACTTTCTGCATGAGTAACCCAACTATTGTTGTAACACCCCCCTCCGCCCCCAGCAAAACAACGACAACAAAAAATGCAACCTCCTTCTCTTCTCTATTTCTTAGAAATATTCAAAAGCCCAGGGCTTGATCCGGATTGCCCAGTTCAATCAATGAAGTAAAATCCAGTGGAGTTACACCCCAATGGACACAAATGTAATTGAGACCAGATTTTGGCCTGAAGAACCTCTGAAACCATTTCTCCTCCCAGCCCGCCAAGAGTCACATTTCTAAAGGAAAAACCAAAACAAACCAAAACAAAAAACCTGAACAAGTCACGCCAGTAGGGCAACTAAGTTGTAAAGGGGGGGAGAGAAGTTGAAAGAATACTTTAATAGGAGGGACCCAAGCTTTACGAACGGAGGTTCGCAATGGCAACTTGCCAGTCGCCTGAAGGATGCAATCAATTTGTATAAAATCCAGCAGACTGCAGCCACCCTTGTGTTCGTGGCAGCAGAAATCCCAGCTCCACCACCTCATCTGCTGAGTCTCGCAGCTTTTATTCCACGTTCCAGTGGGCTGAAGGCATAATTCACTCCACAAGCCTCCCACTTGGGCTATTTCTAATTTATCTGTTCCGGGCAACCGCGTACTTTGCCTGATGGGCTCTCAGATTGATGTGCACCAGCTACAAACCGGTGTGTGCTTCAGAGTGCTGCTGGTCCCAGGTAAAACACAGCCAACCCCTGGCAGAGCACTTGCGTAGTGCTGGTCTAATAACAGCTACACAGTTTCTGTTTCAAACCTGTCCTGCCGCTGATGGTCTGGGAGAACGGACACTGGTCTTTGAGGCAGATGCTGCAGAGCTTCATATCCAGAGCCCAGGAGAACCCTGGGATGAGCACGGCTTTCTGCCTTCTCCCCGACCCTGCAAAATGGCAGCATCCAGCCCATTCCCTCCAAGTCCTGAACGGGGGAATTAAGGAGGGCCCAGCTGGTACCATCCTCATCCTCCATCTGAGAGTCGAAGGTGCTTTCTGCCCATGGCCTTCCCAGCAGCCTCAGTTCACACTGTCCCTGAAACCAGTAACTGAAACCAGTGGAGATGGGTCCCCCCACTAACTTCCAGGTAAGCAAGCCAGCTCTGAAGCCTTTAAATCTGCTTCCTACAACCCTAAAACCGATGAGAAACTGAAGCGTAACGTTGCTGAAGTGCATGGTGAAGGGCAGGGGAGGGAGAAGAGGAAAAGGGGGAAAAAAAAAAAAAAAAAAAGATTTCACGGGACCTGCTTTTGAGTGCTGTTATTTCCGTGATGAAAGTCACAGGTTGCCTATAGATCAGACGGTGCCACAGTGGTGATGGAGCATGAAACCTCACTTAACTCCCACTTCGCAGTCCCCGCAGCCCAGCCCGGGGTCCTCGCGCCGACCACATTCCTGCCATTACACCCGTGGCTTTTCCTGGCCCATAGAAGCTAATCCTCACCGGTCGCGTTTTAGAAAAACAGCAGTTTTCCTCGTTTCATACTGAAACACTGATGCAACAGCTCAGTGTCTGAACGGGGATGTAATCGGATACGTGAGCAAATTGTGCGAGTGCCGTTAGGGAAAGGGAAAAGAAATAAAAAAGCAAATATACCAGTATCCAAATGCGAACAGACAGGATTCCTGATTTACAGGCAGCAAGCAGGGTTCAAATTGAATCTGCATTGCCTCAGCAAAAGCATCTGCTTATTGGACGATTTGTTTTTTAATGACCCTTCGCTGTTGCTTTTGCAGAATCCTAGTTAAAATGCCATGTCGAATAAGGGCAACTCTGTGCCTTGTGCTGCCACGGCCCGGTCCTGTGGTAGGTTTAGGACCGCGCCGTGCTTTGTAAAACCTGTACTCTGATACTCTAGGAAAATAAACACAACCCAGACAGAGAAAAGAAATATAAGGGTGAACCCCAAAGTGCTGAGTTCTTTCAGACTCAGGTGTGGGCCAGCCAGGCTTTAAATATTATTTCTGTTTAATCATGCAATAGCTATGCAAGACCCGAAGTGGAGTGAAACAAAAACAGTTTATGTGCTTACTAGCAATAATATGGATTTTGTCATAGGAAACCTGTATTTACTGTTAAAGTTATTAGGAATTAATTATTTTCCCTAAATTGCTAGGTAACAGGATTAAGAAACAAAGGTATTTCTAAAGGAATGCTTGGTTAATTCCAATAAAGGTAATAAAAAAATACTTGTTTTTCAGTCAAGGGTCTATTCTTTTATTACGTACCCAAGCCATACCAGCCCAGTGACCGTGTTACAAAGCCAGTGGGTAATTCCCACCGAATATCGCACCACAACAAGGAAACTGGTGGAGACGGACAGCCCGAACAGCTCACTCCCCACTACCGCACCAAACAGGCGGATGTTTAGCAATTTCCCATGGTCACCTAACACCCGA